>NC_090921.1:849495314-850120314 GCF_040938575.1 Ambystoma mexicanum | reverse complement strand
TCAGCCCTTGTTGCATGCCATGGTGCTAATGCCTGTTTCCATTTTTCTCTTTCATGTCTTTGCAGGGGACGAAGCACTTGTTGATGCTGGGGATGTGGTGGTGGAGCCGTCCCAGGAGGGCAACCCGGGCCGACCTACCACAAGTGAGGGACGTGGTGTGTTTGTGGGTGAAAACCCACAAGTGCTGCAGGCCGTGCTGTCGAGGGGTGTCTCTGGGGGTTCCTCCCCCGAGCAGTATTCAGGTGTAGACTCGGAGGATGACACCTATGTGCAGTCGCAGGTGAGTGTTCTTGGGAGAGAATCTCCTCTGTCCGACCCACCTGCAGCCGGGCCATTGCCCTCAATGGGGATGTCAGTGTCGGCAGATCAGCCTCCGGTGGTTACGGATGCAGGGCCACACCACCCAATCTCTGATCCTGTTCCTGGGGCTGCAGATCAGAGAGGGAATGCAGTCCTGCAGCCTGAGGCCTTGCCGGCACAGCAAGGCGCAGTCCGCCTTGCCCCAGGCAGGTGTGGTGCCCGTCAACGTGGTGGCCGTATGCCACCTGGCAATACCGTTTGGGAGCAATCCATCTACGGTATGGCCACCCAACAGGCAGCATCATCCGAGATGATTGCACAGGCCATGGATAGGGTGGCCACTTCCATTGTCCCCCCAGAAAGGCTGATGGAGCGACTGGAGCAGGCTACAGAGTCCATCTGCCAGGCACACAGGGAGGATATGTTGGCGTCCAACATGGACAGGCGGGCGGCACTGGCGACTCTGCGGGAATCACTTTCCATGGAGTCCCAGCGCCACAGGGAAGGCCTGAGGGAAGAACTCCGTCACCTCAGGTCGACCCTGTTAGAGCTTGAGGCTTCATCCCATAGAAGGACAGAGGAGCAGCTGGAGCGTCTGACACGGACGCTCTCGGCCGAGATGCAGGCAACTCGTGCGGAGGTCAGGTCATCCCGGGAGTTACTGCATGGGGACCTCCGCATAATAATAACCCAGAACCAGAACTACCAGACCCGCCTGCTTGCAGCCATGGAGGAGCAAACTCGTGCTTTGCGTGGGCTGCCTCCCATTGTCACACCATCTTCTGAGGCAGCTCCCCCACCTCCAGAGTCAGCTGCAGGGTCTGGCCAGAGCCATAGCGACTCATCTCCCACAACAGAGTAGCCGTGTGGGCCACGAGCCTATGGGGTGTTTTCCTTTCCCATGATCCACACAGGTGGATTGTGGCGTGCATCCTGTCCTCGGACCTCATAGGTGGCCCCCCCCCCGCCGGCCCTTTCATGGCCATTTTTTCTCATTTTTATTTTTATTTTGCAAGAGTGTTGCCTTGTGTGGGTACCTGGGCATACACTGTATTGTGGCTGGGCACATGCAGGCTTGTCCTGAGTTTGGTTTCGATGCTTGGGTAGCAGACATCCACACCCCTCCTGCTTCCGTTTCCATGGGCTTGCAAAGGGTGTGCCCAAGTGACAGCAAATTACACGGTGACATTGGACTCCCATGAGCTGTTGGCCAGTCCATAGTCAATACTGTGTAGACATTCATAGTGTTCATTGTTGTTGCACCTAACTATGCATGATGGTTTGATATGTGCCTCTACTTACATATGTTGCTCATGTTTTGCAGGTATTTCACACAGATCTTCACAAGGGCATACTCTCTGGAGTCAGACTACATGTCGGTAGATGTGCACTGACACTTTTGCATGGCGCCATCACTGTACATCTGGACGGTGAGGACATACCAGCAGAATCAGGTAATGACACTACCATTGATTACATGCAATGTGTCTTGTTTGGGTGGGCTTCAGGGTGGGTTGGTGTGTAATTTGATTGAAAATACTCTTACACAGGTGTGTAGTAGTGGCTCCAGGGCGGTTAGCTGCTCAAGTGCGGCTATGTTCCATTTGGGGCACTGCTATTTGTGACACTGGTGTCATGTTGTGATGGCCAGTTTGTTTGCTGTCACATACCATGACATGGTGTCCTCAGTGGCGGGACTGTGAAGGGAATGGGTGACATGGCAATGTTGTCATGTAGTGAATTGCCTGTGGCAATGCATATTAGATTGATGGAGTTGTGTCTTTGCGTTGTGATGCATTGCTGGTGTATGTGTAGCTAGGGGTGCACACATATTGACACTTCCATGTTAACAATCTCAGGCTGATGTGTATCTGACTGTTTATTGTCAAGTAATTTTCAGACATTGTCAGGTAGTGTCATCATTGATTGTCAGATGGTATGTGCCAGAGCAGTGTGCACTAGCCAGCACTGTGATTCCTAGGTGAAGAAGTTGGCCACCAGTTGCGTACGGGCTGCCTCCCCCCGTGCCCTTTCCCCTCCCATGCGCAGCGGGCGTGCATGTGGTTGTGGATGTGGGGGCACCACCATGTCCACGGGCAGGCCCCGGCGTGTTGCAACGTTGTGCAGGACACATGCTGCCACTATGATCCTGCACACTATTCGGGGAGCATATAACAGCTGCCCGCCAGAACGGTCAAGGGAGCGAAAGCGTGACTTGAGCACTCCGAATGTGCGCTCCACTATGCCCCGTGTTGCAATGTGGGCTGTGTTGTACCTTACCTGGGGTGGCGTGGTGGGGTTCCGGATTGGGGTCATCATGTGGGGGCTGATAGGGTAGGCACTGTCCCCTGCGGAGGTGGTGATGGGTATCATTAGTGGTGTTGTGTCATGACCCAGTATCTGACATGCATGCATGTGCAGTGGCATTCATGCTCACCAAGCAGCCATGTATCTCCATGCTGGCCAGCCTCTAGGTCCCGGCATAGGGTAGACATTCTGTAGATGAAGCTGTCGTGGGTGGACCCTGGATAGTTGGCATATACTGATGTGATTATTCCCTTGGCATTGCATACAACTTGCACGTTGATGGAATGCCAGTGCTTGCGGTTTCTATAGATGTGCTCTGTTGCCCTGGGTGGACGTAGAGCCACATGTGTGCAGTCAATTGCACCAAGCACTTTGGGGAATTGAGCCACACCATAGAATTCCTGGATGCACGTCCGCCTTTCTGCATGAGTCCTGGGGAGATATATGTGCCTGCGGACTGATGGCCGTGCAGTGATGATGTTCAAGACCTGGTGTAGGCAGCGTGACTGCGTGGCCTGTGACACACCACCCACTATGGCACTTGTCCGCTGAAAGGATCCAGTGGCCAAGAAGTGCAGTACATTCAGGACCTTCTGCAGGGGGCTGAGTGCTTGGGAGCACAGGGTGGGTGATGTGAGGTCATCCTCCCACTCACTGACCAGGTCCAGTATGATGTGTGCTGGAAACCTGTACCTCCCATACACCTGGTCATCAGGCATCCCGAATAGGCTGGTTCTGGGTGTGAATATTCTGGCCCTGACTCTCCTCCTCCTCCTCCTCCTTTGGTAGCCCACTGCCACTGCTGCTAGGAACGGTATGTTCATCCTGGCATCTGGCTTGTTTATTGAAAAGTGCGCAAATTAATGCCTTGCGCGTGTTGTAGGCGAGCGTGTGAGCCTCGCACCCCTGGAATCGAGTTCCCACTCCATTCGCGTGTGGAAATTCCCACGCAGCAGGCATACAGGTGCGCTGACGTACTTGCTTGTGTAAGTGGCCGCGCGCCCCTGAAATACACGTACTTAGGCCAATGGCGCGTACGCGCACTTTTGGCCAATTACACGCGATGAAATACACGTACATAGGCCAATGGCGCGTACGCGCACTTTTGGCCATTTACACGCGATGAAATACACGTACATAGGCCAATGGCGCGTACGCGCACTTTTGGCCAATTACACGCGATGACACTCTGACGTGCAGTATTTCCACGTGTGCTCCGTCTTCACGTGCTGAGTGGGGAACGCCCGTGCGGATCACGTCAGACGCGCTTACGCGATGAGGGACTCTGGTCCAATAGAATCGCGTATGCGTGCTGACGCACTTACGCGCTAAGGGCCTTTCCTCAGATTTCACGCTGACGTGCAGGAATTTCACGTGCCAAATCACTCCGTATCAAGCTGGCCACCCGAAAACACACGGAACACCACGCTCCTGCCCCGAAGGCCGAGTTACTGCCCCCCCAGTGCCCTGAGCAGCCTCCCACGTGCTATCTGCTGCTGCCTGCCTGCCTGCCTGCCTGCTGCCACCGTGCCCTGCCATTTGGTGCCTGCACATCAGCCATCTGCAGGGGTCCACTTGCTGTGTCCACCCCTGCTGGAACTGAAGACTCCCAACTGGGATTACATCGCTCCACAGCCCAGCCCCAGGACCCAGTTGCCCACCCACACCTGCCTCTGGGGTTGCCATGTCGGGCACTTCTACATCTGGCACCAGTGGCAACCCCAGGCCAGAGGGGCAGAGGGGCACCAGCTTCACTGCCACCGAAGTTGGTGTCCTGGTGGAGCATGTCCTGGGGCAGTATGATGCCCTCTTTGGATCGTCCCGCGCCAGCAAGGAAGGACGGGAGAGGATCTGGGCCGACTGTGTGGTTGCCATCAACGCGGAGGGGGTGGCAACCCGCAACGTCTTGAAGATCAAGAAGCGCTGGGAGGACTTGAGGTCCAGGACCCTTGTGAAGGCCCGGCGCCTCGTGGAGGGGGGCCGGGGCCACATGAGTTCCATCCAGAAGAGGGTCCTGGAACGCGTACGCCCAGCGCTCCACGCCCAGATCCTTGAGAGGGAGACCCGTCTGGAGTTGAGCGGTAAGTGTCCAAGCATCACTGTGTGAGACAGGGCATGTTGCGGTGTGCTGGTTCTATGATACTTGCCTGTATGTGTGCCATGGGCCATGTATGCATGTATGTGTGCTGGGACATCATGGTAATGCATGTGCGACCAGTGATGTGTGACCCACATGGTTGTTGCATGTGTTGAAATGCGGCATGGGGAGCACTATGCAGATTTGGGACATGAGAGCATGCCAGTCTCTGTACCTGGACATGGATGGGGGTGAAGGATGGGTGCTGATGCCAGGTACATATATGGTAGCCATGTCTGTGTGCCTGACCTGCATGTCTGTGACTTGTGCATGCCATGGATGCATGACTCATGTGTGTGACAATGCACAGATTCAGTGACGCACCCAACTTACCCTTGTTTTGCCTGTGTTCGGTGTGATTGGGGCCAGATGGATGTGACTGAGGTGAAGTGTGTGCATGTGATATGCATGAGCCATGATGCATGTGAGTTACATATCATTCAATGTTTCAAGAGTCAATTGGACATGCATGGAAATGTGCATGGCAAGCACCATGCCTGTTACTGTGTGTGTTTTGCCTGGACTGACCCATGTGTTGTGGAGGGACATGATGGAAGTGTACTTTGACAGGGGTGCTCATCTGCTATTGCTTCCTGTCTAGGGGACCATTGTACAGTAGCCTGATGCTTGTGTCCTTTGTCTCCCTCTACGCAGCGGCTAGTGAAGAAGAGGGCGGAGACGGCGCTGTGGAGCAAGGCGGCGGGGATGCCCCCACGGCTGCAGCGGAAGGGGTGGGTGAGCCCCCACAGGGGCCTGCTACGGCGGGAGACGGTGAGGAGCCATCCAGGTTGGTGGTTTGCACAGAGGAGGAGGAGGCCGACACTGGTGCACACATGGGGCCTGGTGGGAGCATCCCTGCTGGTGCAAGTGGTGCAGTCCAGGGCCAGGGGCAGGAGGCAGCACAGGTCACCGTGGAGGTGCCTGTGCATGTCGCTGTCCCTGACCCTGTGAGTGCACCACCATGCACCAGCAGGGATGCCCCGTCCCAGGCCCGTCCGCAGGTAGAGGGGATGTCCATGTCAACTGACTCCCCTCCACCTGCGGCCGTGGGAACCCCTGGCCGCGTGGAGCAGGTCCTGATTGGGGTCGCGATGCGCACGGCTGTGATTCGTGATGCCGTGCGTGCTTCCCGGGAGGAGCACGCACGTCATCACGAAGTGCACCGTGCCGACGTGGCCCAATTGGGATCGGCCATGTTCGGGGGGTTCCTGCATGTGTTGGCCAATCTGACGGCCCTCTCCTCCTCTGTGCAGGCTATCCACCGGTCGTTCTCCTTGCCGTCTTCCGGCCCAGATGCCACCATGGCCCCCTGTGGACCTGCCCCGACCAATGCAGCGAGCTCGGTGGGGATCCCATCCCTGCCGCAGTTGGGAGTCGGAGGTCCAGCAGGGGTGGACGACACAGCAAGTGGACCCCAGCAGATGGAAGATGTGCCGGCATCATCGGGCAGGGCACGTGCACGACGGCGTCGGTGGTTACCATCAGCCTGGATGCCGTCGTGCTGGCAGAGGCAGTGGCGTCGGAGGCAGCAGCGGGCTCGACGTGGGAGGCATCATGGCTCAGGGCCATCAAGATCGGAGGGGCAGGCATCGGCCGGAGGGCAGGGCAACCCTGGCATGGCAGTGTGTTCCGTGTGGGAGGAGTTTGGCCAGCGGATAGGTGCGGAGCGGCAGCGGGCGGAAGAGGAGCGGCTCGCCATGGCCAGGGCGGAGATCTCCATGCATCAGGCATTGAGGCGGGCTGAGTGCCTCGAGGAGGCTCGCAGGGAATTTGGTGAGCACATGGGGTTGTCCCTGCGAGACCTCGGGGCCAGGACTGAGTCCCGCCTCCAGGACATTGACATGGAGTTCGAGGATGCCCTGGCCAGCATCACCAAGTGAGCCGCAGGACTAGCCCGCTGCCTTTGTATATAGTTTTTTAGTTAGTTAGTGCTAGGTTTCCTTTATTTCTTTTTATTATTTTGGACCGCTTGGACAATGGCCACTTCTTTGTACATATTTTTTTAATTAGTTAGTATTAGGTTTCATTAGTGGTGTTGGGCTCATGGACCCTTGAACAATCCTGTATATATTGTTATTTTTTGGGAGGTAAATTTTTTTACTTTCATATTGTTTACACCATGTCGTAATGGTTTTTCTTTCATTTCATACTACATGTGTTTACTTTGGACAAAATCTATTGATTTTTCTATCCTTTGTTTTTTGGTTTCTCATTTTTGTTCCCGGACATGGACCTTTTATTTGCTTTGCCAGATAGTTGTATTAGTTTACTTGATTTTTTTTTTAATACATTTTTATATTATCTTACACTTGTGTCATTTTTTCTTTGGTTTCTTACATGTCATGATATGGGTTTTGACATTCACTTGCACCCATTGTGTATGTGTGTGTGGCGGACATGTGTTCTTTTGCATACTTGCCTTTGGGGTTGTGTCATGTGATTGCATTCACTATGTGGGCGCATGCAATCCTTGCCTGGGTGTTTGTGCTGGGTATGCTGGCCATTACTGCCATTATTGTGTATCGTCAGGACCAGGGGCCAGGGGGACATGGGTGGGGGCCTGGTGGAGGGTGTCCCTGGTGGATGGGGGGTTGGGGGTGGTGGGAGACATGGGTGGGGGCCTGGTGGAGGGTGTCCCTGGTGGATGGGGGGTGGGGGTGGTGGGAGACATGGGTTGGACATGGGTGGGGGCCTGCTGGCAGGTTCCCCACAGTGCTGGGGGTGGGGGTGGTGGGAGACATGGGGGGGGGCCTGGTGGAGGGTGTCCCTGGTGGATGGGGGGTGGGGGTGGTGGGAGACATGGGTTGGACATGGGTGGGGGCCTGCTGGCAGGTTCCCCACAGTGCTGGGGGTGGGGGTGGTGGGAGACATGGGTGGGGGCCTGGTGGAGGGTGCCCCTGGTGGATGGGGGGTTGGGGGTGGTGGGAGACATGGGTTGGACATGGGTGGGGGCCTGCTGGCAGGTTCCCCACAGTGCTGGGGGTGGGGGTGGTGGGAGACATGGGTGGGGGCCTGGTGGAGGGTGCCCCTGGTGGATGGGGGGTTGGGGGTGGTGGGAGACATGGGTTGGACATGGGTGGGGGCGTGCTGGCAGGTTCCCCACAGTGCTGGGGGTGGGGGTGGTGGGAGACATGGGTGGGGGCCTGGTGGAGGGTGTCCCTGGTGGATGGGGGGTTGGGGGTGGTGGGAGACATGGGTGGGGGCCTGGTGGAGGGTGTCCCTGGTGGATGGGGGGTGGGGGTGGTGGGAGACATGGGTGGGGGCCTGGTGGAGGGTGTCCCTGGTGGATGGGGGGTTGGGGGTGGTGGGAGACATGGGTGGGGGCCTGGTGGAGGGTGTCCCTGGTGGATGGGGGGTGGGGGTGGTGGGAGACATGGGTGGGGGCCTGGTGGAGGGTGTCCCTGGTGGATGGGGGGTTGGGGGTGGTGGGAGACATGGGTGGGGGCCTGGTGGAGGGTGTCCCTGGTGGATGGGGGGTGGGGGTGGTGGGAGACATGGGTTGGACATGGGTGGGGGCGTGCTGGCAGGTTCCCCACAGTGCTGGGGGTGGGGGTGGTGGGAGACATGGGTGGGGGCCTGGTGGAGGGTGTCCCTGGTGGATGGGGGGTTGGGGGTGGTGGGAGACATGGGTGGGGGCCTGGTGGAGGGTGTCCCTGGTGGATGGGGGGTGGGGGTGGTGGGAGACATGGGTGGGGGCCTGGTGGAGGGTGTCCCTGGTGGATGGGGGGTTGGGGGTGGTGGGAGACATGGGTGGGGGCCTGGTGGAGGGTGTCCCTGGTGGATGGGGGGTGGGGGTGGTGGGAGACATGGGTTGGACATGGGTGGGGGCCTGCTGGCAGGTTCCCCACAGTGCTGGGGGTGGGGGTGGTGGGAGACATGGGTGGGGGGCCTGGTGGAGGGTGTCCCTGGTGGATGGGGGGTGGGGGTGGTGGGAGACATGAGCAGGTGTGCAGGGTAGTTCCCTGTGGTGTGTGCTGCCTGCAGGGGCCGTGGAGGGTGTACAGGTAATGCCTGGGAGCACACAGCCAATTCGCGTGTGGAACTTCACGCGCACCCCTGGAATCCACGTAGCCGGCCATATCGCGTGTGGAACTTCCCGCGCACCCCTGGAATCCACGTACCCGGCCATATCGCGTGTGGAACTTCCCGCGCACCCCTGCAATCCACGTACCCGGCCATATCGCGTGTGGAACTTCCCGCGCACCCCTGGAATCCACGTAGCCGGCCATATCGCGTGTGGAACTTCCCGCGCACCCCTGGAATCCACGTAGCCGGCCATATCGCGTGTGCAACTTCCCGCGCACCCCTGAAATCCACGTACCCTGCCATATCGCGTGTGGAACTTCACGCGCACCCCTGCAATCCACGTAGCCGGCCATATCGCGTGTGGAACTTCCCGCGCACCCCTGAAATCCACGTAGCCGGCCATTTCGCGTGTGGAACTTCCCGCGCACCCCTGAAATCCACGTAGCCGGCCTTTTCGCGTGTGCAACTTCCCGCGCACCCCTGAAATCCACGTACCCTGCCATATCGCGTGTGGAACTTCACGCGCACCCCTGGAATCCACGTAGCCGGCCATATCGCGTGTGGAACTTCCCGCGCACCCCTGCAATCCACGTACCCTGCCATATCGCGTGTGGAACTTCACGCGCACCCCTGCAATCCACGTAGCCGGCCATATCGCGTGTGGAACTTACCGCACACCCCTGAAATCCACGTAGCCGGCCATTTCGCGTGTGGAACTTCCCGCGCACCCCTGAAATCCACGTAGCCGGCCTTTTTGCGTGTGCAACTTCCCGCGCACCCCTGAAATCCACGTACCCTGCCATATCGCGTGTGGAACTTCCCGCGCACCCCTGGAATCCACGTAGCCGGCCATATCGCGTGTGGAACTTCCCACGCACCCCTGAAATCCACGTAGCCGGCCATTTCGCGTGTGGAACTTCCCGCGCACCCCTGAAATCCACGTAGCCGGCCTTTTCGCGTGTGCAACTTCCCGCGCACCCCTGAAATCCACGTACCCTGCCATATCGCGTGTGGAACTTCCCGCGCACCCCTGGAATCCACGTAGCCGGCCATATCGCGTGTGGAACTTCCCGCGCACCCCTGGAATCCACGTAGCCGGCCATATCGCGTGTGCAACTTCCCGCGCACCCCTGGAATCCACGTAGCCGGCCATTTCGCGTGTGGAACTTCCCGCGCACCCCTGAAATCCACGTACCCTGCCATATCGCGTGTGGAACTTCCCGCGCACCCCTGGAATCCACGTAGCCGGCCATATCGCGTGTGCAACTTCCCGCGCACCCCTGAAATCCACGTAGCCGGCCTTTTCGCGTGTGCAACTTCCCGCGCACCCCTGAAATCCACGTACCCTGCCATATCGCGTGTGGAACTTCCCGCGCACCCCTGCAATCCACGTAGCCGGCCATTTCACGTGTGGAACTTCCCGCGCACCCCTGTAATCCACGTACCCTGCCATATCGCGTGTGGAACTTCCCGCGCACCCCTGAAATCCACGTACCCGGCCATATCGCGTGTGCAACTTACCGCGCACCCCGGTATGCACGCACACGTTTATTTTTTCTCTCTGCGCGTGTCTGTGTTTGTGGGTACCCCTTTGTACGTCTTTTGTCCTGGAGGGCCACAGTATTGGACATTGATCATGTCTGTATATAGGTGCTATTTGTTGGCGCACCTTTTAGCGCACATTTCTTGCAGGCGCAGAGACGCTACCGCCTGCTTTCTTGTGGCGGTCGTGTTTGTGCCTGTTTGTGCCTGTGCGCTGCTTTGAGCGTGCGCTTTTTTGCCCTATTCTATTCCATGAATACGTGTTGTATGCGAGCGTGTGGGCGTTCCGCGCACTTGCCTCCTAAACTTTCCCCGTGCCGCCCACATTCTTCCCCATTCCGAGTGTTGTGCCCCATTTTATTCCCCATTCCGAGTGTCCCGCCCTGTGTCCCGCCTACTTTAGAGCTGTGCGCTGCGCTCGGAGTGATGGCGCAGTGGCCGTGGCGCACGACGTTGGTTGACCTGTGCGCCGGCCTGCGCCGCGCGTTTTTTCCGCGCACGTCCTCTGCTTTTCTTGCGCAGGGACTTCCATGAATCGACGTGCGCTGGTTTCCCTGCGCTTTGCGCTGATTTTCGGCGCAGCGCACGTATTGGCCCCTCTGCGCCGGGATTTTCGGCGCACATTTATTCCATGAATCGGCCTGCAAGTGTTTTTACATGCTTTAGAACTGGTATCGACTTACCATCAATATTGATGTGAGTGTAATCGTTGTGGAGGGAACCTATTCTAGATTGGGAGCCATCGATGAGGATCTCAGTCGTCTCGTCATTAAGACAAAGGCCCTCATTACGACCCTGGCGGAAATCGAAAAACGATGGCGGAAATGCAATACCGCCATCGAATAGCGCTCGGTGCGACTATGACCCGTCACCGCAAAGTACGAAGCCATTAGCGACACCGTAGTGAACGCCAACGCTAACTGCACCAAGCACGCGCGCGCGCGCCATGCCAAACCGCAAACACCACCATGGTGCAACGGTACGCCAATTCCGACCCTAGCGGACATGTACCTAACGCCATCAGGCATGGCGGAATGTACCAGTCCGCCATGGCGAGAAGTACGGCATCGCGAATCAACCGTAAACGGCCCCACTGAGTGCCTGTACACCGCTCCCTGCCCACAAAGTACAACTCCCCGTAGGTGCAATGAAGCCACAATGCAACCATTGAAATGTACAAGTCACCCATGCATGCCAACGAACAAAAGAAACACAAGAGGGGCCAATGGGAGCTGCAGGGCACAGATGGCACGAATACAGAAGCCATCCCAATGGACATGACCACAGTCCCCCACCAAGAAACGCACGCAAACACAGGCACCTGTGACCAGCAATATTCCGAAAACCACATCATTCAACCAGTCCACCTGGCTCACCGGCATCTGTTACACAAAACCCAATCCCCCGCCCCTGAGCATGACAACATTCAAACTGGCATATTGGCAGCCCCCATCCCTGACCTCACTGGGCTTCGTAGGCAAACGCGCACAGCACAGTACCACGCAACTAAACCCCGAAGCTGGAACCCAATGCAGATCTCCTCACAATACATCGCCCCCCAAATAGGCATATGCCACATCACTTGCAAAGAAAAACGCTACACGGGCCAAATCAGAATAGAAATTTTATGCACATCAAAATCACCAAGCACATACAGCCATCAGGCCATGAACTCCAAAACACTAATCACCATTGTGGGCTGCTTCCGCAAGAAATGACCAGCCACTACCTGTGTGTCGCCCTGTTCCCCCATGGTACACAGAGCCACATTCACGTACGAAAAGGCAACATGGAAGCGCACAGAACCGCAGGGCCGTCCCAATGGGGAGGCACTAGTCCAGCTGAAAGGCCGAAATGTTGCTCCGAGCCACCAGTACTGCGTAAGGGCATGTGGCCCATTGGCGATCGTCCCATAAGATCGTAATGCTGCTCCACTGATTAACACGAAGCAGCAGGTGTCGGGAGTAAAATCCATCTGCAGGAGTGGCATACAGATGGCAGTGGCAAAAGGGGAGGAGATACCTGTCAACCAAAAGAAAAGAAAAAGAACAGAATGGCCATCAGAACTACATACCAACAACTCACTTCAATGATCACACGAAATCCACAGCCATATGCATGCTAGCCCACTCCAAAGGAACATCACCACCCCAAAACCACTTGCGACTCATAACCATCTATATCGAGGTGCAAACACCATCACAAACGAGTGTCTGAGGGCGCCTCGAGACAGGGAGGGCTCAACAAGGCCAGATGGACGATGGTCCCACTATGGCAGCCCTGCATCACATAGCGTAGGGGAGACGGATAGATCCCAAGAAGCCCTGTACATGGCAAACTCTGTATCAAATCACCTGCCCATGCATCCATCCATCATTCCCTCATCCCGGGATCAAAATGCCTGAATAATTACTCACATAACATTAGAAACATCCATTGAGTCTGTGCGTTATGCAGCCTGCTAAATCCACAGTGCCCCAGCCCGTAATTCCAGTGTTGTGAAGTAACATGTATTTGGGAACGGACGGCCTCATCGCCCACGTAGCTATTGCGCATCCCAAACTATTCATATCAATCATTGCTCCCTCGCCATGGGCCCTGTCTCAAGGACATAGAACAATAGAACGTTACATTTGCAGTCAGACCTGTGGGCATCTCCTCGGCGCTAGCTGGAAACCGAAAGCGCCGCCCTTCGAA
Source organism: Ambystoma mexicanum (assembly GCF_040938575.1). NCBI lineage: Eukaryota > Metazoa > Chordata > Amphibia > Caudata > Ambystomatidae > Ambystoma > Ambystoma mexicanum. Next base: position 850,107,305 of record NC_090921.1, on the reverse strand, counting down.
TTCCTCATTTGCAACATCACGTCGAAAAGGCATCTGTGGCCGTTTGAAATCACTAATTATTCCATCGAGTGCGGCTGTGTGTGAAAATGGCAACTGCCTTCACCCACGAATGGGACGCCCCGCCCGTCGTTGCAACTCGGTACAGTGATGCATGAGGGCCCACCGTTACTCGAGTACTACGTCCCACTGACCCCTCACAAGTCTGTTCGCGACTGCACAGATAGTATGTGAAACAATGGGACCACAGCAGAATGAACATATCAACCAATCTTACACGGCCATCGGGTACAAATACATGATTGCAATAGCAAGATACAATTCCCCGAATTGCAGCGTTGTGCGCGGGACGTGCTCGGCCAAAGGGGAGAGCAGTTTGCACAGGTGGAATCAATCACCACAGGTGGAGGCCATACAGCCTGAAAACACATAAATTGCACAGCCAGTCTCCTCCCACAACCACACCGAAATGCTACCGGCAGGACTCGCGATGTTGGCCCTGGGGGACCTGATAGCACTGCAAGTGCTCCGACTCCAAGAAGTAGACGAACACCAACTACAACCAGCCGCACGGAGGAGACGCAGGAGGAGGAGGAGGCCAAGGCAGGGCCAGCAAGGCCCACCAGCACAGCCACTACCACCACGCAGGCAGCCCGCAATTCAACGCCTCCGAGCACATCCGTTCAACCTCACTGATGAGCAGATCCACACCCTCTACCGTCTGGACCGGGACACCATAGCCGCCATTGTGGACATGACACAGGCTGACCTTGTCAGCATGATAGATAGCCCAACCGCCATCCCACCCCTACTGAAGGTGGTGTCTGTACTCCACTTCCTGGCCACAGGCACCTACCAGCACACAGTCGGACAGTTGCATGGCATTTCTCAGCCACTGTTCTCACGGACACTATTGCAAGTGCTCGATGCCCTCCTGAAGCACGCAGACGACTACATCTCTCTACCACGCTCGGAGCAGGAAATAACCAACACAAAAGTGGGATTCCATGCACTTGCCGGCATACCGGGTTGCATTGGTGCCATCGACTGCACCCATGTTGAATTGGTCGTCCCACATGCCATGGAGGCCCAGTACCGCAACCGAAAACAATTTCATTCCCTGAATGTACAGATGGTGTGTGACTCCAACAGGATCATTACACATTGTTGTGCCCGATTCCCTGGATCAACCCATGATTCTATGGTCTTGAGGAACTCTACAATACCACGCTACATGGAGCGACACGCAGGGAACAGATCCTGGCTACTCGGTGAGTCTCATTACATGCATGATGATGTGGGGTATGTGAATTGTCAATGACCTGCCAGGAAGGGGGGGGGGGGTGTGCGTACGTATCAATGGCATTCCACATCATACGTTTCTCGTCCACATACAGGTGATGCTGGATATCCACTGAAGAGATGGCTCCTCACACCAGTCCGGAACCCACGGGACCAGCATGAGGAGGACTACAACCATGCCCACTCACGTACCCGTGTAGTCATTGAACAGGCATTCGGCCTACTGAAGACCCGTTTCCGCTGCCTCAGCAGGTCTGGCGGGGCACTCCTGTACCGCCATGAGAAGGTTGCAAAGATGGTGATGGCATGTGTCATGCTCCACAACATGTGCGTACGTAGAAATGTGCCCATGCCCCCTGACGCAGAACTGCAAGCACCTGATGATGGTCATGATGAGGGTGGGGATGTGGCAGCACCTCATGGAGTCTGCGAGGCACCGGAGGGCCGTGACATTCGTCAGCATCTCATTGATGTATGCTTCTAGCACTCACGCCTGGTGGCTGATACATGGACACGGGACTCGTGGCACTGCGTGTGTCTGGGACATGCACAATATGGACTGTACGCCTATGATGGCCTAGTACACAAAGATCAATGTCCACACTTCTCATTGGTTGATCGTGCACTTTTTATGGCATATGTGATATCATGTTGAACACCCTATCGACCCGCCACCCAAGTGAGCCCAACACACCCCCTCCACCCTCCTACCTCCCCCCCGAACACCAGTGTCCAAAGATGCTCATTGTCAGTGGGCTGTCGCTATTGCATGCCCCCTCTGCGGGTATCAGGGGCACCCCTGCCTGTGGAGCGCAGGTTCCTTCCAGATCTACGTTGGGGGCTGCCCTGGACGGAACTTGCAACGGATGATGTGTCTGCCTGCTCACGTCCATGCATGTCCCTAAGGGTTTGCGAGAGCTCAGTGAGCACACGGCGCACTGCGGCAAGTTCGGCACATACGTCTTTGGACGTCGCATGCAGTTCCCCCCTCAGGCTCTCGGTGCTACTCTCCATTTGGACTCTCAGGCTCTCGGTGCTACTCTCAATTTGTGCCCTTAGCGTCTCTGTACCTCTCTCCATTTCTGCCCTAAGTGTCTCTGTTGATGTTTCTATGTCTGCCTTGGTGCCCCCACATTCATCGGCATGGCCCTTGAGGAGTGTGGCCATTTGCTGCTGTTGGACGATTAACTTGTTGAGGGACTGTTGCCTCTGCTGGGCCATGGCCATTTGCGGTGGTGTCACAGAGGGGCTGTTGTCCTCATGTTGCCTTGCCACAGGGCTTGTGGGGGATGGCCAGTCGTCGTCTTGTGGCTGCACCTGCGTGGTATCCTCATGTTGTACGGGATGGGACAGACAGGGGGATTGGGACAGGTCATGGATGGATCTGACCTCGACATCCCCGTCTTCTGTGTCCGAGCATGCTGCCATCAATGGGGTGTCACCTATGGTGCTGCTGCCACCAGAGGCAGTGCCTTCTGTGGCATCCATTGGGGGGACCTGTGGTGGTGGTGTTGTGGCCATGCTGGCTGCTGGGGTGCCTGTTGATGTTCCCTCCTCTGTGCTGCCACCTGATTTGTGCTGCTGCCGTGTCTTGATGCGTGCAGCTGAGGTGGAGGGTCTCTGGCCGTTGGTCTTGGCCCTCTTTGCAGGTGTGCTGGTAGGGGTGTCCTGTAGCTCGTCGTTTGGATCGGACCCTGTGGTGGAGTAAAGGAGGGCGAGGGTTATTGATGGGTCAGTGGGAATTGGAATGGCATTGTATCACATGCATTGGGGTGGTACCTGAGGGTGATTTGGGTCGGGGTCTTGGAGGTGCTTTGATTTGTGTGTGGAGTGAGGGTGCAGTTGTTTGGCAGCCTGCAGTTAGGGTGTGCCTGCTGCACGTGTAGTGCGTGTATTAGGGGTTTTTAATTATTTATGTATTTATTGTGGGTTTTGACGTGCGCTTTCAGGCCGATGTGTGTGGACGTTCTCCTGGACATGTGTTTCTGTTGCACTATGTGGACGCATGGTACTTCACATGGTTGGACTTTGTGGATTTGGCATTGTTTTATCTGGCCCACCTACCTGAATCTTCGGATGTCTGCACTCCTTTCTCCATCCCTCCGACTCCCTCTATGCTCTCCATTCCGATGGTGGAGGCACAGATTTCTTCCCAGGGGGTCAACTTGATGGGTGATTCAGGACCTCCCCCGGTGGCTGTGGCAATGTTGCGGTTGGCAGAGAGTATGCTGCGGACGCGTATCCGCAGGTCGTCCCATCGCTTGCGGCATTGCTGTGGGGTGCGGGGTGCGGTCCCCACCGCACTTACCCGCTGTGCCACCAGAGCCCATATGGCCTTCTTGTTTGCAAGTGCCGTCCTGGTCATTTGCGTGGAGAAGACGACGGCAGCATTCTCCTGGAGGGTCTCTGTTAGCACGGTGAGTTCCTCACGGGAGAAGTGGACCTGCCGCTTGCGGTCGCACGCTTTCTTCGCTACTTTTCCCATTTTTCTTGGTTTCGCTAGGGTGGTTGACGGGTTGGGGTGTGTTTCAGGGTAGTGATTTTAGTGGTTGTGTGGTTTTGGTGTTTTTATAGGTGTACGCCGGGATGTTTCCCGTTCCGGGCCCATGTTTTAACTTCCGTTTCCGTATATTTCCGGGCACCGTACTTTCCGGTAGGCGCACACTGCGGTGACCGCTAAGAGGGGTGGCGGTATTGCACCTAGGGCGCCGTACGGCGGCGGTGTGGGCCGTTTTGGGGTCATTTCCGCCATCGCGGACTTTGCACTTCCGCCGTGGCGTGGTGCTCGTGCCCGATGGGTTGGAATGGGCCGCACTTTGCTCCTTCGTACAATGGCGGAAACGCTATTTACGCTGTGGCGCTCCGGTCAGTCGCTTTCCGCAAGGGTCGTAATGAGGGCCAAAGACTATTCAGTGCCATTCAATTTTGAATAATGACGTATATTTTGTTGATAGATTGGGTGTCTTGTACGTAGTCCCCAGTGATGGGGATGATGATCTGGGTCTCATCTGCAAAATTTGTGTAGATGACACCCATATCATCTAGGGCTGAGAAAAGAAGTTTGGTATATGCATTGTACAGGGTAGGGGAGAGGCATGATCCTTGGGGTACTCCTATGGGTACCACAATAGGATCAGCTGCTTCCTTCCCAATGGCGACTCTGCAGGTTCGATCAGCAAGGAAAGATTTGATCCATAGGGTGGCCTCTTTTGAGAAGCTGAAGTCTTTGGTTAGTGTGTCACAGAATTTGTCATGGTCAACCAGGTGAAACATTGCTGAAAGGTCCAGCAGTAGCAATATAGCCATTTTTCCTGAATCGTTGATGGAGTATATTTGTATTTTGAGGTTGGTGAGAGCCGTGTCAGTGATATGGTCTGGTCTAAACCCTGATTTTCTAGCTCCCAGGAAGGTGTTCTGTTTGAGGTGGGTTTCTATTTGGTTGTAAGCTATTTCATCTATTATTTTAAGAAGGAATGGGACCGTTGTGATTGGTCTGTAGTTGGTTGGAATTAGTGGGTCAAGTGATGTTTTGTTTTAGTAGAGGTGTAACCCAAGCTTTTTTGATACTGATTGGTACAAGATTGGAGCTGAAGGATGAATTAACAAAATTAGTGATGAGCGGTGTGAGTGTAGGGGCACATAGTTTGACTAACTGTGCTGGGAAATTGTCTCCTTTACAATTAGATGCCTTAAGTTTGTCTATAGTTTTAAGCACTGTTTCTTGGAAGACTGATGCAAAATGGAAGACTGGGGTGGTAGTAACTGTGAGGCTGGAGTTAGAGATTTTTGGTGTAGCCTTTTCTGCTAGAATTTTCTTTTTGATGATTATGTTTTGTAATAGTTGGATCTTAGTGGCTAGGGCGTCTTGAATAGTGGTGAAAATTCTTGACATGATTGGACAGGGTTGGCAACCGGAATGGGGTTTTCTAACTCTTCGAGGATAGAGAACAGTTCTTTGGAGTCTAAGGAGGCATTACTGATTCTAGTATTAATTGCATTTGCTTTGTGGGCAATGATGGCTGATTTGTACATTTTGTTGGCTGAGTTGAAGTCTTCCATTGTTTCGGGAGTTTGGGTTTTAGTAAATCTATGTTTGCATGCGCGTTTGGTGCGCCTCAGCGTTACTAATTCCTCATCATACCCAAATGATGGTTTTTTGTTAGGGTGTCTGGTTTTTGTGACACAGGGTGCTAAGGTTTCTATTGTGTTGGTGAGGCAGTTGACGTAGGTATCTGCATGGTTGCAGGGGTTGTCATTTGTAATCATCTTGTCTGCATGTTTTTTTAGGAAAGGTTTGAGGATTTCAGCTGTGAGGTTGCAGATATTTCTGCTTACCTAGGATTCCAGAGTGTTGGACTTAGGTAGACCAGGTTCTATGAACGAGATGGAGAATTTGATGCTATGGTGATCTGTCCAAGGCAGCGGGGTGATTGTTTCTATGGAGACTGGAATGTTAAGGGATAGTACCCAATCCAGTGTTCACCTTTAATATGGGTATGAACGTTCACAAGTTGCATGAATAGCATATCGTTGAGGGCGTTATATAAGGCTTCTGCTTTGGGATCCTGGCTATCATTAAACCCAAGGTTCAGGTCACCCAAGACAATACATTTTGTCTTGGGTTTGATCAATGGGGTTAATAGTAACGGTATGTCTAGGTCTGGCTGCGAGTTTGTATTAGATGCGCTTTAGATTGTTACTAAGTTAGTGGTGGTTTTGTGGTCAGCGGCCAGTTTAGTGAGTAAACTGTTGTATCCCTCTGGATTTTATATGGGGCATGCTCTTAGCTTGAGATGTGTTTTAGCAATAATAGCTACTCCCCCCTATTGATTTAATTCTATCAGTTCTGAGGATGGTGTAGTTAGGTGGAATAGCTGTAGCTGGTGTGGGCCCCGAGGCTTGGTGGAGCCAGGTTTCGATCACTATCAGCATATCTAATTCCTGGTCAGTTATATAGTCATGTATTTCTGGGGCATGGGCTGCTATGGATTGTGTGTTAACAAGCGCTAGTTTAAGTTCTGTGATGGGTTGGGTCCATGGTCTAGGTGTTGGGTGGGAGATCTTAATCTTATTGAGGTTGGTTTGGTGATTTCTGTTATTTATGATGGTCTTATTTAGTGGGGTAGGGAATACTTCCATGCTAGGTATTGTGGGAGGGGTTTTAAGATGTACAGTGGCTATGATGGTTGTGCATTTAGGCATTCTTGACCTAAGTCATTCATTTCTTGTGGTGGGTTGAGTAGTGCTCAATTTGCACTATTCTTTTTTTGTACCGTCTATATTGCTGACACACATAGGATTGGAGTGTGTCAGTACTCTGGGTTGGTCGCATCTCTGCACATCTAAACGTGAGGAGGTGTTACTTTTGGTGGCCCTAAGTTGGGCAGCGGATGTTATTAGTGTTTGGTGGCTGTTTGGATCCCCCAGTGGGTGATTCAGCTCATGATTAGTGCGAAATGGTGTAGTACTTGGTAGGAAAGGTGCAGGACATGGGATAGGGTGACGTCTAGGGCATGCAGGTTTACTGAGTCCACTTAAATGAGGGAAGAAGTGGGTTCCCATGCACGGCAAGTCTGATGGTACAATACAATAGGGAAACATAATTATTAGGGAAATCCAGGCTGGCATTGAAGGCTGTTGGTGTTTAGTTGATGCTATGGTAGTAGCCATTAACTGGTATAGTAAAATAACAATGGTGAGTTAATTTTCTAAGTTTCAGTACTGTTAAACACTTATTCCATTGCATGCATACATTGGCACATGCATTGGCACATGCATGGCACATGCATTAAAAACCTTACCCACACCACTATCTGTAATGTGCTGGTACACAACATAGCATCCCACAAATGTGCATTAATACCCACATGTTTGTGGCTTTCAACTGGTGCTGCACACCGTAATGGTTGATCCAAAATCAAGACAGCCCAAATGTGCTGTCGATCCATAAATACACAAAATTGCAAGGGATGTAAAGTGCCACTCATTATACATGTTCAAAGTGCCATGAGACACACCTCAGCACAACCACCAACACTTGTCACAGGCAGCCGGCCATGCTACCCACTACCAAACACCCATGAAAGGCCCGCAGAGTTAGAATGTCCAGAATTAATTAAGAATGTGAAAACAGTGGACTCACCAATCCATCGAAACTACAACATTCCCAGACCCATCATCAGAAGCTCACCCTGTGAAACATGCACTCATTAAGAAGTACTGGTGGCCCACAAGACAAGTCAATCCAAGTGAACACACACAGTGCTAAACTCCCAAGCAAACACCAAACAAGTGTCTGCTAATGCCATTCACTTACCAGTACAGGGTACCCACCTGCCTTGCATACGCTGCACACCACCGGGAGATGCTTCCCCTAAATGCAATCATATGCATAGTAACAAACAGAAACAACAGGCACATCCATGACAACACATGATTTGCTACAGAAAATATGCAGAGACCACCCACTGCAGGAGCAACACGGGGTACCAGAAGGTGTCAGGAAAACAATTGTGATCAGTCCAGAAGTGCAGTAAACCACGACAGAGAGAGGGGGAGAGAGTGACACTGAGAGGGAAGCACAAGGAAATGCCACATCAAGGAGAACACTGCCTGGATTTGAGATGGACACAATGACATGCTCTACAGCACAGTAGGTGCGGCCATAGAGGAATTCACAAACGTAGGTAACACAGTGACATGAGCACCACTTAAATAACCATATCGGCATGTTAGCATGCAAAGCACACATAAGTTAAGTATTACATGCAGCAAACATGCAAACCAATGAAGCATGCTCAACATGCAAGACAGTGCAGGAAAGGACAACTCAAAAATGCCAACATCTGGGCCTGGAGTGAACAAAAGTATCTAGGAGGGGGAGGGGCAGGGTGCATGTGAACTTTCACATGGGTGTATGTTTTAAAAAAAAGAAAATGAAAAACCCTCCAGGGGGTCACAGACAGCATGGCTATGGTGGAGCGGGAGGCATGTCTCTGCTGGCACCACCATCCTGGTTTGAATAAGAAGGTGGTAGTGGTGATTGAGGCTGACCACACTATGATGTGGCCTGGTCCTCAGTGGCAGTGGCCATGTGTGGCACTGATGAATGCACCAGCACAATGATGGCTTGGAGGTCACCATGCACAACATCACGGTGTGCACAGAGTTCCACCAAGACATCCTGCCTCAATGTCAGCATTTACATTTGGAACAGTCTCCTCGTGGCTGCCTCTTCCTCATGGACTGCAGCTCTGTGGGTCAACTCATGGCTTCCGTGTGTGCCCGACCATCTGAAAGCAGGGCTGCCGCTAGAGACTGCAGATCTGCCTGCCGGCTTCTGCTGTTGGCCTCCATGCGTAGCCTGTGGAAGCAGCATGTGGACCGCATGACCTGCAGCTGTTGCTCCACCTGTGTTGCTGGTGGGATTATGGAACTGGCCACCCTATCCATGCCCTCAGCCAAACTCTCTAAGCCAACACCCTGCCGGTGTGTGGAAGGCAACATCTGCTGCTCCTCTTCTGTCTGACCAGGCTGCACACGTCCACCATGTGTGTGGGGGCCACACCTGCCTGACCCAAGGGAGCATGGCACTTGCTGTGAAGCCACTGCCTCTGACTGCAGGACTGCAACCCTCCCTTGGACATCTGGCCCAGGACCTGAAACCAATACATGGGAGCGTGGCCTTAAATCTGTGACCACCACAGATGGGTCTGCATCACGGACTGGCCTTGAGAAGGCACCTAACCACTGCAGACTCTTGGGCCCCAACTCTGTCAGCAATTGGTGCACTTATTTCCACCAGCAATGAGGACTGCGCATCTACTTCAGTACCAGAGCCACTGGAGTCCCAAGACTCTGTATCAAATGCTGATAGTTCCAGGATAGTCTGCAGTGCCATTGGATTCGTATGGCATGCCACGACACGTCCTCTACTGGTGCTCTGGACCAGCACAGACACTTCTTCCTCCGCCTCCTCTGCATCTGTTGCCTCCTCACCTGCACAAAACATGTCTAAAATAAACATGTGTATCACATTGCTATCATGCAACAAAAAGTCAGGGCATTTCACCATGAGAGAAGCAGCATCCACACACTATGTACAAGAAGACATCTTATCATGGCATATGCAGGCTGGCACACACATTACATGCTCAGGCCCATGCAGGCAGTGGACACATTGGCAACAAACATGGTACTTAGCAAGCACATTATGACACATGGCACTGCAAACTATTGACTTATACCAGTGAAATGGGCATGGTCATGTGTCTCGGTTACATGCTGTTAGATGACATGTGACCAGGTAAACACACATATTGACATCCAAGTACGCATCCATCACATGCTACATCAGTGTTGACCTGGCACAGGGACTGCACACAATGGGAACATGGCCTGAGTGTTGAAAAAAGGTAACTGTCCCAGTAGAAGTATGACTGTAAGAGTAACACATAGGCAAGGTGAAGTGGAGAGAGGAATTAAATGCTGTTGGAGATAGGAGGTACAGTGACACACAAGAGGGACAGGGGCATGGACCCATGGAGTGTGTGTTGCAAGTGTGGGAGGGTAACAGGGATCAGGCCATACAGCAAATAAACCCTGGAGTCATTGCCATAGCGGCAGCATGGATGTGCATAGTCTAAAAATATGCACACTCACTCATGGCACGGTGTGAGGCATGTTGGTAGTATCCTTGGAAAGTCTATGTAGCATGGAAGCACCTACCTACATGTGTGAATATAGACTGTACACCCTAAAGTGCATGAAGTGTAACTCGTGCTTCAGACACAAGCACATGTCTAGCCAGGCAGAGTGACTGACATCACTGATGCAGCTAACAAGATGTCACGTTGTGGTATCATGTTGCAGATTAGGGCTGGCCATGCTAGTGTGGATGAGTACAGTCACACGGCCATGTGCAACTGATGTACAATGCATGGGTTGTATCCACTCTTGAGTACACTGGACAGGAGTCAGTACACTACAACATGCTTCACCCAGGGCAGTCATTCAAATGCTGGCATAAGTGCACACCAATCATACAGCTTTGTTATATTTCACTACACATACTCAGGATTCACAATCTTGGTCACTCACTGGAAGTGCCCTCGTAATTTAGCATGCCTCCCATGCCTTGTACCTGCTCCGGTAGAATGACTTAGCTCACAGCCTCCTCATGCGGGGTGAGCACCTCCTCCTCTGGTGACCTCCCTCCAGTTGCCATAGCAGAGGTGAAGTTGGCACACATCTTGGACTTGGTGCGACAGGTGAGGTCATTCCAGCACTTCATGAACTGAGCAGCAGTGCGCTTCTCATACCCTAAGGCATTTATCTCATCCGTGACATGCTGTCACTGCACCATACACTGAGCCGGTCTATGTGTGCTCCCTCGTTGCAGTCACATGTCATGGTGGTTCTCTGTCACGTAGTCCATGAGGATCTGAAGTTATTCATTATCGAAGTTCCTTGTCCTCAACGTGCCAGTGTTCTGTGCCGTGCCATGGGGTTGAGCCTGTTCCTGCTGTGCAGGCTTTGCCTTCTTGGCACGTGCTGTTGTCGTTGACCCAGTGTGGCTGGGACCACTCTGGGCCCCACATGCTGGACCACTAATGGCCTGGGCATGGCATCTCCCACTGGGGCTGGGCCAGTTGCTTTAGCTGCACGTCTGTTACACTTCTGGGTTGGGACAGCTGCTTTAGCTGCAGGACCCTTACCCTTTGTAGCTGGGACAGCAGCTTCCACCTCAACGTTTCTGGGCACTTGGGCCTGGGACAGCAGCTTCCACTGCATGTCCCTGAGCCCTTGGGCCTGGTACAGCAGCTTCCACTGCACGTCCCTGGGCCCTTGGTCCCGGGACAGCAGCATCCTCTGCACATCACTGACCGCGACTCCGACCCCGGCCACCTCTGTCACTTTTCACTCTTGGGGCCTTTTGCACTCATGTTCCAGGTGTAAGTGAACAATGGAAGGCATACCAAGCAATTGTCCTGGGCAATTAGAGTGAGGAGGCAGTGTACGTGATGGAAAATGTACTTCTGTGGTCCAGCAATGCTCAAATGTACCCCTTGTGACCAAAATACAGGATGCGTTACACACAGGTACCCCAAAAAAGGGAAATGGTATACGCAAGACCTCCTGGATAGCTTCCGCCAAAAGAAAAAGCAGTATGCGATACACACTGGCACCCAGCAATACGAAAAATGTGTATGCGAATCCCAGAAAGCTACAGTTAAATTTGGAATAGAGGTACGCGATACAAGGGGGACCCAGAGTAGGAAAATGTTGTATGCCACTCACTGTTAGCCTCAGGAAAAACAAAAGTGGACACGTGTATATGAAGAGGCAAATCGCATAATTCCTCTCGTCCGTCTACTCGCCTTCGCGCGTCCGGTCAGAGATGCTTCTATGTGTACTTTTGTATCCCCGAATTTGGTGTGCACAAAGTCAGCACGCAGCATGTAGCACGTAAGTTACACGCTGAGGGTCTTTCCTCGGATATCACGTGTCCATGTGAATTCCATGTGTGCGGACTACATAGACCTGACGGTGCAACACGATCATAGGTTGCAGAATTGGAAAATGGATCTTGCTAGATCAGAGGGATGCTCACTTTACGTATGACCTTGTGAGAATCAGACTAAGCCACATGAACAGTCTGAGCCAATGCAAATTGATGGATTACGAAGTCCCCTTACCAAAGCAGAAAGGGAAAAAAGAAGACAACAGCTTTGCTTATATTGTGGACAAGCAGGTCACTTCCTCTGTGATTTCCTGGTAAAACCATTCAAGAAAAAGGTTGGGCCAACAGACAAAACTGAAGAAGAAGAACAGATCTCATGAAACGGCAATGCCCGGCAAGTGTAGGGGTCTGCTTGTCAAGCATGAAAAAGGAATCCGTACAGAACTCACATCTAGTCCTTGCAATGCTTTTGGTGAATCACAAGCAACCATCAAAAATACATGCCTTGGAGGCATATATTGATTGTGGAGCTGTGGGTACCTACATTGACCAAGATTTGGCTCTCCAAATAGGCCTTCCTGTCCGACAGAAGCAGAAATCGGAAAACGCCACAGCTGTGGATGGTTCTCAGCTATTATCCAGTCCGGTGACACAACACACCGAGAAAGTTAAGCTTCTGTGTCAAGGTGGGCATCAAGAGGACATTACTTTCGATCTCATCAGTGCTCCTCAGTTCCAAATGATATTGGGAATGCCCTGGCTGGAGACCCACAATCCTAGGATCGACTGTCGAAAATTAGTTCTGACATTTCCTCATGATTGTGCTGACACATGTTACAAAAAAGATGACACTGCTAAGACTAACACCCAGGACATCAAAGATGACATCACAAATGCCATTCAGGACATCACTGATGACATCACATGTCTGGCTCCCCCTTTTTTCCTTCACTGACATATCTAGGCCACATGGTTTTGTTCAGTAACTGTCAGGAACAAAAAATTGAAAAGGTACTATATTTGTAGACTTATACTTCAAGTATGTTCTTACAGTAATTACCTTAGGATCAAGTCACATCATATGAAACATATACATAGGGGAAGACACAGGCTTGAAAGACAGCAATCATTTCTGTGCATGAAGATAATCAGTAGGATCATCAGCACTTTCTGATATTTTTTTATTAATTACTGTACTTTCCCTGTATATGCTCATATTTCTACACATTGTACTCACACTACTTTCCTTAGGGTCCAGTCATATCATGTGATACACATACATAGAGTACGTAGCAGCTTTGAAACAAAGCAATTATTTCTATGCATAAAGATAATCAGTTAGGTTATGAACTCTTTCTGCTACTACTTCTGCTTTTTTGCTTACTTCACTTTCCCTGTATATACTCATATCTGTATGTGCTGTTGTCTTTTTGTGTTTTGTCTGTAAAAATGCAATTATGTAGTAAGTGGGTTTTATGAGCTACTTATTACATGTTTCACAGTACGCAAATCTCTAATAAGAAAGCAGTTATTTCACTATTCAACATGGCAAGTTTATGAATATTGCACATTCATCATGTATGCTGCACGCACTGCCTATGTTTGTGCATGAGTAGCTTAGTATACTGGATAGAACTTCATAATAGAATGCTATTTATAGCAATGCAATGCTTAATGCACTACTTAGCTCATGATATTTATACCAATGATCTTTGACACTTTTTTGCCAACATTATAATAAGAATGCCTTGTACAGAGTTTTCATGAAGAGTACATGCACATGTTATGTCATCAGTGATGTCATCAATGACATTGTGATGTCTTCTTTGATGTCCTGGGTGTTAGTCTTAGCAGTGCATGGTGGTGGCGCGAGTTATGGATGCTTAGCTTACCATAACTGGCTAATTTCAGGGGTTTTCCGGTTTTACTTGGAACCGTAAGGTCACTTTAACAAAGTTTTTTACAGAATTTAATAGGTTTTTAGTAGCGCAACTTAACCATAACATCCCTTTAATAAAGTTTTTTTTTACTGAATATACATTTTCATAGTGTGAAATTGATAAATGTTTACTAGGATTCCCTTACTTTATATACATGTAACATAGAATATACTGAACCGCCAGGTAGTGATTTTGATTTCCGCGGACTGTGCGTATGTCGGCGAATGGTCGTGGACGACATCAACACTACCCAAACACTCAGGGGGTATCTTAAATGGTTCTATCATACCATATAAACACTACACAAGTTCAAAAAGCAGGACATAAACACATTATGTGTAACAATAAATAAACAGTGAAATCTATATATCTAACACATTAACCATCCATTTAAATACCATATGTAGTAAAATGGAATATACCAAAACAAAAAAGATATTCCTCCAACATAATTACCTCACAGAAACTGCAGAGCTAGAAGCAACAGTAGACCTACACAACAGTACGAATACAATTTACCAGAAACTTGTAAGTAAACTTCATTTTTCTTCGCTATTTCAAAACCTTTTGTATTAGGTACACTACAATTAATATATTTTTGTTTTTCACACAGAAAAGTGCAGTACTTTGGATGGCTTGAGGAGAATTTTCCATGTGAGGAAATGTCTGAAGACAGTGATAATAATGGTAGACACTTCTCTATATAACCAAATTAATAATCATTACTTTATATGTGTGTACTTAACATATATATATTTATTTTTAACAGACCATACAAACATTGAAAATAATACACCAAAATACATATTGGAAAAGACTCTGCAACGGATGGAACAGAAAATGGACATGCTCAAGGAAAATTTCAATGTTTTGAAACAGTTAGTGGAGGACCACATAAAAGAAAACATTAAATACCATTGTCCCAAATGTACCTGTTCCCCCTCTCCATGTCCCGGTCAACTATCCCCAAACCCTCAACACTAAGAAAAACATTTTGATGAGACTTCCATCCCTTCATCCCCTCCCATCCATCCTCTCCAAACCACTAATTCCCCTGTATTTGTATCCGTTTCTCCTTCCCCCTCTCTTTCACAAATTGTGTATCTGTATATAATAACAAAAAATATTAAAGGCCTCATTATAAGGCTGGCGCTCCCGTAATGAAGGTGGCCGGTACGGGACTGGCCCCCTTCATTCCAGGTGCGCCGCTTATGAGCTTCCCGTCGCGGGACCCGGATCGCACACCTGGTAAAACCAGGCGTGCTTTCCGGGTCTCGCGAGGTTAAGAGGGAGGCAAATGGGAGCTCAAATGGGAATCAGGATGGGTTCCTGCAAGTAGGAATTACCGGGTCTTCCTATGTCGGAGTAACCCGGTAAGTCCCCATTGCAGGAACCCAGTAATGGAGCCCGGAACGGTCTTTTAATTCAATCATTTGTGGCTTATTTTTGTTTAAAGCAGTTAGAAAGACCGCGGACAGCGAACCTGTCCGGGCTGTTCGTAATTAACAAAATGGGGATGTCCTAAGGACACTACACCTGTCCCTACCATTTACAGCCAAGATGGAACTGTTCCTAGAACACACCTGGTGTCCGAGATGTCCGTAAGTGAACAAAATGGAGGAATCCTAAGGACACTATACCTGTCCCTACCGTCCGCAGCCAAGTTGAAACTGTCCTAAGAACACGCGCGGTGTCTGGGATGTCCGTAGTCAAACAAAGTCTGTACAGTCTGCAGAACATCTACGTACATGCGCACCACACCCGTAAGTCATGCGAACATCGCGCCTGTCCGTAACTGTCTGTCTCACTTGTGTCGCACTTTTAATTTGTTTGAGGACCCGGACACTGTCCACAGAACACCCGCACACATGCGCACGACCGTTCCTGTGCATTTGGTGTCCTGTGGACTCCTGTTCCCTTCGGGGTCATGTTCCCAACATCATCATGTGGCCGCACCCACGCTGAGCGCGTGTCCTAATTTGCGGACACTGTCCGGTTCCCCAACATTTTAAAAGAACTTATTCAGACAATCCAAATTATTTTACAGCAAAAATTCACCAGACAATGACCCTGGCTTTCCACATACTTTTTGTAACTTTTTTAACCTTTTTGGGTGTTCGATCTGTTCGCGAAGCGCACACCTTCACCCCTATAAAAGGCCACACCCCAGAGCTGATCTTCATTGTACTTCTGGCTATTGCAGATTGACTTTTGCTGCTCTTGCTGAGATTATCTCATCAACCCTGATGGCATACATGGCTGCTGTTGCTATATCTGCCTCAGCACCACCCCCAAACCCTCCAACACCACCACCTCGCCAAGGGCCTGCAGAGGGGAACACGCGTGAGGATGTAGAGAATGAGGATGAAGAGGATGAAGAGAATGAGGTTGAGGAACTCCCTAATACCAGCACTCGCCGGGAGTCTTGGGTGTGGTGGTTGTTTACCATTCATGGTAACGTACCAAAGGCACGTGCGAACAAGGTCACCTGCAACCAGTGCAAAATGGTGCTGAGTCGTGGGAGACGTGGTTCGTACAGCTTTGGTATGACATCCATGAAGCGACACCTAATGTCGTTCCACAGTGCGGACATTCGCAAGTTTGTACCTTGTGATAAACGTAGTAGGTTGAGTTCCTCTACAGCATCCTCCGTTTCCGCTCCTCTCACCACAAGAGACACTCCTGTGGGAGAGCGCATCCCTCCAGCTGCTTCACAGGCCATTTTCAATGCTGTTGACCCTTACCTTTCGAGGGTCACAATATTGTGTATGTACTGTGACACAGTATTCTGTATGGGGGGAGAGTCTTTGAAGTGCTTTTGAGACTACAGTCACGGAGCACCAGAAGACCTGCTACCTACCTAAGTAAGGCCCACCCTACATCTTCCTCTCTCCACCTGCCCTTTCTTATCCCCGTGGCTGGTGTCCCTTCCTTACCCTCCTTTCCCCTCCTCTCCTACTGTGTCATGTGTAAAAAACCAAAAAATAAATAAAAGAACAAAAACCCCAAAAAAAGGCTCTTTTCAGAGCCGACTTTCACAGTTTAAAAATAAAAGTGGCAAATGAACAGTGCAGGCCCCGGTGCATTTTTTGGAAGTCCGCGGACAGTCCTAGGACATATAACATTTTAGGGTGCTGACTTAGCAAAACCAATGCACTTTTCTCTGGTAGGAAGTGGTGGCTCTGAAAAGAGCCTTTTGCTGGTGTTTTTGTGTGTTTGAAAAACTTGAAATCGTCAACATCTACTGCAAAATAGTTGACTATAATTCCAAAATAGGTCTCAATGCCTTTTGCACATTTCTCAGAAAAATCTGATTGCCAGCATAAGTAAGATGGACTCCATCTCTGGGAAAAATGTATGTGCTACGAAACATAATATTTTCATTGTGAAAAGAGGACATGCCAACATCTCTTAGAAAGGCACAAACAGCCTTATTGACATTGCGCCTCGCTTTCTCCATTTGTGGACCAAATAAAGAAGAACGCAGCCACATTTGTCTTTGTGCAATACGAGAAAAAATTACTTGGGAATTTAGAAACATGTCCATGACCTTCTCAAGTCCTTCTTTCATTGCAAATTGCAAAGAAATTCCAGACACATGTCCTTAACTGTTCCCTCCACATTGAATTATAATTATGTCTGGATGATGCTCTGTCTCTAAAGTAGCACAGAGAAGTACCAAGTCCAGCCACTTCATTCCACTCACTCCATGCCAGTGCACTTCCACATGTGGAAATCCAAGATCTGCAGCAACTCCACAGCATTCTGCATGCACCTCCAACCAATGTATCCATGAGTCTCCCAAAATCTAGATAATCTGTTTTCGGAAACACACAGCCATAGCTATCTGTTCTTCTCTCAGGAAAAAGATGTTCTGACAAAATCTCTCCTTACACAACACACCCAGTAAACTTTACTGACCAATCCATACCTCCGCTCATTCTCATTTGCATGCCCTTCCACCCCAAAATCCCCATATGTAATATGTGCTGTCCGCAGACTACTGCCATGTCCGCGGACACATCGAAAATCTGAGCGTGGTGAATGTACATTTACATAGTGTGCCCCATTTCCCCTTTGAGGTGGGCTCTGAAAAGAGCAGTTTTTTGGGGGGTTTTTGCAGATGCCTGACAGACACCTGTTATTTTGTATTTTTTTTTTTTTCTTCTTACTTTACAACTAAAATCTTCACATAACCTTCTCCAAAGCAACCCTTACATTCCAAAACAGCATGGCATTTCCCAAAAAAGATAAAGAAATGCCATCTTCTTCAAAATAAACAGCATTACGCGAATCAATATTCTCGTTATTACAGAAAAACATACCAGCTCTAAACATGAAAGCACACATGCCTCGATTGATTGCACACCTAGAAATGTTTTGCTGAGGACAACAAACAGACCTATTGTCCCATATTGCCCTAGGTAGTAATCCAGAAAAAAATTACTTTTGCATTTGGAAGGGTGTTTCTTTACTGCTTGAACCAACTGTTCCAAATCTGCCAACAAAGTAGGGGCACTGACGTAGCCCAAATGGAAAGCATCATAGTGCAAAACTACCGGATGGGGACTCTTCATCCTGCGCATATCTTCACAAACTTGCAGAATTCCCTCTACATTGCAATCAGGCACAGCTCTCCACACCACCTCCACTCCTTTAACATCGAAATTGTTTGCCACATGCCTGCATTGAGCACAATGCTGTAAACAATGGACAAACATATCTCCGAGCACCAACACCCTGACTTTCTCCACCTCTGCCATCTTCACTATACACACTCTCTTCCTACACAAATCCACAACGTCAACATCTGATTGGCTGATCCCTACAGACCCCTTTCCATACTGGATTTGCTGGAAATCCCCGCATGTGGCACGCCCTACTTGCGGACAGCCGCGGTGTCCGTGCGGCATGTAACTCTTAGCCAGCCCTTCTACCCTTTCCACATCACTCTCTGTGCCATTCCCTCATTGGATACAGCTAAGCAGTCACACAACCATCCAACAATCACATCCAAGACCTCTACATCTGACTCCATCATCAGAGTTCCGCACTTCAAATGTACTGTTGATCACTCTGAGTACAAGCCTCATATCATTGGAAAGCACCTACTACAAAAACTACTCTACAAGTCTCCAAGATTTCTACTTACAGCCGCGTTCATATCCACATGCATGAATACAAACTACAGGTATGCATATTTTATTCACAGTACATGTACAAGTGTTATGAATCCATATAAAGAGAGTAATGCCACTATACCTGCATAGCCTATACATACATTCCAACCTTCCTGATTTAAGCACGAGACTCACAATTATTCATTGAAAAATCACACCATTTTTTACTGTCTCCCGCATAACCTATACATACATGCCAACCCTCCTGATTTAGGCGCGAGACTCCCGATTTTTCATTGAAAAATCGCACTATTTTTTACTGTCTCTTGCCTAAATTAATGCAAACCCAATGCAATCCTATGAGAAAAATAAATGTTCCCGATTGCTGTAGTGAAGTCTCCCTCCAGGTGCTCCCGATTGTTGGCATGTCTACCTATAAAATGAACTTATTGAAATGTTTCCCATCTACTATAATCAACTGTCACTTCCAAACCTGTCTGCTATCTACAACACACCTTTAAAAAACCAAGTGAATTTCATACACTTAAAATTCTACTGATTTGCAAAGCATGTTGAACTAACATATTGTTCATAAAATATAAAGGTTGCACATAGTCAAATGAAATGCATGCATACACTGTGTTCAGATATCAAACAGGAATTCCACCAAAACACATAAAAACCAACATCTACATTACCATCAGTGCTATAAACACACAAAATTACTAACTTCTTTCTTTTACAATTTCAGTGAGGACCACTCTCCTGAAAATCAGCAACATCTGAACTACAAACAACATATCCGAAGAGACCTGCTCATTGCACAAAAAAAGAGTAAGTACAATATTACCTTAATATTCTTACTGTTCCTCAAACACACTGTATGGTTCATTCATGTAAATTGCGCACCAAAGAAAACAGCGATTTCTGAACCATTCTGCCCACAAATCCCCATTTATTAAACAAAGATTAGCAGGCAGAATGACACACAAATGCCCGTTTTTTTGGAAGACAAATAACATACTCAACCCTTAGAATGTTAGTACTACAAAACAAAGAACTGTTTTAATTTTATACCATTAGATCTACTATTAATGCTTCTCCTCACCACTAGCTCACTTTCTACTCTCATCTGAACCGCAGTTTAGTAATACACAAATAGAAGAACAGCCTTCCCAACTAATTGTAACTGCCCAATGCACAATCACACACCACCACATACATCTTTCCCATCATACTCAGACACTCATGCACACAGCACACATACATTGCAGAACGGCCCAACCCAGAACCTCTTTTTTTTTAACAGACCCCAAAGAATGCCTACCAAAAAGAAAGTCCATAGAAAGCAAAGCAGAAATAGAGCAAATGAAAATAAAAGTGTCCAAATAAGCATCCATCTCTACAGGAGATTGTACAAAACATTCAAACAAAACTGCTAATACAGTCATTTAGCGAAAACAAAACAAGCTTCCAGTACAGAAACTTTGCCTCCTCTATCAAAATGTAAAACAAAACAAAAAATGCTTAACAAGAATTCAGCTACCACCACTCCTAAAACTGCTCATATAGATATACTAGCAAGTAACCATACCAAAAAAAGGGTTTACAGTGATAAAGTCGAATGACATAATGTCGAAAGTCATAATGTCTAAAAAGAAAAGTTGAAAAGAAAAATGTCGAATTTCTTTTTTTGGTTGCTTTTTGTTCGAAATGGGGACGTTCCCCCAACCCCCCTTTTTTGTATTTTTTTTTGTTTTACCCTTTTTCTTTACCTCTGGAACCCAAAAAAACATGTAAATTAAAAAATAAAGCATTCAACTTTTTTTCCACATTATTTCTTTCGACATAATCTTTTCAACTTATTCACTGCCTACCCAAAAAAAGTATTTTAGCAAAAATGTTTCGCCACAAAGTCCTTCAGAATCTTATAAAAACTGGAGACAAATCATGCACAACCCTTCAAATTTACCGTCGAAAATTCATCTTAGAAACTTTAATAGACAGTGCTATCCTTCTCAAAAGAAAGTTATTCATTTTAGTGTTAAACAGAATGAAAGCACTAACAAAACTAACTAATGAATTAGAAAATAAACGGTATGTCAACAAAAATAACTTCTTAAATATCTGTGGAGGTGCATGGAGTCACACCACGACCACAGAACCATATTTTAATGAAGAAGCATAAAAACAAAACCAAACAAACACAATTGCCATCCATAGCAGTGGACGAGGTTGTGAAAAAAAATTAATAATGCCATAAAGGAACAAGAAATACTCCTTACAAAAATATCCCCAGAAAACTCAGCATTACCTCTCCATTTGACTGAACCAAAAAGTCCAGTATACCAATGGCCATGCACATCAATGTGTAACATTCCCAAAAAATCTTTCAAATCTTTACGCCAGCTCTTCAATCAGTATGTGAAAGGCAAAGACAAAATCAAAATGAAAGTGCTGCAAAATATGGATACCTGTCCAGTGCGCAAATGCACAGGACTACAAGGACATTCATTAACATGCATTTCAGGACCTATCTGCAAAAGCACCTTCCATCATATCAAAATGATATCAACACATAATTCAACTATAAGAAATCTAGTCTATAAACTGTACTATGCTAAAAGTCCTGCCTTAGCCCTAGCCAATTTAAATAATACTCTTCTACATGGGACACAGAAAGACCTACTTGAAGAAATCAACCATATCCAGAGAAAATATTTTGGAAGTGAAAGCCACTTACAAAATGAAATAGCTTTACAACAGACTAGCAACAATTCTGCAAAAAGCAACCTTCTACTACACACATGCAAAAAAGAAGTACTAAAATGTAAAAGTACTTCCGCTGAAGTACCAAACCATGTGTGTGTGTGTTGCCGCAGAACTTTTTATAAAAGTAACACAAAAACTATAGACGTAACATACAAAATAGTAGACAATGAAGATTCCAAATGGTTTGAATTAGCTCTCTCCCTTATAGCAGAAAACACATTCGAAATAACAGACCCCTTAATACTTTGCAGTTACTGCACTACAAAACTTGACAACAACCAAACTCCTTCATGTGCTATCACAAATGGAATTATTCCCACTACCAAAACCCCTCAATTTATATGAGAGCATCATAATTCAAACAATGAACCCATTTCAAGCAATAATACGCCTTCAACGAAAAACAGCAAAATTAGCTTTCTCTGAATTGGTGAAGGGCATTCGTGGCAAAGTAGTCTATTTACCATTAGATCTGAAAGAAAATGTGCACACTCTGGGAGTGCAACGTCCAATAGAGCAATCTTTAATTGTAAATGGTGTACCAACAAAAGACAAAAAAATTTGGCAACAATTCGTAGACTTACATAAAGTTAGACAAGGCTTGCAATATCTAAAAGACAATAATGAATACTACAAAGAAATAAATATTGAAGAAAACTTAAGGGAAACAACTGAAATTATTCAAGAGTCACCAGAAACTGGTCAATTTGAACTTCTAGATCGTGCTACAGTATCCAATATTTTAGACCATTATACAATTCATCCATTACACTCTAATGACACCATAGATGATGCACTAGAAACGTACCAAATGCGACAAACCAAAGGATCACCAATCAGCATATGGGAAAAAAGTATAGAAGCACGTCCTTTGCCTCTACTCTTTCCTACTGGCAAAGGAGGAAGGTACTCAGATAACAGCATCAAAATACCGCTCGTTACAAATGTATTCTGAAGATCCCAGATTTAGACAAAATGTGGAATACATATTCCACCTACTCTTTGAAAGTGAACTAGCAACTCTATGTTACGGAGTTGCACACATATTGAAATCAGGAACCCACTTTCAAAATATGTCAGCTATGCAATTAATACAACAAGTGCAAGAAAAAGATGAGGTTTTACAATCAAGCAATACAAATCTATTAGCAAACATGCCTGGTACAAAAGAGTACTAGTTCCAACGTCTCGGAGATGTACATTGTATGATAGGAAAACCTTGGCCTACCCACTTGGTTTGTTACATTAAGTTGTGCAGAATATGCATGGGAAGATTTACATGATTTCCTACGCATATCAAACAAAAACAAAACAAACATCGATATACTAACACCTGGAGAACCTTGCTCTCTAGATCCTGTTAATGTTTCAAGATATTTCCATCATCGTTTCATTGCTATGCTACACTTTATTTGTAATAAAACTGTTCCTCCCCTCGGAGAAGAGCAACACTTCTTTTGGAGAAAAGAATACCAAGCCAGCGGAGCACCACATATCCATGCTTTTATGGATTAAAGATGCTCCTATATTTGGTCAGGACAGTGATGCCAGTGTTTTGCAGTTGATCCAAAAATATGTCACTTGTGAAATTCCATCGAAAGCAACAAATAGTGATCTTCATGCACAAATTGTACAATTTCAAAGACACAAATGTGGAAAATAGTGTTGTCGCAAATACAAAAACAAAAACAAAGGGAAATACTACACCAAATGCTGCTTTGGTTTCCCTAGACCAGTTACAGAAACAGGTGAAGTGAACAACTTCATGTCTTCAGTTAGACATAGTGTTAAAGGTAAATCACCTAAGAACACGTTTTACATAAAAAGAACAGAAAAATCAAAATATATCAATGAAGACAATGCAATCATTGCCCTCTTATGGAATGCAAACATAGATGTACAGTACATTGCAGACAATTCCACTGCAGTTGCACAATATGTTACAGCCTACTTAACAAAAGCAGAAAAAACAGAGCTCCAAGACCTCTGGAATTACCTATCATCAGACAAAACACTATCTCAGAAATTGTACAGTTTAGGCATATAAATGCTCTCTCATAGAGAATTTGGCTCCTATGAAGCTGCAGATCATTTAACCGGTACTGCTTTGTATGGAAAATCTGAAAATATAGTATGGCTAAGTCTTGGTCCTGCTAAATCTAGAAAAAGAGTTCTCAAATCATATGAGGACATAGGACATAGAAACAATATTCAAAAATGATCCCAACAGCCAAGACATTTTGAAAAACAATTTACTAGACACATACTACCTGAACATGAATATCACTTTGGAAACCATATGTCTATACCGCATAGCCCAAAACTTCACACAAATATAATATAAAAGCCGATGAAAAAAAGGTAGATATAGAGTGACAGATTGTGAAGGCAGCTTAGTGAAACTTACCAAACGAAGCTTAATTAATCATTTCAACTTGTCATTAAAAACTCCTCAACAGGAAGTCAAGAACCACTGGGACAGCCACTAATAGCAAATGAGGCAGAATTAGCTATGACAGAAGTAGAGAACACCATGTGTTACTATGAAGAAGATACAGAAGACTTAACTGTACTACAATCAAAACTTAACAAAGAGCAGCGCATCATTTTTCAAGAAGTAACAAAAGAAATTGCACATGGTGTACAACATGAAAATAAAGAATGTACCTGCCAAATTTACAAACCTATACTACTATACGTCAGTGGTGAAGCTTATTCAGTCAAAACATTCTTAATCAAAATCATCAGCAAGTTCCTTCAACAATTGACAAACAACAAACTGTCAGCTGTTGTAACTGCCCCCACAGGTTTAGCTGCCTACAACATAGGCGGTGTCACTTTACACCGATTACTACTCCTTCCAGTAGAACCCCAAAACAAATTAGAATATTACAAACATTCTACAGAAGCTGCAATGGAACTATGCAGAGTGTTAAAACAAATGAAAATGCTACTAATAGATGAAGTGAGCATGGTCTCCAACCTAATGTTGGCTTTCATTCACCTCAGATTGCAAGAAGTACTTAAAACAAAGTACGAAGAACTCTTTGCAGGAAAACACATTATCTTTTTCAGAGATCTTCTACAATTGACACCAGTGAAAGGTGAACCTATTTTTAAAACCTTAGGACACAAACTCTGCCATGCAAGTGTTGGCAGCATAGGAAATGTCAACCTTTGGCAACATTTCCAATACAGAGAATTAACAGAAAACATGCGTCAATCTGCAGACCTCATCCACGCCAACATTTTAAAAAGTATTAGAATTGGTGTACTATCTCAAGAAGCACAATCAATATTAAAAATCCGGCACATCCATGCACTTTATGGCCTAACTCATGTGCTACTGATGTTATGGAACAATTAGCGCACAAAAATGTCAATTGTATGTCCTTAATGCCAACTCTTGCAAGATGTTCCAAATTCAATGAAACAATGTTGAAAAAAGAAATGCAACCAATAATTGAAATTTGCTCCACAGACAAACTGGACGTACATGGTATGACACTACCCATGTGTCAACAAGCCACAACAAGACTAAATACCTTAGAAAATTCTATCTCCAACACAGCTGGTTTGGAGAAAATATTAAAATGATCCTTAAACTGTAGAGTAATGCTTAAAAGTAACCTTGACGTGGATCAAGGACTAGTTAATGGAGCACTGGGTACAGTTGTTGGCTTTCAAACTTACCCATGTGACAACAACATTCAGTTTGTCAATATTCTCTTTGACAAACTTTCAGAAGTAAAAAGGATAGGGTGCTCAACAGCTCGATTTCTTCTCTTCAAAGACATGTATGTACGCAGAGAACAATGTTCTCTAACTCTAGCATATGCAGACACCATTCATAAATCAC
Source organism: Ambystoma mexicanum (assembly GCF_040938575.1). Classification (NCBI taxonomy): domain Eukaryota; kingdom Metazoa; phylum Chordata; class Amphibia; order Caudata; family Ambystomatidae; genus Ambystoma; species Ambystoma mexicanum. The sequence goes on along the minus strand of NC_090921.1, from coordinate 850,081,853 downwards.
AAGGTCTTACTCTAGACAAAGCATTGATAGATATTGGTAACACTGTCTTTAAAGAAGGCATGAGCTACCTAGCACTATCATGCTTATGTCCACTTCACGGTCTATTTCTAATCATCTTTGATGCAAGTAAAGTAAATGCTGATATTCCTTGCATTTTAGAATACAATAGTCTACGTTCACTATGCACCCCCATCTAAAAACATATCCTGTTCCACAAAAAGGAAAACGTTGTAAGAGAAAACTAATTCAAACAGAAATGCAACAGGATCTGACTGCAAATCCTCCAAAGAGAGTAAAAGAAGCTAATACTTTATCAATTACCAGAACCAAAGAAGAACCTATTACTCAGAGTAACTCAGGTATTTCTTCAAAGAAGCAACACACACTCCGAAAAAATGACTTGGACACAGAACTATCTGGTCCATTCAAGTTTTCAAATATAACTGGTGTAAGTTGCTATGCAAATGTAGCAATGAATATTCTATTTCAATTGCCACCAATTGTTGGCAACATTTACTTACACAGTACAGACAAATTGTGTTTGCAAATGTTAGTACTTCATAGAATTGCAACAAACAATCCTGACAACATGTATATTGTTCATGGAATAAGACAAGAATTGGACTACTGTGCTGGAATGGTGAAATTCACTATAAACTCACAGGAAGATCCACAAGAATTTCTAATGTACTTACTACAATTACTGGAAAACAAAAACATACCTATAAATGAAATCTTCCAGATTTCATACATGTGAAAACATACATGCACTCTCAGCAACAATGTGACACAGGAACAAATCCATAATGAGCGCTTTGCGTATGTATCCATACCTAATTGTGAATCCGTTCCATTTCAGCAACTTGTACAAAATGCAAACCATGGTAGATTATGTAATATCTGCAATTCAGATAATCGCTCCACCTTACTAATACAGACACATAGTAAATATGTAATACTAATGCTTCTACGTTACAATGCAGGTAGTACCAAAAACAACTGCAAGTTGACTGGATTCACATATGGTCAATTATCACTTGGTAAGAAAACCTTCACAACAATAGGTATAATCTACCAAACAGGAGCCACAACCAATGCAGGTCACTACACTGCATATATAAAAAAGAAATGTGGATGGTTTGAATGCAATTATAGTACCATTACTCTAAAGCAGAGATTATCAGCAAATCTTACAAATGCTTATTTAATCTTCTTAAAACCAAAATGTAATAACTAATCTGTACTTAAACATTAACAAAACTTCAATTAAAAAACTATAAACTGATAGAATACGCCAACAGGTATCTAACTGCCCCAAGATTCTATAACAGCCAAACAGATAAATCCATACTACTAAATTATGACAATAAATAAACAGTTAGAATACGCCAACAGGTATCTAACTGCCCCAAGATTTTGCAACAACCAAACAGATAAATCAATACCACTAAATTACAACAAAAAATAGACAGTTAGAATACGCCAACAGGTATCTAACTGCTCCAAAAATCTGCAACAAGCCAACAGATTAGCCAGAAACAACAAGTGAACACTGAAAATAAACAAACAAATAGACTGTAGCATAACAAAAAAAGTTTTTTTTTATCCGACAAACTGCACACTACACTGGTTTGAAAACTACTAAATGTGAGGATTAAAAAAAACTGAAATGTCTATTATGCAATGTAATAAGTCTTTATAAATACATACACGAACATGCTCTTTTCTTTTATCACAGAAATTGGAAAAGAATATGTGCTCCAGTTACCCAACTCATGAAAAAAATATATCCAATCTAAAAAAATCAAACAGTAAGTATATTCTAATAGAACGCATAAATACTGCTGCATAACAGAACCATTGAAGCAAACCAAATATCTAACCATCCACCACAATACGAAATGTTCACTTCCATTGATATGTTATACTACAGTGCTTGTTACCAAACTCTACAATCTTAATAACATGGCGTAGCCAAAACTTCACATACAAACTATACAAATCAAACAGTACAGAAACTGTAGATTTGCAAACATTTGATAGATATTTGATTCTATGGGTGTGATCTATGGGTGTGATATGCTGCGGTGGTTGTGGCCAGGGCCTAGAGTCTTGGGTGTATGGCCTACAGCCTACGGCCTGTGGCTATTCACCCAAGACTCTAGCCCCTGTCCACAACCACCACAGCATATCACACCCATAGATCACACCCATAGAATCAAACATTTTAACTGTCTAAATGGGCCCACTCATATCACACTTTCTGTAAAGTTTCATGAGAATTCATCCAGGGAGAGGGAAGTTATAAACCACCCATGTTGGCTTATAACTTCAGTGCATATAACTTCAGTCTTGGGTGCATGGCCTTCAGCCATGCACCCAGGACTCTAAGTCCTGCCCACAACCACCGCAGCATATCACACCCATGGTGGCTTATAGCTTTGGTGCTTATAACTTCGGTTTTGGGTGCATGACATTCGGCCATGCACCCAAGACTCTAGGCCCTGGCCACAAACACCGCAGCATATCACACCCATAGAATCAAACATTTTAACTGCGGCATGTGGTCAATTTTTATATTCACTGACACTGCGTGTGTCCTTAGAACAGTTTCAACTTGCCTGCGGACAGCACAGATGGGAATACTATCCTTAGGACACCCTCCATTTTCACTAATTACGAACACCCCGGACAAGGCGGGCATGGCAAATACATCAGTAGCACCTGCCAACTATACAAATACAGTATTTGACCCATCTATTACTCTCCAAACCTCCCCAAGCACTCTTGCACACCAAAACACTCCCCAAAACTGCATTTCGCCTCTGTTCGCCACCACGCTGTCGGCGGATCCAAGATGGCGGGCACATCGGAACAATCTGACGCACATCACGCCTCACTATATACTTATTTCGCAAAGTCTGGAGAGGATTCCTCCAGAGGGAGCGAAGTTGTAAACCACCCAAAAAGTGCTCTTCCTATGGGATTAGCAACTTAACCATAACTACACACCCACTACCGTGGCTGTGTAATATATATATATATATGTATATGTATATATAGAAAGTTGATAGGGCATTCCCTTTATTTTGGACTGTGTTACTGTGTTGTATTGGGCCACTACTGGATCACATTCGCCCCCTCTAAGAGCATAGTCTTTCCTCGACCCAGGTAACCACAAAATGCGAAGGCGTTATGTCTCTTAACTGAGCATGTTTCACCTTCATGATTGTGTTGGCTCTTGATTTGTAAAAAGGGTGAGGGATGAATAGGCATTTACCCCCCTGCTCATCCTTGTACTCCTGCAGAACAGAATCCAGTTTGTCTCACAGCTTTTAAAGTAATTTAACTCAAGCCAATGCCTTCTCACTATTAACATTGAAGGTTCGCAAAAATGACCAATAAAAAAATCTCCTTCAGGCTCAAAAAATGATGTCATAGTGACCATTTATATAACACAAACAACAAACTAATATTGTGGGTCAGTGAGAGAAAGAAATAGAGGGACCATAGGTAATAGAGACGGCTTCATGGTTTAAAGTAAAAATTATTTTTAAAGTGTGAACTCCTGCCCTGTGTAATACACTCACTTCATAGATACATCTCCCAACAGTAATATTGTTCCGGATTGAAGGAATACATAGACTTTACTGCAAGTCATAGAAATGGCTAAGTCTGTATTGCTCTGTTAATGCGATACAGTGACAGTGAGAACGTTTGATCTTCCATTTTTGAAAAAAATGACTACGATTTAACTTTGTTTTGTCAGATTTTCAAAGGCACAATCTGGTAGAAATGTGGACTGATAACAAATAGAAAACTGTTAAACAATGTGTGTGAAGATTATGTGCTAATTAGGCGAAAATTGAAAATGAAGTAGGAATTAAACAAAAAAAGAAATATGCTGAGGTGCAATGAATTTAAGAAGGGATGAAGTAACGAATGATGGAAATAATAAAAGAGAGAAAGAGAAAGTAAAAAGGGAAGACATGTACTAACATACAAAGGGAATGAAAGAGAGGGAGACAAAGAGAGAGAATTACAAAGGAAAGAGATTTATGGAAAGTGAGGCAGGATAGAAGAGGGAAAGAAAGAGAGAAAGAATGAAAGGAAGGAAGAAAGAAAAATAAGAAAGGAGGAAGAAAGAAACAGAAAGGAGGAAAGAAAAAAGAAAGAAAGAAAGAAAGAAAGAAAGAAAGAAAGAAAGAAAGAAAGAAAGAAAGAAAGAAAGAAAGAAAGAAAGAAAGAAAGAAAGAAAGAAAGAAAGAAAGAAAGAAAGAAAGATGGAATGGGAGGTAAAGAAATAAAATATGAATGCAAAGAAGGGAACACGAGAAAGGTAAATTGAAGGGAAGCAAAATGTATCTATAAAGCAAGACAATAAGAAATTAAAGAACACGTGTATGACAAAAAAGCAGGACATAATTAAAACAATATAAAAAAAAGAATAAAAGGAAGAAAGGTAGAAAGTAGAAAAGAAGACAGGTGGAAGAGGGTAGTAATAATGAGTGAAAAATAGTATTACACAGTTTCAGAATTGTAGCATTTCACTTGAGAGTGTAACCATCTTTCCAATAGTCAAGTCAATTATTGATATTTTGTAACAGCAGGAATTGTCTTTTTTGTCACAGAAAGTGTCCTGCAGTGATCAGTTGGGTCCATTATGGATACTTTGTGGTTGTATACTAATTGACCTTTTCACAATGGACCTCCGGAGAATTGACCTTCTGGAGAATTGACCTAATTTAAAAGGTCAATTAGGACAGATATATGTGAGGGGAAACCCTCCACAACGCCCAACCAATCCAAAACTCCCCGGCAACCCCCCACCCAATCCCCTTATATTATTTATAATCCAAAACCAACCCAATACATATATAAAATACCTAAAATAGTATAAAGGTCAATTGTGCAGAAAGTCAATTAGGACCACTATAATTAGGTCAATTCGGACAAAATGTCAATTGTAAAAGGTCAATTTGGGTAATACCTACATTGTTTACAGGACCTATAGCACTATACAACGCAGTGCGAGAAATGGCAGCTCGCAGGAGCCAACTGTCATCAGCGTTTGGGGAAATGTAACATTAGTTTTCCAGACTGCTATAGTTCTCCCAGGTGCCACTGGATATTACGCCAATGTTTTAAAATAAACTATGTAATGAATGTTCCATTTTAATACACAATCATCGGATATTCTTCCACACCTGTTGTCCCGCTTATATGTTTGAAACGTATATTTTTTCACAAACCTCTTCATATTCCCAGGTTACATTTGCTGGGGGGAAACTGCAATGAAGGCAGACGGCTATGGACGTTCGCACACATGTCGACGTGATGTGCTGAGATACTGATGCACACGACTTATGATTGTCTACTTTGAATGTGTGACCCCCATTTTCTGCGCTGCGTTCGGGGATCAAGTCCACCTTAAATATGATGAACTGCGGCTACGTAGCGAGCACCTAGGCACGGTGCTCTTGTGGAAGTCCTTCAGAAGAGCCAGGCAGTGACCTTCATTAATGCAATAAACATACTTGCATTAAAGAGGTGCCAAATTACATTATTGAATTGTAATCAGATGAACAAGAGGTAAGGGAAAACAGGAGAAGTGTTTTGTAAAAACCTCTAGTTTAAATTCCCTGGGCTGTCACGGCGTTGCTGCCATTTGTCACACCTGCTTATGCTTTCAAATTGCATTACCTTGAGGCAGCCCCCTGAGAAGAGACTCCTTTCCATCTAATCTGCGAAACGCCAATATATAAGACAGGACACACCTTTCAAATGGTAAGTGGAGCAGTATGCCCTACATTGTAGCTATAGCTTCGGAGAATGGTATACCAGGCACATATTAACCTGCAGGGCACCCGAAGTACTGCCAATTCAGCAAGTCATCGGTTTGCAGTATTTGAAACAGGTATTTAGAAAGCCAATAGGTCTAGCTTTTTTAAAGGTGATAGTCCAGTTTTGTTATGTGTGTGGATGTGTAGAGCATGAATTGATGGGTTGATGAGTGGAATTGTTTAGCTGGATGCTGGGCACCATTACGTGAATCGGTGCGAGAGGTTATATGCAGTACTTCATTTGTTAATAGATATGTGCCAGAGCCCACATATTTTTAAGCACAACTGTGCATGACTGGGTGGCAACTCACTGCCCACTGCTGCCCGCATGCACTGCTCATCCCTAGTGTGGCCCCATTGCTATGATTGCATCTGCAATTTCAAGCTAATAATTGGGGTGATGCGTGAACTTCAGAGGAGCGATTTACTAATACCATTCAAAATAACATATCATAGTAGTTGTATCTTGAAATCATACATCTACAAACAAATAATCTCACCGTTGGTTCCTTCTGATTGTATCAGTGTCAAATGGAGCATTTTGACAATCCATCCACAGCAAATAGATCAAAAGTGCTTTCCAAATATATGCACCTCAAACAACCACACCACACTGTTTGGTGTCTGAAATATGCTAGTAACAGATAATCATCATCTTTGAACTGGAGTGTTTGCTATGGGTAGATGTAATTCATAGTCTTCCACAACAAAGTGGTTGTTCGTTTTTATAAATGTCAATTGTTCAACATACAACAATGGAAGGCTTCTCCTGTGGTTAGAGACAATTGCCCTGCCTGCACTAATAACTCTCCTGAACTGAGACTAGTTGAGGTTCATTTACTCTACAGACTCTATAGCACCTTGCACAAGAGCCGGGGGCCAGACAGACTACTTGCTTTACCAATGCTATAATGGGTCATCATCCCTTTCCACAAGTGAAGAGTTTAGAAGGTAGCCATCATGCATCTAGGTGGCTGATGGTTCATTGCATGTTCCTTTTTGAATACCTGTCTGTAACCAAGATGTCAGAGTACCGGAGGATGGGGTCCCGCAGATTCAAGAATCCATGGGCTGCATCTACACTGCTCACAAACCTTTCAACAGGTATCAGTAATGGCCTATTGGTGTCACCCCAATCCATGAGCTTGGCAAAATGTACGCTGGTAAGTGTTCTTTCTGCTGCCTGCCTTCTTTCTCCAACTGATATTGAAATTGCTGCATGAAAAACACTCTTGCACATTTGCACAGTGGCTCCTGCTTGTGATACTCTCTGTGTGGTCGACACTCCTGAGGCATGCATATGAAAAGTAGCTACATTAAATTGTGAAAAAAATAGGCCACACAATTACAGACCAACACACAGACTTTCCCAATTATGCACCAAGGCAGTTGTACACTCTTTCAGAAAACCAGGATAAAAACTTGCAGCAGAGTAACATCAGTGTTGAACTTGTGCAAAATACAACTCAAAGGCACTTTGCATTGGGAGAAAAGAATATTGTTTGGAACCATATGCTCAAAATAAACTTAAACTTGACTTCCCACTTAGTACTTTGGCCAGGTAAAGAATCTGATCTCTAATTCCGTTTTCCCCTGTCATCAGCTAAGGTCAAAATGAACCAATAGATTCACTTGTGCACGTTACTTAAGACAGGAAATCATAATATGCATTTTCACATTGACAGTTTCCTTTGGATCGTGGTTATCCCCTTCTATAGACTGGGGATATAGTTGGCAGGCGCTGTGTCATGCAACTCAGTTAGTTATGGGAACAGACACACTTTAGGAACCAGTCCCACTTATAGTCTAGCCCTTTTCCTTTTTAGTCAAGTGTTGGGTTAGTCTGAGGTCAGTGATAACGGGATTTCTTGCATAATATAATTATCCCCACAATCAATTTAAGATTTAGGCTCAACCACATTTGTAGGGCACTGTGACAAACCAAGAAATCCATTATCGGTCTAATAGATCACTGACCAAATTTATATTCCCCTGCAAGAAATTCCACATCGATTCTTGAGAAATCCCTATTCATACTTATATCACTTAGACTGAGACCCTATTTGACCCAACTCCACTGGCTTCACTGATGTCTGGTACCCGTCTCAGCATTAGATTGCAGCAGCCCCCAACATCCAGCGCAGCCTGGAAGCCTGTTGCAAGGCCAACACACCGACCTCAGCTCTGTTCGCGGCCTTCACGCCACCCAGACAGGCTTTGCAGAATGCCTCGATGTTCGCAGGGATAGAAAACCGACCCAGTTTCCTTCCTTTCAATTAAGATTTGTAAAAGCTAAACTTTGTTCTCTCTTGTTTCATGAGATTAGAAATGTCAACAAGGTCATCTCATGTACATTGCAAAAGGCCAAAGCGCAAGAAAATACAGAACGTTCCTCTCATGGAAAAAACAATCTGCAAAAAGCCCCGCCTGTCAGTTCACAAATTCTTATATAGCTTTCTTCAAATCTCAGCATAGAATCTATAGATCATATGGAAACTACACCTTCTCCTCTACCTCTCTCACCATGTAACCTCTGTCTGTTCGAGCCCCTAGTGCCACAAGCATGTGTCAAAACCTTTGCAAAACTGCCACTCTCTTCTGGCATTTCAGCCCTTCTTGTCTTTGGGCAGAGTTCAGAACACGCCACCCGAATGTAACATATCCTTGCTTCCTCTTTTCCTGTTCAGAACAAAGGAGCATTGGCTCATACTCAAGGTCTTTTAACAACTACCGCCATCATGGACTCTGAAACTCACCTACAGGCATAGCTTTGCTTTAATTTCTGAAAACTGGTAAATCCCAGCCAGCATGTGTATGCACCTGCCCTGGTACTATTGCACACAGGACCGATGACCTAGTTAGGCCCCACAATGGCTCCCGTATTAGCTGTTAGGACCCCCTTCTAGTTTCTGCTGCTACATTGATTCCCCCCACACACACCATGTGCTTGTTATTCATTAGTAATTAGTATTGTTAGTACTGTTAAGAAAACCTACAGCACACTATGCATGGCATGTGCTACAATATCAGCTTCATTTGAAACTGGTGCACACAGTCTCTTTTGAAATCAGTGTCCCCGATGAAATAAGTGCATGATTGAAATTTGTGCACTGCATAATTCCAACATTTTATTTTTTTATTTATAATGCCCCGAAAGCTCGCGGGCATCAGGGTGCACACAAACACACAAACAGTGTGACACGGGACAACAAAAAACCATCAACCAAGGAGATGATCCGGGTTCTAACAAGTTAACAAGACCTGGATAAATCCATATCAGAGAGACGGATTCCCAGAGGAAGCATAAATCAGTTATTCAAAGAGAAGCATTTTTAACTGCTTTTGAAACGCTACCAGGCGTTTTTCCAACTGAAGCTCAGAGGGTAATCCATTTTATTCCAGGCGTGCGCTGCTAGGGTGGGAAATGAGCGTTTGTGGCCTAGTGCTCATTCTCTTCGTGGGAGGGCCGGGTATCCACAGTTCAATGATCGCTGGGATCTCAGAGGGTCATACAGTGTCAATCAATCTTTAAATTACACAGGTGCATCGCCATAGATACACTTGTGGGCCAAGGTGAGCACCTTGAAACACACTCTCTCCTTAACTGCCAGCCAATGGAAATTCTTCCTGGCAATGCTCTTTTTTTGGAATATCACAGACAATATGTACTGATTCATTTTGAAGGACTTCCAATCAGAAGCCTATTATAGTAATCCAGATGGGGCTTTATAAGGTCTCAGGATAGGGTCTTGCAGTTTTTTGTTGATTAGAAAGGTTTAATATGCTGTAGCACTCTAAGATGCCATTGAGAGTTGCACACATGTCCAGTGATGCTTCCAAGGGGACTCCCAAAGTTTTCACCTTGTTTACAACCTCTATGCAGTTCCCTTCCATCGCCATACTGGCATATTGAGGAGCGAGTTTGGGTCTAACCTGTGATGAGCCAAAAACTATCAGCTCAGTTTCTTTACTGTTCAAGCACATCTAATGTCTTGACATCCATGCTTTTACTAACCCATAAGTGTGCTCCAACCTGATAGAGTCTTTTCTGTGATCCTCACTCAGCTCCATAAGCTCAGTGTCATCAGCATAGTTTATGAAATGGATTCCCATAACAGTCAGCTGGTCCCAAAGAGGCTTGATATATAAATCGAACAGTGTAGGAGGCAAACATGCTCCCTGAGGGACCCTGTAGTGTATTAGTTCTGGTTCTGAGCTATGTTCATCCCAAAATACTTTGGACAGCCTGTTTTTCAAGAAGGAGCAGATCCAATCAGAGGCATCTACTGAGCAGTTTCCTATTGTGGCCAGCGTTTTCACGAAGGCAATCATGATTCAGCGAATCAAAAGTGGCAGACAGAACTAGAAAAAATCAATAGTCCTGATCCACTTGGCTCTAGCACCTCCAGTTGGTTAGTCTGAAGATCGAGGAGGGCACTTTCCGTCCCATTATTGCTCCTAAACCCTGATTGATTTGGATGAAAAGATACATGAGGCTTCAAGATGTTTTTGGAGTTGGGATGTAGCTATTTTATCCACCACTTTTGGTAGGAAATGGGTATTACGGGGTGTAAATTTCTAGGATCCGTAGGATATAAGCCTGGTTTCTTGACCAATGGTGTTACCACAACATGCTTAATCACATCAGGTACTGAATTCCACTTGAATAACACTTTTATAAAACGCACCAGGAATGGAACAAAGATCTTAAAGTTAGCCAGAACAATGTCGCCCAAGCACGAAGTGGGCCACATATTTTTCAGGAAGTTTTCCATTTCTTTTTCCCATGATTGAATTAAATTTGAAGCAAGGGTCTTCCATGTGTTCCAGCACTTGAGGTTCAGACAGAGTCTCTGTACTAGCACTGGTAGTTATTTTTGACACGTGCAGCATCTATTTTATGCTTGAAAGCAGATTGAATCTTCCTACAGTCTTCATCATAAAGGGATGGCAAACTGGGTCTGAAATGTTAGCTTTTCAAGATTCCTATGTATCTCAAAACATTTTCTAGAGTCATTTCCTGCATGTTCGATTTCATTATTGAAGAAGTTTCTTTTTACTTCATAGATTTGCTTTTTGTATGTTTTTGTAACTGATTCCAGGCTAACTTGTTCTCTTATTATGTATATGTTTGGCGTGTATTTTCTCTCTCTCTCTCGATTTTAGTATGGGCCGGGGTAAAAAATTCTAATGTTTCACACTATCTCTAACGACGTAGTATTTCATAGGAGCCGTTTTGTCCAAAAAGGTGTTTAGCTGTAAGCTGTATTCCTGTACCAGTAAATCAGGAGTATCGGTGTCAGCAGAGCAGGCCATAATTGTTTTAAGGCACTGATCTAAACCTTCTGACGTGATCATGTTCAGTTTATGGATAACTTTCCTTTTGAGTGGATTATATGTGATCTCTACCTTACCAGGAAGCTCGATGTAAGACCTCACAAAGGAGTGATCAGACCAAATACATGCTTTGGGACCAACAGTTTTCATGGAGATGTTTCTTGATGCAACCCCATCTAGGATTTTTCCTCCTGAGTGGGTAGCTTCAGTGTTATGTATGGTAAAGGTCTTATATTTTAGGCATTTTTCTACATCTAGATTGTCTTTTAGCCAGCTGTTTAAGTCATCCAACAAGATGGTCACGCCATTGAGTTTATTGAAAGGGGTCAAAAGATTAACAAGTTACTTATTAAACTCTGGCATACCAACATCTTCCTCCCTTTCTTCTGTAGAGGTCTAATCAAATAAAGGCTTCTGCAGAAGCACGAATCCTAGCTATGCCTCAGCAACCCATGTGATCATTGTACAACAGTGTATGTGTTTCGAAATACGTTTATTTTTAAATTGACTATAAATTTGACTATCACATAACAATAAATTAGCAAAAATCGTCCATAAATTAAATGAATCCTTTATTCACCAATGTTCATGTCATTATCCATGCGATTGTGTGACTTGCTTAATATTGACTCCCCTCTCCCATTCCCTACTTCTCTCCTCTTTCTCTCCCATAGCACCAAATGAGTTCTCTAGACTAGTCCTCCCTATGAGATTCTCCTCCAAACAGGTGTCCCCTGCTCCTCTAGAACTATCAAGGACAATATTTATCACTTGCGCTTTCCCTGGCTGATTTCTGTAATCACTCCTTTGACACTGGATCATCTCTCAACCCCTCAAACACTCCCTTGTGCATCCTTCCCTTAAAAAGCCCTCCTCTGACCCCTACTGCCCTTTTAAATATCACCCTAGCTCCATAACCCCCTCTCTGGGCAAACTCCTAGAGAAGATTGCCATCTCCCAACTGATCCAACATACTGAATCTGTCGGCTGTCTCCATAACCACCAGTCTGTCTTCAGAGCTGCCAGAGGCCTGAACACCTGTGACGACTTGCTCTCTAATCTTGACTCTAATCCTCCTTCCGTTCTTATCCTCCTGGATCTTTCCTCCGCCTTCGACACGGCCAATCATGCCACCCTGATAAATCGGCTCTATGACACCCTTGGCATAATAGGCCTGGCACTGGACTGTTTAACCTCCTTCCTCTCCAACTGACCTTCCCAGGTTCAACTGGGCCCTTTTCCCCGATCACACTCTCCACCTGTGGCATCCCTCAAAGCTCTATCCACTTGCCTTGGCATTTCAGCATCTTCCTTGCTCCCTTGTCCCACTTGATCTCTTCCTTCTCTTCTCACTTCCAGTATTATGCAGACATCAAGAAATAGAAACGGTAGGGTAAAGCGCTTGTGAGTGCGCTTGGCCAACAAATAATGTTAATCTTGGTGTACTGCAGAATTGGTGAGGCTGAGTCCTACCCGAGACCCAGTAAGTAATAAGTTAAACCAGCGATCTGCCCTCACCATGAGTTTGAAAGTATTAATATACATTTGCACTCAAAACGGAGTATGTCATTTCATATTTCATAATACAGTATGCCAGCAATAATGAAGTGTAATTAGTAAATCTCAAAAAGGTGAATTTTAATTTTCATAGCCACAATCCAGCCAGCATGTGTTTCGACCACTGGTCTTTCTCAAGGCTGGAAATCAATATCAAATCCATCTTAAACATGTCATAAAGAAACATGATTAATTGCAAAATGACTGTATACATATCAAGGTCAAGGAAGACGACACACAAAAATAAACAAACAGAAAACATACGTATAATTCAAAGTAGAGTTAAGCTTGAGATACAAGGTAATAATTATCTGTACTATATTATGATGATGTGCTTCTTGTGCCCTGACTATGTTCAAGCTGCCCTCACGTCCTGATTATCATTTCCAGATCCTCCCACTCCTTCTCCCATGTGTCACACAATGGCATATGTCTTGTCTACTTGCTTCAAGAGATGGATACTGACTGGTGGGTCACCCACTGCCTCCCTGCATATCTGTTGCTCCCTCCCAACAAAATTGAATAAGCTAACCTCATACATTATTAGCTTTTCACACTCCTCCTCCCAGCTGTAGACCAATGACACTTGTCTTGTACACTTGTTTCAAGAGATGGATGCTGTGACTGGTGTCTCTTCCACCTCCCCAAATCTCTGGTGATGACAATTGTGTTGTTCACCAACTTCAAATCACTGACTGCATCACCTGGCACTATATTTGCAAAACAAATCCAAAATCTCTAAAACCAGGTCCCAGTAACCAACGTCCACTCCATATCATTCTTCCTACAACTAGCCTAAATACGTTTCAGTGTTTAAATAATTCTTCATATTTACTAAGCATGCCCCCAGAAATGACCTCCCACCTCTGAAAGAATGAATATGAGCTCTAGTCACATTGACTTGTTTAAACTTTTATCTTTCTCCCCAGTACTTTTGCATTCAAGGTTGTTGGGGGGGTGATTTTCTACTTCCCACATTGCTTATTGTGTTAACTGTATATTGGGAATTACTTTTCGCTCATCACTACTGTTGGAGGGTATTGCACTCGATAACAAAGTACTGCCGCATCTTTTGTGTATGTTATTCCTGTCTGTCATCCCTCTGTAAGCAGCTCTCGCATAGCCTAAATATCGTAATCGCGCTGCAAGCAGACCGCTCAGAACTACATATCCCAGCATGTACAGGGTATTTATTATACTTAGCAGGTGCTTAAGTGCAAGAGGTGCGCATCTGCAACGCGTTTGGAAGCGTCTTTTATGCTCAGTGAACCGCATAATCCTCGTGCAACAAGGTGAGCTGCCGGCTCTATAATGAATAGCGAACCCAAAAATGCTACATTGGTCATATGCTAAAAATAGAGAACTTTTTGGCCTCTACACTAGAAAACAAAAGTTATGAGTGTAAGGCACTTATAGCACGCTACCTTGCCATGGACTTTGAGGCAGCCTGAGCATCGTACAACATCAACAGTCACCACCCCACTAGCATGCCTCCTCTTAAACAAGCTATATATGCCACCTTCATGGTTGAGACTGTTCTAACTTCGCTGGATCTGCCAGCCAGCGAATCAGATATCTCTGTGCCCAGCATGTAGACTAACAACCGATTATCAAAAACAGCATTACAAACATCAGTAGTATCCGAGACTTTTCCTAATGCTCACTCCAAATCCCAAGTTCACCTGAAAATGGCACTACTTAATACTAGATCACTAGTCTGTCATGCTGCTGAAATCGCAGACTATGTCATGGAGACACAGGCATACGTATTGGCTATTATGGAAACCTAGCTCCAAGAGGCTGCAACTCACACCCTGCTCACTGCCACTCAGGATGACTATAATATTCTATTCTACATGTGGTATGTTGCGGATATAAAGGGGGGGGAGTTGATCTGATTTACAAAGAACATCTAAAAATCCATAGTACCAAAATATCAGAACTTGACCACCATGAATCTGTGATGATCACACTTAGCATTAATGTGACATACACCCTGAGTATATTAGTCCAACATAGGCCACCAAATAAAACAGCAGACTTTGAGGAACTACTGATGGCTTTCTTGGGTGCCTCCCTGAAATTATCCTCCCATGCTCTTGTATTTCGGCTTTTAATCTCTGGGCAGACAATCCCCTGGACAAGGATGCAGTATCACTGCTGAATGTGCTGCATGCTTCTGGTTTCTCATAACATGTGAAGTCTCCCACACACAGTGGTGGACATATCCTGGACTGGATATTATTCAGAAACATCACCATCTCACATATCAAGGAGGATGTATGTCCCTAGTCCAACCACTCATGTATTCTTTTCAATCTCCTTCTGCCACACCCTTTAGGCCCTCAACCTCCACAGGCCACAAACCTGTCATAATGAGAAATACCAGGAGAGTAACTCCTGTAGCGTTCTCCTCCATGGTGCTTCCTCAACTGCCCAGTACGCCCAATGACATGTCCCTGGAAGAACTTAGCAAACTGTTCAGAACTACTACTAATAGTGTCTTTGATACCATGGCGCTGCTACAGGCCCATCAGGCCCAAAAAAAAGTGTCAATGCATATGGGGCACCGACGAGTAAGGAAGGTGCCCGCCCCAGGCTACAGGAGGCTGTGACGCTGTGAGGCTAACTGGGTGAAAGAATAGTGTGGTGCAGCAGTCATCAATGAGGGGACGGCAGTACAGCAGCCACAACAAGGAAGCAGAAACAACTCGGTTAAGATGGTGCACCCTGGCTCGGCGGGCGAAAAGAGGCACGGAATAGCAACCCAGGTACGGCTGCCCCTCCTGCAGCTACACTATTGGCGCTACGGATGGCAGGGCCCAGAAGGATAGCTGGAGAGAAGAGCACCTAGGGGGGAAGACAACGTGGCACAGCAGAGGCCAGACACCTCAAGGGAACTTTAACTACCCCTGAGGGGGCTTTGTGAGGCAGCAGAAGGACGGAGCAGGTAGTTCTTAATCCTGTGTGGAATTCAGCCTACATCCCTTGGGTGCCCCGGGCACTAGACTCACTGAACAGATCAGAGCCATTGAAATAAACAGCGAAGCAGCTCATTTGAAAGGGAGAGCTGCTGCCGGTGCGGTGAGGGAGAACATTTAAACTAGGGGAAAACCACCCCAAGCCGGTGCAGCCTGGAAAGGGCTGGAACTAACAGAGCAGAAGGCAGCATGCAGCAGGTTCTCCACCCATGCTCCTTGGCCCCAGCACATCTAACCACTAACTTGATATACTGATGGGGGCCATGGGAGTCAAGACAGGCTACTAGGTCAAACAGAGTGGTGTGAAGCAAGAAGACAACACAGACGTAGGCTCAGGGAGGTGGTGGGAGTCTGCCCAGAAGCTAGTGGACAAGGAGGGGAACCTACTACCTTATCCCACTGGAAATTCACTTCAACCAGTCCACGCCTAAGAAATACCCCCTGGCACCAGCTTGCCCAACCAGAAACAAACGCAACATCACTGCCGAAGCACTATTACCTCTGGTCCTACCTACCCTTAACGCTCTACCGGACACTGCTGACCTTAACCTCCTAGTTGACACCTTCAACAATTCCATGGCCACCGCCATCGATACCATTGCCCCTTTGAAATTACGCAAAAGTAAACCAATAAACCACTTGAATTCGTGGTACACTCCCGAACTCAAAATACTCCGGAAAAAGAAAGCTAAACTTGAACTACTATGGAAAACCAACCCATCACCTGTAAACAAATCCAATTTAAATACCACCTCTGCACTATACAAAAGTGAGATTATTCGCACTAAAAAAGATGCCTACAACGTTAGGATTAACCAGGCAGGTTCTTCCACTAAAGAATTATTTAAAATTCTAAAGGAGCTAGAAAACCCTATTCCCCTCCTAGACAACTGCCCAAAAGACAAACCTTGGTGCTCTAGCATCCAGAATGCCCTCAACAATAAAATCACAGGGCTCCAGACCAAAATTGAGGACAAACGTCAACAACTCTTCAGCAACAAAACCACTAACCCTAGCTTAAGCCCACCAACACCGATCAAACCCAACACAGGCTTCACCTTTAAGAAAGTAACTATCCTAGAAGTCCAAAAAATCATCACTTCCCTAAAACCTTCTAATTGCAAAGGGGACAGCTGCCCCGCCCAAATAATAAAAGACGCTGCCAGAGACCTCTCCCCTTTCATCACTAAGCTTATCAACCTGTCATTTGCAAACAACTTTGTCCCCAACAACCTAAAACAATCTTGGGTGCTCCCCCTCCTAAAAAAACAATCCCTAGACCCTGCCATACCAACCAACTATAGACCCATCACCACTGTCCCTTTTCTGCTAAAAATTCTGGACAGAGTTGCCTACATCCAGATTCAGGAGTACCTGGAATCTAATCAACTGCTAGGGATACGTCAATCTGGCTTCAGACCTCTACATGGAACTGAAACCGCTCTGGTTGACCTCAAAAGCCAGATTGACGAAATCAAAGACAAAGGCAATGCAGCTATCCTACTTCTCTTAGACCTCTCAGCGGCCTTCGACTTAGTCGACCACGAAATCCTATGCAACCACCTATCTATCGCAGCCCACTTCACCTCCTCTGCCTCCGCTTGGATACAATCCTTCCTGGCGAATAGAACCATGCGAGTCTTCTCAACTACAGCCGCTGCTGACCCCATCCCCATTACCTGTGGAGTCCCTCAAGGCTCCTGTGTCTCCCCCACCCTGTACAATATATTTACGAAGCCCCTATTCGACAAACTGGACCGTCTGGGTGTCACCTACACCAACTATGCAGATGACACCCAGATCCTCCTCACCATCTCAGGCAACTACAACGCGGACGTCTCCCGGATCAACGAAATCTTCTCCATCATTCAGGCATGGATGGCCACCCACGGCCTCTGCCTGAATGATGAGAAGACGGAGCTTCTGCTGGTCGGCTCTCCTCATAACCTGTCTAAACTCAGTCCTAGCTACAAGAATATTATCATAGACGGTCACACCATCCCTATTGCTAAAAGTGTGAAAACCTTAGGCTTTCACCTCGATGCCAACACCAACCTCTCCAAACAAATCAACTCAACTGCCTCGGCCACCGCCTATACGGGCAAGCTAATCAGGGCTAGCAGACCCTTCCTATCCCCCGACAGCTGCCTCACTCTGGCCAGAGCACTCATTCAATCCAAACTAGACTATTGCAACAGCCTGTACCTAGGAGCCAACCTATCCGTAACTAACAAACTCCAGGTTCTTCAGAACAATGCTCTGCGTGCAGCACTGAACATCCCATGGCGTGCGCACATCTCCACTACCAGGAAAGCGTGTAAATGGCTCTCCATACAGCAAAAAATCGACCTCAAAACTATTTGCCTCACCTACAAGGCCTTAAATAACCTAGCCCCACTGTACCTCTCTGACAAATTCACTCTAAAACCCACACCCAGAACCACCAGATCGTCCAACTCCCTATGCCTGTTAGTGCCCAGATTTGCCTTAAAAAGAGCAGGAGGCGCCAGCTTCACTGTACTAGCCTCCCAACTCTGGAACACCCTACCACTCAACATTAAAACCACTGAGTCCTTCCCTATCTTTAGGAAACTTGTTATAGGCTGGTTACTGAACAAAGAGTAGCTTTTAACCTCATCTCGAAACTCTAACAGCCGTAACCACACCTGTATTATACGTAAATTGTTGTACGTTGTAAATCTATTTGATGTACTTTGTAATTGTAAATGCTCTCTATTTGATGTACTTTGTAATTGTAAATGCTCCCTGTAACTTGTTGTACTCTGTATCTGTAAATGCTTATCTTATGCCTGTAACCGATTCCTTAAGCGCCCTTTTACCCACGGGTCCGGAGCGCTCTACAAATAAATAAACAAACAAACAAACAAGGAAACGGAACAGAGAGCAGTCTCAAAACCCACACTTGCCCAAAGTGTGCAAACAGTGTGGGGGAAAGCCACATGCCCGGAATTGAGGACTACCCAGCACCCATCAGGCTGCATCCAGGGGGAGTGGAGACCTGATCAAGATGTGCAGAGACAGTAAAGTAGTAAGAAAATCGCAGCCACTGCTCAGCTGAACGTTGACCTAATATGCATCTCCCAACAAAAAGGCACAACGGGGAAGGCATCACGAATGGACATCACAGCGGAAGGAGGTACAGGTGCGCAGGTGGAGAAGAGAAAAGGCTGTGATTGGGGCAAATTGAAGGGAGACACAGCCATATGACAGTGAAGAGAGTATATGGAGCAGTAACTCACAGACAGTTTGGGGCTAACAGGAAGGAACAGAGGTGAACTTCCAGACTGACGGAAGAGAAGGAGAAAGAAATTCAGAGAGAATAAAGGGGACGATCAGAGCGGATACAAGATACAGCTGAATGGAAAGCAGCCACAACTAAGGAAACAAGGAGGAGCGACAAGGAAGGCCCCATAGGTAAAAAGGATGACATAGATGGACAAGTCCCTGTTTTCAACAAAGGAGGACTCAGGACATATCCTAGTGGAGATCAAAGCCCTCAGGGGAGACATACAAGCCTCACTGGCTGACCTGACAGGCAGGATGACTATGGTTGAGAGCAAAGTGGAGGGCCTCAAACACAACCAACTGAACGCAGAAATGGTCGAAATGAGGCTAGATGCCAGGCTGACGAAGCTAGTGCTTCGGGAAGAAGAACTGATGCTCAAAATGGATGACTTGGAAAACAGAGACAGACAGAATCATATAAGGATACTGGGACTCAAAGAAATGGCAAGAGAAACTCTGAAGCAAGTGGAGGAGAAAGTAGAGGTGTGAGATGTATTACTCAGCACTACTTTCCCACATCACTAAGCTGCACTTCAGCAGAACCAGCAAAATGGCTGTGCTTGCTCCTGTGAGCACCATTGCACACAAACTGTGTTTTGCAGTGACAAAATGATGGCTGCACTGGTTTGCTAAGCATCATTGGGCAAGATGGAACAGGGAACACCCCGAGAAATGCTACTAGGGTGTGTTCTTGTTTGTTTTAAAGAAATGGAGTGAAAAAGCAGCGCTGTTCTGCTGCAAGCCCAAAATTCCCATTGAAAAAGGGAATATTTCACCTTTAAAATGATACCGCTCTGTCCCTGTTCTTCATCACACTACCTTTATCAAAAAAGACCCTGTCATGCCCAGCTAGCCTTATTTCTGATAGACAGGCTGTAAATCAACAAAAGTGTTTCTTCAGCTGCACAGGAAACGCTTACATTTTGCTAAAAAATGTAAAAAATCACTGCTTGAAAAGAAAATCATAGCTTTCTGTGCACATGTCAATTTCATGAAGACTTTTGCCTTGTACAGACTGTTTTGTAAAACAAGCTGACTACAGCTCCAAACTATGTGGGAATTCAGATGGAAGAACAACATTGAATTTTAAAAAGTACAATGCTGAATGAAAGCTTGTCCGTGCCTAGCAATGTAAAGGGGTTTGTTGCGGAGGAAACTTATATGGGCTGTTTTATTCAACAGGCTTGTTTTGATTCAGGATAAAATAAAATAAAAGAAAACTGTTAAACTGCATTGGCTGGATTTTGCAAGCTCCCAAAACAGGTTATTCCAGTTGGTCAGAGCTAAGGCTTCAACCAAAAGGGAACCACCATAAACTTCCAGGACACTTGGCTGATAATTGCTAGGTTGGAAAACTTTGACCAGGACAAAAAATTTCACATACAAATCAGACTTGGGTCTAGGCTGAGCCCTCTTACAATGGATCTTCTAGGACACGGATGTGCAAAAAAGAAAATCACAACTCCATGTGACTTCTTCAAGAAGCTTAAAAAAAAAATCTCCATGACAAACCCTGGATTTAGGGGGGTAGCTTGGAAGCTGTGCCCGTATATGGGGAACAATACTGAACATTTGTTTCCCAAGACTAATTTATAAATCAAACTTGTAAGACTCTTATCTATGCCACAGGATTTTGCAAAAATGTGAAAAGTGAACAGTTTAAATTTGTATTTTTGGGCTTTCATTTAAGACGTCAGAGACTTCACTGAAAAATGGGGAATTAGAAATGGCAGAAAATTGGGTATTATAAGGAAAGTATCCATGATGCCATTGCGAATTCTATTACTTAAATGCCTAATGATAATCCACACCCATGTATAAAGTTGTAGAATTTTAAGTAATACAATTCTCACTGAAAAGCGTGAAAAACTGGTAGAAGGGCGAAACCGTGAGAATTGGACTGCTCAGCTCTACATTCAATATGGAATCTGCCCATGTGATTTGATAAAGTTCCACACATATATAAATGTGTAAATTAGGTTATGACTGATTTTTGGCAAAAAGGACTGTGGGATGGCTTTTTACCTCATCAAATGCAACCTCGTAAACTGGGACTCTTCCTCGAGAAGGCAACCAACATTGATTGTCCTATCTGCTTCTTGGAGGTAGGACTAGCTGTGTTCTGCCCACCAATACTTCTGTGATGTCACCATGCCCTATAAATAAGAGTGGTTGAGAGAGCTCCAAACACTCTCCTGAATTTCCTGTGGCTGCGTTCTTGATCTGCTCCATTCATCTTGCTGATTCCATATTTCACTACAAGGCCAAAGCATTGCTGACCCTACTCCATCAAGGCCAAAGTATTGCTGATCCTGTCCCAGCAAAGCCATTGATCCAGAACAAATCCCACTAAAATCCCATTAAAAAAGGGAAAAGCTGTGGTACCTTTTGCATCCTGAAATGAGGCTGGCTTGCTGCCCACTAACTGCATGCTCGCTGCAACCCTGCCATCCACCTGTCCTTGCCATTCGGTGACCCGAATTGCCCCGGTGTTGCTGTAAGGCACGCCTGCCGTGTGGTGAACAGACCCAGGTTGGCTTTTCCAAAATTCCAAACCTAAGAGTGGAATGTCAGTATCTCCCTATCACAGAGAAACACATAGTCTCCCCCTCTTGACCCTTTTGTTTGTATTACACTCTCCAAGCAATCATATTCAGACCCTAGTAACTTGTTAAAAATTGTTAGAATTCTGTGGGCGCCCTATCCTTGATTTCTAAGTGCTAGCGCCATCTCTCTTTTCATTTCTGTCTGGTGTAAATCCTAAATCCTTAGTTATATTTTGAGTGATCAAACTAATGTCTAGTTAAAGTTGAGCACTGGGGTGATAAGGTTGACCTCGCGAATCAACCTTGGAGCTTACTGTTTTCCTCTTTAACAATATAGACTAGATAATTTAGTTTAATCAACATTTGCCTTTCTTTCAAAACCAAAGTTTTCATTTGACCTGCTCTATTTTTCCTAAAACTGAAAATCTCATCCAAATCATCAGCTACCACCTTTCCTTCACTTTGATATTGTCCCTGTGATATACATCTGTCCCCCAGACCAAAAAAAACACATTGTGATTTTTCAGTATTTCACCTGTTTTTATTAAAAACCGTTTGGGTAATTTTAATGGGAATTGAAAAGAAATGCAATTTTCCCATGTGTCATTCACCTGCAGTATGTTTTAAACTTTCCACTCATTTTTGAATTGTATGCGTTTGGTGATCCATTGCCTTGTTATTGCTAGTGTTTATATATTACTGCCTTTGTGACAAATCATATTTACCTCAAAGTTTTAACTACACATTAATTATTTATTTGCCATTTGCAAGTGTCATTTCATGATATTGCAAAGGGGCAAAATATTGCAATTTGTGAGAAATCATATTTACCTCAAAGTTTTAACCGCACATTAATTATTTATTTGCCATTTCCGAGTGTCATTTCATGCTATTGCAAAGGGGCAAAATATTGCAATTTCACCAACCGTCCTGTTTCATGGTCCATTGTGACCCAGGGTATTTGAAAAAGGGGGTGTGAGACAAGTTGTGTACCATCTCAAATTGAATCTGCATAAATGAAATAAAGAGAAAGGCATCTCAGTTGTGCGCTACATACCAGGCTGAGACCAAGGTGTGTTTTGCCTGCTTGAAATCCTTAACAAATTTGGGGGCTCTAATCTGGGAATTGAGTTTGGTTGCCACCCGTGGCAGTCTAACACAGCAGACTAACCTGCAAGGTAGTGATACTTTGTGTGGTTGGAATACTGAGTTACACGGTACGAGCGTCTCCCCAAAACAAATACTCTAAGTACCAGGCCTGTGTATAAAATGAATGCTAAATCAACCCCAATAGACAGAAAGCAGCAGAATACAGGTTACCCTTACATAAATAAATAAATTAATAAAGAAGGAACATTTCCAAAATGCATGTTTCAGTAGAAATCAATATGGCTAGGGAGCACCTTCTACACAACTTATTTGTCAGAGGTGAATGGCCAGAACGAGATGAAAAGGTTTGGCTAGAAGAAATAACACACCAGGTCACCCACATGAACCTTGATACGTGGCAGGATGGTGGCCTATTACACCAAGCATTGAGTGAGTTATATATGACCCCAAAAATGAAAGAGGAGCAAATCAAAATTGTCAGAATCGCAGCCTACATGTATTTTCACATGGGAGTGATGCAGGAAAAGCATGAGGAAAACACAACTCTTGCCCAGAATCAATCTGAACTATTAAATAAAATCCAGATTGAACTAAAATTAGCAGAACGCAAACTACAAAAGAGCCAAGATTTAGAGGTAGAATCTGGAAATTACATCATAAAATTAAAAGAGGACTTGTCTCTCCAGCAGCAGAATAATGTAGACACAGAGGCCCAACTAGAAGCAGTAAAAATAGTGTCAGGAAAAGGTTGACTAACAGAAGGTGACTCAATAATTAACGTATAACAGGAGCTGCTCAGGACAAATAACCATGCTGCAAGATCAGGTCAAAAGGTTGGAAGAGGAGAATAGCAAATACATTATTAAAGAACTCCAATCCCAAGCAGAATTCGATCAAGAGCGCCAAAAATAAAATACCATCAAGAAACAAAGGGATGACCTGGCTCAACAGAGGGGCACCCTAAATCAGGAGAAAGACGCCCTATGCCAGGAAGTAACCAATTTCAAAACAGAGTTACAGGGAAGTGAGTTAGGCCTCCAGAAACTAAATGAACTCAAAACAGAATATGGGAATCTACTGGAGCACGCTAGACAGATAGAAGGTGTTCTGAAAGAGAATACCCAAACCAAAAATGCATAAACTCAGGAGGTGAGTCTCCTGCAACAAAAATGTGCTCAGGGTGCCCAAACTATAGAGGCAGCACAAAGAGATAACAAGGCCCTCTCTGAAGAGAATGATGGGCACCACAAACAAGTGGCAGCGCAAGAGCGGGTCATAGATGCCAGTAAATCCCTGATAGCCGAACAAAAGGCTGGGATCTTTGCCTATTATCAAGAGATAGGGGCTGAGAAAGAAAAACTAGCGAGGTTGGAGAAGGAGTGTCCTAGATCTAACGCAAACTGGAGGGACCCCTGTGGGATAAATTAACCCAATCAGCTGCGCTTTACTACATCACTTTGCTGCAGTGGTGCAAGAAACAGCAAAATGGCCACTCTGACTCCTGTGCGTGCTAAAATCGCTAAACTGCATTTTTGCAACAACCCGAAAATGGCTGCACCACCCTGCCACACACATTTCAGGTGGGGTGGAACAGATCACTCACTGCAGGAATGTGCCAGTGTGCTCTGCAATATTTAACATGGAGTGAAGTGAAAGAGGCAGCATTACTTTGCTGAAAACCCCAAATCCCTCTTTAAAATGACATCTTTCAACCTTAAAAGTGCTGCTTGGCGCTAAACTCATACAGTCTTTATGAACCACTGTGATAAAAAGGCCCTGCAATGCACAGGATCGTCCATTGTGTCTCAGAGGAACCGGGCATCATTTGAATGACAGCTCTTGTCAAAAGTATCTTTGAAAAATCAACCGGGGGCTTTGTTTTCATTTTACACGGGAAACACGTCTATTTTCTTTGCAAAAGTATGAAGAATCACCTGTTCAGAGAAAGACTCTAAATAGATGCCTGTTAAATGTATCCATGCTACAAAACAACTCCAGCACTCAAGAAAAGAACTATAGCTGCAGAAAGTGTGTATTTGCTGGAGACGAAAACTGAATTTAAAGAAATAGTAAAATGTGCTTTTTCTGACTGAAAATCACATATTTAAAAGTACATTGTTGTGTGAAGGCCTGCTTATTTAGAAAAGTAAAAGGATTTGTTGCTGCTAAAAGTACACATATAACCTGTTTTGATTCCATAGGTTTAAGTCAAGATGTAAAAACTCATAGGCTAAGTTGGCAACTATATTAAAAAAACTTGCTCTCCGAGTTTCTAGCCCTGAGAAAGGGTGACACCTCATAAACTTCTGGAACAGGAACGCGCTAATTGCTAGCTTGGAGGACTTTGAATGCACCACGACAAAGGGACTTTCCAAGCTCAGCAGACATTCGTCTTTGCTCCAGGCTGGGACAATAGCAAGCTGAGACTCTCACCTGTCAAGTGTGAGGAGCAATAAAACTTTCAATCAAGAGAGAGGCCCCTCATCCTGCTTCAAAGGAATTGACAGCTGCTTGCAAACTGATCAAGTGATATTTGGTTTTAAAGGTCATGTTGTAACTTAACTTTAAAAGATGTTTAAATTTGCAGCAAGAATTAGGAGAAATATGAAAAGTTGGTAGTTCTAAATCTAATTTTATGCTCTTTCTTTGAAAACTTGGTAGAACTCATTACTGCATAAGGAACAGAAGTTGTAGAAAATGACAGAATACGGGGAAAGTATTGATGTTGTGAACATAACATTTTGTACACACATCCTAGGGGTAAATGCGCATCTGTGTACAAAATTGGGGAATTTTAGGCTAAATCTTTCATGGCTGAAGTTGCCAAAATATAGCAGAAAGGCAAAACCAAGTCCCACAGACTTGGGGTTTGGATTGAAATATGACACACAAAATATATACCTGTGTATCTGATTTTCTCAGAGGTTATAAGTGCATAAATATGCATTTGTGGCTAAATGAGATTTTGGTTCCAGTAGCAGGGGAGGTTTCTAGACATTGTAAAAGTCAACCCATAAACATGTCATCCTTTTTCTGTGATCCTTTCAGCTGTGGGCAGGGCAGAAACTATGCTCTTGCCCAATCCTAGCATTATGAGTGTGGGTTGTAAGCCTGCCCCTACCATATACTGTAGTGATATCATCTGGCAGGATAAATAAGGACACCTAAAAGCACACATGGTAGACACTGATTCCTGACTTTCTTCCTGAATTCCTGTGTGGCGTCCTGTTCCTGATTCTTCTTCTTGTTTGATCCTGATTCCAGATTTCCACTGCAGAGCCAAGGCCTATGCATTGCTGAACCCCTTTTCAGCTAGGCCTCAAATTCTAAAAATCCCCAAAACCCAAGAGACGCATCCTGATCCAGCCTGACTTGCTGCTACTAGATGCATTCCTGCTCCAAACTCGCCATCTGGCTAATCTGTAGTATCCAGTAACCAGTCCAGTGCAGTCCGGTGACCAGACCGACCCAGCTGATCTGGTTCTGCCAGATTTTCCCAGCTGTCCTGTGTTAGACCAGATCTGCGTGGTGATCCAGAACCCTTGATGGTTCAAGTCCTAAATTAAAGTGGACTGTAAGTATTAATAGGAATCATAGAGAACTGTAGCATACCTTGCCTTGCCTTGTCCTATCCCAATATCTGAACCATCCTATCCTGACTTTAATAATTTATAACCTTGTCAGAATCCTTATTGCAATCCTGTTCTTGATTTATCTTTTTAAGTGCCATTTCTTTGGTCAATTTAGTCTTGTGTAAATCCTAAACTATCAATCCTATTTCGAGTGATCCGACTGGTTCCACGAGGGCGGGTACCGGGGATCTGGGTTGAAGTCATGAATCAACTCTAGAGCTTACCGTGTCCCTCTTTGGTATTCTAGCTGGAATGCTCTAGTCTAGTAAAACTATAGTAAATATTTTCTCGTCCAAACTGAGTTTATTTTCTGTTTTCACTACCCGATTTTTCAAAAAAGGCCTCTCATTCTACATTGTATTCTCCCTCAGTTTAATAGTTAAAATCAGTGAATTTCACCAGTTTTAATTGAAAACCGTTTGGTTAATTTTAGGCGGGAATCAACATTTTTGCAAAGTTTGCTCCAACTATTGCTTATGATTGTTAGTATCTTTCCAATGTTGCTCCCATAGAAATGTCTACTGATTTAGGGATTCTTGCACATTTTCATTGTTTTATTCAGCCAATTCCTAAATGTCATTTTAATCAGTAGAGTTTCAAATCTGTTTATCTCTCTTGTTTGGGGAGGGAAGGTTGGATTCGAATATTGCTTATTCCTGATTACCTGATGCTTCCTTATATCTATTTAGAATTGCTTACTTGTGGGTTGAGGAATATTGCAGGAGGAAATCCTAACTTAAGTGCTATCTTTCCAAAATATCCAAAGTGTTCTTTTCTCCGGTGTTTTCCATTTGTGTTGCTAAAGAGTGAATTTAAGTGCATTACATACCTTCTTATTTGTTATTGTCACCACATTGGTGATTGCTGCCCCATATATTACAAAGAATATGTTTGATTTGAATGTTAAACAAATAAATAAATACTACCTTTACCAACCAGACTGATTCCTGGTCCATCGTGACCCGGGGTATTTGAAAAGGGGTGTGATATCAGTGGTGTATCACTCAAAATGTTGAACCTATATATATATAATAAAATAAGCATTTTGGTTGTGCGCTGCATACTAGGCTGAGACCAGGGTATATCGCCTGATTGAAATACTTAACACCCCGAACAGGTATAGAGGGACAGGGCAACCCCTGATCATAGTATGATGACCTCTATACTAAGGGACTCACACCCATTTAATCCTTTGCGCACTGCTGTCTTCATGGCTACCCGTTCACATGAGCTGGAAACCATGAGGCCATCAGAATTTAATAGGCCAAGCATAATGGAGCTGACAGGTCGGTGCCCCCCCCCAGTAATTGATAAAAGGGCGTCCCTGTGCAGGTACAAACATATAAAGGCTGATGTCTCTTACCAGGAAACCTCCTATGAGGAGAGAGTCAGGGAATCAGACCTGCAGGAGCACTACCTCCAAAAGGGACCAGTTGGTTCAATTTGCTCAGGAACAATAGGAAAAGAGGCCCCATAAGAGCATCCTGAAATCACCACCCAATCAGGGCAGTGGGGAGATACTTTGGCCACCCTGGGAGCAGGGAGGAGTCAGAAGACTTCTCTCCTGTACACCGTAGGAGTGAAGAAACTAGGCCCAGGGAGTCAGGGAGCACCTAGATGATCATGAGGGGACCTCAAATAGCCATGCCTCTGAGTCTGAGGGCGAGTGGACTCAGGTGACTAAGCCAAAGAAGGAAAATAAGTTCAAGAGAGTTATGACAAAAGACTCCATTAGGCAGATTAAGGCCATAAGGAGTTTCATAACCGCATACTACAAAAACACAAAATATTCTGTCTGTGAACATTTGGAACTCTATGAGCAGATGATGGACACTTTCTACTTTAAAGACCACCTGAACAGCATAGAGTATGTTAAATGGATGTTCTATCCTGAGTACTCCAGCTTCTTTATTGGACTGGAGGACCAGAACCATTCAAGATGGTCCACCTACATGGTGGCCATCGTGAAACACTTTTGCACCCACAGAAACCCCCAAGAGGCTTGCAAAGCGGGCTACAATCTGCAGTGCGGGGAAGATCAGGCCCCATGAGAATTTGTGCAGGAGCTAAAATGCGCCTTTGCAAAAAGCACTACGAGGGTGCACACGGATAGCAGGGAGTTTATAACTAACTTCTTTAATGCGCTCCCAAAGTATATTATGACCCAGACGGTGAGGGACTTCCACGATAAAAGATCTCTGGACTGGGTAAGAGAGAAGGTGACCCACATTTATGAAGTCCAAAAACCTGCAGAAAACAAAAATCAGACCAAAAACCCCAAGCCAGCCAACACCCCTGCTGCTGCTAAGGTAGCGGAGGTGAAGGTGGCCCCCATTTTAGACCTAGAGATGGGGAGCCTAAAAATGTACCTACACAAAATCAGCAAAATCAGAGACCTAGAAGGCCTTCAGGCCAATCACAAACAGGTGGCGGTCAGGGAGGTAATCCCACCAATGGGACCCTAAGTCCCCTGATTATATAAGTCCCAGATACAAGGGCAACCGACCAATCTTGGGGTATGTATGGACTCCCCCAGCCCAAGGGATGGGGATCCAATCAGGTAAGTATGGCCCGGGAAACTTCCCTCCTAACTTCCCCCAGGAGGGCAGTAATCCCCCAAATGCTGGGTTAAGTTTCTTCCCCCGGTAACCACAAAACCCCAACCTGCAGGACAAACCTCCTTTCTTTTGTCGCTTTCAGGAAACCAGACAACCCAATTCAGTAGAGGGGAGGCCAAGGGTGGAGGGTTACCAAAATTCACAATATCAAAGCAACTATGGGAGAAAGAATAGTTACCCTTCCCGTGATCCACCTATATTTGAACAGAAACCCCTGTACCAGCCGTAACGGGTGTCCCAACTGGAGCGCCATGTCTAGAACCTTACCCAGGATCTGGGTCACATGTTGAGGGCTCAACAGAACCCTCAGATGAACATGGTGGCTCAGAATCCCACAAACCAAGGGCCTGGCACCCCAGAACAATGACAGGGAGAGAACCCTGACAACTCACCAGTTCCAGAGGAGGAGGCAAGGGGGGAAGGGTGGTGTAAAGCCCTAGAGGGAGCTGCCTTCCTCATTCTTGAAAAGCCCCTGTTCACCCAGGAACCAGTGCAAAAATCTCTTGCCCCTGAAAATCTGCAACCCAGGGAACAGAGGGTGGGTAGAAGAAATAAAGACAGCAAAAAGGCCCATTTTGTAGAGGAAGTTTCCTCCAGTTTGAAGGGGAAGAATCCTCAGTAGATTCTGGGAAAACCATCTTCTCCTTCCGGGACAGGGAAATTCTTCCCAAGGAAAAATGGGTCCCAACAGATCTAAATGAAGACTGGGAGGGTGTGGGGGCTGATTCAGAATCGCCCATCATGGAACCCCAGAATGAGCATTCAGGGAACCAAGTATTAAAAGAGGATTCCCAAACTTCCCAAATCAATTCTGGTGACTGCCTCCAAAAAGGGGGGGGCAACCCAGAATCAAAAAAAGGGGAGCCCGAAATTCCCCAAATATCAGAATGTCAAATTTTGCTTTCAGATTCCCAAACTCCAACACAGAATTATGCCCAAACTACCCCTGTGTCAGAGTCCAAAATAAGGAAATTGACCACCCAGCTTGCCCAAAATTCACATTACCATTGCCCACTTGAGGTGAAGGAGGGTAGATTTTATGCCCCGGTCCAAGTGCAATTTACATTTGCAACGCTGGTGGACACTGGATCCCAACCACTCTTCTGAGAAAAAAGGACCTTTGAGCACCTAAATTCAGGAAAGGGGAGATACCAGATCCCTTTCACCCCTCTTCCTAGACAACTCCAGAACTTCTACGGGAATGAAATTCCTGTCGAGGGGACTGCAGATATGGAAATAAAAATTGGGTGACACAAAGTGTAACACCCGGTTATAGTCGTGACTCCAGAGGGAACACCCTGTCTACTAGCGAATGACACCCTGCGCAGGTTGTCCCCCCTAATAGACTGTGTGAACAAGGTCCTCTGGACTCAGACTAATAGGCCAATAAAATTCAAACGGAGTATCAACCATGTTAGTTTAAATGGCTCATTGCCACATGGTTGAACAAAAACCTGATCATATTGAATTTCATTTCCAGAACAATCCAATACCTAACGTGGCAGTAATTGCTGTAGTACAACAGACTGGTGATGTGAACTCCTCTCCTTTCCTAAAAAACAACCTTCCTTCCAGTCTCAAGTGGCATTCCACACTGGAAGGAAATACTTTGAAATTTTATGCTGATTCACAATCTGAAAATCCCAATCCTATAGTCAAAAGTGATGAGAAACCACTCAAAGTTCAGCTGATATTCAGAAAATTAGAGAACAGTTGTTCATCCCTATTCAGTTAAATGAGGGGAAGGAGTCTGTTCTCGTCCGAGTATGCATGAACAACGGTAAGAGCTTCATCAGCGAAGCCATGTTCCGAAAGCTCCCAAAAGTTTGAGCCATTGCCACATTTAAATTGATCGATAAGTGGTAAATGGGCCTGGAAACTCCCAATTCCAAACATCTCCTGCCTAGCAGGTATATGCTCAACATTTCTATAGGTAACAAAAGCATAGAATATAATTGTTGGTTCTCGTGAGCTGTCCTTGCTGGATTTTATTTAGGCAGTGACATTCTCAATCATTTTGCCATTAATTTGGACCTGATAAATAACAAAGCCTGGTCCCAACTAGGGGGCAATCCCATGGACTTTGATGATTCAGAAAAAGCATTTTTCGGTCAGCCCAATTTCTGCCGTATGCAGTTGAAGTTCAAATTCGAGAGGAGGTCACCATCCCAGGATGGAGACGTCTATTCCCACTTGAATTAAAAATTAAAAGAGGACAGAAACTGCAAAATCCTGACACATATGTACACCTCAATGCCCATCTCCAACAGCAAGGTTTGGGGTTAAACCCAACACCATTAGTCAATGTAGAACACAACACCATTCCAATATTGATGGACAACAGTGACCCTAGGTGTATCACTCTGGGTGCGGGAACCATTAGTGGAATGGTGGTGTATGACCGACATTTTTCCATGGATCTAGGAAATTAACTGATAGGACCAATTCCCAATGACTGTTTTGACAATGACAGTGACAATGACTTACCACCAGACAGGATTGTTACCCGGTAAGGGGAGAATTTCCTGGTGTACTCTTCCTGCCCTTACGGTGAGGAAGAGGTGACCTGTGATATCAGGCAGGATGGGGTGATATTTCAGGTCCACAAGGACTGCTTCTCCTACCTGAAACCCTCTGTCTAGGTCAATACTCTAACCAGGGACCTCTCCACCCAATTGGAGGAGGCCGCTGAGATAGCAAAACCGGAAGTCTTTCCAGGCTTCAGGCAAATGGTTGAAGATTGGGTCAACCTAGCTGATGCCTGTGGGACTCTGGAGCAAAAGCAAAAGTTGAAACAGGTGTTCTTAGATTTTCAAGATCTCTATGAGGTGGACTCCATACAACAACAATTCCCACGGACCCTGGAATTACTCCAGTTTTTGTGAAGCAATACCGCTTGCCTCTCGCATCCATGGAGTCCCTGACAGAAATCAACAAAAACCTTGAGTCCCGTGGGATAATTTGTCCAGTCTACAGCACCTTTAATAATCAGGTGCTGGGGATATTAAAGCCGAACAGCCAGTGGAGACTCTGTGCTGACCTTATAGAGCTAAATAAAGGGGTCCATATGTCCCAATGGCCTCTCCCATATATTGACCAAGAACTGGCCCAGATACAGGGGTCAAAGGAATACACTGCCATTGACCTGACCAAGGGGTATTGGACCTTACTTGCCAATAGGAAGGACTAATACAAGCTGACCATTACCTTCGGGGGGGCAGTAGTACACATGGACCCGGACGCTAATCGGATACATCAACTCTGGCAATGAATTCAACATCTTCCTACATAAGGCCATGCCCGACTTGGGGGAAAGGGTTAACCTGGCCTATGTGGATGTTGTCCTGATAAAAAGCTCAACTGTGGAGGAACACATAGTGGAAATCTGTTGAGGGTTGCCGGAGCAAAACTATGCTTCCAAAATGTCAGCTTCTTGGGGCATGAGATAACTCCTGAGGGTCTCTGTCCCCAGGAAAAGAAAGTGGAAGCACTCCTGAAACTGAAAGAGCCCACAACTCTGCGTGAGCTAAGAAGCCTCTTTGGACTGAATAATAAAAGTAGGAAGTTCATTGAGGATTACGCAGATTTCACAAGACCCCTGATCCATCTGTTGAAGGGGGGGTCAAGTGGGAGTGGGGTCCAGAACAAGCCAAGGAGTAAAGCAACTCAAAAAAAGCCTCTCACAAGCACTAGCTTACCCTGTCAAAAACAAAGAGTTCTTCTTGGAGAGAGGTTCTCGAATACATGCTTGACAGCAGTATTATATCAAAGCATGACAAGGTCAACAAAGTCATTTCCTATGCAGGCAAGACTTTATCCTCGGTGAAGGGAAAATTCAATGATTGTGAGAAGGCACTCCTGGCAACGGTGTGGGCATTGAAAAATTACCACCCGTTCATCCAGGGGGAACATATCATAGTGGAGACTCCACACCAGCCTTTGCAATACCTCCAAAGTGACAGAATCTGGGCCGGAAATGTGAGTAATTACAGAATTACTTCCTGGATTCTGTCTATGCAAGACTTTGCTGTGGATGTCAGATATGGCCAAAACGAGAAGAGTCCCCTCGTGCAAGGTCTGGCTGACTTGCATGATTGTGCCAGAGAAAACTGTCTCGAAGACGAAAGTCTTAAAACCCAGGACAACACGGAGGCGTACCTGAATTCCCTGTACAAAGTCTATGAAGAAGACAGTACAAGGGAATGCCCACAGCTTATGTGGACGGGTGCTCCTACCATGTTGACAACAACAGGGAAAAGGAACTGATGGCCGGCGTTGGGAATGACTGGGTGCATGATGCCCCGCAACCCTCCGCTGGGTACAAAATCAGTGCCCGTAGTAGTCAGGTGGCAGAGTTGATGGCAGTTCATAAAGCCATCCTCACTGCCGTCCAACACCAACTCCACAAACTAGACATCATCACCGACTCAGAGTATGTCCGGAACGGGTTTGTGGAGCACCTGGTTAATTGGAAAACCAGATGCATGCTATGTGCCAATAGCAAACCTCTCAAACATGGCAAGCTAATCTAAAATATTGATGATCTGGTCATCTCTACTTGGATGACCAACTATTGGATGAAGATCAAGGGTCATTCCAGAATAGAGGGGCCAGACAAAACTGGAAATGACCTAGCAGATCAGCTGGCCAAAACCAAAGCCATTCAGTGGGACACTCCTGGAGATCGAGTTCCTGTTGCGGGAAATCCAGATCAATGCTATCGCTAGGTCCCAGACCAATACTCACAATGAACTCTCAATGGCCCAGTGGAGTAAGGAGACCCCAGATGCTGATTTAATCACGGCGCACAAAGGGGATCCGATTATAGGTACATTTTATAAACACATTGAGGACCCTGAGAACCTTCCTCTGACGACTACTGATTACATTGGGAAAGAGGACCTCAGGGTGTTAATGAAGTGTCCAAAAATGTTCCGAATCCAAGACGGTTTGTGGTAAGGAGATTCATCTCTGGCTGTGACCAGTGAGTTGTACCTACCTCATTCCGAAGCCTGATGATAAGTCACACCCATGACGCGCCCACAGCCAGTCATCAGGGTTTTCACACTACTTTAGAAATCTTACTAGAGGTTGCATAATGGCCACATATGAGTCGGGACCCCGACCAATACTTGAAGGGGTGTCTTGTGTGTGCACAATTTCAGCCAACTTCACTCACACACTGAGCTCCCCTCCAAAAGAGGGGGATGACACTGCCTTGCTCAGATTTACAATTAGATTTCATCGGGCCCGTGATTCGCTCCTCTAGGGGGAACAAGTACATGTTAACCGTAACATGCTTGTTTACCAAAGGGGTGGAATGCCTCCCAGCCCCAAATTTCAAGGCAGAAACAGCAGCTGCCCTGATGATCAACCACATTTTTTCGCATTTTGGCTTACACCAAAGGATTGAGTCAGACCGAGATAGTCACTTCACCAGCAAAGTGATGACAAAGATGTGGGATATACTTGGGGTAAAAAGGAAACTTCACATTGCATACCACAGTCCTCTGGTGGTGGAATTGAGAGGTACAATAAAACCATTGTGAGCATTCTAAAAAGGTTTGTGACAGATTCTTGGCCAAGTTGGTACATCCGATTACCGCTTGTCTTGATGGCCATCAGATCAATACCTTCTTCTGCAACTAAGATGTCTGCATTTGAGCTGATGAAGCAATGTGGATGAAGGATGGTGCTACCTCAGCATTTGCTCTATAGAAAACAAGAGAAGATACTGTTAAACGCCTCCACAACTCATGAGTATGTTGAGAATGTAAGAAAACACTTTCAGCATGCTTTTGCGTACACTCAGCGGAATCTGGAAAGATCTGCAGAGGGTATGAAGACTCAATATGATTTAAAAACAACCAAAAAGGAATACCAAGTAGGAGACAGGTTCTACTCGTACAATTTCCAAAGGAACCAGACCAAAGAGCGTACATTTTTGCCAAGCTGGCGGGTCCTTTTGAAATTGCAGATAAAATTTCACCTGGCGCCTATAGAATCTCCATCCCCAAAGGAGAACTGATAGAAGAGAAATGGGTCCATATTAATCAGCTAAAGAGTTGTCACCTTAGCACCTTAGGCACACTTTGCAGCAAATTGAGGAGACAAGAGAGAATCAAATAGAGGAGACATCTGAAGCATGAGAATAAGAAAAAGAAGACCCAGAAGGGAACAGATAGATTGATAGGTATAATTATATAACAGGGAGTATTTATCTTCATTTTCAACTGTCATTATTGAATGCATGTGTGTCCCACTGCTGTCATCCTTCCGTGGGGCAGTCAGTGGGAAAATGTAGTAACCGGTTTGTGTTTATTTCATAGATTTGTACTGGTTGCACCTTCACTACCAAGGAGGACCTCCCCGGGGACCGGGGAAGGAAATATCAAAGAAAATCTGTGGCTGGAAGATCGAAGAGAAAGCTGTGGGTGTCGCTCCATACTACAACGAGAGACAACGGGAGGATCGTGGAGTACCGCTCCCTGATAATGAAAGGACTACACCTGATGAACTGGGTTTTGCCCACCTAATGAACCCCGCTTTGCCCCATTGATGAATCCCACTTTCCCCAACTCTCCCTCGACAAGGAATCTCAGTAGAGTCGGGGCGGGGAATTTGTGGGATATATTTACCCACTCAGCAGTATTTCCCCATATCACTAAGCTGCACTTCAGCAGAACCAGAAAAATGGCTGCGCTGGCTCCTGTGAGCAACATTGCACCCAAACGGCGTTTTGTAGCGACAAAAGGATGGCTGCCCTTTTTTCCAAGCACCATTTGGCAATATGCAACAGGGAGCACCCCAAGAAAGGCTACTAGGGTGTGTTTGTGTTTGTCTTAAAGCAATTGAGTGAAAAAGCAGCGCTGTTTTGCTGAAAGCCCAAAATTTCCATTGAAAAAGGGAATATTTCACCTTTAAAATGATGCCGCTCTGATGCTATTTGTCCCTGTTCTTCATCATACTACCTTTATCAAAAGACCCTGTCATGCCCAGCCATATTCACATTGTGATCCATCAGAAAAGAGCATTATTCCTGAAAGACAGGCTGTAAATCAACAAAAGCTTTCCTTCAGCTACACGGGAAACGCTTACGTTTTGCTACAAAATGTCAAAAATCACTGCTTGAAAAGAAAATCATATCTTTCTGTGCACATGTCAATTTCATGAAGACTTTTGCCTTGTACAGGCTGTTGTGTAAAATAAGCTGACTACAGCTACAAAACCATGTGGGGATGCAGATGGAAGAGCAAAGCCAAATTTGAAAGGAATATGCAAGCTTTCACCACATGTGTCAGAATGGGCTTTTACAAACCAGAGAAAAAAATGCCTGTTTTAAAAAGTACAATGTTGAATGAAAGCTTGTCCTTTCCTAGCAATGTAAAGGGGTTTGTTGCGGGGGAAACATATATGGGCTGTTTTATTCAACAGGCTTGTTTTGATTCAGGGCAAAATAAAAGAAAATAAAACTGTTAAACTGTATTGGCTGGATTTTGCAAGCTCCCAAAACAGGTTATTCCAGTTGGTCAGAGCTAAGGCTTCTCTCAAAAGGGAACCACCATAAACTTTCAGGACACCTGGCTGATAATTGCTAGGTTGGAAAACTTTGACTGACCAGGACAAAGAAACTTCACATACTAATCAGACTTGGGTCTGGGCTGAGCCATCTTACAATGGAACCTCTAGAACACGGACATGCAAAAAAGAAAATCACACCTCCCTGTGACTTCTACAAGAAGCTTCAAAGAAAAACTCCATGACAAACCCTGGATTTAGGGGGGTAGCTTGCAAGCTATGCCCATATATGGGGAACAATACTGAACATTTGTTTCTCAAGACTATTTTATAAATCAAACTTGAAAGAATTTTATATTTGCCACAGAACAAAAATGTGAAAAGTTAACAGTTTAAATGTGATTTTATGGACTTTCATTTAAGACGTCATAGACTTCACTGACACATGGGGAATAGAAATGGCAGAGAATTGGGTATTATAAGGAAAGTATCCATGATGCCATTGTGAATTTTAATACTCGCATGCCTAATGATAATCCACACCCATGTATAAAGTTATAGAATTTTAAGTAATATAATTCTCACTGAAAAGCACAAACAACTTGTAGAAGTTCGAAACAAGGTCCCACAACCGTGAGGATTGGACTGCTATGCACTACATACAATATGTAATCTGGCCATGTGATTTGTTAAAGTTCCACAAATGTATAAATGTGTAAATGTGGTTATGACTGATTTTTTGCAAAAGGACTGTGGGATGGCTTTTTACCTCATAAAATGTAACCTCATAAACTGGGACTCCTCCTCGAGGAGGCAACCAATATTGGTTGTCCTATCTGCTTCTTGGAGGTTGGCCTAGATCTGTTCTTCCCACCAATACTTCTGTAATGTCACCATGCCCTATAAATAAGAGTGGTTGACAGAGCTCCAGACACTCTCTCCTGAATTTCCTGCGGCTGCCTTTCTGATCTGCTCCATTCATTTGGCTGATTCCAGATTTCACTACAAGGCCAAAGTATTGCTGACCCTACTCCAGCAAGGCCAACGCTTGCTGATGCAGTCCCAGCAAGACCATTGATCCAGAGAAAACCCCACTAAAATCCCATTAAAAAAGGGAAAGGTTGTGGTACCTTTTGCATCCTGAAATCAGACCGGCTTGCTGCCCACTAACTGCATGCCCACTGAAACCCTGCCATCCAGCTGTCCTTGCCATCTGGTGACTAGAATTGTCCAGCTGTAAGGCGCACCCGCAGTGTGGTGACCAGACCGAGTTGGCTGTTCCAAAATTCCAAACCTAAGCGTGGAATGTTAGTATCTCCTCATCACAGAGAAACACATAGGGCGTCATT
This sequence comes from Ambystoma mexicanum, assembly GCF_040938575.1. Taxonomy (NCBI): domain Eukaryota; kingdom Metazoa; phylum Chordata; class Amphibia; order Caudata; family Ambystomatidae; genus Ambystoma; species Ambystoma mexicanum. Next base: position 850,044,056 of record NC_090921.1, on the reverse strand, counting down.
ACGAGCACAGCCTCAAGTGATTGGGCAATAACCGGCCCATTACGAGTTGAATGGGGCGGTAAATGCCCATTCAAGGGTGGCGGTAATGCCGGGCACCCGATACCCATTCTGCCCCATAGGCACAATTACGGGTTATGCTCGTGGGTGCCGCACAGCCCGTCAGGTAAGTCTTACCTTGCGTGCTGTCAGGCACCCGCGAGCATAACCTGTAATTCAGCGGGATGGTATAAACAGTGTCGGTGCCTTACCGGCACCATTCATACCGTCACCGCCAGGGTCGTAATGAGGCCAATAGTCTCCCCATCTTGACCCTGTTGTTTGTATTACACTCTCTAAGCAATCATATTCTGACCCTGGTAACTTGTTAAAAATGGTTAGAATTCTCTCTGCACACTGTCCTTGATTTCTAAGTGCTAGCGCAATCTCTCTTTTCTTTTCTGTCTGGTGTAAATCCTAAGCCCTTAGTTATATTTTGAGTAATGAAACTAATTTCCAGTTAAAGTTGAGCAATGGGGTAATAAGGTTGACCTCGCGAATCAACCTTGGAGCTTACTGTGTTCCTCTTTAACAATATAGTCTAGATAATTTAGTTTAAGTAACATTTGCCTTTCTTTCAAAACTGAAGTTTTCATTTTAACTGCACTATTTTTCCTAAAACTGAACCCCATTCCAACAAGAAAATCTCATCCAAATCTTCAGCTACCACCTTTCGTTCACTTTGATATTTTCCATGTGATATACATCTGTCCCCCAGACCAAAACCTGCATTGCGATTTTCATTATTTTACTCAGTTTTATTAAAAACCGTTTGGGTAATTTTAACGGGAATTGAAAAGAAATGCAATTTTCCCACGAGTCATTGGGCTGCAGTATGTTTTAAACTTTCCACTTGTTTTCGAATTGTATGCTCTTGGTGATCCATTGCCTTGTGATTGCTAGTGTTTATATATTACTGCCTTTGTGAGAAAACATATTTACCTCAAAGTTTTAACCACACATTCATTATTTATTTGCCATTTCCGAGTGTCATTTCATGCTATTACAAAGGGATTTAAACTCCTATTTTGTGAGAGAAGGTCAAATTGTGATTCCGTTTGCTGCCTCTTATTCCTGACTACCTGCTGCTTCCTTCTATCCACTCAGAATTTGATAAATTGTGGGTTGAGGGAACATTGCATTTGGAAATCCTAACTGGAGTTCTATCTATCCTAATTCAAAAAGTACTCCTCTTCAGTTCTGCTTTGTATATGTTCTACTAAAAGGTTAACCAAGCACATTGCTTCCATTTTCATTGTAATTATCACCCCATTGGTGATTGCAACCGCATATTAAAAATTGTATGATTTCTTTTGAATATTAAAAATAAATAAATATTGCAATTTCACCAACCGGCCAGGTTCATGGTCCATTGTGACCCGGAGTATTTGAAAAAGGGGGTATGAGACAAATTGTGTACCATCTCAAATTGAATCTGCATAAAATAAAGAGAAAGGCATCTCAGTTGTGCGCTACATACTAGGCTGAGACCAAGGTGTGTGTTGCCTGCTTGAAATCTTTAACACAGGCCCTAGTGCACAATTCTTCAAAGCAGAAGGAAGTTAACAGGTTCAGCTTGAGATAGCACACAGAGGAGGCAAACCATATGGAAGTGGCCCCCGATCCATTGTGGCAAAATTCCTAAGCTACAAGGATAAAACCGACATCCTGACCAGTGAGAAGCAACAGAGGGAACTGGACTTTGAAGGCTCAAAAGTCACGATCTACCAGGACCTATCAAATCTTACACTCTCCAGGTGCATGGACTACAGAACCCTCACAAAGTGGTTACGAGAAAAGGGCATAAGGTACAGATGGGACTACCCTTTTTCACTGCAGTTCGAAGGAGAAGAAGTGAACTACTGTGTAACCTCGGTGGAAAAAGCGGAGCAGGCCCTAAGTCAACTCACAGCTGACACCGACTCAGCCCAAAGGAGCCCCCAAGGCTTGTCCACAAGCAGGGAACAGGCAAGGCCTGCACCCGGCCCACAGAGGAGAAGAAGAGGACAAAATGCTATGAAACACCTCCTCTCGACTGACCCCTAGTCTCCTACCCTTCGGTCCATACCGTACCATACCAGCTTACTCCCACTTGCCCTACTCTCCCAGTTATAAGCTGTGACACCCGTAAATTTTATATCTACAAACTATATATTTGGTGTAACTATCTATGCCTTTATATTGTATAATTTGTATATTTTGTAATTATTCAAGCCTTTATTTTGTATACTTTGTATATTTCGCAACCTTGCAAGCCTTGCATCTTCCTATTGTTGTGCCCTGTTACCTACGGGTCTGGTGCGCATAAAAAGTGAATAGACAAACAAACAAACAAACAAACAAACAATCAAACAAACAGAGAGAAAATAAATTAGACTGAATGGACCATCACCACACAAGACACCCACGATGCCAGAACGGCCACCGGAGCACGACCCCGGGGGAAAGACTGTGTGATGGATGATGAGGAAAACAACACAATTGGGTTGAAAAGTCAAGGTATGGAAATGGATTGCTGGAGGGAATCAATAGACTAATTCTCTTCTCCTGAGGTGGAGAGGGCAGGAGCCCTTCTCCCACTATATGCGGCCTGATGTTTGCCGTGTGACCATCGAAACAAAATCAGTGTGCTTTAGAACCTCCCCCTGCCTGCTACTTTGATGTGCAGGTGAGACCTTATTGCAGCATTATATTCCATGGAACCGGTTGCCACAGCAGATTCCACTCATTTCGACCCATCACAACCGCAAAGTGTGCCTTCACGACCCGGCACCTGATTCTAAAATGAACGGCGCAATGCGGCCCCACAGAGAGGCTATTGAATCATTGCCTGGCAACTGAGCCCTATTTGCACCAATCCTTTTCGCCAGCAGGTAGAAACCAGCCTGCAGACAAAGGCTGACGAAAAAGGCCCTGTTTACCCATGTTCGCCACAGCGAGCCACTCACCACCCCTGCACAGGTGAGCGCACTCAGCATGATTCTGTCATACGGTTCTCGTCCATAAATCACACCTGCCTCAACATCCTATGCACGGGCCTCTGAGCCATCTCTTACTCCTCCACCTTGCCTACTCGTGCCCTAACCCCATCCCCCTGTGGTCTTACATGCCGGCATCCATCACAGCCTTCACATTATTTGTGGACCTCACAAGCACCGAACTGTACAGCCCTTTATCTATAACCTTGCTGCCGCTCACATCTGGCTACATGTCTCCCTGAACAACAGGCTTGAGCATTTCACCCACTGCATTGCACAATCAACATAGTTAAATGACCATAGTGGTCATTTAACTTTACCGTATGTTCCAAACTCGCCGAACGAGCTTACTTGGCGGACAAATGCCTCATTGTGAACTCTTGACTCACCATCTATGTGTACTGTTTCCTAAGCCATCGGTAATTCTTAGCCCACTGTCACTTAGATTGTCTTGAGCCTACTACGATAGTCAGCCCTACATGCCACTCTGTGATTTTGAGTTTGCTGTGTTATTTAGCCTTAAGTAAGCTTGTTGTGATATTTAGCCTTACTTGCCATTCAGACATCTTGAGTTTGCTGTGTTATTTAGCCTTAAGTGAGCTTGCTGTGACATTTAGCTTTACGTGCCATTCAGACATCTTGAGTTTGCTGTATTATCTAGCCCTACAAGCCACTTAGTGATCTAGAGCGTATTGCAACACTCAGCCTAATGTGACACCTAGGTTGTTATTCTTAGTCCACCCTGCTCACTGCAGCTCGAACCTCGCACCTGCGCACTGGGTATTCTGCTCTAGCCTGCGGCCCAGCGACCTCTGTAACCCCTGATTCACACGCAGTGTTTTCTGCTCACCACTCTGTCAAACATTCTGCTCCTATCATGGCTAGCCCACGTCTGCCCACATGGCCACCTTACGGAGAGTCACACTCTCCATGGCTACGATCCTGCCTTTGCTCATTGCTCCTACCAATTTCTCACCCCATTCGACTTACATATTTCGCACAAAGATGTTGCTAGGACTCACCACCATAACAATACTAGCACCCTCAGCCCGTCGGAATGGATCCAACATTTTGCTTCACCACCCACCCCATGGATACCTTGTCCTGTGAGCACTAGAAATGAGAGACTAGGATCCCATTTCGCAATCAATAAGACTATCCCCAGGCAATCTGGTCGGCATCCTTCAACTAGACTCACCACCTTAATGCCTGATCCCTTACCTTCAGAGACTACAAAGCCTATTGATAATGTCAGCCCACTGGTACCTTCTCCTCAGCTTCAGGAAGCTACACACTCAGTCACCCCACTCATCAAAGGAGCCCCCATTAATCCTTGGTCACTGGTTGTGCATGCACTTTATATTGCAGATCTTATTTGAATCAACCACCTTGACTTCTTGGCCATCACCGAAAACCTGGCTGCATCAGGCAGCAGGTCCTGCCCTTTCGCTAGATCTCCCTGAGGGCTATACCATCATCAGGTCAGACAGAGACACTGGTAAATGAGGAGGTATAGCTTTTATAGCCAAAACCGACCTTTTTTTAGAGCCACTTCCTTTATCTGCCCCCCTTCAGCGGAACTCCTGTCAGTTAAACTCCCTCTCTCAGCCACCCGAACAATATTGCTCTATCTAATCTATCGATCTCCAGGTCATATCTCCTCCTTCGAAGAAGACATAACAGACCTGTTAAACTTAAATACCAAACCAAGCTCTCAGATTATCCTGATGGGTGACCTGAACCTATGCCTCTACCACCCTAACAACATCAATGCGACCTCTGTTTAAAATTCTATTTCTCAGCTGGGCTTCAAACACCATATTAGCAGGCGCATGCACAACAAGGGTAGAAAGCTGGACTGTTTGGCAGATTTCAATTGTACAACTACAATCCTCCAGAACGAGCCTGTTGCATGGTCAGACCATCATTGCATCTTCTTCTCTATTCAGGAGAATGCACTCCCCAATATTAGTGCTACCGTGGCCCCACAAATTCTCTTCAGAAACAACAGGAACATAACAATTCAGATCCTACGACCATTGCTCCATGATATATTACACCTCCTAACTTTGACAACCTAGTCTCTGATAAACGGTGGACCTCTACCATGGCACCCTAGAACTAACCTTAAATAACATTGCCCCTCTCAAACTAAAAAAAGCTAAGCCTGTTGCCCACCTTAATAAATGGTTAAAGGCGGAATTAAAAACCCTCCCTCCGCAATATCAAAAGAGGGCTGAGGGCACATGGAGAAAATTGCCGACCAGCCTGAACAAGACAGTGTTCATATCGGTGGCCACCACCTATAAATCAGCTATCCTCAACACCAAAAAAAAAATAATTACAACAATGGAATATTTAATGGTAAATCTGGCACCAAGGAACTCTTTAGTATTCTGAGGGAATTGAAGGCCCCAGCTCCACCTACAGAAACCTGCATCAAGGATGCAGACTTGTGTGCTAAAATTCAGAATGCTCTATCTGACAAAATAGCAATGCTACAAACCAAAATAGAGACAAAAAAGAATAGCTTGGCTAATAGTTCCAATCTCAACAGTCCGGTGGACACTCACCCCCTACCCTACACTCAGTTCTTCTTTTCCGCAGCCACTCCTAATGAAGTGAAAAATATCATCATAGGCCTAAAAACATCAAGGTGTCAGGGAGACATCTGTCCTGCCACAGTTATTAAGGAAGGCTTGGCCCCTTTCCTTGCCGCTGTGATCAACTCTTCGTTCAACACGAGCTCAGTCCCCAATTACCTTAAGGAAGCCTGGGTCATGCCCCTTCTCAAAAAAACGAACCTAGACCCTAACATAACGACTAACTATAGGCCCATCACAACTGTCCCTTTCCTTTTAAAAATTCTGGATAGAGTGGCCTATCTCCAAATTCTAAAACATTTGGAAGATACCAACTTACTAGGCCTCCGCCAATCTGGCTTTAGATCAAGACATGGTACAGAAACGGCCCCCTTGGACTTAAAAATCCAAATGGACGAATCCAAAGATAACAGAAACCTGGCCATCCTCTTGCTCTTGGGCCTCTCGGCTGCATTTTATTTGGTCAATCATCAGATCCTCACAGAACATCTGACTACAGCCTCCGTCTTCTCCACAGACGCCTCTAAATGGATTCAGTCTTTTCTCTCCAACCGAACAACTAGAGTCTTTGCATCATCAGCCTCAGCCGATCCGGTCCCCATCTATTGCGCGGTATCACAGGGCTTGTGCGTATCTCCGATGCTTTACAATACCTCCACAAAGCCTCTCTTTGATTATCTTGATAACATGGTGTCACCTACACAAACTATGCAGATGACACCCAGATTCTCATTACGCTGACTGGTTGCTATGTAAATGACTCCAAACTGATAAACGACGCCTACCTTGAAATCCAGGTGTGCATGGCTGCTCACAGTCTTAATGATGATAAGATAGAGCTCCTGATCATTGGTTCACAAGCTCATCTAAACAAACTTGACACGCGCTAACTGTCCTTCAACATTGACGGGAACACTATCAAAGTTGCCAAGGAGGTCAAAACCCTGGGCATCTATCTGGACTCTACGCTCTCACTTAAGAAACAAGTGAACGCTCCTGCCTCTACAACAGCTTATACTAATAAACGGATTAGCGCCTGCAAATCAAACCTTTCCAGCAACAGTTGCATCATGCTAGCCAGGGCATTAGTCCTATTGAAGCTGGACTACTACAATTCTCTCTTCCTAGGATCCTCAGAATGCAATCTTAATAGACTATAAATCCTACATAACAATGCATTGAGATCAGCATTAAACATACCTCGCTGTAACCATATCTCATCCATTAGACAGGACGCCCACTGGCTCCCGGTGCGTGATCGGATTGCTCTCTGAACACTTGTCATCACTCATAAATTCTCATCGAATTCTGCCTTTAAATATATAGCTGACAAATTCTCTAGAAACCAACCAGCCAGGCATACCAGATCATTCTAATCACATTGCCTTAACATCCTGAGGTTCAATTTAAAAACTGCGGGAGGAGCTAGCTTCCCAGTCTTGTCTGCCAAAAGTTGGAATCCTCTCCCCCTCACTATCAGAGCTGAACCTTCCTTCTGGGCCTTCAGAGTGCAAGTAAAATCTGTCTCTTTGACATGAAACATTAATAGGTCGCTAGTAATTCACCACCCTTACTACTTCAGCACTTTATTCATACCGCCATGTATCTTGTTATTTCTGTTCTGCATGCACTACCGACAATAACTGTATCCATTGGTGACTATCCTGTAACCCTCTTGTCGACAAGCCTCTGTCCTTGTACTATATATGTATGTTTTTGTAACCTTTGCTCACAAGTCACAGCACCCAGTAACCTCAGGGTTAGGTGCGCTTTATAAAAAATAAACTAAACTAAACTTTGCTCCAAAGTGGCCCTCTGTGGGAGAGAGGGCGCCTCAATAACATTTTATGAACACAGCAAGTTAAAGTTACATACTGTTTCAAAGTTAAAAGTGGGTTTTGGTAACGGCGGAGGCCCTGGGGAAGGGAACGCCATTCTAGTTAAAATAGAACTCAACGAAGGAGGAAAAGAAGAGCAGCGGGGTACAGTCACAATGGGAAAGGGTGAAGTAAAAAAGGGTCTGGTTGTGGGCACGTTAAACGTGAAAGGTCTAAACTCACAGACGAACAGGTCACTAGTCATGAGGGAGTTCCGCAAAGCCTCCTTGGATGTGCTTTTCCTTCAGGAAATGCACCTCATACGGGGAGAAGAGCAGACATTGAGGTGAGGGGGGTTGGCAGGTCCACTGGGCATCATGTGATACCAAGAGGGGGGTATCGGCATAGTGCTGCATAAACAATGTAGGTGGTACAGTGTGAGTTGGATGAAGTGAATAGTTGAATAGAAGAATAGAACTAGACAACAGCAGATATGCAGCAAAGCAATGCACGCCCACCTCCAGCATTTTTGCTAAATCCAGGAGAACCTCCCATACATTGGGACCTATGGGAAGACACTTGTAAAGTGTACATAAGAGCTGCTGGGGGTGCCAGACTGAATGACGACCACAAAGAGGCTGCCCTTTTAAATTGTCTTGGAACCGAGGGACTAAGAGTGTTCAGGCATCTGCCGGGCCCGGAAGTGCGCACACCCCCCACTGGTGAGGGCGATGCAGCAGGTGTAGGTATCATATTGGCCCATGAAACAGCATTGAGTAGACTGGAATCACGCTTTGGAAAAAGGACAAATGTGGTGTTGGAAAGATACCATTTGTTTTCTAGAGCCCAGGCTGCAGGGGAATGCATCAACACCTACCTAACATCCCAACGCACCCTCATTGCACCATGCAAATTCACTGGAGTGCCGAATGAATACATACGGGATCAGATCATGATGCGCACAAGTGATTCCAGAATAAGGGAGATACTTTAGATTGAAAGGGATCCCCCCCGGAAAAAGTGGTTGAAATAGCGAGAGCAATAGAGGAATCTAAGAAGAGTGTCCAAGAGGTGACTGACAAAATTGAGAACGTACATGCCATATCGGCCAGAAGAGGACCTGATGACCAAAAAGGGAAAGCCAAGTACATTGGAGGAACATTTACGCAGAGGGAAAGATGCAGTATAATGTGGTTGAGGGGACACGCCCCGGGCGCCAAGGAATTTTCTGCTGCTAATGTAGAAGGCAGGAAGTGTAGAGGGAAAGGACATTTTGCCCAGATGTGTAGAAGTGCCATTCAATATAGAATGATAGTGCACCTATCCAAGGAAATGAGAGACTGCATGAAGGAGTGTTATTGAGTGTAGGGCCTAACAACAGGAAAAAAGGTCCTTGGGCAATGTTAACTGTGAATAATGTACAATTGCAAATGATGGTTGACACCGGTCCGCCCTATACTATGATTTCTCCTGAGTTATATACAGAAAGTTACCACAAGGATGTGACTAATTTATTACCGTCCGACATCAATCTGTGTGCTTATGGGCATGTTCCCATTAACATGTTGGGGTATGAATGGGCCATAATTCAGTATTGGGTGCGCTCCACCCGGGGAAAGTTGTATGTGACCCACAAGGGTGACTCTGTAGTGGGGTGGGATGAACAAGCCACTCTTGAGATAGAGATCCGCCCTGGTCAAGTAGTACCCATTCTTAGTGTGAGTGCGAATGATAATGTGACCAGTGAAGTCTTGGTAACTGTGGAATATTTAAAGGAGACCTTCCCTGGTGTGTTTTCCTCAAGTCTAGGAAAGTTGAAGGGATTGTCTCATAAAATCGTACTCAAGAAGTCCCAAGTGTCCACAGAGTAAGGAGGGTACCGGTGTTGGCTCGTGAGGGTCTTAAGAACGAATTGATGAAACTCCAGGAGGCTGGAATAATTGAGGAGGTAGAAAGTTCTGAATGGTTGGCTCCCGTAGTTCTGGCTCACAAAGCAGACAGGGGTATGAGAATGTGTGTGGACCTAAGGGACCTCAACACTAGCATATGGGCGGACAGACACCCTTTGCCCAACATAAATGAAATGTTAACACTGGTAGGAAGTGCGTCATGCTTCTCTACATTTGACTTATTCTCAGCCTACCACCAAATTGATCTTCATGTAGAATCACGCCCCTTAACATCGTTTGTGACCCCTTTTGGTGCATTTCATTTTTGTAGGATGCTGTTTGGTTTGGCGTCGGCATCCGCAGTTTTCCAGAGATTGATTCACAAACTTTTTGGTGGTATGTCAGGTGTGGAGTCTTTTCAGGATGACATCCTAGTATGGGGGAAAAATCGCAGTGAGCATGATGCCAGGGTGTTGAGGGTGATAAATGTGTCGAAGGAAAGTGATCTCACAGTGAAGTGGGAAAAATGTCACGTAGCCGTGCCCAGTGTGACATACCTAGGAGACACCTTGGATGAAAGTGGTATTCATCCCAAGGAGAGCCTAGTGAAGGTTCTAAAAGAAACACCAGCTCCTGTTAATAAGGAACAACTTAGATCCTTCATGGGTCTGACGGAATACTATGCCCGTTTTATCGCTTCCTATGCTGAAAAGACAGTCAACATGAGGGTGTTACTTAAAAAGGGAACGCATTTTGATTGGTCGGCCAGTTGTCAGGCTGAATTTGAGGGTTTGAAGGAGGAGGTTGATCTGGCTCCATCGTTAGCTTCATTTTCACCTAAAAAGAAGACAGTGTTGACTGTCGATGCCAGCGAGGTGGGCATTGGAGCAGTACTAGAACAGTGGGATGAAGAAGGCTATCGTTCCATCGCGTTTGCTTCAAGGGTATTGAGGGACGCCGAACAGAGGTATGCAGTGATTGAAAGGGAAGCTCTAGCTGCTGTTTGGGCTTCCAAACATTTCAGGACCTTTCTATGGGGTGTTCCATACAGATTAAGGACGATCATAAGCCCCTTGTACATGTCTTAATCACTAAGGGTTTGTCAAATGCTTGTGCCAGAATCTCTAGATGGATGACAGATATGCAAGAATTCAACTTTAAAGTGGAGTACATCCCAGGAACAAAAAATGTATTGGCTGATTGTCTATCACGTCTTCCTAATTCCTTTACCAAAGATTGTGATGATAAAGGTAACGAAGAGGAGTGTACCATGATGCCAGTGTAATTCCTGCCATTGATGAAGAGGAGTGGCACAGGGAATGTGCTACCGATCTGATTTTGACAAAAATTAGAGCCGTGCTTAGGAGTGGCATCATAGACAAAGAGTTGGACAATGGTTTTGGTCATGTATGAGAGGAGCTGTCAGAAGGACAGTGGGGAGTTTTGAGAGGTCAAAGGTTAGTTCTGCCTGTGTGTTTGAGGGGGAGGCTTGTTGGATTGGCTCATGAAGGGCATCTAGGTAGGTCTTTAACTAAAAGAATGTTGAGAAAATTATACTGGTGGCCCAAGATGGACAGTGATGTAGAGGTGGAGGTGAAAGAATGTGTAGCATGTGCCACAAGTGACAAAAGTAAAGTGCCTAAACCTCAACCGTTTCACCCAGTGGAGGTTCCCAATGTGGTGTGGGCGATAATTGCAGTCGACATAATGGGTTCCAGGGACATTTTGGGTGGTGATTTTAGATTTATAGCGGTTCTCGTGGACTATACATCTAGGTGGGTTGAGGCAAGGCTTTTGGAAACTGTCACGTCAGAGAAGATTGTGGATTTCCTAAAGAAGGTGTTCGACAGAGAAGGAGTGCCGGCGAGTATCGTCACTAATAATGGGATGCAATTTGTGTCAGGACATATGCAGGAATTTATGAGCAGCTTAGGGATACAATATCATAAGACCGCTTTGTACAACACGGCAGCTAATAGTCTAGTTGAAAGAATGAACAGGTGCCATTAAATTAGCAGTAGCAAATGGTCTGTGTTGGAGGAGTGTTTTGTCAGAGGTTCTCAAGGCATACAGATACACTCCATCTTCTTTGACGGGGTGTTCTCCTTTTGAGTTTATGCATGGCAGAAAGGCTGGCACAAAGTTGATGGTGTCTGCTTTTGGTGGTGGTGCACATTCGGAGGTTGATATGCAGGAGGTGCTACAACGAGTTCGTTCAAGGCAGGAGAAGGTTAGGAAGCATTTTAGTTCTAGGAAACCTTTACCGGTGTCGGTAGGAGACCGAGTGCAGATAAGGAATCCACATTATGTGGCCAAAGGTACCAGTGTGTTCATGCAGCCTCGCACTGTTTTTAAGGTGGGGCAAGGATACGTGAAATTGGATGATGGGTCCAGATGGGTCCAGATGGAGTAAGAGGAGTCCATGAAGGGGCATACCATGAACATGCCAGACAAGCCTGGTAAGGAAAGCATTTCGGACATATTTGTAGGTGAGGCAGAGAGAAATAATGACAGAGTTGATGTAAATTACAGTGTTTCCCCTTTGGCCAGAAATGTTGTTTTTGAGAGGCAGTCTACTGAGTTACCTATTGTGGAGGAAGGAGGAGTGGTGCCAACTATTCCAAGGGATAGTAGTTACCCTGTGTGGCAAATGAGGATGCCATATAAGTTCAAAGATTGTGTTTTGAGTGGTTAACGTGTGCTGAGTGTGTGGGTGGGTGTGCGTAGTGAACTAGTGGGGCTGTGTGAGGATGTGTGGGGTCGATGCATAGTTTATGAGTGCGTATGAGTGGGTCGGGTGCGTAGTGTATGAGTGAACAGGGGTTTTGTGTAGTGTGTGAGTGTGCTGTGATTTGATTGTATTGGAGTCCTAGGGGAGGTGAAGTATTACAGTGTGAGTTAGATGAAGTTGAACCTAATGTATGGAAAATAAATCATGGTTCCACGAGATGTTCAGCTTGTTTACCTGTGATGGGGGTTCCATGTTCGCTTGGTCAACAGTTATGATGTATGCTGGTTGAGTCCTGCTGGGCTCTGGGTTTGTGTTGGCAATAAAGCATACATCTTCCACTCTGAGTGCCATTCTTTTTCCACAGTAGGCTATGGGAATATGTGGCCACAAATCTGTTAGACGGCAGATTGCTGATGCTGCAGGGTACCATGGAGGGGGCAAGGATACCGCTGGAGGCGACGTTTGCACACAATCAAGGGCAAGCACAATTTATCCACAATGCACTCAACGCAATACAAGGGCACGAAGCTGACCTGTACATCATAGGGGGAGACTTCAACTCTTGGGCAAATCAAACCTGGGACAGAAGCATGATGGGGGGAAGGCCAAAGGGAAGGGAAGATAGGCTGGGGCACTTGGGATAGGCAATAGAGGCATGTGGCCTAGTAGATGTGTGGAGAAGTCGGCACACGCTAGAGAAGGGTTATACCTTCTTCTCAGTCCCACATAAACCATACACTAGGATCAATTATCTGTTCTTAAATAAGGACCAAGGCATGAGAGTGATGAGTAGCAGCATCAGAACAGTGAGATGGACAGACCATGATATGGTGATCATGTCCCTAGATATTGAAGCATTGCACAGACCAGATAGCAGCGGGCGCTGTAATGAATCACCCTTGTTTTGCGGACCAACTGGCCAAGGCAATAGTGGAATATTTTGAAATAAATTATACAGAGGAAGTACGCACGGAAGTGGTCTGGGATGCAGGGAAGGAGACATGGAGGGGACTGCTGATCAGAGAGGGTGCAAGGCAGGAAAGGGGACGCCGGGAAGAGAGATTGAGGAAGCAGATAGTGGAGGAGAGGAGAGGATGCATGCAATGGAAGGGAACATGGGTGAGATTAGAGAAGATTTGTTATCAAAGAGGGCCGAGCTGAAAGCACTAGGGCTGGGGGAACCCTGTGGAAACTGAGATACCTCAAGGTGAAATTCTATGAAAAAGGAGACAAGGCCGATGCGCATGCTTTGCTTTCAAGACTAGATTACTTTTTTCTCCCATCAACAGACATACATAAAGCACAAGAGGCATACCTACTCCCCAGAGGAATTTCTGACCACTCCCCCCTGGTATTAGAATTCAGTACCTTCAGACCGACCCCCACTCCTTGGTGGCGCCTAAATAATTGCTACCTGGGATTCCCGGATCTAATAGACAGGATCCAGGATACAACTAAATCATATTTTGAGCTAAACACGGGGACTGTCTCCGATCCGGGAGTATTATGGGAGGCTTATAAGGCCGTGTTGAGAGGTGAAATCATCTCTTGGACCAGTATACATAAAAAGAAACACCTCTCCACGACAGATGAGGCTGAAAAGCAGGTAAAACACGCAGAAGAGACCCACCTAGCTCAGGATATGCCCGGAACACATTGGGCACTACTACTGGCACAAAAACATCTTCAAAACATAGCTCTGGACAACACCAGAGAAGCACACAGAGCGCTATGCACTAGAGTGTATGAAACAGGAGACAAGGCCAGCAAGATGTTGGCACGGTTGGAATGCAGGGACGAGGGGCACAGCCATGTCAGATGACTCAGTCCAGATGATTCGGATCCACTAGTGTCGGATCAAGACATAGCAGAAGGCTTTGCCACCTACTACGCTGACCTATATAGGGCACCCACCTCCCCCATAGATAATTAAATCCTGCCAGAAATCGCCCTTCCCACTCTTAACACTGAGCAACAAAACCTGCTTGAGAGGGAGATCACGGAGGAGGAAGTGATAGCAGCTATGTGGGGACTTTATTCCGGGAAATCCCCGAGTCCAAATGGCTTCCCGATAGAGCTGTGGCGGAAGATTGGGGCTCATGATATTGCTCCGCATTTGCTATGCATATACCAGAACGCATGGGACCAGAACTTCTTGTCCCCGGATCATAGAGGGGCCACTATAATAGTACTACCCAAGGCAGATAAACCTCCTGAAAAATGTAGTTCATACAGACCTATCTCCCTCATAAATAGCAAAATGAAAACTCTTGCAAAGGTATTAGCTGATAGACTACAACAGGTCATTTTATCTCTGATCCACCAGGACCAATGCGGCTTTATGCCGCAGAGGTCAAACCGTATGAACCTATATAGACTACATTCAGCTTTGGAAAGAGCCGGCACCCTTCAGAGTCCCTTGGCATTGCATGATATTGACTTTGAAAAAGCCTTCGATTCAGTGCACTGGGAGGCTATCTGGGAAATAATGCACCACATGGGTTTTGGCCACCAATTTATGAATTGGGTGAAACTCCTCTATGGTCTCCAGTGGGCGAGAACTAGAGTCAATGGCTGGCAGTCAAACCCCTTTGTCTTGGGAAAGGGTACAAGGCAGGGTTGCCCCTTATCAGCCATGATCTTCGCAATTGCTATCGAACCCCTTGCAATACTGCTGAGAAATGCAGAGTCGTGGGATGGCTTCCGATGGTCCGACATGTGGGAGGACAAAGTCTCACTATATGCAGACGATCTGTAGATTTACCTAAAAGACCCGGCCAACTCCTGCTCCACAGTCACGCATCTGCTGTAAAGGTACAGAGCTTTCAGTGGGTTGCGCATTAATTGGTCCAAATCTATATTATTTCCGATAGGGAGGGCGAACAACATAATACCTGTGGACTGTCCTTACCGTGTTGAAACAGAACAATTCAGATACCTAGACGTGCAAATCATGAAAAGCCTCACAGACTACATACCTGTGAATCTACACCCAATCATAGCGAGATTCTCAGACGACACTCGTCACTGGGTCTCTCTACCGCTAAGCCTGCTAGGCAGGGCAGCTCTTTTTAAAACGATTTCCCTCCCCCATTTCTTGTACTTACTACAAAATGCCCCACTACACATCCCAAAGCATGAATTTAATAAAATCGACCGCATCCTCCAGAAACTGCTGTGGAGTGGTGGTCACTCGTGTATAGCGCTTGCCACGTTCCAAAGATCCATCTGGGAGGGAGGCAATGGACTATCCAGACTACAAACATACTACTGTGCCAGTCAGATGGTGGTCGTGAACGACATGCTACACAGGGACGCGACGCTGCCACATATCAGAGTGATAAATACTGACAATAAAACACCCCCTATGGAACTCCTGTATCGCGAGCTGAGCCGGGTGGCTCCCCCATCCATGCTATCGCATCTGACACGAATTTGGGTGGAAACACACAAGTACATGGGATGGGATATGAAACTAACACCCGTACAACCACTGTGGAACAACAGACATCTCGCAGAAATAAATAAGCTCCCCAGATGGCCCAACTGGATAACACACGGGATAGCAAAGATCAGAGATATAGTACAGGAGGGCAAGATGGTTACATTCGAAACCCTAAAATCCTATTTCTCGCTCCCGCCCACAGAACAGTACCACTACATTCAGATGAAACACACATTGCAAACTCACCTCCCAGACATGATAAACATGCCTGAATACACCCCGGTGGAACGCAACATAGTCTCAGAACAAATCAAACACAAGGTCACCTCAACCATGCATAATACGATCACTTCCTTTGCCACGACGGGCAAACTAGCCTGAGGGCCAAATGGGAGCGGGATGTGGGAACATTACAATGAGAGGACTGGATCACTGCGTTGATGTACCCTCGTTAAATAGGCATATCGTCCAGGCTCCGGCTCGTCCAGTTTAAGATCCTACATCGTGCATATTATCCGTGAGTGGCACTCTTCCGATGGGGTAAAACCACAGACTCACAATGCTTGCGCTGCAGACGCAAAGAGGGCACCTTCTTCCACATCTTATGGGAGTGTGAACACATACAACAGTACTGGCGGGCATGTTGTGATGAGTTGTCAAAGGTCATGGGCAAAATGATATTAAGAGAGCCAAAACAGTTATTGCTAGGGGTGGATGATGAAAGCGATCTGTCATGATACGAGAAGATGTTTATGTCGACTGCCGTAGCAGTACTTAAGAGGAACATTGCACAGTTATGGGAATCAGATGTGACATATGTGCCGCAATGGAGCATTGAGTGCACACTGCAAGAGGATGTCCTGATAAAGCATACACAATTTGGCAAAGATGGGAGGACCCCCGCTGATTGGATTAATGCTCCGTCGAACAACTATACCCATGGAGGGCGTAAGAAACATATAAATGCTATTGAAATGTCATCTAACATTGTTGGTGGTTTTGCTTTTGTGACCCTTTTCAGCGTTTAAGGTTAAGGGGGGTTGGACTGCTTTTCATTAAGTCTATTAGTAGATGTAATGTTTATTTGTGTACGAAAATTCAATAAAATGCTTGATGAAAAAAAAACAATAGTGGCTACATCCAGATTGCATGGTGACTTATTTGATGCGAAGATGTCCATGCTTTCTCAGGCCAATGCTGCACTTAGCACATCTTCGTATTACTTGTCAATGCTGAAACAGATTTACCAGTTTCTTTCCATTTCATATCGCATCCTCCGTGCTTGGGCTATCATTGGCGCTAAGCTTTATTACTGCAATGCCCTATTTTTTAGGGACAAATAGACAGACTTTTCAATGCCTTAACATTCTTCTAAATGCAGCTGCCTGCATTGTGACTAAAAAAAACCCAGAAGGGATCACGTCTTTCTGGTGCTTAGGATTTGCATTGACTCCATTATCAGGTTAGGGTCAAATTTAAAGCCTTGTCACTGGTAGATACAACCGTATTTTGCATAGCAACTGCCTATATGGTGGACCTGATTCGAAGGTATGCGTCAGCAAGGAAACTGAAGAACAAAGACAAGTTATTGGTCTCTGTTTTACTTTTTAAATGCTGCAGGCATCTCATTTCCGGTTGTGGCTGCCTCTGTGTAGAACTCATTGCCTCTTGAACTGAGTGAACTGAGTTATATTTTGGCATTCAGAAAAAGACTGAAGACGCTTCTTTTCTGCCGCCCATCTTCTTTCTTGCTTATGGTGCACTGGTGGTGTAGCTGAGCATTACTCAGGCTTATTTGCCTATGAGCTGTTACTGCGGATATAAATTCTTGCAAATCAAATTAACTCAAACTAAATCTTATCAATCAATCACTTTATTCAGTATAAAAAGCATAAAGTTCATAAAACAATGACAGTACTTAAAAATGGACCACTATGTAACGTTCATGCATAACATGGCAGACACACGTCGTACAGAACACAATATTAAAACATCATAGACACAGAAATAAATGTACATGACATACATATCGGGCTATATAAAAAGGGAGAGCAACCTCGCAACCCCTGGAATGTAATGAGGATAAGAAGAGAGGGAGACAGAGTAACCTCGCAGTCCCTGGAGTGTGATAAAGACGAGAAGCACATGTATCTCTGTGATACCCCTCGCTAGTCAGCCAAATTAGATACCCATTGAGGTTTCACTGTCGGGGTGTTTCAACAGCTTCGTCCTACCAACCAATCAAACCCCAAGATTTTGTAAAAGTAGTTACTATGAGTGTGCCCATTCTAAAGCTAAAAAAACAAAGCTCGGGCGTACAGCGGTGAATTGACATCAAGATAACTTTCAAACTCCAATTCTGCCTTAATCATGAGGTATTCTGGCCCCAGTCTCAGCCTATGAGCAGAGTCCTCCATCTTTTTGCTGGCCCACATTAGGGCTGCTTTTTTTATTCTGCTTTGTGCTGTCTTATTTCTGTTCACTGGGTCATTAGGCTCATTCAAAGCCAGTAAAAATGTCTTTATGTGTATGACCCTGCGTAAACCTTTAACCCCTTCTAGATCAAGAAAATGCTTAAGCACACCACCGTATTTAACAAGGCCCTCTGTGCTGCATAGCCTAATCCAGTACAGAACTGTGTGAAAAGTGATCACCTCCTCAATGGGATGTGCATCAAGTTCGAGATGCACTAACGCATTGAGGGAGCCTTGTGGTAGCATTAAAAGATTCTCTAGGAACTTGTTTTCTACCCTGGCTTTGTTCTGAAGTTTCACATAGCCCCAAAGTTCGGCACCAAAAAGAGCAGCTGGAAATTTGTATTTGTATTTTGTATTTATTTTTGTTTATATAGCGCTTTACACCAAAGCGCTGCACAAGTACCTCAATTGCTGGAGACACTGCTCCGCTCCTGTGTCTATTAAAAAAGGATCTAGCTTTCCTGCTGTTTTTTTAAAAGTTCATTCGAGCTCTGTCTAGTTGGGCGGTCCATAGTCCATGCTCATGAAATTTAATTCCCAAATAATGATAAAATGGCACTTTTTCCAGCCTGCAGCCGACCACATCAGTAGTCAAAACACAATAGTTTAAAGATAAATACCTTTGTTTTACCAGTATCTAAATTAAGGTGTAGGTCCTCACATTTCCTCTAGAATGCTACAAGAGTACTCTTGAGCCCTTGAGCCGAGGTAGTCAGCAGAACAGTACTTTACGCATAAAATAACACAAGGTATTTGTCCCGACACATTTTCGGACAATCAGAGCCTTCAGATAACAGTATGTTAACGATATCTTCTTGTAAATATAGAACAACAGAGCAGCAAGAATGCAGCCCCACCTCACACCTTCGGACACTTTAAAAGAGGCTGTAACATCACCATTTAGTCCATATCAGACAACAGCCTTGTTGTTAGAGGAAAGGACTTGAACAAGTGAAATCAAATGTGAAGGGACTTTCCATTTTACTGGATCGTGCCAAAGGATATTGCTGGAAACCCAATCAAAGGCTTTCTTGAGGTCCACAAATAAGGCATACAACTTCATCTTCCTTAGATTGGTGTGAAATCTTACGTTATGTTAAAGGATATTTATACTGCACACTATCACCACCAGAGTGGTCCCCTGGTGCTCTGGCAGATCTGAAAAGCAAGAGTGTAGAGTAAGTTAGTAGAACTGATCTGGAAAAAACGCAAGAGAGCTGTAATATGGTGTTGGCAGCTTCAGTTGGGTTTACACCGTTCGCTGAGTGTGTGATTTACAGTCGGTCCTTATAATGTGCTGTTGTGCGAGGCCATGTGTGGTTTGTTCATTGTTGCGGTGTAGTGAAGTACATGTGGTTTCTTGTGCAATATAGGTATGGTTGTGTTTTGTTTAGAGTTTGAGAGAAGTAAGCAGGGATGGGTTTTAGTGGGTTGGTTAGTGGCAGCGCTCCATCATACCTCCTCCACTTAGGCTACCTGTGTTATGCATCCCTGTCTCCTATGTTCTGTGCTGGGTTGTGGGTTGTCTGCAGGGATATTTAGTGTTGATGACGCCTCCACCCCCCTCCCCGTGTTCAGACTAATGGATGTCTACACCATTTTTGCCCCTGGCATATCATCCCTAGGGCTCTGTCTGTGGTTCTTATGGCTAGTGTTTTATGCATAAAGGAGAGGAATGGTAGGATCTGTTTGATTGTGTGTAGGTGGAAGAAATATTTCTTGATTATTGTGTTTACTTTATGTTCAAGGGTTAGCTCATTTTCAATTAGGATTCCAAGATTTGTGACTATTTTTGATGGCATGGGCACTGTACCTAGTTCTGTGGGCCATGGGAAGTATTGGTTGCTTTCCTGGTTTTTTGGATACAATTATGATTTCTGTCTTGCCCGGGTTGAATTTGATTCTGTTTGTAGTCATCCATTCATAGAGTTATTTCAGAAAGCCTACTAACATTGTGTTCTCCTCTTGTACATCTTCAATTATGTAGATGATTTGGGTGTCATCTGCATAGTTGTAGCATGTGAGTCTGTGCCCTTTGATGAGGGTGATTGGTGGAGTCAAGTAGATGTTGAAGAGGAGTCGGGATAGTGAGAATCCTTGCAGTGCCCCACAGCTAGTCTCACGGGGCGCGGATTTGAATGGTTTTATTCATCCGGTTTCTGTTCTTTCAGATAGGAACTGGAAACAGCAGGACGTTTCTTGGTGGTGTTAATTGTCGTTCGATAATGTCCTTGACCAAAAATTAAACTTGTACAGTAAATAAACTTCCCATCAGCATCGCTCATGGGCAATGTGCATGCCTCTCTAAACGTGTGAATTATGCCATTTTAACAATAAGCCTATCTGTATAATGAAATTCATTCCAGGTCAACCAGGCTGGCAGTTCAAAGAGTACAGAATAGTGCATAGACTGCTGGCTGAATGCCATCTCAATGGACATTGTTTGCAAATCTCAAACCATTCAAAAGTCTGTATGATGGGAAGAGGGCAATATTTGAATAAAAGACATCCCCTTTAAAAAGCCTAGCGATGTTGAAAAGCTCAGCAACTTACATGTCCGCTGGTGAATGCATTATTGATTAGCAAGCCCACCATGGAGCTGATCCTCTAACCTCTTCATGTCTGTCCCTCTCACAATCATGGGCCAAGGGACTCCTCAAGCTCCTGGTCCTGAGTCGACACAGCTCCCAGCTTCACAGCTCCTGCCGATCCAGTGGGGTGGGGCAGTATATATATCTCCAAAACGACTTTGAGTGATCGACCAACGGCAAGCAGCCCGAAAATCAGAAAGAAAAAAGAGAATCGACTGTAAAGATTTATCACGAGAAAAGACCAGAGCATCACGTGGTAGAGTTTGCTTGCACAAGTCAGATGTACATATTAAGTAAGTAGCAAGGTTGACAATGATAAACATTATATTAGGTCAACAGATCTTTTTGTATTGTATTGATCATGACAGACACATAGCTCTTTAGATTTGCTCTGGTGTGATTTTTACAATTAACTCACATAGAAAAGGGTGCTGCACTTTTTATGTTTGGCACTGAAAGTGTTGGAGTATTTTCATGAAGAATATGACTGGCTAATATCTGATATTAGGCCGTCCATTGGTTGGAGAACAGTCAGCTGTTCATCAACTGAATTCTTTAGATCATGTTAACTCCCTGCACCCTTGCTCCTCTGCTTCTCACCATGTTCTCCCCACTATGATTGTAAGGTGCATGTTGCTTTCCAAAGATAGGCCTGAGCTCAATGAATACCCTAACAGTAATAATACTAGCCTACAACACCCGACACCAACGTATGGAGCAGAATCTGGAGGCTGGTCGCAAAAGAACAAAAAACAACTCCAAAGAGAGGCTGGGCTAGTGCATACACCTGAAGGACAAACTGAATGATCCAAAAGAGAGTCCTCGTGTAAATTGGAAAGGCTCTACAGGGAAAGGCGTATTCAGGATGGGCTGAGGAGGCCTGTCAGAAACAAGTGAAAGCATTCCCCGGGATAGGATCGAGATCTGAACTTCCTCTGGTAGGTGCAGCAACAGTGGATGTTTGGCAGAGTGAGAAGCTGCTGACGGGTCTGGGGAATCTATGCACGTGACACATTCTCCCGCCATATGCAGCTCATCCAATGCGCCCAAGCGTGCTGATTTGCTTCACCTGGCCAGATGAAGCCTGGCTTTTGGGAGTCAATCAGACCTGAGGATTCACTGAGTTCGAATTTCACGCACAACTGCAAACTCTGCCACCTCAGCCATTAGGTGGCTGGACTGACATGGTCCAGAATAAGAGGGGCAAGACAGGGATTCTTGAGGAAAAAAAGGCTTTGTCTTGTAGAAGAGCCAGTGGAGCCATACCTTGTTCTAAGGACATGATCATTTTCATCACAGCAGGTAACAGGACATCTTGTAGTTTACTGAACAACTCGCAAAATCCAAAGGCTAATTACTTTTAGTTTGTTGCGTGTAAGCAAATATTGTGCATTCTGTCAATTGTGATCACCACTCACGAATTATTTAGAACTGAATCACATAAAGCACCCGCAAACTGACTAAGAACAGCTTTCTAGTGTATGCGCATGTCCAATTCCGTTCCTGCTCAAAATGATATCTGAATTGCTAAGTCTTGTTTGCACGGTCACATGAAAGTTATGGGTCCTTTGTTCAGATGTCCGAGCATTAATGTTGTGGTAAGGTGGTCGGTTTTTTAAGTGAATTTCGCCCACGTTGGTTAGCAGATGATGGCAACCATGACTCAATAGCCCCACCTGCATTGCGTCTGCCCCAATCCACTACATTGATCTAGCTAATTAGCAGTATTGGTAGGCACCACCCTGGAGAAAGAACTGTGCCAGAACTCCGCCCACTTTTGAGTTAAAAAGAGTACGTTTCAATAGTCATGTCTCCACTTTCTCTATCTCTCTCTCTCTCTCCAACGCTTGCTCTCTGCCTCTCTCTCTCTGTCCCTGTCTCTCACCACATCTCTCTTCCCACCTCTTACTCGCACCCCCATCTCTCTGTCTCTGCAGCATCTCTCCCACCTCTCCCTCCCTCCCCTATCCATCTCTCTCTACTTCCCCCATCTCTCTGTCTCTGGCTCTCTTTCTCTCTCTCCTCCTTTTGTCCCAGCTCTCTCTTTCTTGGCTTCTGTGCAATCCATGTACGTTGTGTGTTGTGTATCCATTGCAGCAGCACATTTCGCTTATAAAGCTTCCTCTAACACAACATGATACAAGGGGCGCCTGTTTTTTTATTTATTGTAGTTGTTAATCTTGACCTCCGTGTCTGTTCCTAAAGTTTCAGCTTTTAAACTACGTTTGACTAAGATTTTAGGATTGTAGTGATACTATTTCTTAATGTTATCAACAATGCTGAGTTACCACAACAACATCCATAGAAGCCTGTAACTAACAGCACAGGCAATGACATGCCAGCCACCCCTCTAGCGCCTTTTGCAGGACACAGCTGCATATGTTGGTTGATGGGGAAGTGTGATTAATACAAAAGACTATTTTCAAGTATGGGCAGAGTACACAAAAGGCTTCTTTTTCTCCAGCAACAGACTGCAATCAGGTCCTGAATGCAATCCAAGCACGTTCGAAGTATTGTGCTGTACGCCTAACTTAATATTCTACTCAGCAGGGGGAAATTGATATGCATTTTATGCAAGGAAACCTTTAGCGTTTCCCTTTAGAATACCGCATATATGCTGCTTAGGCATTATTACATGTTGTTGTAACAATAATTCATAAACGAACAACAGCTAATCCCTTATCCCCAAAAGTGAATCAAAAGCGCTAACAGGTCGCAGGCATCTCTTTCGGTTGCTTCTTACATTGTAATCCTCTCTGCTGACCTTAGGAGTGGGCTGTGTGCCCAGGATTCGATTATTAATGAATTTAATTTTAAACTGTCTCTCGTTCTCTTCCTACACATCCAAGGCTTATGTTTGATGCGTGAATGGTTGTAGGAGCAAGCAATACACTGCAGGACTTTTTGGAGTAATTCGTTACCAGAGGGTGATAGCAAGTGCAATTTGAGACACTATTAGCAGTCGGGCAATAAGTTGCCTACTGCAGAAATACTATGCTTTTAAAGCATTTATTTCCAGTAGGGCACTGTTTGCCCCAGTGTCAAATCTATTCCATATTTGCTTTTATGCAAAATAGCAGGGACATCATTCGTTGTCTGCACTTGCAGAATGTTTGCCCCACTACACGTGTTCTGTAATGGCCCCCTTGCAGTATCACTCCCTTGCAACATTGTGCCAGTATTGTGTTTGATTGTCAGTCTCTCTTTGAGCGCATCGCATGTGCGTGCGTACGTGTGCAGAGGTGTGGTTGTGTGTCTGATTACTCTGCCTAAAGCACTGCACTGATTTGTTTAAAACGTATGCTTATCTAGTATTCTCTGCTCTAGCTATGTCTGTATCAGCTTCTAAATTGCATTAAACATAAAACACGTCTTTTCCTCCAGGATCGGCACTTTTTAAAGCCCACACACGCTGTTTACTGTACACATTATGAACAGTATGAGGGCGGATCAGCTGCTGTTTAATGCCGTCTGCACCCTTGTGGTTTGAAGGCGTAAACATTTTATAAATAAAGCTAGCATAGACAACAAACCACAGTGGGGAATGAACCAAGCTGCTGCAATATATTTGAGTGCTTGTTTATTTCCAATTTAAGTACAGATTGGAACAGTATATTCAAAGACACACGAATGATGTGAAGCCCTGATGAAGAGAGCAGCACTCGAAACACATGTTGGCACAAGAGAATGGCTTAAAATGAGCTTTGTAATAGGAATTTAATACATTTCTGGAAACGTCTATAACTGTGCAATTCTTGAAAGACTGGCACACATGCAACACCCAAGAAACTATATTGTGTCACACTCCTAAATTCTTAGTGAAAGGCAAACACGTTCAGTTGTAACGCAAGACTGGTCACGGTTGTAAATTATGCATTGCGTATACAGGTGTGCTTCAACTTTACCTCCATGAACTCGACCATGAATTTGGGATTCTACTCCTAAACCTCAAAAACGTTGCGCTTCAATGACTTCTGAAGCAATGTTGGTAGCAAAAGAGGATTGCGTTACTGTTCCTTCACAACCATGCAAGTGGTCCACCGAGATGGACCTGTTGTCCTATTCTGCCATTTAATTTCTGAAATTGTAATTGAACTTCAGTTCCTTAAACGTTTGATAAACATCAACTAGGATGATGTAAGCAGTATTGCAAATCACAGAGTACAGACTCAAGTGCTATAATTCATTGCTCCCAATTCTTTATTAATGAAGCTATTGCAATGTATGGGTTTACACAGTGCCTCTTTAGCAGGGTACGTTTTGTCCACCTTTTCCGAATCTAGGCATGTGTTTTTCTGTAAACCAGGGAATATAATGGAAGCTACAGCAAGACTGGTCATTGACCTACCTTATATAGCGTTCGAATCCAGTTGTGTTGCTACTATGACAGAAACGTATGCACACAATTAAATAATGTATTATATATAATTTCTATCTCAAGTGGGAATTTAAAGCAAAAATAATAGGCGTTCCCGCTCATCCGTAGACCTAGCTATTGGTCAAGAAATGTGATACAATCTTACTGGTAAGGAGCAAACATGGGATGAGGCAGCAATTACTTATGTCTAGTGACTGAGAAATTAGAAAATCACACACAGGTTGCTTGTAAATCAAGTACATCTTTGTAGACAAAGAAATCTTTAACTATTAAAACATTTGTAAACTAGTGAACTATCACGCAGAGCAAGTGAGGACATCTGCAAGTTCAACGTAAACGTTTGCGGTCGCTGGTGTAGAACAGAGGTTACATTAAAGCCCTAACACTGCTCCATACAGTTACCTGGAATGTACTTCCACCCTACATTCAAAGACAATATTTCAGGTTCCAGCCCTACACTTTCCACAGACTTCTCCAGAAAGAGAAATGTGATTACCCAAGCTTCTCTACCTTAGGTGCACGCCTATGAAATGTGTTGCCCTCAGTGGGAGCAGACTATTTTCTTGTATCTCTCTGAATGGTTTATGTGGATATGTTGAATTGATTCAAAGTCATCATATTTTGTCTGTTTTCTCATGAACTAACAGTTCCTCTTTCCCACAGATTTGTTTCAACTAAATCTTAAAATTATTAAGTGTTTACTCATGAGAATTCTTGTTTGATGACAATGTTGTGGTTCTCTGTAACGTGCAGAGTAAGATTCAAAACTGATATCTTGCACTTTTGAAGACAGGTGGTCCAAACCACTGTAAACGAGAACGTTCAAATTAGACATAGTGAAGCG
This sequence comes from Ambystoma mexicanum, assembly GCF_040938575.1. Lineage (NCBI taxonomy): Eukaryota > Metazoa > Chordata > Amphibia > Caudata > Ambystomatidae > Ambystoma > Ambystoma mexicanum. Next base: position 850,018,267 of record NC_090921.1, on the reverse strand, counting down.
ATACAAAGAGGTACTATGGTAGGTGGGGTTGATTAACCACTCTCAGTGGAATCTTCCAGAAATAACTGTTAAATGACTGGTTTGATGGCGATTTGAGTTAGGACCACACCACTGGGGAAAGGTTTAAATCAGGGATCTGCAACCTTTGGCGCTGCAGCTGTTTTGGACTACACATCCCATCAGCCTTAGCTGGCCTAATCAATGGTGCAGGGTCATGGGAGTTGTAGTTCAAAACATCTGGAGAGCCACAGGTCACGGACCCCGGGTTTAACTGCACTTGATGGGGTGGGAGTCCATTTCCCACTATGCAGGCATAAGTGCTTCAGTTATGAAAGGTTTTGTTAAGTTTCACTTTCGTCACTGGATCATGGACGGTCTGGTTGTGTGAGTTTATTCCTCTATGCTGAATATGATTATCTGATTTTTCTCTAGCAGGACAAATAAAGATGTCCCAGTCTCTGCTACTACTAAGGTTCATGCTTTAACAAAAAAAAAAGTTATTTCCCAAAGTGCGAACCTAGGTTAAGAGCAGCTGGGTGTCCTACAAGATGATTGTTCCAGAATTGGTCTTGACATTTTATACAATAGTGCAGTACTGCTGGTAGAGGGAGGGTGGACTTCGTTCAAAATGTATTGTGTAAAGAGGCCCGTTTTCAGTTTTTTGTGGAACTGGAGAATGGTGAAGGATTTTGGAGCCTCTGCTCAAATTGAGTTCCAGATGCCCAAGGCATCGCAGAACGGCTGCTTGCAAGTCTCCTCTTTCTAGTCTAGCTTAGACTTCAACCTTTTGACAGTTTTGCTACGTGACGATGAGAACCTCCAGAAGGGTTGTGTTTGTCTGCCAAGTATGTTGTTCCATTTGTGACTGCTTTGAGGCCCATGTTTGTCTATGTTCTTTTCTGCATGTTCAGATGGATGAATGCTTGGTACGTGTGAGGTCAGAGTGAGTGATGTCATTGTAGAATGTGTACTTGTGATTACTAGAATGTCATTACCAGGTGTTCCTCCAGTGTCAGTTGAAGTTGCAGCCTGGGTGGTCGGGACCGGTGGGTCCTGCTCCATTGTATCTGATTTAAGATGTACCTAACAAGACAACTATTAGTGCAACATACATGGAAAATTGCCTGAATGTCTGAAGAGTGTACTTTAAAATAGTCATCGTATGTATTTATTTATTTTTGTATTTATAGCAGTGCACAAAACCAAGGCCACGCATAAAGGTTACACCATGTGGGTAGAATTTGAAAGCAAAGTTTGGCGGAGCAACGCCTCATGGTGTGGGGTGCTGCTATAGTTGTACAGGTGAGCATAAAAAGACAAGGGTGGTGTAGGTGGATAGTCTAGCAAAGCTTCGCCTCATGGTAAGAGGTGCTACATAGGTATGCTGGATCGGTTAGGTAAAAACCAACACTGGTAAGGATGCATAGTCTGGCAAGGCCACACCTCAGGGTATGGGGGGTACATCAGGTATGAAGGAACAGGTAGGTACAAAGCAACATTGATAAGGGTGCATAGTCTGGCCTAGACTCGCCTCATGGTATGGGTGCTACATCAGGCATGCAGGAACAGGTAGGTATAAAGCAACATTGGTAAGGGTGCATAGTCTGCTAGAGCCTCGTCTCATGGTACGAGGGGCTACATCAGGTATGCAGGAACAGGTAGGTACAAAGCAACACTGGTAAGGGTGCACAGTCTGGCAAAGCCAAGCCTAATTGTACAGGGCTACATCAGGTATGCAGGCACAGGTAGGTATAATGCAACATTGGTAAGGGTGTATAGTCTGCCAGAGCCTCGCCTCATGGCACGAGGGCCTACATCAGGTATGCAGGAACAGGTAGGTACAAAGCAAAACTGGTAAGGGTGAATAGTCTGGCAAAGCCTCGCCTCATGGTATGGGGGCTACATCAGCGTTGCAGGAACAGGTAGGTAAAAAGCAACACTTGTAAGGGTGCATAGTCTGGCAAAGCCAAGCCTCATGGTACAGGGGCTATATCAGGTATGCAGGAACAGGTAGGTAAAAAACAACATTGGTAAGGGTGCATAGTCTGGCAAAGCCTTGCTTCATGGTATAGGGGGCTACATCAGGTATCCAGTAACAGGTAGGGTTATAGACATAATACAGTTACAGGTGCAGTGTGAGGCTAAAAAATAATAGGTGGATGGGTTACACATAGGTGTTAGTAGATTGCATTCCAATTTTGGCGCAAGGATGAGATCAAACACAAAAGGTCACATTATGTTTTCAGCATGAGGCTGTGGGTCAAAGTCTGTGGGTAGCAGGTATATACAACAGGCATTTTGTTTCATTTGAGGTTTACACAGCAGGAGAGATGAGTAACCAGGACTATAAAATGCCCAGCAAAGTAGGTGAGTAGGCCAGTGAACCTTCTTAATCGGACCAAGTTGAGGGCCGGTTGCTGTCCAGGATAGAGATGACAAGGTTCAGGAATGGCGGCGGTGACTAATACTCTGGTAATCGAGATACAAAAGTCAGAAGACGAACAATAAAGGAGGGTCAGGAATGGCACATGCTAGCAAGTAACGCACAGCAAGGCTGGGGGCTACATCAGGTGCAAGGGTAGGGGATTTGGGGGTTTTGTGCTGATAGTGTTTTTTGTCAGTTGAAAAATAGACTTTGCAGGAACCATAGTCAGAGAGCAGAACACAGTGGTGCAATAGGTGGCTTGCGCCACTGGTCCAGAGGGGGATCTGATTATAGTTCTATCATAGATGCCCAAACACATCAGCAATGGGGAAGGGCGCAGGGGTTAAGAGTAGCGATTCGGGTGGGTGTTGCGAAGGTACGCGAGGAATTGAAGTCAAGAGAGAGACGGCAGTAGGCTGTTTTACCTGCCAGGATGGAAATCATCAGTGACAATGAATTGAATACTGATAGAGTTGTGCTCGGGTTGTGAGGGGATGCTCTCCAGAGGGCTGCAGGCTGCTCCATGGCAGGACAGGGCAAGACAGGCTTTATCAGCATTATATCAGCCTTAGATACATGACATTCTGAATAGGGTCCTGTTGGAAAGGGGGATCCAGGGAAGCTTGCATAGTTTTCAATAGATACGGTTGGATTTACCTTTGATGAAATAAGCAGCACAGTGGATTTAGGGGTTCAGGAGTATGGTTGAAAGCCCAGTAAGGAGGGTGTTTCCCTAGTCAATGTGTGAGAATGCTAGGACTTGGACCCCCATGTGGAAGTCATGCAGAGAAATGAACGGATGAAGGATTTCATTTTACGTAGTGTGGAGATCTGTAGCCATCCAATTAGCACCTTTTTGGCTATGTGCTTTTGCAAGGAAAGGCCATTGTCAACTATGAAGTCCTCAGATTTTGCAGAGCTTGACAGATGACAGCATGTTTTTCCCTGGTTGTTGTATGAGTTGTTTGGTGGGGGAAGAATGATAACAAATTTGATATTGGTGAGTTTCAGTTTAAGGAAGGCATTTGACATCCACATTTGGATGGTAGCCAGGCATTAATTGAAGTGAGAGATGTCATGGCAGCCACTGATCTTACGCTACAGCTGAGTGTCATCAGCCTATTGATGGATGGCGATATCATGGTCACTTACTGTTTACAAGTGATCCATGTATGGATAGAAAATGTTTGGCCATAGTATAGAACGCAAGTTGACTCAGACATGACTGGGAGTGATTTGGATCTGAATTAGTCCATCTGTATGGCCTTATGTCTACCAGATAGGTAGGATGCAAACCATTTTAGAATAGTTCAAGAGAAGCGTGTGATGTCAGCTATGCAGGAGAGGAGTGTTAGATGGTCCACTGGGTTGAAAGTAGCCAAAGATGTCTAAGATGACTTGGAGGCACAGGTGTCCTGTGTCAGTGATTTACAGATCATCATACACCACGTGGATGGTTGCAGTTTAGGTGCTGTTTTTGGAATGGGGATGTGCCAGATTGGTAATCGCAGGGGAGGTCATGCTGGTTGATTTCACATGTAGTTGGTTCAGCTTCCCAATGAACTGAAGTTTGTAGTTGGCGAGCTCCTCTGGGTCAAGCAAGAGGTTTTCGATAATGGATCATATAAGATCTTTCTTCAAATATGTCTCAACCTGTGCTGAGGAAGTCGATCATAATACAGTGGAGTGCGCTGAGCACTGGGCCAGTGAGTTGTTAAAGGAGGTAGGGCGAGAGGAAGTCATCCATGTAAGTAGTAGGTTTAAGGATAGTAAGTGTATCTTAGTGATTGTTCGGAATGTGGAGGGCTAAATTGGTCCAGTAGGACATTCCTAGCGTGCGGGGGGCATTGGATAGTTGGGCTTCATCTGGCTTTAAGGCACCAATGAGACCTCTGATCTCATCCCTTTTCTCAATGAAGCAGGTAGCGATACAACTGCATTTTTCTTGTGAAACTATCACCTTGGGAAAGGTGCGGCCTTGACACAGTTCTGGACTACTTCATATAAGGCTTTGCTTCTATTGGAGGCTTCCTGAATGGTATAGATATAGTAAGGTGACTTAGCTTTGGCTACCATGCGTCTGCATTGGATACTCAGGGATTTGAGGAAAGCGAGATATTTTGGGCTGCAGTCCATTCACCACTACGTTTCAAGGGATATGATTGAGAATTTGTTGATGGTGTCTACCAGGGTGTGACTACTAGACTTTGTGGACCTGTGGGAGTAGCCACTAGTTGTTCGATGAAGTGATAAAATGCATCAGAATAGCAGAGGCATTCCCTGTGGTGGGGAATGTTGCGAAGGTTGCCTCTTGTTTGGGTGGTAATACATTCTTAAAGGAGTTACGTTCAACCAGTGGGTGTATAGCTTGGCCTCTAAAATGGAAGTGTGAGCCTGGTTTGTCTGACATTCTGGATCCACAAATCAGAACTATCATGCTCTGTAGGAGCGGAGCTAGCTTGTGAATTGCTTTCTCTGAAACGCTCAGTAGCCCCACAGATGTAAGGAGTCCTAGATCTAAATTCCATGGGGATGTTTGGGAGGAGACTGACTGTAAGTGGTGCTTGCTCATAGTGGATAAGGGGGCCCACAGTACTCACTCATCAGCAAGATATGACACAGACTCTAAGGTCTGTTCTGGTAATGTTTGAAAATATCTGGGAAACAACAATAATGGTATAGGGCATCACCTGGCTAGAACAAAAACATAAAAAATAACTGTATTCTGGAAAACGTATCCCCTCGAAAATATTTGTATAATAAAACATATGTAAAAAAAGGTGTTTAACTCTGGGCTGGATTGAATAGGTGATGGACACATGATGAAGGGCTGCACTGCAAATGAAATCAATTCAGTTAATTCAGTCTATTTATGGTGCCTTCGGTAGATCCTCGGCTACAGGACCAATTACCAACAAATAAGGAATGGTCATTCAATCTCAACAGGAATCCTAAGTCACTCGTATCGGATACAAATTCACTGAATAAATCAATTAAATGAATAGAATATAACCAGTGTATCTATGACATTATTTAGATTCAATTCTGAGTTAGTTGTTTATGAAAGGTATATCAAATTGTGAAGTTATTTTTAAACAATTCAACAAACTAAAGTGATTATGTCACAATACAAATCATAATTCCCACAGCATTTTTCATAGGCACTGTTGTGCAACTACAGTTCTCTTATGAAAAAGATAAAGATCAGATATCATCATTTTTTAAATGCCCTCTCTCCTTCTAATGACGCATCTCGGATATACTATCCTTCTTCAGGTAATACCTGTTTACCAATAATTATGAATAAATATAATATTATCTCATTAGTTCTCAAAATCTAATTCAACTATCAAATTCAAGAAAGGTGTGCATACGTAATGAAGTTGTGGGGATAAAGCAGATACAATATCTCAATGGAATAAAATCCATTGCGTACCCGTCAGTCAGGTGATTAAATGCTTGAATCAAAAAATCTTCACTGTGTCACTATGAGGTGTTACTTCCTACCCTCAAAGTGTTATCGGCAGGAATATTTTTGAGAAACAAAACAAACAAATGTCCCTAAATTTGTTGGTCTCTTTATAAATAACCTCAAAAACATCACATCCTTCTTAGATAACCTTATAGAAAATTGTTATATGTCCTTCAATCTTACCTTTTTCTCTTTTTTATTAAATTAGAAACGGGGCAAGAAAAGCTGGAAAAACCAGTGTCTTGCACAGCGCTAATTTTTCAACTATATTCTACATTTACGTGATTCGCCACGTGCAATGTACACATGATGATGTCACATGCCAAAGTGACTACTAGACTGTTGCGGCATCCATCTCCATGTGTTGTCAATAAACAATTTATTGAATCCGTAATGTTACCTCAATAAATAAGTTCAGTGATAACTATTAAATTCTCTGTGATTCATAATACTGTCAACAAATTATGAAGATCAGAATAACTGATTTTGTAAAATGCGCTAAGCAGCGCGATGACGCAGCTATTCTCTTTGAAGCACCTCACACTCAGGGAATCAGCTTAAGATGTTACACAAAATTAACCACAGATACATATTTGCTTCATCAATGGCATTATGACATTTTCTCATAGCAAAATACTTTATTGATGTAATTCGGAACACACATCATCACATAATGAACTGTAACACATTATTTGACACATAATACCTGACCAACAATTAATAGTGTTTCAAACAATACTGTTGTGAGTTAGTCTAGTGATAAAACTGCAATTGATATTCATAGAATTGTTATAGTACCCTAAAGGGCACATCCAAAATTCTTGGTACAAAGTGTCAATTATTCTCAGTAAGGACATGCATCTAGCACTTCTCTGCAGCATTTATTGAAATCATAAAAGATCCCATTTCAACAGGAATATTACTATTAAGGAAATTATCATTGTAACAAAAGGGATACACCCACAGCTACGAGGAGGATGGAGGAGGTGGGCTAACTGAAATTGGTGCATCGTGGTTGCAGAGTGTTGGAGAGTGTCAGGAGTCTCACAGCATAGAGCCCTGTTCTCCTGCACTATTAAGCCTGGGAGTGTTCCTTGATCCTGCTATCTATGCTCAATTACTTTTGGCTGGTTGAATCCTGTCCCTCTCTGATCTGCTTGCCGCCTCCACCAGAGGATACATAATCCAGTGGACTGCTCATCAGCACGCACATCGTCGTTTTGGAGTGTTAGAGAGTGTCAGGTGTCTCACAGCATAGAGCGTGTTCTCCTGCATTACTACAACTGGAAGTGATCCTTGAGCCTGCTATCTATGCTCAATTATCTTTGGCTGCTTGAAGGCTGTCCCTCTGTGATCCGCTTGTCGCCTCGACCAGAGGTTACATAATCCAATGGACTGTGCATCTGCATGTGCATCGTGGTTGCAGAGTGTTGGAGAGTGCCAGGTTTCCAGTGGCGGGGGCCTGAAGTAAGTGGAGCAGCACCTTATCCGACTGATAAGCAGAATAATCTGGTTTGCTCGAATTTAATGAAGCATAATTGCTTCCGTCAATCTTGGCTTGTGAAACACAGTGGCCTGTGAAGGAAAAAAGGTTAATAGCACTTCCTCAAATCCGAAAATTAAAGAAATTGCTGGATTTTCTGCAGAAATTGAAACCAATAGCGAATAATTAGACTCAGCAAAATGAGGCAAGCACCTCTGAGGTGCACTTGTTGGTTAGTTTTGTTTGTTTATTTTTTTATTTGATAAAGTGCACCAAGTATACTTAAAGCTTAGTTACAGAGTAAATACGTACATACAAGAAAATACAGAGAAATACAAATAATTACTCTAACATAGATAGCAAGTGACTAGTTGTCACATGTCGTGATAGTATAGTTACATTCGACTGGAACAATAGTAGTAAATAAATAGAGTGCAGAGAAGCCTGATAGGCATTAGGTAGCAAATACGGTCGTAGTCTAGGCTAGGGAGTTGATTGGAGCATGTTAGGAGTCATTGGAGCGTATCCAGGTAAGGACTTTCCGTCGAAATCTGGAATAAGGTTGGTCAGTTCTGAGCTCTAGTGGGAGTGCATTCCAAGATTGCACGGCTATAACCAGGAAGCTGGATCTGCCTGCTGTGGTACATTTAAATCTGGGGATCTCTAGGGTATAAGCCTTGGTCAATCTCATGGGGCGGGCAGTGATTCTCTTGTTTATTCTTTCAGCAAAATAAGGTGGGGCTATATTGCTCAGACATTTGGACATGAGAGAGAGTATTTTAAGGTGGATCCTGTCATTGATCTTGAGCCAGTTGACATCTCTTCTAAATGTTGAAATGTGCTGTATATGAAGGATATTTAGGGCAGCTCTAAGGGCATTGTTTTGACGTCTTTGCATTTTGTCGGTGATATACTTGTTGGCTCCTGCGTACATGGCATTGCAGCAGTCCAATCTAGATATTATGAGGGCATTGGCCAGAGTAATGCAACTAGATTCAGAAAGAAATGGCCTGTAGGCTCGGATCAGTTTGTATGTATAAGTGGTTGATGATGCTAATGAATTAACTTGCTTCTTACGGGTAAGTGGGGAATACAAGTAGACGCCTAGTGTTTTAACTGCAGGCATCACTTTGATGACGTTATTGTCAATGTTGAAGGCGGTGTAGCTGGGGTTACGTTTTTTAATGGCCGTATCTGATCCCAGGATCAATAAATCAGTTTTTTCATCATTCAGGCATAGGCCATGGGATGCCATCCATGCCTGAATAAGGAGGTATATCTTATTTACTAGGGCCGAGTCCTCCAGAAAGTTGCCCGAAAGGGGAATGCGGATCTGGGTGTGTGTCATCTGCATAATTAGTGTAGGTCACACCCGGTCTGTCCAACTTGTCGAACAAGGGCTTAGTAAAAATGTAATACATGGTAGGAGAAACACATGATCCCTGTGGTATGCCACAGGTAACTTGTATGGGGTCAGCGGCTGCTGAAGAGGAGAAGAATCTCATTGTACGGTTGGCTAGGAAGGACTGAACCCATGTTATGGCATCACTTGAGAAATAGGCAGCCAACCTAAGGTGGTTGCATAAAACTGTGTGGTCCACCAGGTCAAAGGCTGCAGATAGGTCAAGGAGGAGTAGCATAGCTGATTTCCCTTTGTCCTTCAACTCGTCAATTTGGGTCTTGAGGTATATTAGGGCTGTTTCCATGCCGTGGAGTGGGCAGAAACCAGACTGGTGTGATCCTAATAGGTGGTTGATTTCTAAATAGTCCTGTATTTGTAGGTATGCTACTCTGACGATAATTTTGAGTAAGAAGGGGACTGTGGTGATGGGTCTATAGTTGGTCGGGATGGCGGGATATAATGTTTGTTTTTTGAGTAGTGGGACCACCCAGGATTCTTTGAGATTGTTTTGGGCACAAAGGCTGTACCTATAACTAGGGTTTTTCTCCCTCTGCAGGATTTTCAAACTTAGGTGGCCTCTCCACTGTGTACCTGATACCCCTTACTGTGTTCACCGTGTTCCGAATTTGTGGTAAACTAGGGTTTTTCTCCCTCTGCAGGATTTTCAAACTTAGGTGGCCTCTCCACTGTGTACCTGATACCCCTTACTGTGTTCACCGTGTTCCGAATTTCTGGTAAACTAGGGTTTTTCTCCCTCTGCAGGATTTTCAAACTTAGGTGGCCTCTCCACTGTGTACCTGATACCCCTTACTGTGTTCACCGTGTTCCGAATTTGTGGTAAACTAGGGTTTTTCTCCCTCTGCAGGATTTTCAAACTTAGGTGGCCTCTCCACTGTGTACCTGATACCCCTTACTGTGTTCACTGTGTTCCGAATTTGTGGTAAACTAGGGTTTTTCTCCCTCTGCAGGATTTTCAAACTTAGGTGGCCTCTCCACTGTGTACCTGATACCCCTTACTGTGTTCACCGTGTTCCGAATTTGTGGTAAACTAGGGTTTTTCTCCCTCTGCAGGATTTTCAAACTTAGGTGGCCTCTCCACTGTGTACCTGATACCCCTTACTGTGTTCACCGTGTTCCGAATTTGTGGTAAACTAGGGTTTTTCTCCCTCTGCAGGATTTTCAAACTTAGGTGGCCTCTCCACTGTGTTCCTGATACCCCTTACTGTGTTCTGAATTTGTGGTAAACGAACACCTGCCGCTCTCTTCCTATCCACTTGCGCTTGTCCTGTCTTCCCCCACCCACTCCCTCCTATTCTATGGTGCTCTCTATCTCACCAATCTTTTCTAACTGCTTCTCCATTGACTATCCTGCTCTCCTCACTAAATCTGGTAGGAAAAAGTTTAAAAAGGACATCCTGGTCTCCAACCCAGGCCTCCCTATCGCTGACACCTACACTAGTGCCTCCTCCAAGGAAACTCTCACTGACATCCTCTTTTTCGTGCCTTCTCCTGACCTATGGACCCTTCATATGGTCTCTGTGCTCTCTCCTTTCTCCTCTTCCCCCATTAGTGGTGGCACCCGTTGGGATGTCCTCTTGGCTTCCTTCCACTCCTCTAAGGCCATCATTAATGTCTATGCTAATGGGACCGTCTTGGTCCAAGGCCCTCAGGCCAACCTTCACCTCTTCGATAGACACTTCCCACGCCTCATCAACTTCCTCTCCTCTCCTCCTGTGCCCCCTCCTCTGTCCTCGACTAACTTGCCTCTTCCCTCCCTCCCCACCCCCTCTCATGCTCCTTCTTCACCTCTGCAGGGCGTACCTCTGATCTGTACCCCTCCCCGGAAGTCCTTCAAAGATGGCAAACTTCTCCACATTGCCACTCTTAACTCTCGCTCTGCCGTCAAACATTCCTCTGATATCTGCCGCCTTCTTGAGGAACTTGACCTTGACGTACTCGGTCTCACTGAGACATGGTTCACGGCCAGCTCTGTCACCAGCTTTGACACACTCCTACCCGACGGTTACAAGATCCTCTCTGTGCCCAGGCCCAACCGTGCGGGGGGAGGTGTGGCCCTTATCTTCCCTGAGTGGATTCCTGCCACTGTTACTCCCATGCAGACCTACTCCTCTTTTGAATGTCTTGTCTGCCGACTCTCTCTCTCTCCTAGCCATTCCCTTACCGTGGCTACTATCTATCGGCCACCTGGTCAAATTTCCTCCTTCCTCTCCGAGTGGGCTGACCTCTCCTCCTCACTCCTGTCCTCAACCACTCAACTCCTCTTTCTTGGAGACTTCAACATCCACCTGGATGCCTCCTGTCCCCCCTCTGGACTCTTTCGCAACCTCTGCGACTCTCTCTCACTCTCTATTCTCCCGTCTGGGCCGACTCATTCTGCAGGGCACACTCTTGATGCCCTGATCTCCTCTGACCTTCCCCTCTCTGTCCCTCTCTCCACTCCTCTCTCCTGGAGTGATCACTTTCTCCTCTCCTCCCACCTCACCCTCCCTACCCCACAGGCAAAGCCACCCCCATCACTGCCACCTTCCTTCTCGGTCATCCGACCCATGAAGCGCGTGTCAGTTGAGGCTTTCGCTGCCACCTTCTTGCCCCCTCCTCCCCCTTCGGCTGACTCCCACCCTGACACAGCCCTCTCCACTCTCCACTCCGCTATATCTGATACTCTTGATATCCTTGCCCCTGTCATGAGAATCCGCCTGAAGCCCAAAGCCAAATGTAACTCCTGGTATGACTCGGATCTCGTCACCCTTAAGCGCAAGTGCAGGGTGGCAGAGAGGAAATGGCGTGCTTCATGTTCATCCTCTGACAAACTGGCCTGTCGCCTGCTCCAAAGGCAATACCGGCTCTCCGTTCTCACCAAGAAGAGAGCCCTTATCCAAGCCCGCATCTCTGCGGCATCTAACAATTCGGCCGAACTCTTTAAAATCTGCAAGGAGCTGGCCAACCCTGCTGCAGTCTCTACCTCTCCTGTCCCCTCCCAGGCCCTCTGCACGGCACTGGCCTCTCACTTCATTTCAAAAACTTAGGACATCCTGTCCTCACTCTCCTCCTATAACCTCCCCCCCTCTATTCCCTGCCCTTCCTCTGGCTCTTCTGCAGCCACCCCTCCTCTCTCCTTCTCTTCCTTTCCCCTTTTTTCTGCTGACGAGGTTTCAAGACAAGTCCGATCTATGAAAGTCTCATCAAAACAGGTCCACCCCTGTTCCTTCAAAACTATCAAGGACCACATTGACTCCTTGGCTCCTGCCCTTGCTGACTTCTGCAATCACTCCTTCGCCTCTGGAGTCTTCCCATCCCCTCTCAAGCACTCCCTTGTGCACCCCATTCTTAAGAAACCCTCTTCGGACCCTTCCTGCCCAGCTAACTATCGCCCAATCTCTATCACTCCCTTCCTGGGCAAGCTCCTGGAGAAACTGGCCATCTCCCAGCTTAATCTCCATGCTGAATGTGTTGGTAGTCTTCATGACCATCAGTCTGGCTTCAGAGCTGCCAGAAGCACGGAAACTGCTCTCCTGAACATCCGTGAGGACCTGCTCTCGAACCTTGACTCTAACATTCCATGTGTTCTCATTTTGCTTGATCTCTCTTCTGCCTTTGATACTGTCAACCATACCATCCTGCTCAACCGTCTCTGTGATAACCTCGGTATCACTGGTCAGGCTCTGGCGTGGCTGACCTCTTTCCTCTCAAATCGACCCTCCCAGGTCCAACTGGGGTCTTTCCTCTCTGACATCTTCTTCTCTACCTGTGGTGTCCCCCAGGGATCTAACCTCTCTCCCTGGCTGTTCAACCAGTATCTGGCACTCCTCACCCACCACATCGCCGCTCTCTGCCCCTACTTTCAGTGCTATGCAGATGATACCCAACTCATTTTCAGGCTACCCTCGGCCTCCTCTTCTCCTTCCCTCATCTCTGACTGTCTTTCTGCTATCCAGGAATGGTGTGCCGCCAACGACCTCTGCCTTAATGCCAGTAAGACTGAGATTCTACTCATCGGCACTCCCACTCCCTCCTTCGCTGCTGCTCTCTGGCCGGCCTCTCTGGGCCCTCTTCCTACTCCTACCTGCAAGGCAAAAAACCTTGGGGTCATCTTCGACTCCGCACTCTCCTTCTCTCCTCACATATCCGACGTATCTAAGAAGTCACACTACCAGCTACACCTCCTCAGAGGTATCCTTCCTTTCCTCTCCTTCCCCCAGAAGCTCACTGTCTCTAGAGCCCTGGTTCTCTCTAAGCTGGACTACTGTAACAGCCTCTATCTTAATCTGCCCGCCTCTACTCTCCGCCCTTTGCAACTCATCCAGAACAGGACTGCAAGACTTGTCCTTGGCCTCAAGCCCAGGGACCGTATTCTCCAGGACTGAAATCACTACACTGGCTCCCAGTGACTGCGAGGATCAAGTTCAAAACCCTCTGCATTGTCCACAAGGCCGTCTGGGGCCTTGGGCCAAAATACCTTCAACTCTCTCTTCCTAAATATCTTCCTTCTCGAGCTCTTCGCTCATCCGCCTCCAACTCCCTCAGGGTCAGCCGCTTCTCCAAACAACGAGTTGGGGGCAGATCTCTTTCCACTGCAGGGGCCTCCCTCTGGAACAGCCTTCCTACCTCCCTGAAACTTGAGGAGAACCACCTCCGGTTCCGGAAGCACCTCAAAACCTTCCTCTTTGCCTCCGCTTTCTCTCCCCCTCTCCCCTGCTAATACTACTGAAACTGCACTGAATCTGCAACTGGGCCATTCACCGTTCTCGGCCCAGCCACTCTCCCCTGCACTGCCTCCACGGCAACCCCTGCACTACGGGACTGTGTCTGTATCCATACAGCCCCCCTTCCCAGCACTTGTCTGCACTTACCTCGCACTTGCCACCAGCTGGCCCTTGTTATTTATCCTGTATGCTGTATGCTTATAACCCTGTACTGCACTTTACCCTCTCCCTTTCCCCCATGCACTTTTCCCTTCCCCTCTACCCTTGCACTTGCGCGATCTGAATGACACCTGGCCTAGTAAGATCGTTGTCTGTCTCCCCTTGTTCCCCCCCCTGCCTCGTCGCGCCTTGACACACTTGTGTATAGGCGCGTTACAAATGCCATATCATATCATATCATACCTTAGACTAATCACGTTACTCCTCCTTATTACAAAGATCAATAAAAACGAATTTCACTCTGCAGCAATAGACAATATTAATTCATATTGAAAATGTGCATTGGACTACGGAGGGCTTCATTGGGTGGCGAAAGAGTGCCACTTCTGACTAAAGAAAATGACAATATAGCAGGAACCAATTTATCTGCCTCTCCGGACTTAGTGGCTTTATCTTCTTCATTGGACTCTTCGGATTGCTCCGACTCAGATAGTGGCCAATAATATAGCCTTGATTGAATCTAAACTAGAGACACTGGAATCAATGAGGATTGATTCCTCAGGAGCCCTCCCTCCCTTCACCACGTACTTCTGGACCTAGGACCGAGGAGAGGACCCTAGGAGAAACCAATAGGATGACCATCGCGCCTCAATCACACCTGTGTTACCCGACCTAGAAGCCTCCCACATTGGCCTCCTCTCTGCCTCCTTTGCCCCAGCATTTGCACCATTTCTTGTGTGCAAAGTCAAGTTTTACCGTGAAGAATTCACAGAGTGTTCCAGATCTAAAATGGCCTATACCATGTTTACGAGTGGTTGCTAAGCAAAACAATCCACATCCAGGAACCCAGAGAGCCTCCTGATTGGCTGCAGCTCCTCTGTACACGCAGCCAGGCCGACCGGAAGGCATGAGGCGGCAGCAGACCGTTGCTGCAAGGACCATGTTATAAGGGCCTGTCTGTTCCTGTCCATGTCGGACATGCCGACTACCAGACTATATGCCGCCCTGGAATCGCCTCCTCAACCGTGAGTACACTGTTATTGGTTATACACCAATCACCACTGCAGCCCTGGCCACATCCCCACTCATCTGTATTCACACCCTGTAACCCCTTGAATAACCCTGAACATGCAACCATAAGCAGACTGCATTGGCACTGCATGCCCATTAGTATAACCACCTACGCATCGCTGAACATTGAACTCAGCATTGCTGAACTCTCAATCCTCAATGCATGAGCGCCGATACCATGCACAACCTGCTCTGTCCCCTTCCAACTGCTCACCCCCTGGACGACTGCATTTGGTAAAACGTTTGCTTTTCCGTTATGTGTAAAACGTAAATCTGCATTCCTATTGTACGTGATTTGTTACTGCATTTGATTATGTACACATCCCCACTGCTTATTTCACTGTCGCATGGTACTGCATGTAATATGCCTACTAATCCCCAATACTATGCATAACACCTATTGCCAAACTACATGCCTTTCGCCGAGCGGCACAAGACAAGCACTGTAACCAGTCCTATGCTCTGTCTAGCCCAGCTCTCATGTTTATATGGCAGCTTCTGCTACATAGCTCTCCCGTCTATCTAGCCTCCTAGCCAATTGTTCAACCTAATTATATGCGCAGCTCTGATCTCATGCGCACTGGCTCCCTCTGCCCAACTGCAACTGTATGCGTTGCACTGCTCACATGTCCTGCTAGCTCCCGTTCTACCACCAATCACCATATTGTATGATTAGCTCATATTATTGCTGTCATGTTTTGCTAGCAATTGTAGCACTATTCTCGTGTTCTGTCAGCCTCAGGCCTACTGCTCACCACCACTGTGTATGATTAGAATTACCTTCCTGTACCAGCCTAATCTGTATTGCCTATTCTGACTACATATCTGTACCAGCCTAATTAATACTTAACCTGTATGACTGCACCAAGCTGGACTAGCCCACAGTAAATTGAATTGCCTAACTGAACTCTTTTTAGGTGGAACTAGCCTACTCTATTCTCACTTGACTAATGTAAACCTGAACTACCATATCTATGCTTGAGTAGCTACTGTAAGTTCACTTGCCCCCCACACCTCTTGGTGGAAGGCAAATTTGATCAATGTATAGTGAACAGGCATAGATAGATCTGCAGCACACACTACACTATCACTGCTCTTCACAAATGTATCCTCATAAGTACTACCTGACAGCACCGCAGCCCCAGCATAGCTCACTCCACTTCACCCGCCTAGCCATCTCTCTCTTCACACTCGCACTCTGGTCCATTTGCAGCATGTCACTCACTCACGCAGACCTGGCTGCTAGTGGCACCACCACTAGACCACAGTCACATCACATTGTGTCCACTACTTAACACCACGCCTAACCCCAACACCATCAATCCCCAAGACCAACCTTTCCTCATTCATAGGCTCTGTAGGCTCAGAGATCGCCCCAAGTTGCACATCACTCACCACAGCACCCCACCTACTAACGTCCAAAGAAACAGCAGACTCAGCTCTCGCACACCTACACCGTCTACACGATCACATCCCACACAACACAAATTGCGCAACACTCACTCCAACACCATCAGCACCGCACCTATCCCCAAACCCTCACAGCCACACAATCGCACACTGCCCACATGCCCTGACCCGAATCTCAACACTCACACTCTACGTCCTCTCACACCACCCCAAACAGAACTGAAATGCTAGCTTATCAACGCCAGATCCCTCCCATCACATGAACTGGAGCTCAATGACCTTATCACCACCATTAAACTTGACCTACTAGCTATCTCTGAAACTTGGCTCCACGAAGGATCAGGCCCTTCCCTCGCCCTTGCCCTCCCACAAGGCTACTCTATCCTGAGACAGGACCGTAAGATATCCAAAGGTGGAGGTGTAGCCCTCATCTTCAAAGATACCCTTTCCGTTAGACAAGGTAACCAACTCTGGAATAACAACGCTGATCTCCTCACTGCCAAACTCTTTCTATCCCCCAACAGTACAATAAACACCATAATCAATTACAGGCAACCTGGCTCACCACCAGACTACCAAAAGCATCTCCTACAAATTTTAGGGAATAACCTAAAAATCTCTACCAAAACCATCCTTCTAGGTGACCTAAACCTATGCCTACTTGACCCCAAGGGCCTGCCTCTTTAGCCAAAGAACTCTCCCACATGGGATTAGAACATAAAATTAATGCACCTACACATTGCAAAGGCCGCTCCATCGACTGGATCGCGGAACACAACTACACCTCGTCCAGTATCAACATCTCAGCCCTCCCATGGACAGACCACCACCTCATCCAATTTGCCATTCCCAACACTCCAAATCGCAAGATTCTCTCGCATGCTCCACCCACCAAAGATAGCTCTAAAAAACTAAACAAAATCAATCTTGAACCGCTTCTCGATATCCCTGAACTTAAACCACCATTTAACAATGATCCCATGTCTCTGGCCAACACCTACGCACACTTGCTCACTCAAGCTATTGAATCCATAGCTCCCCTTGAAGATAAAAAAGAGAAAATATCATTGCACTCAAACTCTTGGTTCACGGAAGAACTATCTGCGTTACGTACAAATAAGCAGCGAGCATTAGCTAAGTGGCAATCTTCTAAATGAATTTAAAAAGATCTCAGCCACGTGTAAAAAGCAATTTTTCTTGCCAAATCAGAATCATACAACCCAAGAATCTCTAATGCTAACTCTAAATCTAGAAAAATATTCTCCATCTTTAGAGATCTCACCTCTCCTGCTAATACCCCATATGAAATTACCAAAGACAAAGCTTGGTTCTCCAGCATTCAGGATGCTCTCATCAACAAAGAAAAAATGCTACAAGAAAGAAAAAACAAATCTCTACCCAATCAGGACACCCCACATTCACCCCACCAACCTAAACCTCTATCTCAAATACCCCTCTTCGTCTTCAGAGACGTCACAGAGACAGTCACGAACCTACTCAAACATATGAAACCTGTCCACCTGCCATCATTAAAGAATGTGCAGACTCACTCACACCTATCATCACAGCATTCATTAATGCATCCTTCCCTTCTCCTCTGGAATCGTACCACAAAGCCTTAAAGAAGCCTGGGTATGCCCTCTCATAAAAAAACACCCTTGACCCTGCCTGCCCCAACAACTACCGCTGCATAACCACTGTTCCCTTCCTCCTCAAAATACTTGACAAAGCCGCCCATATCCAAATCCAACAATACTTGGAATCCAATGCCATCCTAGGAAAAAGACAATCAGGCTTCCGCAAAGGCCATGGCACAGAAACCGCACTCTTAGATCTTAAAAATCAAATCACTAAAATAATGGACACGGGCAAACCTGCCCTCCTGCTCCTACTCGATCTCTCCGCTTCGTTTGATCTTGTGGAACATGATATCCTCACCGCCCACTTATCCAATGCTGCCCACTTCTCGGACAAAGCCATCTCATGGATAACTTCTTTCCTGGAAGGAAGGGTTATGAAGGTCTATTCTGACCTAGCCAACGCTGCCCCCACCACTTTCAACTGCAGAGTCCCCCAAGGTTCCTTCACTGCCCCTACCCTCTATAACCTTTTCACCAAACCACTCTTTGGCATGTTGGATGTGCATGGCATAGCATACACCAACTATGCCGACGACACCCAAGTCCTCCTACCTCTCACTGGAAAACACGACCATGATGCAGAAACCCTCCTCCAGATATATGCCACCATTCAAACCTGGATGGCCATCAATGGTCTCTGCTTAAATGGAGATAAAATGGAAATCATCATCCTGGACCCCAAGGAAACTCTCTCCAAACTCGACACCAAATACACTCACTTCACCATTGACCACACTATCATACCGGTGTCAAAACACTTGGAATCTACTTAGATTCCACTCTCTCAATGACAAGACAGGTCAGAGCCATCTCCTCTGCCTTGGCACACAACACTAAACGTATAACTGCCATTAAACACTTTTTGACCTCTCAAAACTGCTTATCCATATCCAGAGCCACAATAGGAGACACACTCGATTATTGCAATGCCTTCCTGGCAGGCACCTCCTCAAAAAACATTAACAGGCTCCAAATAACTCAAAACAATGCGCTCTGCGCAGCCCTACACATTGCAAAAAATGGCCATTTCTCCCAGGCCATACATGAGGCCCACTGGCTCCCAGTCAAGGAAATGATTAACATCCAAATTCTCACACACAAGTGCATCAGTCTATCCGCCCCATCCTACCTATAAGAAACTATTTCCAAAAACATCACTACCCACCCTGCAAGAAGCCACCTTCCCAACCAACTCTGCATACCATCCATAAAAAGAGCTAACGCCGGCGGCATTGGCTTGCCACACATAGTACCCAAACTCTAAAATGCACTCCCCAATGCACTCAGAGCAAAACCCTCCTTACTTGCCTTTCAAAAATCCCTCAAAACCACACTCTTCATATAACTCTCCCCATACCCTGACTATCCAGCCTACCTCATCCAGCCATCCACTTTTTATATGCATACATATGCTTGTAACCCCATGATGTACCACAATGTAATTATACACTATATGTATGAATGTAACCCTAGAATGAAAACATAATGCAAATTTCAATGTAACTACTAAGCCTTCCCCTGTAACCAGCAATGTTCATATATGTAACAGCGCCACGATGCCCCAGGGCTGATGTTCGCTTTAAAAATATGAATAAATAAAATAAATCAAATAAATAAAACAACCAAATGATATCTATGTTTGCTAAGGAGCAAGTGGATCTTAAAACTATGGTCCTGACTATAGTTGATATAATCTTGGAGAACTCTGACTGAAATGGTGTATGTGCGAACTTGGCGGCACACACAGATGCAATTTTGAATCCAAAAGTGGTTCAAAATATACGGGATAAAACTGGCAAATGTAGTCGCTAAAAGGTTAACTTGGTTTTTGACTCCTAAGAGCAGTCCACAAGTGCTAGGCCTCAGTCCCTCTTTTCCTCCACCTGCGCGTCCTGATTGGGAATAGGAGGAAATAATCATTGATACTAAAAATGCACCATACTTTATAGAAAATTAACCTGTGTCTTTGCTGGAACAGAATGATGGGTCAGTAGTCGGGGTACAGAAAAGGAAATTAGTAAAGAGAAAAAATCCTAAAGGAAAACCAAAGAATTTTTTTTTAATCACAAACCATCTTGCAGATGGTACAATAAGGAGAACCATATTAAATGGTCCTATGGATAAGTGGATGCAATGACATGCAAGAGATCTAAAGGTGTCTTGCACCCCTTTGGCCAATAACATTTCCTCTACTATAATATCTGTAATTAAAAACTATCCTGAAGGAAAGAATCTTGGCACATTTGCAACTCAGGTATCCTTGATTCCTGCAACTGCAAGCTTCTCATTTCAGACACAGAATGTGGATGTTCCCTGCCCCATGACTATGTCATTAAAAATAGCTGATGCTGGGGAAGAGGATCTAAAAACAATGGTAAGAGGGGTTCTGGTGCAGGAGAATAATCCTTCAAAGGTACAGCCCATTTATGAACCAATCTAACCTTGTAAAGCTTTTTGGCAAAGTGAACCAGATAAGCATAATCATCACAGCAGATATCACTTAGATCGAATTACCTAGGGTTGGCAATGATACGAGTTGGGCATTAATTGAATTATCTTCTCCTTTTTTGGTTACTTTAATAAAAGCAAACATTGCATTATTGGAAATTATGGGTCTTTCCCTTACCAGTTGTTGGTAAGTAAAAAAAGTAGTGCAATTCGCAGAATATATTCCGAACACTAAAATGACTCATAATAACCCTGAAAGACCTGCACCTATGGCCTCCATTTATCAACGCTGAATGAATTTGCTACTTATTTTGTATCTCTGCCTGTGTAGTATGTTTCTAAGTGATATTTATCAGAGAAAAGCTTGTTTAAATGTCTATCTTGGAATACACATGGTTACTGTTCCTTTCCATCAAACCCAGAAAGCATTGCTTATGTGACAAATGTGGATGTATGCTTCTTATAAGAAACTTGGACAATAAAGCCATTTTATATAGATGGCCATGCAATATTCCATAGGCTGGCAAGCCCATCTACTAAAGGTAGGGCAAATGGAGGGCTAGCTATTGCTTCACGGGCGCGATTATCTTTAGAGAAATATGGTAGGCCAATTAGCTCCCGCTATGTTCTCTCGGCTGTGTTCCAAACCTCTGTCTCACCCAAAAAGAAAACCCTTGTGATAAATGTTTATGACCCGCCTTTGGGACTTTTTACTGGAGAAATGATACGGGTAATTAGGATTTTTTTGCTTATGCAATGGCGTGAATTAAACCCAACAGGTGATATTATGATTACAGGAGACTTGAATGTTAAAAAACTCCACCTCTCCACCTGTCAGTAAGAAAGGTATGTCTTGAAATTCCTAATAACTAATTTAAGAACATGCTATAAAAACTGGTTGCACCAGCACAAACATTCATAGCAAAATGGTAAATGGATAACCTTTTTAGAGTTGTTAAAAACTCAGAACAAGCAAACGTTTTGGTAGCTATATGATGAGAGTAAGGTCACTTCAGCTGAACCCTATTTCCTATGCTGTATGGAATTCATATATTAATACAAATGTATTATGAAGCAGAAGGTGGTATAGATTTGAAAGATCTTAGCAATTCAGTGTTCCTGTTAAGACGGATTTCTGAACTCTGACCTGGTGGGCAGATGTTCAGAAGGCCAGCCTAGTTTCTTGGAAGGGGGTAATCTCTGGACATGCCAGACCAATCAAGGTAGCTTATGGCAGGCGGTCAAGACTAAGGCCCTCATTACGACCCAGGCGGTAAGTTACCGCCTGGGCCGTGACTTTACCACCATGGCGTAAACTATGTTTACGCCATGGTGGTTGGCGGACTTACCGCCCCATTCCGACCTTGGCGGGGCGGTAAGTCCCCAATCCCCATTTACCCTTCCCCATTCCCATTTTTGCCCCATAGGGCATAATGGGAGTGGGGAAGGCGTTAATTACGCCACCGTAAATTACGGTGGCGTAATTAACTCCATGGTCCCTTAGCGCCATGGATTTTAACACCTGCTAAAAGCAGGTGTTAAATCCGCCATGGCGCTAAGGGACCTCGTACTCAGGCGGTAAGGGTTGGCGCTGTTTACGGCGCCGTAAACCCCTTACCGCCTGAGTTGTAATGAGGGCCTAAGTCTCAGGAGGGGTGAGGGTGACTGAAGGACCTCAATGAACATGCAGAGCAAGGACACTCACAAATTACTCCCAGACAGGTGTATATATCAAAAATATAAACACATTTATTACAAGGCCTTTATAACTCAACACACAGTAAAGGATTCACAGCAATCCTACTAAACCAACACAGCACAATCAATACAAGATATATACAAGACCATTGGGGTCTAAAGGGTTAAAAGACACGAGATATGCTCACAACCTAGAGGGGAAGGAAAATAGGCAGTGCAGATAGTCTTTAGTCCCCTTCAACATCAAACACACACCTAACTAAGAGGCAGTCCAAACCCTAAGAAGAGAGTAGCCTTATGCTCAATAGTACACGTAGTGCAGGCGCACGTGGTTGTTACAATGGGCAAAGCAGGGTCTCTACAGCGGTCTCTAGCAACTCAGAAAGGTAGGTGTGGCAAAGAAGAACAGATTCCCACTATTCGAGGAGGGCCTCCACTTGAAGGCAGAGATGATTCCAAGGTTCGGGAATAGGTCGCTAGTTTGCACTAGCTCTGGAAAGGAGAGGGACCTCCAGGAGCCACTTGTGCGTAAAAACAGATGTAGGTGCTAGGGGCCACCGGTTAAAGTTAGGGTTACTCACCAGCCTCAGGCACACTCCAGACCAAACTTCGTTAGTTGAGTCCACTGCAGCTGCAGGTTCAAATGCCACAAAAAGGATGTCTCTGCGGCTTTCAGTTCCTGCGATACAGTGATGATTCCCAAATAGGACAGTGGCGATTTCTCCGCTCCTGATGGATGGATCAGGCCAGTTTCACAGCAGCAGGCTTCATTGGCAAGAGGGTCACAAATGCAACATCATTGTCGCGGCTGGGCAACACAGCAACCATGTTTACTCCAGTCCTGGTGCAGTCGTCTCACTTCAGACCTGGGAATGCCACGTGTTCGAAATTCGGTGTGAGGGTGCAGGGACACAGAGGTAGTGGTATACCAAGTTTCGAGGGCCTCCTAAAAACGACGGTGGAGACAGAGCAAAGGTCCTGCGTAAGCTGGTTAGCCCACTGGTTGGCCCAGGGACACTTCCGAGAAGGCTTACTTGTAGGTTTTGGTGAAGGCGCTGAGAATAGATGGTTCCACTATTATAATGGGTTGAAACATCTTCGTAGACCTTCTAGGACTGCCAGATGCAAAGGAATCCCATGGGACGAGAGTGGGCTCAGGGTGCCAAGCCTTTCAATGGTTCCTCAGCGGTTCCTCAACTCGTATTCTTAGTTTCAGGATACTTGTATCCTATTCTTCGTTCAGTGAGAACTCCAGAGATCGACATGGTATGGGTGTTTTCAGCCTCCTCTTATCCAAAGTCCCCTTTGTGCCAAAACAGAGAGGACTCAATGGGAGATCTGCTCACAAACACACACTCCATACGTGGACCAATCACAAACCACGGTGGTCCCAGGCATTCACAGTACTCCAGACTCTCTGGCGTCCAGGATGTGTATTGGGGACAGACACCACAGCCCACATCCTGGGGCACACACACAAGGCATGCAGAAGCCTGCAAAAGCTTGGCGTTTTGCGAGAAACTGCATGACCAAATAAGAATTGACCCGGTTTGGCTCGACCTTGGGAAGGCAAAGGGGCAAGATGGCCAAAGGACAGGACAAAGAACCTCGTGGCATGGCCATTTTGGAGCTGGGCCACCTATTTGTGCCAAACATGGTTAATGTGGTTTAGATGTCAGGAAAGGGTTAAAATTATATGAAAAGATAAGCTGCCTCCAGCCCTCTCCATGACACTTCTGCACATCTCCCAAAAAGTCCTACGAAAGTATCTAGGGTCTTTGGAAATGACTATGAGACCTAAATGCACTGTACTGTAAGGTACACTGTGCACTTGTTACATGTTGCAGAAAAGTTGCAACATTGGAAAAGCACTAAGGGAAACAAAGTTTCCCAGCACTGACTGTCTTAAGGGCATGACAGTTTCCCCATAAAAAGTGAGCGAACGTCCAGAGGAGTGCAGCAGAAGGCTGTGCTCCCCTGGCAAATTCAGACTAATTTGTTTAAACAGCAGCAAAACGTTTGGGGGTGTACAACTGGAGGGAACAATACATATAAATGAAATCTTTCCTAACAGTTTCTCAAACTTCATGGAGTATGATTCCGAGAATATTAGAAATATCATTGTAAAACTGAAATCTTCTTGTGCACCGTGATCCAAGGGAATCCCAAATATGCTCTAAAAATGAAAAACACTTTTTTGGTCCGAACTACGTTTTATAATATTTAGAGCAGTGGAAGTCTTAGGATTACTGCCTGAAATATGGCAGAAATCTATCCTTGTCCCCATTTTCAAAAAGGGCATGAAAATGAATCCAGCAAATTATTGCTTGATAGTGATGCAGGACAAAAGTCAACAAATATTTCCCAGTATATTATTGAGAAAAGCAATGAAATGGAAAAATGAGAAAGCCCTTTTAAAACCTTTGGGATTTAGGAAATATTACAATACTATGAGTAACATTCTTATGATTCACTTTCTAATGGCAGAAGTGAATAATGAGACTAGGAAAAATGTATATTGTTGCTTCATAGATTACAGTCAAGCATTTGCTAGTGTATCCTGACCTTTATTGTGGAAAAAATTAGAAAGGTTGGGGAATAGATGCTCAATTGTGGTTTTATATGAAACGAGTGTTTATGAATACTTCTCTCACTGTAAGTTTGAATCGGGGGCGGGAATTAACGAGTCCCTGTAGAACAAATTGAGGATTAAAACAGGCTGTTGTCTGGCCCCCACCCTATTCAAATTATACATGGCTGATCGCCCAGATACCTTAAAAGCAATACACAATTTCCCACCCTAAATACATGGAGTGCCAACTAGTTGGCTCGCATATGCAGATGATATGGTCTAATTTGACCTAACACCAATAAGCCTACAAAGAAAGATTAACGCATTGGCCTTATATGCAAATACCAATCACATGACCATTAATACTACGACAACTAAGGTGATGTCCTTGGCAGGCACTATTCCAAAGAAACCTTTGTTTATTTGGAAATTAAATGGTAATGCATTTGTTATGGTCGAGAATTGCTGCTATTTGGAATTCCATATTAAGAAGAAGACCAGCTCCAAATGTTATAAAGAAATTGTTATACCGCCCATTTGCCGGAAATAGTCTGCTGCTAAGCAATATGTGGGAAAAATGGGGGACAAAACATAATGGCTCTGATTGCGATATATAGAGTAAGCATCGTACCAAGCTTAATGTATGGTTTAGTAGTTTTGCCTATGACGCATGTTAACTGGTTGGACAAAATACAATGAAAAATCGTGTGAAGCTTAATAAATCTCCCAGCCTGTGTTCCAGTTGAAGTTTTGAAGGTAGAATATGGTCTCACTTCTATTTCTACAAGCTTGGCAGTCCAGCGTACTCTGGTATGTTTAAAGATGATGCAAAGCAAATTTAATACCAATGACTTGTTGGGAAGTAATGTGAGCTTAGAAGAAATAATAAGTTTCTTGTGGAGATGAAAATATGTAGGATTGACTATCTTAGTGAGCTGCATATCACTTTTGAGGAAGCGCTGGTAAATCCTGTTGTAGATATTGTAATGAAGAAAACATTGAAAATGTGGTACAGGATTTCGAGCATTGAAAAGCTTCAAAAAACCAGTAAATATGCGGAATATTCTACTAAACAAAGCTTTGTAGAAGATATACCATCCCTCCATTTGACAACCTTTTGCCTGAAAGCACCAAAGCGCTTCATTTTATTATTGTGATTCAACTTGTTGCAAACAATGGACCAAGTTGTAGCCTGGCAAGGAATTCCACGAGATGGTCATTTATGCTGATTATGTGGGCAGGCTACTGAAATGATTAGACACAATCTCACATCTTGCTTGGTGCTGAAAAGTCAATATAGGAAGGGATATGCTAATAACTTTGTGAATTTCAGATTTATAGAGTATGATCAATTTTGGAAAACACTATTTAGGGCTGATTCAGTAATTGTATCATCATCTGCTTTCCATATTTGGAAAGAGTTCCTGAAACCCGTTGAGCAATAGGATTTGGATCTTTTGATTGAAATTTGCAGAGAAATGGGAATCTTAATTTTTTGATTATAGATCTATTGATCAAGCATTTGTAGATACATGATACATGAATTTGTTTGTATAATATCTGTTATGTGAAATATGTAATTTTAATAGTGTACTTTTACGTCTGCTGTTTTAACTAGCCAAAAAAACAATAAAGGAAAAAAAAAAGAAAAAAGATACATCCACAATTCTGAGTACAAAGTGTCAATTATTCTCAGCCTGTGCATACAACTATCACTTCTCTGCAGCATTTATAGAAAGCATGAAAGATCAAATTCCATGACATCATTGCATGTTTACATATCTACGCACAACAATCCTAAGTCATATAATTTTCTATCTGGTCGGGTACGTCGTACACCTGGTCGTATAGCACATGACTTTCCAAGGATACATCAACAATATGAGGGGGGAGAGAAACAAACAAGTTCTCTTTGTACTGACGATAAGCATCTTATTCGACAAGATTTGCTGGCATCCTCAGTTGACAATAATCTCTAATGACTACCGTTTCAGCACGCATGGGCTCTGGCCACATCCTGGTAATTCCTGAGAACCTGATCGAAAATGGTATCCAGTGATAAAGTCTCTGGGAAAAGGTTGCCATGGTGTGACATTTCCCCAAATTTGCACACAGATGAAATCAAGCACTTTCCCCAAATATTCTAGGACTGGAGTTAGAATAGAAAAGTGTACCCATCCTAGAACATCTGGGGAAAGGCTTTAAAGGATGCAGGGAAAAAAAGTTACCTACCTGGCGACTATTTCCCAGGGGACATTTTCACATAAAACCATTGAAACCCATAAACCATTCGCAGGGGACATTTTCACATAAAACCATTGAAACACATAAACCATTTGTCCACTCTGCCCTTAAGCACCTCTTGCACTGGGTTTATTACTTGTCTCCAAGTCTACCCTAACAGGGGGCCAGTCATCCCTGGTCACTGAATAACAACTCCCATGTATTTAGAAAGATTACCTCTCCTCTTCACAATAGCACTAAGATGTAAAACCCTTGACTGGCTGCAACTGACCATTTTGATGTCATCACAACTGCATGCATTATGTTAGCTGCCTCCCCCAGCCTTCATACCTGATCAATCAGCTTCTCAGGTCACACAGAGTTTATCTCACCACCCAAGATTTCTGAGGCCTACACAACCCCTGGCTAGGAGGGGACCCACAGTATACAAATGTGTATATTCACCATATTCTCTTTGTTCCCCAACTGTCCCAAACACACTTCCATGAAGACCACTGTGTATGTATGTTCAAGTCTACAGTGTCCACTCACAGTGACTTCTACTTCCATGAATCTTCTTTCTCATGTGCGTATATGAAGCTCCCCGCTTTCCATCTATAAGCACTATGTGGCACGCCACGCGACTGTATTGTGTTCATATTACATTGGCAGATTTGTCATTATGTTGCTATGTGCATGCAAATCTACAATGTATCAACTATACACAAAGTCACACTAATAGTGAAACTTATCCCATTCTCATTGACTACGCTAGATACATTCTAAATCACAACATCTCTCTAACATCGCTGTCACCCCAGTCACCAATATGACGTGCGCAACAGAAACCCCTTTTCACATTGAAACCATTATCAACCACCCAACGTCTCAATCCAATAGACCTCTTTCTGCAAAAACAATGTATTAACATGGGTGTCCAGTCAAAGGGGGTCATTCCGAGTTTGGAGGTAGCCATGGTGCTATTAGCAAAATGGCTGCCTCCAAACCCGGGTCCGGGTTCTCTGAATGGGGATTTACCGGGTCATTCCAACCTTGGAGGACCCGGTACGTCCCCATTTAGAAAAACATTCCCCATTCCCATTCGAGCCCCCATAGGGCTCAATGGGAATGGGGAAGGTGCAAATAACGGGCCGGCTAATAGCGGGCCCGTTATTTTCTCCCTGGTCCCTTAATGGGTCCCGCTTAGACGGCTGGTTAGAACAGCCGTTCCTGGTGGGACCCGCTAAGGGACCTCGGAATGTGGCGGTAGGGGGTTAACGGCACCAGCATCCTTACCGGTGCTGTTAACCCCCTACCGCCATACTCGGAATGAGGCCCAAAGTTTTGAAACTATAGTTTTGAATGACAAAAGTTCCGAAACAAAAGTTTCGAGAAAAAAAAAAGTTTTTAATGTATTTCTTTTAATATTAAAGTGTTTATTTTAAGTTTATATAGTAAAATAAGTGTTTGAAAAAAAAACTGGGGTTTGGAGGGGACCCCCCATAAAAAAGAAAAAAAATCGACACTTTTTTTCCGACACTTTTGTGTCCCCTGTCCTGGGAGTCACAATGTGTTCTAGGATAATAAATTGCATTTGTGCAACAGAGTGTCTTGCTTTCTCAAAGTGTAATGCCACTGGCGATATTTCACTTTTAGTATGAACATTGGTTCAGTCCATCTAGTCTTTGATTTGCGTGTTGTAATACACACAGAAAATATTCCACAGGGACATCTTAATCTATAAACAACATTAGTTGAATCACAAGTGGCAAAATGATACAATGACATTTGTTTCCCAGTATACTCTGCATCCGCACCAGGAAAATAGTCTTTCTTCAAGGCTGCTTCTCTGCAACATCAAACAACACAGCCAAACTTTTCAAAGTCTGCAAGGAACTGGACACTCCTGCAGCAGCCACCTCATCTGTCACACCCGCCCAGGACCTTTGCTCAGGACCTGGCTGCAACCTTCACCAAAAAAAACCCAAGTCATCCTTTCAACTCTCTCTTCTACACCACAACATACACCAACACAGTAGCCTCCCTTGGCCACCCTCCTCTTACCCTCTCTTCTCTGTTGCCCGCCACCCCGGGTGAGGTTACCAGACAAGTCCGATCTATGAAGGCTTCATCCACACAGGTGGACTCCTGCCCCTCCAAAACCATTAAAGACCATTTTGATTCCCTCGCCCCATTCTTGGCTGGCCTCTGCAACACCTCCTTTTCAACTGGAGCTTTCCCAACTGCCCTGAAGCACTCGCTTGTGCACCCTCTGCTCAAAGAACCCTCGGCCGACCCCTCCATTCTGGAAAACTACTGTCTCATCTCCATCACTCCCTTCTTGGGCAAACTCCTGGAGAAACTGGAGACATCCTGGTGACCTCCTGATCACACGTCTCTCAGGCTTTGGCGTGGTTAACCTCCTCCCTCTCTGACCACCCATTCCAGGTGGAACTCAGAGCCTTTCACTCGACTATCACTTTCTCAACATGTGACATTCCCCTGGGATCTACCCTATCCCCCTGGTTCTTCAATATCTATAAGGCTGCCATGGCATGTTTGATTTCCAATTTCACCTCTAACTTCCATTGCTACACAGATGACATACATCTATCTTTCAAGCTACCCTCTGCCTCCTCCTCCTACCACGCTCATATCTGTCTGTCTGTTAGCTATTCAGTCTTGGTGTGCTGCAAACGACCTCTGCCTCAACGCCACTAACACTGAGTTTGTTCGCCTGGGGACCCCTGCTCCTGCTTTCCCACTTTCACTCTGGCCGGCCTCCCTTGACCCTGTGTCCGCACCCACCTGCCAGGCAAGAAACCTTGGGGTCCTCTTTGACACCACTCTCTCCTTCTCCCCTCACTTTTCTGACATCTCTAAAAAGTCTTACTATCAGCTTCACCTACTCAAAGGCCCTCCACCTTTTCTCACTTTCCCCGAGAGGCTGACTGCCTCCAGAGCTCTAGTTCTCTCCAGGCTGGACTATTGCAACATCCTCTTCCTCAGCCTCCCTTCTTCTGCCGTTTTTCCCTCTGCAACTCATCCAGAACAGAACCGCAAGATTTATCCTTGGCCTCAAGCCCAGGGACCAATCTTTCCGGCGCTGAAATCCCTTCACTGGCTCCCCATGGCTGCAAGGATCAAATTCAATACCCTTTGCATTGTTCACAAGGCTTTCTGGGGCTTACCTACCTGCAAGGCTGCCTACCAAAATACTGTCCCTCGCGTACTCTCTGATCCCCAAACGTCTGTGAGTGAGCTGGTTCTACAAGCAGAGATTTGGAGGGAGATCCTTATCCTCAGCAGGCGCCTCCCTCTGGAATAGCCTCCCTGCCTCCATCCGTCTTGAGCCGGATCTCCTTAAATTCCAGAAACTCCTCAAGACTTTCCTCTTTTCCTCCACCTTCTCTCTCCCTCTACCCTGCTAACCCAGCTGTTGTTTTTTTCCCTCTCTCCCTCCTCGTCCTTACAGCGTGCTGACTGGCCACTGGTAGTACCTCAGAGTCTCTCTGGTCTCCGGCTTTGCCGCCAGTCCTCACTCGTACTGACGCTACACTCCACCCACCCTCAGTGCACTGAGAAATTAACCCTTGAGAGTGCCTCTCTCTGCACTTACCCCAGTCTCAACCGACCGGGTGTACTTGATCCTCTCCCTCTCTGTGACCTCTATGCACTTGCTCGATCCGTACACACTGCGCTGAAGATCGTCTGTTCTCCCTTGTCCTCACATATTGTACTGTAAAAACTGCAGAATCAACGTCAGACCTTTTTGCTGTCTCTCAAACTGTTAAATGTATTTTTTATGCATTTACCCTGCCTGTGCAGACTATTATCATCTCAGAATTTCAAAGACTCTGAGCGATTGTATTTCTTTTTTCATGTTCCCACCCTCCTTGAGCGCTTTGAAACACTTGCCTGTGTACAGGCGCTATATAAATGAACAATACCATACCATACCATAAGGATGATTAACAAAAGCACCCCTTATTATACTGCTATAATGATGGCAATTATTATACTGCTATAATGATGGCAATTATTACATGGTTTTGTACTGAGACGCACTCACACCCCAGATTTCAATGATAGCAAACCAGCTCTAATCAAGTGGTTTCGTACTGAATTAATTTTACGGTACTGAAATATTGGATAATTCGGGAACAAGCGAGATAGAGTAGGATCCAATTTTAACGTATCTCAATTCTGTTTAATGGTGCTCTTCATTTTCTAACCCTGAACAGAATATTTAGTTATGCAAGCAAGATCTGGAGAAGTGCGTCTTAACATGGATACCACCAAATATGTATTTGCTAACTGAGAGACGTTCTCAGACACAACATCAATCCAATCTGGCTGGTATTGACTTGCTAAAAATGTATCCCTGAGTTCATCAGATTTTTTCTTGTAATCAACGCCATTTGAGATAATACTTCTATATCTTTGAAATTAGCTTAGTGGGATGCTTTCTAAAGTTCTCAGAGGATGAAAACTAGTCGCAAAAAGAAAGCTATTTCTGTGGGTTTCGAATATACAGTTGTATGAAGTTCACCATCTTTAAGATAAACCTATTCATCAAGGAACTGGATATTAAGGAAACTCCATTCAAGCTGATTGCCTGAGTGTGAGGTGCCCTAAAGTGAATAGCTGTGTGATGTCATCACACCACTTAGCACATTTTACATTATGTGAATGTAGAACTTTATATAGGGAATATGAGATTAAACATCATTGTTTCCCCAGTTTTTCTGGTCTTGATATTTTACTGACTGTATTGGGAATCATGGAGAATTCAATAATTATCGCAATCATTATTTATTGAGGTAACATTACACATGGTATAATTTGATTATTGCCACCAATTGAAGAGGGCCACCACAACAGTTTGTTAGTCATGTTGGCGCGTGATGTTATCAAGTTCATGTTGTATGTGATGAATCACATGAACAAATAATCTAGTTGAAAACGGGCGTTGCTCTTTTAATAAAAAGAGAATATGGGAAGATTGAAAGTGGTATGATGACCATTTCCAATAGGGTTCCCTATGAAGTACCTAATGTTTTTGTGATTATTTATGAAAAGACCTTGCTGATACCACTTTGAGTGTATGAAGTAAGACCTCATAGTGGTACTTTGAAGATGTTTTGATTCA
Source organism: Ambystoma mexicanum (assembly GCF_040938575.1). Lineage (NCBI taxonomy): Eukaryota > Metazoa > Chordata > Amphibia > Caudata > Ambystomatidae > Ambystoma > Ambystoma mexicanum. Next base: position 849,986,388 of record NC_090921.1, on the reverse strand, counting down.
AGCATCTAATCACCTGAGCGACAGGTAAGCAATGAATAGTTTTCCATTGATATAATTTATCTGCTCTATCCCCTCAACTTCATTGAGAGAGTTATTGTTTGTTTTCAGGCTTTAATAACAGAGGGTTGTCTAATGGCTTTAGCTTTTTGAAGAGTAAGGTTAGTTATCTATGCACGTCTTTCTTGAATTAGGTTTTGAAGGCTAATTTGCTAATATTATATTTATTTATAATTATAGGAAAACACCTGAAGAACTATAGTATATTGGAAACGTGTCGTTAGAAGGAGAGAGGACGTAAAAAAATGATGATATTTGATCTTTCTCTTTTTCAAAAGGGAACTATTGTTGGACAACACTTTCAAATTCTACTGTGCAAACATGTGAATGCATATTAAAAGCACTTTGAAAATTATGATTTGTATTGCGACATATCAATTTGGGTTGTTGAATTTTTAAACGTAACTTTACAATTTGATATATCTTTAATAAACATGTAATTCAGAATCAAGTGTATAGAAAGTCATAAATCTACTGGTTATATTCTATTAATTTCAATTTATTTATTTAGTGAAGGTTTATCCAATATGAGTGCCTTGGTTTTACCATTCAGGTTGCATGGACATTCTTTGTTAGCTGGATTGAATAGGGACTGAAAGTGTGGATGGAAGGTGCATTTTGTATTCCTATCAAGACCACATAAGAGTCACTGGTATCCGAATACCCTCCCCCTCAGCGGTGCAGACATAGTGGAATCACTGTTTCTGGAGTGTGTGACAGAAGGAAGTGTGAAAGGCACTATATCCAGGGACAGGAATGTGCATGAAACAGTCTAAGCGAGTGCCCATACCACATGAGGGTACAGCAGCACATTTTATGTTTTCCAAATACATCAGTGCAATGCGCAAATAATGTGAACAATCGCAACATTGGATTTGTACCTTTCATGTAGACTAGCACCTCAATTTAAAGTGTGTATTTGAGTCAAGGAAGAGTATGTTTGGCGTGAAACATTGGGGGCCTATGCCCCCTGGAATGAGGAGGCATCAGAGAGACAGATAGCATCTAATGTTAAGGATTTTATAGACTTCTAAACTCTCATCTGTGTTTTCATTAATACACCTCTCTGCAGTATTTGATACTGTGTCACATTCTATTATGTTATCTACTCTTGCAAGGGTTCTAAGCACTGTTTTTCGTACTCTTATTTTTTCACACCAAACTTACTCAGTATCTTGGGCAGAGCAATCATCAGCAGCTTTGCCATTGTACTACCATGTTCAACAAGGCTCTGCACTACGTCCTTTACTTTTTTCCCTTTTTAATTCACCTGTATTTAATATCATCTCCTCTTTCGATGTATTGTACCTCTTTTAGACAGATGGCACACCGATTTTAATTTATTTTTCTTCATTATTAGATTCTCTCCACTCTAATCTTTCTTCCTGCTTGCAACTCTTCAGACTCGAATGTGGCCTATTCACTACACCTTAATCCCTCAATAACTGTATCTTTACTTTCCTCTTCAAATCCTTGAGAGAGCTCTCTTCCTGATTCAACCTTCATACATTGCATGCATTTTCTTCATCCCAGTACCTAAGTAGTGAAAGTGAATGTTGTTCATTACTCTCAGTTGCTTCTTCCTCATCACAGTTCTAGAGTGGTGAGATTGTGTGGTGTTCTTTACTCTCAGCTGTCTCTTCCTCGTCTCAGTACTGTGAGGTGTCCCAAAAGAAGAAAGAAGGGGAGTTGATGAAACAATAACCCATAAAGTTCTGGGAAGGGCTAGGTTGGTTGACATTAGCATATGGGGGATACTGTGTCTCGCCTAAAGGCATCCCACCCTCTATCCCCACCAAGGTGATCCTCCCTCGCTTGTCCACCCCCAGGGTCAGGATCCAAAAGCGATGGCCTTTCCTGGGTCACCTGCATTGAGGATCCAAGGGGAGTAGGAGTGAGAATACCCTCAGGTTTCTTACACTGCCCAGAGTGTAAGAGAAAGATACAGAGGAGTCAGGTGCAAGAGGGCAGCCTACAGTGCCAGCAGGATCTGGGTCTGTGAATATTTCCATTGTGGTTGTACACGTCAAGGCCAGAGAGTGACCAGTGTTGTCATCTGTCATCTGCACATACCATTGTGGTTGTACACGTCAAGGCCAGAGAGTGACCAGTGTTGTCATCTGTTATGTGCACATACCATTTCCCCCTTGCAGATGCAAGTCATGCTCTCTGACTAGAGTTGGTAGGAATTCCCTATTCTCTTACTCAGCTCCCCCTGTTCTGTTCTTTGATGAAGCCTGTAAAACCGTAAAAGGAAGGAAATTTGGTGTTCCAGTGTTTAGCTGGGAACATTTATGAAGGTACCCATGTTTTAATTATTGAATGATTCTTTGTTACGAAACAGAAACATCAGGGTCTAGGAGTCAGTTCCTATAGAGCACTGCAGGAGGAGGAAAGCGAGTTCCTGATTCTCCTTTCAATAAAGATGTTGAAGCTCACATTGTCCCTGTTCATTTATGAGCCTGAAACAACCTCTCACAGTGACAGGTCTACAGATCTGCATCCTGACAGCATGAGAACTGTGAGAGACACACCTGGGTGTTGATGGGGGGTGGCGGGAAGCCAAGTATTTATTTCTACTTTTTGGAAGTAGAGAAAGACACAGGATAGCAGGATGATAGGTAGTAACCTACATTGAAAATATGAGCATGGAATGGAAACACATGAGTGAGTTGAAAGGCAGAATATCAGCTTTCATTTTCTTTGAATGTATCTTGTTTCCCCAGGTGTGAGGATGAGTAGGGGTAAAATGTCCCACTCAGCCCTCTCACACTTCTACAAGAGAAAACACAATGCAAACATAAAGTTAAAACAGAGACAGTTAAGAGATATTTGCCTTTTGTGGTAACGTAGACCGAGGGAAGGCTATGCTCTTAAGAGGGGTGTGAAGGTGAACCAGTATTGACCCAAACAACACAGTATCACAGTCCAAAACAAAGAGAGTGTCCAATGAAGGTGCTATGCAAATATAAACACTTTGGGCCTCATCACGAGTTGTGCAGTATCCCAGTGGTATTCTGCCGGGGATATAAGTGTTACCGTCAAACCCCACGGTGCTATTAGCACCGGATCACAGGCATGGCCGAACAGTAATTCCCCATTACCCATTGGGACCATTCGAAAATTCCCCCAGCGCTCCTATCGCCGGCAGTATTAGCATGCGGTAATAACGCCACACATCTGCAAATTCACACTGGATTTTCCCCCAGCTCAGAGCTGGGGGTAAATACTGCCAAACCTGTGATTTGGCTGACCCCTAAATGCAGTGGTAATATCGTTACAGCCCGCATTTAAGGGTAACCATCAAACTTGTGATGAGGTAGTTTAAGTAAACACACCATCTGCACATAGAACAAATAGAGAATTCCATACAAAAACCCACCCCAAAGGAAGAAGAGAGAAGATGCGACAGACTTGAAAAAGTTGCGCTCTGAGCGTGGTTGTAGGGGTGGTAGGTAACTTCTAACCATAAAAAGGAAATCTTGGCAAAAAACAGGAGCAATCATGACCTAACCAGTCTCTAGATTCCAAGTGGACTGAGGGGGAAGTTCAGAGCCAAAAGTACCTGATTCAGTTCTTGGTTGGCTGGTGCAGTCAGACCCGGGGTCGAACATATATATGAGCTGATCAGGCTCAGATCGGGCACATAGCAATGTGGAGGGCCTGGCAACAAGAGGACATGTAGAAGGGTGCTCTATTTGGTAGAACAGCAGTTCTTCAAGGATGCAGATCGGGCGGTTCCAGGAACGCTTCACACATGGCCAGGTCTAGTTAGGCTTTAGTCGCTATGAGGAGTTTATTAGTGACGCTCCAGTGTCCCAATTATGATACATTAGGTGACTACTGATTAGAAGACGCTCTTTAAAGAAATGCCAATGCAGGTAATCTTTGAGTTTCAAACTTGGAACTGGTTGAGTTGGGTCAAGTAGTGGACCTTCCGGTGTGTGCCGTTACCCTGTTATTTATTCCCAGTGTAATGGAGCTATAGAATTAAATGTGTTTGTTGTGAACCTTACCCCAGTATCATTGAGTATCCGCTTGTTTTGATTTTATAGGTACAGTGGCATTCCATTGTGGATGTTAGAAAAGACACTCTCAACACAGTGTTGAAGAAATCTACACATTTTACAAAAGTTCCCCTGAAGACTGTTCTCCCAATTTTAGGCTTGATGAACAGAAACATGTTGGGAATGATGATATTTTTATGACTCATTGAGAATGTTGTATGGTTTGTTATAATATCTTTTGTGTCTTGTGCATTGTTGGTCATATTGTTTTAGATATACTTTTAGTGTTTTGTTAGCTCACTGTGTGTGATGTTAGGGTCTACTATATGTTTTAGATAATTGAATTAGTTTATTTAAATGTATTTGATGAAAATACGTTTTTTTGAACAATCAACACAGTCAATTTTTTCACGACTTAGTGTGCCGGATCATCAGCGGATTTCTTGTTCTGGGTGATGAGGTGACTGTTTAGAGAAAATGATCTGACTCCTTTATATATACACATGATCCATTTCCCTGTTGGTGAAGTGAGATGAGTTATTTTAAATAGGAAGTGCGTTTTAGAAACCTATTTAAGCATACTCGAGTTGGCGAACAACAGTTATCGAAGTGGTGATCTTGGGTGTGTCAATGTGCGATCGATCAGGTGGCAGTTTGGGGGCTAGCTGGGCCAAGCCATGGTTGTAACCCCCCGTTAGGTTCAGCAAGTGACTCTCCAGTGATTTGGCTCAGATCCCCATGTCAAGCAGTTGCTTCGGGCCTACCAGATGACAAGCGCTGGCTGGGAGATGATGCAGTGTTGAGCTGGTCTAAAGGTGCAAACAATGTGCAATGAATGGACTAGCACAGCAACCAGGGCTGGCGACTTCCCTCTTCTTCCAGGTGTGGTGAACACAGAGCGATCATTTAGGTGCTTTGAACAGGGAGCTATGGCTCGTCTGGTCCACAGGTTGCTCTGTTGCTGTGAAGCCCTTCAGGAAGACTCAAGGATAGGATTGATCCATTCAGGGTATCCTCTTCCAGCTCAGCAGATACCTGTGCACAGTGGTAGCCCTGTTCTACAGCAGAGGTTACTTGCTTCTGGCTTGGATGATTTTTTCAGCACCTCAGGCTGAGGGCTTTGGGAGTGCAACTCTCCAAAAGAAGTTCAGTAAGATCTTCAGAACAAATCTATGGCCTCAAAGGATCCAAGCAGAACGGAGTGAATCTTCTGAAGGGGTGGAAAACCCCTTCTTTTAAGGGCAAATTACTTCAGGTGATTGGACCAAGTCTAGCCTGCCTTAGTGGTTCAATCTATGCTAGTTGATTAAAACATTCTCCCACTTTCCAGATCCCTCCTGCCTATTATAATCCCAACCCCTTCCCTTCTTACTGAGAAGAAAGGCCTATAGAGATGCAGCAACCTGGTTTGAGACTACTACTTTTGAATGTGTGTGCTCTCTTGATGCCTGGGCCCAGCACAGCTTCCTGCTCTGTGGATGTCTTGTGTGGTAAATGGGCACCCAAGGCATACATCATATAATACTATAGGTAGCTTTCTACAAACGTGTGAATACAACTCCAGTGTTTAGTGTGACAATGCAGAGAACCAGAGATTACCACTATGGGTCCATATATATCAATTGCACGGCAATCTTTCCATTTTATTTCTCACGGGGTAGGCAGGTGGAGATCCAACTGAACCTATAGGTGTTTATCAAGCAGAGACATTCAACACCAGTGGATGTGTATGCCAACCAGGAGGGGGTGGAGGCCAAGTGAGCTTGAGCTAAAGAGATTCAGAGATTTATTTGCCCTGCTCTTTTTAACAATCCCGCCTTGATGGACAGAAATGTTGCACCATGTGCAAGATTAAGCAGTTGACAGGAGGTGTGTAGTTTTCCTTTCAACACAGGGCCCACATAGCATCTTTTGAGGTTCTCTTCCCATCCCAGGTGTTCAGCCAGGCGCTCAAAGTTCAAGAAAAAAATCCCTAAATCCTTGCCTTCAAGATATGGTTGAAGTACCCCCTGTGGCAATAATTATCTTGGAGTCTAGCTTCAGCCTGCATCTGATGGGCCGATTACTGGATGATCACATTAGCCAGGTCAGCCATTTCTTCCAGGAGTCTAAGGGTTCCTTCAGTGGATGGTTCAGAATCAGAATAGAAACAACTCTCGACTCTGTCTTATAAGGTCTCTAAGTCTTCTAATCTGATTGTTAGACTTCCTAAGGAATAGATTTTGGTTGGTTATTCTCTAACCCTGATTGCACCACGACAGATGATAATTGGGTGCCAAAAAAAGGGTTAAAAGGGTAGAAGGGGAGGGGGATCAGAGCACTATGTCTAATAAATGTAAAGATGGGTTGAATCTTTAGTGCTATTCAATCCCACTGTTGTATATTATAATGTGAGAGAGGAAGGGTGTCCAATAATACCTGAGTCTTAAAGAACAAATCATGTTTGTCAGTTGGGATCCGAAGCAAGGAGAACAATGCCTCTTGTAGTGTGGATACATGGTCAGAGTCGAGGATTTCAACGATTTTGTTTCCCCCTTCCCCTACAATAATCGTTAGTCTTAATGTCTTTTTAAACAGTAGCACAGTGTTCAGATTAGGTCCCTGTCGCCCGGGCTCAGAACCTCAATCGTCAGTCTCCCTCAGTCTGGCACATACCAACCAAAGCACTTGCTGATTCAAACACAGACTTTCGAAGGGTGATATCTCGCTGGGTCACTCTGTTAACCTATGGCAAGGTCAGGCTTTTTTTGCATCACAGTTCGCACAGCGTTCCCCTCAGCCGGGTGCAAACACATATAGTAAATAATAAAACTTCTGCAATGTGTCAAGGACTTTCGATTGTACAAGAGATTTGACTTGACCCTTGTATGACCACCTTAACACTTTATACCGGCCTTTCCTATGGCATCATGGCACATGTAGTTTCCTTTATTCATAATGTTCATAATGTTCCACATAGTCTCTTTGTTCAGGAGAAGTGCACCAGTCAGAGACCTTCGACAGAGCACTCACGTGGCACTGGACCACTCTGACTGTGGACCCAGTATTTGCATTTGTGTGATGGTTCTCAGTTCCAAAATTGAACTTTTAGGTTCCAAGTGTCAGTTGCTCTGGGGGGCTGCAGAGGCAGGAGGTAGAGTTCCAGATTATCCTGTCAATGAAGATCACAGAATCTCTGGTTTGAGTGGGCTTGAAACAATTTGACACAGTGACAGTCTTACTGAGGAGCACAGACCTGCATTCTGACCTTACAGAATATGTGAGAGACAACACACCCAAATGTATGCATAAACATGTTACACATTGATTTTACAACATGGCATATTTTCACTCATTTGTATGTCTGGAGAGGACGGGCGGATCTTAAGTTGTGATTCTTCCTCGCCCTGAATCTATGCCATAAAAATACTGCAGCATTTGCACCAGCATGCCTTTTGATGCCTGAGGAAATCCTGTGGATTCCTAGGGAAGCCTCCTGCTTTTACACCAGCAAAAAGCAGCAGGATTCCATAGAAAACCATTTTAAATGTAAACACTGCCTACCATGTGTGCATGCCAGGTGGCATTAACTCATTTTTCAAGGACGATCGCAAAAGGGTTGTGTATAAGTATGTATGCTACCTTTTTGCTCTGAAATTTTGCACTCTGCCGTGCAGTGTTGAAAATTACACAGAGGGGACCTATGTATGTCAAGGTGCAAACATAACGTGTTCCCTCAACTTAATGTACAGAGAATTCAAAAATAAAAGGCCCCCATTTAGATAGTATGGATTCGGCCTATATCGCTATGCTCCTAGGCTTATTCTCAAATCACCAAGTCTTGTGTCAAATCCTTTTGCTGCATTTTTTTTGCAACGGGCAAACCTTAAACAGTCTGCCCCTATGATGTCACTGGAAACCTCTCAGTGGAATGCATCTTCACTGTTGAAAGCTACACAGCAGCAACTTCATAAGGATATGCGTGATGACGTGATATGCTAGAATTAAGATAACTACAAACATCCTAAAATATACTCAACATATTTCTCAAACACAATGGATGGAAACACACTGAAAACAAGTTTTCATTCTTTTTTTTACAATGTCACAGAAAAGATCAGCAAGCTAATGCATTTTGCTACAGCTGAGAAACATAAACACCTCCCTAACCTTTAGCAGGACAGGTATTTATATTCATATACAGGCAGGAGAGAGGGATGCTCTCCCAGGACGATGTCCCTTCCAGCAGAATGTCAGACAGCCAGTCTGCTGAAGGCAAGACAAGAAAGTTTTGTGGGGCATCTCCAGGCTCGTTAAACTCATATTCAGCAAAAGGTTTCTTTAGTTGATTTGCAGTCGGGCTTGCAAAATCATAAAATAACAGTTCCGAGCATACCTCACTAAAATCTATTTAAATTTCAAAATGTTAAACTGCCCAATTCATGCACAGCAACGCACAAAGGGTGGTGAATGCGCATTTGTGACTGCATGGTAGAGTTCAAGGATGTACCTACATTTGGCTACTAAGTCAAATATAGCATACAAATAAAGCGCGTGAAATAAATTATGACAACATGGAGTATGTAAGAGTTGGCCAATGTGGAAATGAAGCAAAATCATCGCAAGATAAGAAAATGTTTTGTCAGTACTTGGTGACATCGATGTTAGAATGTGCCATGATGTGGAAATGTTTGCAAAATTATTCCCCCCCCCCGCCCCCCTCTTCCTTCTCGTTGTATTCATCGGACCAACAACTGAGGCAAAGATGTCTAATGGGCCCTATACAATGAATTGACGCTTCACAAGTCAATTGTTCGGGAGAGCATCGACCTTTTCCATCCTAGACAGAACTAGGCTGTCTATTCATCAAAATGCAGGGGGTTATAAATGACGGGTTACAAGTGACAATGCTCTTGTAAGATACCAACAATAAACGTGTTAATAAAATGCAGCAAATAGTTACTGAACGAGATCGAAATCTATTTTAGTTATTACAGGGTCAACGGTAGTGACTCTGTAGTTATGGTTCGGTTGCTCAACCGATAGGTAGGGCAGTTTTTGAGCGGCTTATAACTCTGGCGCCCTTTGACGAATCTTCATAAAACATTGCAAAAAAATGTATACAGCCCAAACATTTTTTGCAATTGTGTGTGGGGGTAGCAGGAGTTACCAGGGGTCCCAAAGCGTTTGAAATCTGGACAGAGATGAATGGAAAATAAATTGTGGCTATAGCCCAAACCACTGGACGTAGTTGTACCGTACTTGCATGAGGAGCAGCATCCTGGTCCCAAAAGCGTGTATTTGCAAATGTGGTGCAAATCTGTTCAGTATATTTTTTAAATGCCCAAAATGTAGGTAAAAAATGCAATTGTGATATCTCTGGTTCGCATACTTACTTCCTGATACGGTGTACGCGGACTCCTCTGAGCCAGCCGCATAACATTTGCGGACATTGTACACACCCACTGATTGGTGAATTAAAAACATGAGGTTTATCAAAACGTTCGAAATGGACGCCATGTTGTATTTACAAACTGCACCCACAGTCTGCAGACATCCCAGTAAACACATATTCAAAAACACAAAAATAAACTTGTCAAACAAATTAAACAATCTCTGGGGAGGTGAGAGGTGATGCGGATGGGATGGGATAGGTTCAGAAAAAGCCCAAAATCTTGTGTTTTTCTTCTCCGATGTCTGCCAACATCTCAGATGTTCGGTGACTTGACAAATATTCAACGGCATCCAGGCATATTTCTGCATTACAAGGTTGGCCAAAAGCAGGATGAGGATGGCTTATAACTTTTGCACCATTCAATGAAACTGCACAAACATTTGCAATCAAGTTGAAGACTCACCTTTAAATGATTATGCAAGGTTTGGTGCCATTTCACCAAGAGGGGGCAACATTGGATGGGGGTCCCAATATGTTTGGACAGCTTAAAAATGTGAAGGCATTTGACAAACCTGCATACACGTTTGCAAAATGATTGTAGACCCAACTTTGAATGGTTTTTCCAAGGTTTGGTGCGATTCTGTTAAGAGGGGGCAACATTAGAGGGGGTCCCAATATTTTTAGATAGCGTATATGATTGGTGCCATTTGACAAATCTGCAAAAACGTTTGCAAAAAGATTATAGAGCCATCTTTGAATGTTAGTGCAAAGTTTGAAGGGAGTTTGTCATATGGGGGCTACATTGGAGGGGGATCCCAACATTTCCAGAATCCGGATACGCTTGAATGGGAACAATATTGTTCCTTGTGGCTACAGACTGAAGTGCTGGACGGATTTACAGCAAACTTGTGCAATGAGCATTGGCAAGGACCCCAAAACATGCTTTTAAAAATCTGCCCTTTTTTTTTTAAAGTGTCAAAATGTTAATGTTAATGTCAAAGGTATTTATATAGCGCACTGTCACCAACGTAATTGGTCCCCAGGCACTGAGGCGGATCTGCAAACAAGGAGCTTGGGGTGGGTTAGTGGGGTGTAGAGGGCATAGGAAAGTTAGAAAGTGGTGTCCTGTTGGCAGCTTCAGTTAGGTTTTCACTGTGCGCTGAGCTTGGGTGTAAATATCGGATCGAGGTTTGCTGTGCGAGAAGTGGTTGTGTGGTTTTTTGTGTGAGTTAAGTATGCAGAAATTTGAGCTTTGGGTTAGTGGGTTATATGTCTCTTAATCCTTGTAATTCTTGTAAGTACCAAAATGTAGTGCTAAAACTTTGGTGATCGAGGCATGACCAGTGACCATGGACAGTGACTAGATTATCCATGGCCATGCCCCAGACAATCTGACTACTGGCCATGACTACCAAGGACAAGCAGTGGGGGTTAAAGCGGGCATGGCCACCAGGGACGGGCTATGTGGCAACATTTATTTTCAAAATCTGGATAGGTTTGAATGGGGAAAAGAATTTGGCTTGTGCTGCAGCTGGAAGTGCTGGACGGGTTAGCAGCAAATTTGCACGAGGAGCATCAGTAAGGACCTCAAAGCATGCTTTTGTAAATCTGTCCTGTGTTTTATTTTTTACAAAGCGTCAAAATGGGTTACATGTGATTTTATTGAATCCAAAATAATGAATCCCATTACAATTAATACCATAATAACGAATTCCAAAATAACAAATTCCTGTTCCATTGTTTTTGGGGGGTACTGCTCAAGCCCCCCTTTTTTGTTCCTAATACTTTCCCCCATCCCCAAAATCACAATTCCCACTCCCAACCACTTTTTTATTTTTTTTTACAAATTCTTTATTTTAGAATTAGTTCTTTTTTTCAATTTGTTGTAATTGGATTAGTCAGTTTGTGATTTGTTATATTCACTGCATATCGTCAACATGTATGTACAAAAAAGAGTGATATAACTTTGGTGCCTGGGCAGTGGGCCTGGCCCTCAGCAAGGACAAATCTCGACTCTGATATGCTTATTAGGGCTCCATTTGTATTTGAATTTGTATTGGTTTATTTGTAGTGTGCACCTTGCCCTGGGGCATCTGGGCGCAAAATGTAGGCAGTGGTTACATACATGAACAAACGTTTGGATGATGGAGACTGGTCATGGCTGCATTCCATGAGCACTGGCCATTTGTCATATCATGGGGGTATACTGGACACTGGACCAGGATGCAGGCTAGGTGCAGTGGATAACAGGGGTGGTTTGGTGTGGCGGGTCATGGTCGAACCTCATGGTCGAACCTCGTGCCCTAGGAAATTAAACCATGACTTGCATCCCCAGCATTTACAATTCGGACATGTTAGGGATAATTCTCATAAATGTGCTAATTTCCCTTACATGTTGAGACCCCCAGCAGCTTTGTTGGATTTCTAGGACTTTCATTTATAGCTGGAAGGAGTGTGAGCCATTTTTCCCCACTCTTTCATGTATTTTGATGTGTGTTTTACTTTTGTGTTCTTTAGATATGGAGTTTGAGACAACTCCATAGGCATCATCTTTTTCTTGTGTGACACAAAGCACCCTCAGTGCGGTGGCACCTGGATGTCTTTCAGACTTCCCAAGGTTTAAATACCTTCTCTGGGACTGACTACTGTCTCCCAGTGAATGTAAAGTTAAATTGACTTTGCTAGTCTTTATAAATTGCTAGACCCATCACACACTGCCTTACAGCAGAGTGCTGGAGGGAATACCTAGTATTCCCTATGCCTAGAAAACCCATGTAACACTCAAAAGCTACCCTTTCCTCTCAGAATGGCTGGTGGCAGTGGTATTACCATGCTCTTCCCGACCGCAACCCGTTTAAACGCTCCAGTTGCTAAAATTCACCGGAGCCATGTTTTTCAAGATGGCGTCTGAGCCCCCGCTGTAAAAACAGGTTCCGATCAACTTTTTTCGCCTTTTCTTTATGGAAAGGTCCTTCTAGGGTTTTTAGTTTAGTTTAGTTTATTTGATAATGCGCTCCATATCCAGGGGTAGCCGGGCACAGCAGTAACAAGATTACTTAAGCTTAGGTTACATACAGAGGATACATACAGAAGATACATTCCATGAGTTATTAACACATTTACAATACGTGACTGCAAGAGGTACAAAAAGTGGGAAAACCTCACATCACAGGGGGCAATGTGAAAGTCTATAGTCCAAATTCGGTCGTAACAGGTAAATATATGCAGGGAACCTGGCCTAGAGCTGAGGATCAGGTTGCTAGTCGTCATTGGTCCAGAGCCAACTTTTCACATTGCATCTGAATCTAGAATAGGGTAGATTAGCTCTCAGTGCAGTAGGGAGTGCATTCCAGGCACACGCAGCTGTAACAGGGAAGCTTGCTCTGCCTGCTTTAGTTAGTCTGAATCTTGGAATTTCAAGTGGGAAGTGGTTAGAGGCTCTGGTGTGGTGACGAGAGGATTTTCTGGTGAGTCTAGCCGAGATGTAAGGAGGTGCAGTTTTCTCTGTGCGCCAAACCAGGTTTGGTCCCTTTGTTCGATTGCCTTTGGCGGGCTTCAGGATGTGAGGGAGGTGCTGTTAAGTATTTCAATCCAGCGATACACCCTGATTGCAGCCTAGTATGCAGCGCACAACTGAAATGCCTATTTATATATATATATATATATATATATATATATATATATATATATATATATATATATACATATGGATTACATATTTGAGAGGTACACCACTCATATCAAACCCCTTTTTAAAATACCCTGGGTCACGATGGACCAGGAACCAGGCTGGTTGATAAAGGCAATATTTATTTATTTATTTAAAATTCAAAGAAATCATACACTTTTTATTATGGGGCAGCAATCATCAATGTGATGATAATAGGAATGTAGGCAAGGCACTTAAATTAACTCTTTAGCAACACAGATAGAAAACACCAGAGAATAGAGACACTTTTGAATTTTGGGAAAGATAGCACTCAAGTTAGGATTTCCTCCTGCAATATTCCTCAACTCACAAATAAGCAATTCTAAATAGATATAAGGAAGCAGCAGGTAATCAGGAATGAGGAATAAGACACCAAATTCAAATCCAACCTCCCATCCCCAAACAAGAGAGAAAAACGCATCTGAAACCCTTACAATGTTAAAATGACACCCAGAAATGGCTAAATAAAACAATGGATGTGTGCACAAATCCCTAAATCAGTATAATTTTCTATGGGAGCAACATTGGAAAGATACTCGCAATCATAAGCAACAGGTTGAGCAAAAGCATACATTTAAAAAATGAATGGAAGGTTTAAAACAATTGATAGTAAAAAGAACGTGCACAAATTTGATAGTAAAAAGAACGTGTAAAAATTTGCAAAAATGCTCATTCCCGCCTGAAATTAACCAAGCGGTTTCTGATAAAAACAGGTTTTTGGTTGGGGTATAGCTATAGATCTTAGGTACAATCAGGAGGTTAAATGAAGTCTCTAACTATTAAACTGAGGGAGATAAGCAATGTAGAATAAGAGACGTTTTTAGAAGAAAATAGGGCAGTGAAAACAGAAAAGAAATTTAGTTTGGACAAGAACAGTTTTACTCTATACTAGAGCATTCAGGCTAGAATACCAAAGAGGGATACAGTAAGCTCCAGGGTTGATTCATGAGTTCAACCTTTGTTCCCCAGTGCCCACCCTGGCGAATCCAGTCCGATCACTCGAAGGAGGATTGATTGCTTTGGATTTACAAGACAAGATAAAAATGACTAAAGAAATGACGTTTAGCAAGATAAATCAATGACAGGGTTGCAATAAGTATTCTGACAATGTTATAAGTTATTAAGGTAAGGTTAGGACAGTTTAGAGATTGGGATAGGACAATGCAAGGCAAGTTATGCTATGGTTCTATGTTTCCTATTGATACTCACAGTCCACTTTTAATTTGGATTTTGGATTTTGGACAGTCAGCGCTCTGGATCACCACACATATCTGGTCTAACACCAGGACAGCCAGACAAAATCAGTGGGCATGGACTGGATACCGGGTAGGACTTCTGGTTACTGGATAAGATAGGGCATCAGTAGAGCAGGATGGCAGCAACATGCAGTGAGTGGCAAGCCAGGCAGCGTTTCCCTTGGTTATGGGGATTATTTTAGAATTGAGGCCTAGCTGAAGCAAGATCAGCAAGGTTTGGCCTTTTGGTTGGGATCTGGATTCTAGATGGATAATTGCAAGAAGACAGGAACAGACAGGACACCAGGCAGGAAATCAGGAATCAGTCAGGAATCAGTGAGTGTGTTGTGCTATTGAGGGGCCCTTGATTGTAGTGCCAGATGACATCACTACACTATATGACAGGGGCAGGATTCACTATGCCCGTCTCTAATAACAGGATTGGGCAAGGGTAGAAGTCTCTGCCTAGCTCTTCACGGATTGGAGTTCAGGAAAATGATGTCATGTTTATGAGGTGATTTTTTTACTGTATCTAGAAACCCCACATTTACTTTACTGAAAATACGATTTTGCCAAAAATAAATATTTATGCAGTTGCAACTTCTTAGTAAGTCAGATACACAGGTTACATATTTTGTGCAGCACAGATTAGTCCAAACCACCAGTCTGTACGACCTTGTTTCGCCTTTCTGACACATTTTGGTAATTTTACACATTAAAGATTTGGCCTACAATTCCCCAATTTTATACACAGATGCAAATTGTCCCCAGGGATGTATGTACAGAATTTGACATTTGCAACATGGATGCTTTTCTGGTAATACAACACATAGCACCATTTCTGTCCAGAGTGTGTCGACATTCTACCAAGTTTTCAAACACAACCCACAATTCCATTTTTACGCTGTGAACATTCCAAATTTCTACCAATTTTGATAGATGAGATATAAGTCTTTTTAAATTTCTTTATAAAATAGTCGTAAGACAAATGGGGGTCATTGTCTGTCATTTTTTTCTTCCCAGCTAACATCAACTGGCAGTTTCTTCCAAGCAGGATGGGGGGTCTCTCTCTTAATTGAAGGTTGTATTGCCCTTCGCATTTGACAGGTGAGTGTCCCAAGACAGCTATTCTCCCAGCCTGGAGCACAGACCAATGGCTGATGAGCTTGTGAACTCCCATTGTCCTCTCCCTTACAGCGTTTTTCAAGCTGGAAATTAGCACTTTTGGTGTCCTGGATGTTTATGGTGTGTCTCAGTTCCTAAAGGAAGTTGCAGGGCTGGAACTTGAACAACTGGAAGACCAGGTTTTTTTTTAAGAGCTTGCCAACTCAGCTCATTTGATTTAAAAGTCTTTATTTCCTATTTTCGGAGTCTTGATTTAACAAACCGGTGGAATACAAATAGCCTCTGCATGTATTAACACCAGCCACATAATCCCTTTACATTGCTTAGTAAGCAGGATTTAACTCAACAATTTACTTTGAAATAGGCCATTTTTCTTCAGTAAGCAAAGCCCATTTTACCACCTGTTTAAAAACTGCTAACATTTCTTTCTTCTAAATTCGATTTTCATCTCCAGCAAATTCATACACTGCCATGCAGCTATGGTTATTCTCTTGAATGCTGGAGTTGTTCTGCAGCATGGATACATTCAAACAGGCATGGCTCAACTATTTAGAGTCTTTCTCTGAACAGCTGATATTTAGATACTTTAGCAAAGCAAATAGACGCGTTTCCCGTGTAATATGAAAACAAAGCCCCCGGTTGATTTCTTTCCAAGCCAAGATGACTGGGCCTGTCATTCAGGAACTAGACATGGTTATGCTAAAGCAGATTGACTTCTCCTGGGCCTGGCTAGGCCTTTTCAATCACAGCATTTTATAGTACATGGATGGATTTAGCCTCAAAACAGCATTTTTAAAGGTTGAAAAGGGTGTCATTTTACAGGGAATTTTGGGGATTTCAGCAAGGCAATGTTGACTATTTCCCTTAATTCCATGCTAAACGTTGCAGAGCACACTGACACACTCTTGCAGTGTGTAATCTGTTCCTCCCTGCCTGAAATGTGTGTGGCAGGGGGATGCAGCCATTTTCTTTGGTGGTTGTAAAAATGCAATTTTGAGATCCTAGCGCGCACTGGAGTTAGCGCAGCCATTTTGCTGGTTCTTGCACCAATGTAGCATAGTGATGTGGGCAAGGCGTTGAGTGGGTCAGTATATCCCACAGTGCCTGAAACTCCATGTGCTCAGTCTCCTAGGAGACCTGAATGCACTCTGGCGTGATTGGCTGGCTGACTGTCCGGCAAGGACAGCCACCCTGCTGGATGAGTGGCAGCCAGGCTGGAATGAATGGGAGCAAACTGTTTAAAAGCAGGTCTCTGGGACTTGGAAAGCAGAGTCTGCCACTGGAACGAAAGAACAGAAGATGAGTTGAAGGAAGATGACTCCTGCAAATCCTGGACTTTTGGTTTGCCCGACGAAGCCCTGCTGCAGGTTCGAATAGCCTGAAACTCCCTCGACAGAGAAACTCCTTCAAGGACGACTTCTTCCCTTGAGCTGATGGGAACAACCAACTCGCATTCTGGAAACCCTCTCGATACTGGTCAAATTTTCTTCAGAGTGCTGTTGAAAACCAGGTAGCCAGTGAGAAGAATAGCAGTTTGTGGACTTTAAGCACTCACACCTTAAACCAATGTTTTGCCAATATTGTGGATCCTTCTCCGTGTAGTGCAGGAACCTCCCAACGTCCTCCCTCTTGTCCCCATGACTGAGGCCCAGGAACAGCGAGATATGCAGGAACTGCCGGGAACAATTGCCTCAGCTACAGCTTTTCTTCATTACCAAGGTACTGTGCAAACGCGGTTAAGAAATCCTCTCTGCCACGGTGAAAGTTTGTGAACCTTTCTCAACTTTGGAGTCTTGTTCACTCCTAATTCAACATATAACTCTTTTTCGTGCAAACTTTTTCTAAGAACATTGGCAAAGACTTAACCGTTTACTACCAGAACTATGCTATCCTATCCAAGACACTGATCCATTGCCTTTGGCCCAGGCCTATTGAATTGAATTGCCTCTTGTAGTGAACTGAAACTATTTGCCCTGCCTGAGAAAGTATTTGTGTTTAATTCTTATAACCTGTGTCTTTTTAACCCTTTTTAAAGTTACTGAAGTGCCATTTTCCTCCCACTTCAGGGGTGCCTAACTTGTTCAGAACCATATTCGTTTGGTACTGGAGTGTATTATAGTGTTATATTGAGCTGCTTATTGCTAGTGGAATGTTTTCTAAATGACTGTGTAAATAAATTAATAGTGTTTTACCAAGAAACCTTGAGTAAGTGTTTGTTTGAACCACTGTGATTGCAAGTCCTTTGTGTAACCCCTTGACCTGCTTACATCCCTCTTGAGATAAGCCTGGCTGCTTAGCCCTGCTACCACAAAACTGTGTAGTACAGACTTATACCAAAGGTGAGATTCTGCTTACACCTGTAGTGTTAATTGTGTGTAGTGTTCCCAAAGGGTACTGCATGTAATTCTGCCTAACAGGACAAGACACATCAGTATGCACAGCACACAATATGTTTGTTAAAGGAGTTTTATAGGAATTATTGATGATTTATACACAGTGTAGTAACATCATAAAATCCAGTGAAATTCACTGAAAAAACATTATTAAAGTTTTGGGAATTACACCAACATTGGAGAGTACATCCAGCATCCTAAACTTGCACGAAAGTACAAGCTGCAAATGTCACTATGAAAAGGCACACAGTGTAGAAGCAAGCAGTCCCAAATAAAGACGGCTTTCTTGCATGGGCTCAAAAAGACACTAGTAGTCATGCTTCAGTAATCCATAATGCATGCACCTTATAGATGAACAAAACGTGTGACCTTAGACAGATACAGCATCATTTAACATTAGTTAGGAGAATGTAGAGAGAGTATTCATCATGATAATGAATTACCAGATCTAAAAAGCTGTCCCAGAAGAATGAAGACCCCCCACGCCTTCTGCATAAAAATGTGCAAAAGCCTCGCAGAAAGACACACACATCCCAAGTTGAAAATTGCCAGCGAAAAAGACGGAATGCCACACAGTGATTGGTTATGGCAAGGGGGTGACCATCTCCCCAGGTCTGAGTTGTCGTAGTGAGGTCATGTAAGCGTAAAAAAGAAAGATATCGGACCACAGAGCTAAAGAACAAGACACTGCAACACATGGAAGTCCCACAATTGATACTAACAGCCAGCACAACACCCATATAACTCCATAAAAACTTAACACAAGTGCCTAGTCGACTATGGACAAGCAACCCACATGACGTAGGGCGACTGACGAGCATAGGGGCAGTTAATATCAAACTCAAACTAGGCACCATACTCCCTAGAGTGAAGCAATATCCATTGTCCAAAGAAGCAGATGAGGGAATGTATGTCACAATCAAAGCACTGTTTGAACAAGGCATCACATTGCCTTCCGACTCACCAAGCAAAGTGATCGCCATGAAGATTTATTCAGGATCTCTGCCCTCTGTACGATATAGTGAAAGCAGAATATCCACTAGTGCCAAACCCTGCATCAATATTGTGCAACACACAAGCCGATGCATTTTATTTTTCTGTGATAGATTTTAAGAACGCATTCTTCACAATACCACTGCATCCAGACTCCCAATACTTGAGCGCGTTTTCATATTGTGGAAAAGATTCCAACATACTACATTAACCCAAGGATACTGCGAATCCCCCAATGTTTTTAACACGGTCCTCCAGAAGGACTTTGGGAACATCAACATGACTAGTGGAGTTCTACAATATGTAGATGACTTATTAGTATGCATCAACATAGAAGAACAGTGCTGAAAAGACATGGTGCAACTCTTGACAGTACTTGCAGACAAAGAGTACAAAGTGAGAAAAGACAAAATACAATGCTGCCAGAAGGAAGTAGTGTACTTCAGACAGATCATATTATCAGCAGGAAGAAAGATAATCCCACACTGTGCCACAGCTGTGAGAAACACATCACAGCCCAACACAATCAGATAAATGCAACAATTCCTAGGCCTATGCAATTATTGCAAAGCATGTTTTTTTTCATGCAAGACCCCTTGGATGGACAGAAGAGATGGCTGAATATTCTGAGGAACTAAAAATAGCAGTCAGTAGTGCGTCTGTGTTATAAACCCCCAATTACAGCAAACAAGTTTTCCTATTTTCACACTCAAATGGACAGGTCATGACAGCAGTACCCACACAGCTATCATCACAGAAACACAAGCCTTTCACAAACTATAGTGCTCTTTTAGATCCAGTAATGCAATGACACTGCTGTGCAGACATATGCCACCATAGTCATGGAATGTTCACTCACTTTGTACTTTGAGCACACACTTGGTTGACATCTAAGAAAGGAACAAATCAACACTCACCACACAGAGAGTAAGTGGGTATGAACTAATTTTGACAAATCCAGCCATCACCATAGGGTGGTGCCACACAGTTAACCCAGCAACATACATCGCCACACCAATTGAGCCTCAAGACAAAGTCCATGACTGCACAGTATATGAAGGAGAACCAGACACATATAGCAGGGTGAGTGAAGACCCCCTTGACACACGAGAAGTGCTTTATGTAGATGGGTCACTATGCATAGATCAAGAGAGTGGCCAGAGACATACAGGATCAACAGTAGCAAAGCATGTGACGGACCAAGAAGAGAAATTCCAAATAGAGATGCAACAGAGATTACCCTCACAATATTCAGCAAAGTCAGCAGAACGTGTGGTACTCATAGAAGCCCTAGCGATATCAGCATACAAGGATGTCACCATCTATACTGATTCTGCCTACGTGACATTACAGTACATTCAGGATTATCAAGGGGGAAGAGATTAGGTTACAGAAGGGCAGATGGGTCACAAGTCCAACATGACATCTAGCTAGCTAGACTAATTTAGGTATTGAAAGGCCCATTACATATATGCAAGTGAAGTGTGCAGCACACTCCAAAGGAAAAGACTTAGTTTCATGTGGAAATACATCTGCAGATGTAGCTGCAAAACAGAGAGCTTATATGCCCTTTTTAGCAGAAAGCCAAATGCCTCTCACAGCAGTTCAACAAGGAGGACTAGCGGAAGATTAAAGTGCATTATCAAAGGAGCTTATAATTGAAATTCAGGAGAGAGCCCCAGCAGAGGAAAAAGCATTAGGGGTAAAAAGATGGTGTAACCTATCACCCACAGATATTATATGGAGATAAAACAGCAGAGGTAAAATAGTGCCAAATCTGGCTGAACAAGTTGACAAGTTTGTGGCAAATTGCACCGCATGCCACAAATGTTATCCGGACATACACTCAAGACATTAAAGGCAACATTGCCCTGCCCTATAAGGCCGTTAAAGGAGCACTATATCAATTATATTCATATGGTGAGTAGATGCAGCACATACCTATGTACTAGTGGTAGATTGCCCATACTGCTGCCGGATAGAGGCAGGACCTTGTGTCAGTGCAGGTGCCAAATCTGCAACTAGATTTCTCATTAAGGAGATGTTTTCTAGATGGGGCATAAGTGACATTTTAAGGTTCGATAATGGGCCCCATTTCATACATGAGTTCCTGGGAGAGGTCACCCAACTGTTAGTAATATGATACAAATGACATACCACTTACCACCCACAGGCAAATTGAATGGTAGAAAGGCTGAACTGTTTACTAAAAATAAAGTTGGCCAAGAGTTGAGATACTCTTTTGCACCCTGATGCCTGCGGGCTATGGCACATTAGAAACAAATAAATAAAATAAAATAAAAAGAGCTGGCTGTTTTGACTGCTCTTAGCATTGTTCAGTCTGTGCAATCAGCCAAGCAAAGGCCACCTCCTGACACCACATGAAGTAGTGACAGGGAGGGGAATGCATGCCCCAGCTGTGCCCACTTGAACAGCATCTGACACACACAAAGGTGCAGGTTTGTTGGGAGATGAGTTTAGTGTATATCTTAGGAATATGTCAACCTTTGCAAAGTTAATTTATTCACAGATAAACATAAAAGCACAAAACAGAGCCCCAACAGATCAACAAGAGACAGCAACAAAAGAACGTCGTCAGCTACCACCCGGCGATAGAGTTTACGCCAGACAGCATCTACGTGGTAGAAACAACCCAAGTTTCCTGGACCTTTTGGAGTGGGCAACAGACATTGGGACTCAAACAATAAATTAGCAATTAAAGTTGAGTATTATTTAGACACTGTAGAGAAGTACATTAGGAGAATGAAGCCTTTTGGACACAGCAGAGCAAATGCAGCAGTCCAAGAGGCTAAAGTGAATAACTGTAGAAATGTAAAATAAATTTGTTTATAGGGATATGTTGTCTATTTTTCTCTCTCCTTCTTTCTTTTTCATTAATGGAATTAATAACGTTAGGTATTAGAGGTAGAAAGCATAATGATACAGAGGTAGAGAATGTACACACACTTAGAAATAATCTTGTGACCAGTAAAAGCAAGCCCCTGAATGCTCACACCAGAGTAAATAGAACCCGCTAGGGAAGAAAGGCCCAAGTCGATCTTGTAAGGATAACAAGTTTTGATCTCATGTGCAGATGAGAGCAACAGCAAAGAACTATGCTGCCAAGAAAGTACAAGCAGAAAAATGTAAGGCAAAAACATCATCATAATGACGCAATACATATGGTAACAACCCTCACTGCTGATTGGATGGACTCTATACATGTGCTGCCTCTATCCATATGGGAGGGCAGTCTATTGGTCCCAGCCCAGTCCGTCCATCTACCATCACGTGGGGGCTGCGGGGCTCATCTTCTTCTCATGTCAAAGCTCAGACAACAAATAAATTATACTCCTATTATACAGCTTATTTATCACTTATACCGTACACTTGGCAGGCTTCAAAACAGACACACAGGAGGTTCCAGGGCACTCTAACCTTCACCCACACATTTCACTCACTCCCTCTGACCATCTGATTCCAAGGTCTCCACCCTGGTTTTGAAGTATAATGTATACCTCCCAGCACCTTGCAATACAAATCACATGATTGTTGCTGCAATGATACATTCCGTCCATCCTCTTGGAACATTTCAGGACTTTTACTTTGGGGGCGATGGTGAAAGGGCACCTGGTGTCATGGAATTCGGGGATCTTAGGGTTTAGTCAGTTATATGGGCTATAACTCGTGGTCACTCAAGAATGGACTGGGTCATGCTTCGCCAAAGTAACATAACATGCCCACCTCTAATTGTGCCCTTGTAGGGCAGATTCCTCTTGGGTGAAAGACAAACATTCGTAACACTCTCAAGAACAATGAACAAACAGTGTGGTGGGTGAGAGCACAAACTGTCCTCATTGGAGGTTGGACATGACTAGAGATTTCCGTTGCTGCATGGATTTGGGCCTAGTGCATGCTATGACGCCTTTACTATGCTTACAGCGCAAGCCTTCTCTTCTACCTAAGAATATTGTTATCTACGCAAAATAGTGTTGCCACCTGCACCTTGAACCACCCAGTATGAATATGTGATAATTGATGATGTTAGCATCAGGTCCTGCTGGTTCATTATAGTGCCTTGAACGCATCTTGCCTTACTTTATAGCGCTGAGGGGGGATGGGGCTGCTCCCTTCCCAACACCAGGAAAAAATGACAGATGAATGAAGAAGTGAACAGCATGTTAGATGAACATCATTCAGACGGTACCAATGTGTGATACGGCCTCATGAAGGCCATTAGCAGGGCCCAGGTAAAAGAGTCATGTTACATATGTGGGCTACCAAGGTGTACTCTGATTCAAGCAATCCGCATGGAACTAGGACTTACAGCAATATAGGAAATGTCTCGAAGATTCCAAGTCAGGTGGCTTTGCGGTTTAAAGAGAAGCACTTACAAATAACAACGACACAACACTGCCTGAATGGAGACTGATTTGCCAAGCGATTATAGCGGACTGGGGAGAATCCGATCGAACGTTGTGGGAGAATCCAGATAAAGTATTAAAAAGAAGATATATTCAATACTGGATTACAAATCAGGAGGACCGACAACCACTGAAACTCTACGGGAAACCATTTCAAGAAGCAAGAAAGCTGAACTCATTATCTAAATATCTTGTGTTATTCCATAACTGGTACTTTAGGGATCAATGTATGGGATTCGGCCTGATTCTGTTCCCGACAGGGGAGATATTGAGCCAAAGAAGTAGCACGAGAGGGGCAACGGTGTGTAGATTTTGTCATGAAGATGACTCTCTTGAATCATTAAAATGTGTGGTACTATACTGCACAGCAATGCAGGATACTAGATTGAGTTTAATGTCAGAAATCACAGCGAAATACGCCTCAAAATCTGTGCTGGTCTGAACCTTTGTTGGGGAATTGCATTCCACTCACTTTGGCATTAGTTAAATTGCTTCTAAATAAATTCTATGATTAGAGACTCAAATGATGAATTGAAGTAGTAAGCTCTATTTTTAATAAACATTATGAATGGACAAGAAGGAAATGAAACTTTTCAAGTTTAATGTATGTAGCGGGCAAAGGGTTTTCTATATTGTAGAACCATAAAAGCCAATAAAAAAAAATATATATATATATGCAGGCTTAACCCGCATGCGTTTGGCACCCCCTATCTGTTCTTATCTCAGGAATTGCCGACTTTAGAGGCACAGTGCTTAGCACATTTAATAATTTGTAGAATGCAATGGCAATTCAAGGGACACACAGCCCACATAAAGATGGAAAAGAGATCCATAGAGGAGTGTGAAGGAATGAAGCACAATGTCCTCAAATATGATTATAGAAGGTGCAACATTTTGGAAGAAGAAATGGGCAAAGGGGCAGGCAGTGTTGAATGCTGAGGGGCTAATGGGATTTACAGTTGAATAAATAATGCAAACAGATGAAAGATGTAGATATACATGGGCATTGCATGAACATAAATTGACAAGCCTGCATCAACATGAACAACCTGTAAAAGTACAGAAATTCACTTGATCTTCGTTTTGTTTCAGAGGCAAAGAAAGTGTGCCTGTTGGCACAAACAGCAACTACAATCGAAAGTACATAATGCCCGCATTAAACAAGGGCACAGCCATATTCATGCACATCTTGTGGCAATGTGGTAACAAGGCCTACTTTTACCTGCCACCCTCTTGGAACGACCTCTGCTCACTGGTAACTTGGCATGCCCCTGAGATTATGTTTCCGTAACAACAAGTACAATTGGACAAAGGACAATCCCAGTCCCCATGCACAGCACCCAGCAGTTGTAGGACAAATTAACTCACCAAGAGTGCAAACAAGAAAACATTCAGTTTTTTTTTCAAAGGAAGCCGATGAAGCCTGTTGGAAGATACCTACACAGTACATATTGTGTTAAAAGATTGAGGTATTGCTTGCCTCACTGCTAGCTCCAGGGATGCAGACTGCCACCAATTCAAAATGGCTACAGATTATCTGCTGGAATCTGATGGAACTTTTGAATCCTTCAGAGAATGGTCTCAATGCAATTTGCGAGGAACTCAGTGCCCTCAGGCTCATGGCACTGTAAGATTGAATGCCGTTTGACCTAATGACAGCAATGAAGGGCACCATCTGCAAGAAGATAGGTAGCACATGCTGTACTTACGTGCCTCCCAATGATGCAGACAACTAAACTCTGACCCTTGCCATAAAACAAATGACCAAGTTGACAATAGGCATGGAGAGAGCCGGACAAATCATTAAGTATGATGACCGGATTGCAGTTCTTACATCATGGATGCCTCAATGACTTTGCCAAGTTTTGCTTCCTATTCTTTTCATCTTGATAATACTCTGGTGTATTATCCAAGTAGGAACAACTTGTTGTGTGTCTCATGGAAATAACCATGGCCTCCTTGCAGGTATGACAGGTGATGCCACTCCTCGTTCGAAAGAAGAAAGCTGTCAAACATGAGCAACCATAGGTAGTAGAAATAAAAAGATACCCAACTGATAGACATTGTTGCCCAGAGGACACTCTTCGGTCATCACCCCTAGTTCTATAGTTTTATATAAATAGCAATTAAGATTGGCCAACCAGTTACTTAAAATGCACCCCGTGGGATTATGGCATATGTGGAGGAGATTTAAGAGATGAATGTAAAATATGGATAGCCAAGAGTGTCTATGACTGGCAACAGGACAAATTAGCCCAGTAGTTCACCCCTCATGGGAAACAAAGGGGGAATGTTGTGTAGTACAGCAACACTGGAGAGCATATCCAGCACCCTAAATGTGTACAAATACACAAGCTGTGAAATTCACTATGAAAAGGCACACAGCATAGAATCAAGCAGTCCCATATAAAGAAGGTTTTCTTACATTGTTTCAATAAGACACACGTAGCGATGCTTCATTAAACCATAATGCATGCATCTTATAGATGGACAGAACTGTTTGTCCTTAGACAGATACAGCATCGTTTAACATTAGTTAGTTGAACATAGAGTGGGTATTGAAAATGATAATGAATGACCAAATCCCTTTACATTAGCTGAATACACAGTACATGTATGCCTGGAGATCTAGAAGCTCTCCCTGAAGAATGAAGACCCCCACCCCCTGGGAAGACAACTTTAGCCAAAGCTAAACGAACATCCATCTTCCCATGCCTGAGTTGCGGTAGTGAGGTCATGAAAGAGTAAAAAAGAAAATATATCAGACCCCAGAGCTAAAGAACAAGACACTGCACACTGATTTTTTCAAAATATATCAGCTTAGCTGAGTTCCCATGTCTGCGCTCAAACTCAAAAGAGATATAACAATGTAAGTTCCTAGGCAGTACATCTAAATGTATCATAATGAAGGTCCAAAGATGGCAGGAACCGAATGACAAGCAGTGAACTGTGTGCTTGACTAGATTGAATGAGCTAGGTACAACACGGCCCTGCGTAGGATAAACTGCACTAGCAGAGCTCCAATTGCTAAGAAAGAAGTCATGCAAGGCACCATTACACATGAAGTAGAATTGTTTAGGAGTCAGCGATTTTTACACAAGCTCACACATAATTCTCACAGCATGTACACAATAGTAGTAAAGGCAACTTTACAAAATCCCAAGTCATATAAGCACATGTGCATATATACATATGTACATATGCACGTATCCTTGTCATTGTAAGAGAATTAAGTTTGCAAGCAGCTAAGCCCAGCACATAAAGTCAAAGGCAGGACAGATGAAATCATGAGAAAGGAAGGACAAGTAAGTAATGTTTGCAACAACGAGTTACAAACTGCACTGATGAGGTACAGTTTGCACTGGTGAGAATGGTAAGACAGTGCCAATCGCTTATGTCAATGGGAAAGGATATAAAAGTATAATTTCAATGTTACACTGTCATATATCACATAGGTATTTGTAGAAATGTACGTAGTCATTCACTCCACAGATACTCCTTAAGGAACAACCAATTAGAAGCCAGGATTGAATGATACATGTTTAAAAGTGTGGTATCCAATCAGGAAATGTGTGAAATGAGATGAATTCAATGCAAATGAAATAATATTTGAACATTTGAATTTAGTCACGAGGTTTGCATACACCAATAGAGTTAGGAGATGTATGGAAGCACCTATAGTGCTAATGACTATGTCGAATCAGAAGCCTGGAAAATGTGAATAAGTCGTAACAGTTGTTGTCTTTTCTCTTCTGTAATTTGCTATAAAAAGCCTAGGCTGTTATAATGAATTTTTGTTTTTCTCCTGTCTCGTGCATTTCGGTTTGTCAATTCTACCTTGCAACCATAACGTCCCTGTAACAAAGATTTTTTCAGTGAATTTCATAGGTTTTTATTTGTGCGACTTAAACATAACGGGCCTCATTACAAGTACGGCGGTAAAGGGTTAACGGCACTGGTAAGGATGCCGGTGCCGTTAACCCCCTACCACCGCTTTCCGAGGTCCCTTAGTGGGTCCCACTAAGGCCGGCTGGTTTTACCAGCCACCCTTAGTGGGAGCCAGTAAGGGACCAGGGAGCTAATAACGGGTCTGCTATTTGCGGGCCCGTTATTAGCTCCTTCCCCATTCCCATTGAGCCCTATGGGGGCTCGAATGGGAATGGGGCATGGTTTTCAGAATGGGGACTTACCGGGTCCTCCAAGGTTGGAATGACCCAGTAAGTCCCCATTCCGACTACCCGGACTCGGACACAGGTTTGGAGGCAGTCATGGCGCTAATAGCACCATGGCTACCTCCAAACACGTAATGAGGCCCGAACATCCCTTTAAAAATCTTTTTTCATTGAATCAACTATATATTTAGAAGGATGGTGCCTCCATATGCCACGGGTGCAGTCATGATATGGCAGAGGCATACGAGGAGAAGTATCATAGGATAGTGGCACAATTTGCATAGGCCAGCAGAGTCAATATTACTGCATTTTATGCCATTTAGAGCCTTGCATACCAGGCATAATAACCACACTTAGGGAGACACCAGCCTATGCCAAGTGTGGTAATGCCAAAGTGCTACCATTTTATTACAGGATCAAGTCGAGACCTATCAAATCACCCACAGCGCCCTCAACTAGACACTCTCACCCAGCCACCCAAAACATTTTATACCAATTCATGATCTTGGACGATGAGGGCTGTTCAAAGCCTGTCACGTTGATGCCTGTGCCTTGACATCCGAATCCTTGTCGGTATTCTGTGGTGCATGGACAATTTCTCACCACACAACCTTTTACATGAACCGGCTAGTTTCTGTGAAAGGGAAACAGTGATCATAAAAGCAAATGCAGTGAGGAAGCTGCCAAAAGCGGCATCCCACCTCTCTGCAATCTGTATGTCATCTACCCTGTTCTGTTTTTTTTTTGACAGCTCAGGTGCGACCAAGAGGATGTACTAGAGTGCTCTTCAACAAGTCAATGTGCTTTGATCACTTAGACAGAAGTGGCCTGATTTACCGAAGTGTTTAATATTGATTGAATCCCATTGAAAAACGCTTTGGGCCTCATTACGACCCAGGCGGTAAGTTACCGCCTGGGCCGTGACTTTACCACCATGGCGTAAACTATGTTTACGCCATGGTGGTTGGCGGACTTACCGCCCCATTCCGACCTTGGCGGGGCGGTAAGTCCCCAATCCCCATTTACCCTTCCCCATTCCCATTTTTGCCCCATAGGGCATAATGGGAGTGGGGAAGGCGTTAATTACGCCACCGTAAATTACGGTGGTGTAATTAACTCCATGGTCCCTTAGCGCCATGGATTTTAACACCTGCTAAAAGCAGGTGTTAAATCCGCCATGGCGCTAAGGGACCTCGTACTCAGGCGGTAAGGGTCGGCGCTGTTTATGCTGCCGTAAACCCCTTACCGCCTGGGTCGTAATGAGGCCCTTTGTGAATCAGGCCCAAGTTCTTATAATGTGTAGGTAGTTTCATGTATTTTCTGTTTACCAATGTCATCTGCACATTGGTTTGTTAAGGTAATGTATTGATTGTGTTCTGTGGCTTTTTACCAACAATAATACAAGGTTTTGGCAATGCCACCAATCTGAGGCATAGACCCACTAATGTAAACACCATAGCTGCCAAGTGGATTCACGCCTAATGCAAAGGGACATTTATGGCTTTTCAGCAAACAGTACTTCAGATTCTGGGGCAAGGTCTCGCTTCTGGCTGCTCTATCACCATTAGCCACCATAGAATATTTTGTATCGGGCTCGATCGACATGTATCTGGATTTGAACGATACACTTCTGCATCTAACCTGTAAAATAACAAAGGCTGATGGAACTGACAAAGTTGCTGCAGCACATGTTGGTACGATCGCTTATCCAATAGTCACCATGTTTAATCAGGTGGACGTGACGTTGGGCGATCGAATGATAAAACATAGTGATAATATGTACGCCTAAAGGGCCTACGTAGAGAATCTGTTAATTTATGGCCATGATGTCCTGGATAAACAGCTCTTTACAGGACTTTTTTACTGTGATAACGCTGGGCATTTTGACAACACAGCTCTGGACGGTAATAACAAGGGATGCGTGAAAAGAGCCTATCACGGCAGGACCAGTAGAGTATTTGATTTACTGGACCGCCTATACGCTGACCTTTACTTTCAGAATAAACTATTGATCAACGGTGTTGATCTTAAAGTGAAACTATCCAGAAACACAGACGAATTTTGCCTCATGAGCGGAAACGGCAAACAGTATAAACTAGACATCATATCAGCCCGTTTATTCGTTAAATGTGTAAGCGTCTCTCTGACTATTAGACTGGCGCATGCAGAGGCACTGCAGATATCTAATGTAAACTATCATGTGGAGCGAGTCACTCTTAAAGTCTTCAGGATTCCCACCAGCAGCCACAGCACCAGTCAAGACAACTTGTTTCTGGGCAGCTCCCAAAGATAATTATCTTGGGAATTTTTGAAACAACGTCGCTCACCAGTGCATATGATAAAAACCCCTTTGACTTCAAACACTGTAACATGAACTATGCGGCTCTGCACAAGGACAGTGTTCTAATTCCTGCACCAAATTTTGGACAGCAGAATCTAATCAGAGAGTACATGGGGTTGGTGGCTGTCACTGGAAAGCACATGTGTGATGTACCAGTTTCATTCACATGCAACGAGTATGGGCTCAGCTATACCTTGCTGGCCTTTGATCTGAGACCTGGTAACGCATCCGTGGGTCATTATAACCTCATGAGGAGTGGAAACCTATGTGCTGAAATATATTTTGAAAGAAACCTAACCGCCACACATTCCCTGCTAGTGTCAAGTGTTTTTGATAGCATTCTTGAGATCAATGTCCAAAGAAACATACTTTTTGATATTTAATGCATACTCTACAGATAAAAGGATTTTTGCATAAAAATAGACATGCTCGAAGTACATTTCATGGTGTTTAGGTCAGCGATACATTTCCGAAGCGTCTATCCATAAATCACCCGGTTAGCCTGGTGGTGAAAACCGGTCCTCAGGCCGGGGCAAAACACAATGGATAGCTTTGTGGCTTGAGGGAATTGCACCATTTGGTGCACTTCCCGCAACACCCCATATATGCTGGAGTTTAATGGACTATCTAAAAAGCATTGCAAAACATTACATAATATTACTTTACCGTTTCAAGACTCTTAAGCCGTGACCTGCGGTCAGCACTGTATATTCTTTATCAACCAAATGTCTGAATGTAAATCGCTGGCGGCTGTTTTGAAAATGTTTTCGAGCAATTGCATTCAAAATGACCAAATGGTGACCAGATTTGTTAACAAGATGTTATTTAATGTGTAAAGATCTTGCAAAATGTTCACAGTGTGTCAAAAATGTAAATGTGGATCAACTATACACTGATAAATGTATCAATAAAATAGTTTTAAAAATCAACACGCATTGTATGTTATTATACATACTAAATAATATCACATAATAAACAACCAGTCATGTTTATGATTGAAAACATTTAGTAATAAAAAGACATATTTAATACTGAAAGAAAAGAAAGGTCATAGCAGAATATAGCAGCAAAGAAATGTATACATTCAAAAATGATTTGGGCTCTGAAGTGGGAGAATGGGAGAAAAGACCCCCCCCCCAATCTCCTGGCACCCCTGCCCTAGAGGATCACGACCCAGACACCCGCCACGAGATGAATTTGCCTATCTACCAGACGACCAAATACCCTGGTACAGGAACATACGGATGTGCCCACCAGCCTGCCCGCCAGCCTGCCCTGCTCAAGCCGACACCTGCGGCATGGATGAACTCGACTAAGCCCTTCAACAGTAAGGAAGTACATCGTTAGAGATGCCATGACGACTTAGCGAACTGTCAAGACCACCCGTGGAACCATGCACACTGGACTCCCCCACACCAATCCACACGAAGAACATACTCAGTGCTATGACGTAGGTGACGGACACACCCACTGACGCACATCTTTATTATTTTTCACATAGGTTTTTCGAAATGCAGAAACGCAAGACGCACAAAGCACTCATCTAAATGCTTGCTGACGCTTCTCCTAACCTTTGCATTGTGATGAAAATACAACGAAGACATGATACCGCCTATCAAGCAATGTCGCCTATGAACCAATGTGATACCGCAACTTAAGTGCCGTGCATTAAACATCCCCACCTATGCACCAGGCCCAAGTAGGCCGCAAGCAAGAGCCTCCACGAACATTGGACGAGCAAGAGTACAATTGCTGACCCTGCAGAACGCGCCCCGCGAGAACTGACAGCCAAGGGAGCGATGTTGCAACTCGCATGCCACCAGCCGACGCCAAGGTCACACCTGCAAGCTAAGCCAGACACACAGTGGAAAATACAACTTTAAATGTGCAGAATTCTGCCTCAACCACGGTCTCTCCTCACGTGACCAAGCCAAACCTGACAGGGTGCCAGACCCAGGAGGGAGAAGTCGCCCGGGTCCCACGTTTGAGACACAGGCTGCAACAATTAAATGACCCAATGGACACCTACAGCGATGGGAATGGTCTGCTCTCAGGCATATGAGCAAATCCACGCATTGTCTGCACGAATACATAGTTACATATGGTTGCAAATGACAGGTACACCGCGAGCTGGGAACAACGATGGTCCCAGGCTGGGGGGCTTGCGAGTGGACCAATCAGAACATGGGGCACTCATCACTGACACCATTAACATTAGCCAATCATTAGGGGTCTTCGTGTAACTATTTTCAAGTATCTAATAGAAGGGACAACCCAATTATACCACCTGACTGACCCTTAACCACTAACAGCGTTCTCTATACGTGTGCTATACTAACCCTACCACTCGAGGAACCAATCCATAGTGGCGGTAGGTTTTTTGCTAACTTTCCCAGGTGACGCAAGTAGCGCGTCATACTGAGGCAAAAAGGGGCCTGCGAGCCCCACGAATTTCGAGAGTCTGGACGGACGCGTACGATCCTAGACCCATCCCTGCCGTTATTCAATAAACAGCAGAACCACCTTGCTTCTTGTGTGTGTCTCATACTCATTTTTGGGATACGCGGGAGGAGTTGGGGCCTCCCAGCCCGGAGGTCCGCGGAAGGCCCAGCCGACCCCGGGAGAAAACCCCCCGACAAGTTGGAGGCACTGCTGAGATCTGTTTAAGATCTGCCTTTTATTTTATTTTTCCGAGTACTCTCGTTGCGAGGAGGCCCGGCGGCGCGGCCCCCTCTGCCGCTGTCCCCTTTTTGAGGACAACGGACCATCGCGGAACTGTGAGAATACCGGACAACGCAATCCGGATATTGGCCCTCGGGAGCCGGTTGAGAAGTATCCCGCCCGCGGTTGGCGAGTGTCCAGACATGGTCCAGACGAGGGGAGGTGGTGAGCCGCTTGGAGGGGTGCACGCAGTCGAGCGGCCCCGCCTCAAGAGAACTTGGTGAGTATGCCACACCCAACAAGCAATGTAAAATTGTGAGGGAGGGGGGAGGAATAGAATACGGGAGGTGGGAGGTGTTACCAAGGTGCGCGGCGAAGATTTAATAAATTAGTGTCGACGGTGAAGTGAATGGTAGCTGGACAAGTGCGAGAGCAGTCCGCTACGCTACGAAGAAGGGTGGGCGGAGCACGAAAACATCACGTGCGGCCGCTCGTAGACACTGATTGGCCTAGGTCACGACCACCTGCAAGGGTGTGTGTGTGTGTGTGCGGTTTCCTACGAATTGGCGATTATTGATCAATGAGTAGATGAGGATCCCTATTGATCGAACAGAGAAACTCGATAGATAGATGACGTTTTCCTGTAGGCGGTAGCTAGCTGGTTGCCTAATACAGAAGATAATTGGCTGATTAAGCCCTCCTGTTGAGGGGCGTATCACACGCGAGGCGACGCAGCGTGCGCAGTCTGATTATATTATTGGTTACCTTGTTCCAGGCGTGACAAGAGGACAGCTGTGGGGATTAACGGGGATAAATAGCAAACTTATTTTGAACTTTTAAAACATGAAAAGAACTTACCGGTAGTTTTGGAAGAGGTTGGTGACGTCACCAGTAGGGCTTTCATAGGATTCCTCGAGTAGACAGCATTGTTGAAGAGTGGTGGGGAAGCGAATAGTGGTAAGGGGGTAGGCACGGAGGTCAACAGTAACGATTATATCAGGGAAAGGTGAAGAGGGGGACGTGACCGCGCACAGAGAACGCCGGCCACGGCGAGGGAGGAAAAAGGAGGAGGGGTGAAATAAAGTGGGACGGCTATATAAGCACGTCACACAGGGCACTCAGCCGCAGGGGGCTACGTGCGCCTCGGCCGTAAAGGGGCCGCAACGGTGTTAGGTGAAAGAAGCAAAGACAGAAAAGAATATATAATTGCAAATGCTATATTTTATTATTTTCTTTTAGCGGACGATCGCAAGTCCCCAAAATTACGGGGCCAGGTAAAACATCTGAAATTGTATAGCGTTCATTATCAGCAAGTTAGCCACTACCATATCAAGGGAGGATAACAACACAGTGCTACTATGTCACGCGGGACAGGATCGGGAGGGTGGGGGAACACCCTCACTACCCCGCTATAGCATATATGTAAAACACTGTCACCCCATAGGGAGAAACTGATTAAATACAGCATGGAATGGACACAGGGGACGGACAACAAAATGACGACACCCTGGCCGCCTAATGGCAGTTTCGACCCATATGTCCAACACTCAATATTGACCCATCTACATAACACATACAAGAGGAAGAAGTTGACACACCATGTGGAGGTGTTTAACTTATGGAGGATGTTCCAGGGGTCCCGACCAGGACCGACCAGAATGTTCACTGTGGGGGAAACAAAGGAGGAGAAGAAGATTAAGGAGGAAGAACAGAATGGGCAAAAAGAGAGTGAAAGCACACAGTGCACGGGGAAAGGACAAGAGGGAGGAGAAAAGAATAGCAATGCAAATGAAACAGAAATATAAAAGGAACAGGGCGACGACATGCCCTTAGCCTAAGGGGGGTTATATCATATAACGGAACTACGAGAAATAGTGAGAGAACAATTAAGGGCGGCTGAGGGGTATTCAAACCCAGCATACAGCCCACCACCATATACAGCTACAGGCGGTTACACGGGAGGGGAGGCGACAAGTACGGTAGGGTCAACTTATAAGAAGATGCCCGCAGGGGAAGGGAAGACTAGCGAAGAACAAATTGCAGCCATAGGACACGATGAGTGGGTAGC
Source organism: Ambystoma mexicanum (assembly GCF_040938575.1). Lineage (NCBI taxonomy): Eukaryota > Metazoa > Chordata > Amphibia > Caudata > Ambystomatidae > Ambystoma > Ambystoma mexicanum. The sequence goes on along the minus strand of NC_090921.1, from coordinate 849,951,829 downwards.
TGCGCAGGTGTTATTAAAATTGCGAGGTTCATTAACAGGAGAAGAGAAGGAGGTAGTAAGGTAAATGAACGAGGACAATGAGAGCAAGAGTGAGATGAAAGGGGAGGGGGGAAAAGAAAGGAGGAACGATTAGCGGAGTTAAGGAATGATCAAAATGCACTGATCAAACAGCTTGAGAGGGAGGAAAGAGAGAGAAGACGAGAAAGGAAAGAAAGTAAGAATGAGTTGGAAAAAATGAGGGAATGAACTGAAGAACGAAAGAGGGAAGCTGAAATGGTGAAGGCAGCAGCAGAAAGGGTATCTCGAGCAGCACAGCGCGACAAAAAAAGGGAGGAAGAAGAGAAAGAAAAGGAAATGGACATATGGAAGAGGAAAATACTATCAGAAACGACAAAGAAATACGAAGAAGGGAGGGTGATAGAAAGCATATTAGAACGGGAAAGAGAGAGATGGGAAAGGAGGAGAGAGGAGGACAGGCTATTGGAAAGGATGAGTAGTGAAGTAATGGAGGAATTAAAAAAGAAAAGAGAGGAAATGGGGGAGAGATAGTAGAGAAAAAAGAAGGGGAATGAGAAAATAGGAGAGGGGAGAGTGAAATAAGGAAATATGTATGCAGGGACACAGAAGTAGCAACTACATCAGCGCAAAGGGGAGCAATTGGTAAAGAAGAAACGGGAGGAACGGATTTAATAGATTTAAAAACAGTGACGATTCGGGGGAAAAAGACAGATTGGGGGTTGTCGCTCCTGGATGACTTTTGCAGCGAGGAAGAAGAAGGAATGGAGAGAGAGGGAAGAAATAGGGAAAGGGAAAGCTTAGATAAATTGTACATCACCCGGACCAACAGGGAATTACCATGGGCCTGCAGAAGGAAGGAAGAACTGGGGGTAAGTGAGGGAGAAGTGCAAGGAATGGCGGGAAGGCACACACGTACAGCTACACCCTCATCATCCCGTCCAACATGTTCCACCACCCCGCACTCATCCCGTGCAACATGCCCACCTACACCCACACCCGCCCCTCACGAACACACACCCTACGCTGGCAGGCTTAGAGATCTCCCTGGACGCAGGCAGGAAGAACGAATACACACGCCCACATCAAATAAAGGAAATGATAAATGGAGGGGAAGAGATGGAGGGGAAACAGCTACGAGCAGGGGAAATGTGGAGATAACAGACGATGTAGACGACACGGAAGAAGAGGAGGGGTATATGGACTCAACACCGGGAAACCCGGGGGGTCAGATAGGACACAACCTAATGCCACTTTTGGAGAGAGGAAGGGTTAGACCACAATACGTCCCTTGGAAGCATGCAGACAAGGAAAATATAAAGTGCAGACTCCCATCACTAAGTGGAGGTGCGGGGAAGTGGATATATGAGATGGAAAAACACACTGCAGGACAGAAACTAGCAGTAGGAGACGTGAAGGGCCTACTAATATAAATATTGGGGGATGCATCAGATGACATCTGGAAGAGAGCGGGTTTCCCCGGGGTCAAAATAACAAACACATCACACGACGGGGCGCCATTTGCAAACGGCAGACATGCATTATGGCAAGCACTAAGGGTACAATACCCAGACACCTCAGACATAGGAGCAATTACATCGCGCAAGATGCGTGAGAACGAATATCCTATTGATTATATGCAGGAAATTCAAGAAAAGTGGCCTATGGAAACTAGAGAGCAGTGGGACAAGACACCAGCAATATTTTACCATATACTAATACAAGGGCTCCCGGAAGCGGTGCAGAAACAATTGAAGAAAGTAGTGGGGATGGAAGCAAAGGCTTGGCCGGAAATACAGCTGACGATAGTACATCATTGTAGGACATGGCAAGAAAAGATGAAACAAAAGGAAGAGGATAGGAAAGGGGAAGAGGCTAAATTACTGCAGAAAAAACTTACTAAGTACACAATGGAAGGTGCACTAATAACTACACCTACAACAATGACACAAAACCCCACGCAAGTAGTGGCCGCACAAGATCCCTCCCAAATACAATCACCACAAATTATAACACAACAGCTACCACCACCCCCACCATATACGACTAATATGGGAGGAGGATACACAACACCAGGAGCTGGATATTATAATTACAACAGGGGAAGGGGAGGAATGAGGAGGGGGAGGGGATACGGCTATAACGCACAACAGCAAGGGGGAGGATTCAGAAGCTACTACCCCACCGGGCAACCAGTATATCAGGACAATTCAGGAAGTTTCCCATGGCAGACCAGGGAACCACCTGTATGTTGGATTTGTTGACACATGTCACGCACATGTAAAATGAGACCCTCCACACCAGCGTGGGGAGAACAGGGACAACAAGGGCCTACAAGGGAACAGCAGGGTTACCAACAACAGCAGGCACTCCCACAGGGCAGTACGCAGCAACAGTTAGTAACACAACAACAGCCACAGACATATTCACTACCGCAACAACAGGTAGCGATATCACAACAACCCCAAGTGCAGCAAGTACAGCAGCCCACTCAAATTGAGGACCATAAGGTAACCTCCACCAATACACAGCTACAGCAAACACAACTGGGAAGGGTGACAGTGCTGGGACACAACCATTACACAGGAAGTGGTCAATCATTATACCCACAATAAGACAGCCCACAGACGTCCTTGGTGTGTCCCATCCTGTCGGTAACACCTAATAGTGCGGAGGAACCACGCATTGAGGTAACGATAGGTGAGAAGAAATTATCATTCCTTGTTGATACTGGGGCAACCCGGTCTTGCATAAGGGAGGGTAAATTTAAGATGTCAGGTGAAGCCCTGAACACCCAAGGATTCTCTGTGGCTATGGGGTTGGTTCCCTTTACTGATAACATCAACTTATCAATAGGGGATTATGACATGTCCATCCCGCTCCTATATTGAAGGGAGTCGCCAGTAAACATACTTGGGAGAGGCATAATGAGCAGGTTGAATATGACAATCTCCTTCACGGAGGACGGCATAATTTGTTCCACCCCTGGAATAAACATGCTCACTGCACGACAAATTATGCAAGCATACTGTGGGCAGACAGTGACTAGGGCTGAGCCAATAGATGGCGAACTGTTCCAGTACGGAACAGACATGGCATTCGCATGGATGCCAGGAATAGAAGGAAAAATATGGAGGAGGCCAGCAGCCTATCTGTTCAGACCTGAAACACCAGCCAATGAGCCAGAAGGAAAGGTGATTTCAGTGAGCATCGAGAGCATTATAACGACTGCTGATTATATCGCAGTACATGCCCAAGACAGGGAAGGAAGAGCATGGAGGGCAGTGATAGCGCTGACTGAGGGATACAGGCTCACCCAGGTGTCGGATGAGGAGCTCTTTTCAGAAGATAAGGAAGAGGGTGAAATGGTATTTATGATGAGTGTAGATATATGGCTAAGAGTGACATACAAGCAAGTGGCACAGAAAATTGCCATGGCACTTGGAGCACCCGCATCTACCCCAGTTCCCTTTTACGAGGAAGATATGGCAAAAGTTCAAACATCACTGTGGACCACTAGTCCCTATGACGTGGGTTGCATAAAGAGTATTGGGGGAGTAAGAATAAAACTGAAAAAGGGTGCAATACTCCCTAGAGTGAAGCAATACCCACTATCAAAAGAGGCAGATGAGGGCATATACGAAACAATAACGGCCCTAATAAATAACGGCATACTGGTACCATCAGAATCACCTTGTAACACGGCCGTGTATCCAGTGCGCAAAGCTAAAGGAGGGTCTTGGCGTTTCATCCAAGACCTCAGGCCCTTGAACAACATTGTAGAAGCAGAATACCCCATAGCAGCAAACCCGGCCACCATATTATGTGGAATTCCAGCAGAGGCCTCACGGTTTACAGTGATTGACCTCAAAAATGCCTTTTTCTCAATACCCCTGCATCCTGATTCACAAGACCTGACAAGCTTCATGAAGTGGGAGAATGGAAGAACAGGCTCCCGCCCTTCCCCTCTCGCGCTTGGCCTAGAGGATCACGGCCTAGACACCCGCCACGAGAGGAGTTTGCCTATCTACCAGACGACCAAATACCCTGGTACAGGATCATACGGATGTGCCCACCTACCTGCCCAGCAGCCCGCCCTGTCCATGCCGACACCTGCGGCATGGATCAACTCGACTAAACCTACATGTCGTTAGAGATGCCATGACGACCTAGCCAACGGTCAGCACACCTGTGCACACATGCACACCGGACACTCCCACACCAATCCACACGAAGAACATACTCAGTGCTATGACGTAGGTGACAGACATACCCACGGACGTGCATCTTTATTATTTTCCACATGCAGAAACGCAAGACTCATAATGAACTTCTCTAAAAAGGCTTGCTCACGCTTCTTCTAAGAACCATGTACCATAATGAAGAATATAACGGAGACACGATACTGAGGATAGAGCAGTATGATACCGTAACCTAAAGCGCTCTGCATCAAACGGTTCCACCTATGCACCAGGCCCAAGTAGGCCGCAAGCAAAAGCTTCCATGAACATTGAATGAGCAAGAGCTCGGTTGCTGACCCTGCAGAATGAGCCCGGCGAAAGCACACCTCCAAGGGCACAATGTTGCAATCTCGCACGCTGCAAGCCGACGCCAAGGTCGCACCTGCAAGATAAACCAGGCACACAGTGGGAAAAACAATATTAATTGTGCTGAATTTTGCCTCAAACACTGTCCCACCTCACGTGACAAAGCCAAACCTGACAGGATGCCAAGCCCAGGAGGAAGGAGACACCTGAATCCCACGTTTTAAGACACAGGCAGATACAATTAAAAGACTCACTGGACATCTGCAGCAGTGGGAGTAGTCGACCTCCCAACATATGAATAAATCCTCACATTGTTTACACCTACCCATAGTAAAACATTGTTGCAAATGACAGGTGCACCGCGAGCTGGGAACAGCGATAGACCCAGACTGGGAGGCTCGCGAGCGGACCAATCAGAACATGGGGCTTTTATCACTGACGCCATTAACATTGACCAATCCTCAGAGGTCTTCATGTAACAATTTTCATGTATCAAATTGAAGGGACAGCCCAAGTATATCACCTGACTAACCCTCAACAACTAAAACCGTTCTCTATATGTATGCTATACTAACCCTACCACTCGAGTAACCAATCCAGAGTGGAAATAGGTTTTTTGCTAAACTTTCTAAGGTGACGCAAGTAGCGCGTCATACTAAGGTAAAAAGGGCCTGCGAGCCCCACGATTGTGCGTGTGTCAGGACGGACGCGTACATTCCTTGACCCATCCCTGCCGTTTTGTCTAATAAACAGCAGAGTCACCTTGCTTCTTGCGTGTGTCTCATACTCTATCTCTTTTGGGATATACGGGAGGAGTTGGGGCCTCCCTGCCTGGAGGTCTACGGACGGCCCAGCCGACCCCGGCAGAATTTCCCCCCGACAAGTTGGAGGCACTGCTGAGATCTGTTTAAGATCTGCTTTTTTATTTTTATTTTTTCCAGGTACTACTGTTGCGAGGAGGCCCGGCGGCGCGGCCCCCTCTGCCGTTGCCCCCTTCTGAGGACTACAGGACCATCGCGGAACTGCGAGAAGACCGGACAGCGCAATCCGGATATTGGCCTTCGGGAGCCGGTTGAGAAGTATCCCGCCCGCGGTTGGCGAGTGTCCAGACGTGGTCCAGACGAGGTGAGATGGCGAGCCGCTTGGAGGGGTGCACGCAGTCGAGCGGCCCCGCATCAAGAGAACTTGGTGAGCATGCCACGCACAACAAGCAATGTGAAATTGTGAGGGAGGGGGGAGGAATTAAATACGGGAGGTGGGAGGTGTTGCACAGGTGCGCGGCAAAGGTTTGACAATTTAGTGTTGGCAATGAAATGAATGGTAGGCGAACGAGTGCGAGAGCAGTCGGCTACGTTACGAGAGAGAGGGGGTGGAGCACGAAAACATCACGTGCGGCCGCTCGTAGACACTGATTGGCCTAGGTCGCGACTACGTGTAAGGGTGTGTGTGTGTGGTTTCCTACGATTTGGCATTTATTGATCAATGAGTAGATGAGGATCCCTATTGTTCGAGCAAGAAACTCGATAGGTAGATGACGTTTCCCTGTAGGCGGTAGCTAGTTAGTTGCCCAATACGGAAGATAATTGGCTGGTTAAGCCCTCCTGTCGAGGGGCGTATCACACGCGAGGCGACACAGCGTGCGCAGTCCGATTATATTATTGATTACCTTGTTCCAGGAGTGACAGGAAGACAGCTGTGAGGTTAACGGGGGTAGATTGCAAGTGTATTTTGGACTTAAAAAATATATGAAGAACTTACCAGTAGCTCGAAGAGATCGGTGACGTCACCAGTAGGGCTTTCATAGGATATCCCGAGCACAAGGCATCTTTCTTTCTGAGAGTGGTGGGGAAGAGAACTGTGGTAAGGGAGTGGAAACGGAGATAAACGGTAATGAGTTGATCGGGGAAAGGCGAAACGGGGGACGTGGCTGCGCACGGAGAACGCCGGCCACGGCAGGTGTAGAAGAGGGAGGAGGAGCAAGTGAAAATAGGACGGCAGTATAAGAACGTCACAAGGGGCACGCAGCCGCAGGGGGCTACGTGCGCCTCGGCCGCAGGGGGCCGTAAGGGTGTTGTGTAAAGGAAGAAAGAAAGAAGAAAATATACAAATGTAAATACTATATTTTAATAATTTTCCTTAGCAGACTATCGCACGTCCCCGAATTTACGGGGCCAGGTAAGGATATAAGGCTGTATATTGTAAACTGCTAGTGAGATAACCGCTACCAAATAGGGGAAGGGTAACAAGTGGAGCGCTACTATGTCACACGGGACAGGATCGGGAGGGTGGGGGCACACCCTCACTTCCCCACTACAACACATATGTACCACACTGTCACCCCATAGGGAGAAACTGATCAAGTATAGCATAGAATGGACACAGGGGACGGACAACAAAATGATAACACCTTGGCCGCCTAATGGTAGCTTCGATCCATATACCCAACATTCACTATTAAACCATCTGCATAATACATACAAAGGGAAGAAGTTGACAAACCACGTGGAGGTGTTTAACTTATGGAGGATGTTCCAAGGGACCCGACCAGGACCAAATGGAATGTTCACTGTTGGGGAAATACCGGAAGAAAAAGAGATTAAGGAGGAAGGAGAGACTGGGAAAAAGGGGAGTGAAGACCCAAAGAACACGGGGAACGGACAAGAGGGAGGAGAAAAGAATAATAACTCAAAAGAAAATGAAATAAAAAAGGAACAGAGCAACGATATACCCCTAGCAAAGGTAGTGAAAACAGAGGGAGGGGGGTTGTACCCTTTAAGAGAATTAGGAGAAATAGAAAGAGGACAGTTAAGGGCAGCTGAGGGGTACTCGAACCCGGCATACAGCCCGCCACCATATGTGGCTCATATGAAGATGCCAGCAGGGGAGGGGAGGACTGGAGAAGAACAAACTGTGGAAATAGGACATGATGAGTGGGTAGCTGCGCAGATACTATTAAAATTATGAGGTTCATTAACAGGAGAAGAGAAGGAGGTAGTAAGGAAAATAGACGAGGATAATACCAGGGAGAGTGGAGTGAGAGGGGAAGAGCTGTTACGACAAAAGGAAGAGATTTTGGAGGAACGACTAGCAGAGTTAAGGGACGAGCAGAATGAACTGATCAAACAGCTCGAGAGGGAGGAAAGAGAGAGAGCGAGGGAAAGGAAAGAAGGTAAGAACGAATTGGAAAAAATAAGGGAACGAACTGAGGAGCAAAGGAGAGAAGCTGAAAGGGTAAAAGCAGCAGCAGAAAGGGTATCAAGAGCAGTGCTACGAGAGAGGAAAAGGGAAGAAGAAGAGAAAGAAAGAGAAATGGCAATGTGGAAGAAGAGATTACTATCAGAAACGACTAAGAAATACGAAGAAGGGAGGGTGATAGAGAGTATATTAGAAAGGGTGGGTGAGATGGGAAAGGAAGAAAGAGGATGAAAGGATATTGAAAAAGGTGAGTAGCGAAGTAATGGAGGAATTAAAAAGGAAGAGGGAGGAAATTGGTAGAGAGATGGAGGAGAGAAATGAAGGGGAAAGAGAAGATAGGAGAAGGGAGAGTGAAGTAAGGGGGTATGTGTATAGAGACGCAGAAGTAGCAACAACATCAGCGCAAAGGGGAGCGTTTGTAGAGGAGAAAAGGGAGAACCGGACCTAATAGACTTAAAAACAGTAACAATCAAGGGGAAAAAGAAAGAGTGGGGGCTGCCGTTTGTGAATGACTTTTGTAGTGAGGAAGAAGAAGGAATGGAGAAGGAAGGAAGAAACAGTGAAAGGGAAAGTGTAGATAAACTATACACCACCCGGACCAATACAGACTCACCATGGATCTGTAGGAGAAAGGATGAACTGGAGAGAAGTGAGGAGGAGGAGCAAGGGATAGCGGAAAGACAGACACATGAAGCCACACCATCACCATCACACCCTCTCCCATCCCACCCCACATGCTCAACCACCTCACGCTCATTACGTACAATCAAACTTGCGCCCTTCACAAACGAATTGACACCCTATGCAGGTCGGCTTAGAGACCTCCCTAGACGCAGGCAGGAAGGACGAATACACACGCCCACATTAAATACAGGAAATGATGGAAGAAGGGGAAAAGATGGAGAAGAAAGAGTTATGAGTAGGGGAAATACGGACGAAATTGACGATGTAGGAGAGAGGGAAGAAGAGGAGGGGTGTGAGGACTCGATTTTATGGAACCCAAGGGGTAAAACGAGACACAACTTAATGCCACTTCTGGAGAGGGGAGGGGTTAGACCACAGTACGTCCCTTGGAAGCATACAGACAAAGAAAATATAAAGTGCAGGCTCCCATCATTAAGTGGAGGTGCGGGTAAATGGATATATGAAATGGAAAAACACACCGCAGGACAGAAACTGGCAGTGGGAGATGTAAAGGGCCTTCTAATATCGATATTAGGGGATGCAGCGGATGACATTTGGAAGAGAGCGGGATTCCCTGGGGTAACAATAGCAAACACATCGCACGATGGGGCACCATTCGCAAACTGCAGACATGCACTATGGCAGGCACTGAGGGTACAGTACCCAGACACATCAGACATAGGAGCAATTACCTCACGCAAGATGCGTGAGAACGAAGATCCTATTGATTATATCCAGGAAATCCAAGAGAAGTGGCGCATGGAAACTAGAGAACAATGGGACAGAACACCAGCAATATTTTATCATATACTAGTACAAGGGCTCCCAGAAGGAGTTCAGAAACAACTGAAGAAAGTAGTGGGAATGGAAACAAAAGCATGGCCAGAAATACAACTGACAATAGTGCATCATTGCAGGACATGGCAAGGAAAAATGAAACAAAAGGAAGAGGACAGGAAAACGGAAGAGGCTAAACTAGTACAGAAAAAACTTACTAAATACACAATGGAAGGGGCACTAATAACTACACCTACAACAATGACCCAAAGCCCCACACAAGTAGTGACTGCACAAGATCCCTCCCAAATACCACCCTCACAGACTATAACACAACAGGTGCCGCCACTCCAACCATACACGACCAACATGGGAGGAGGATACTCAATGCCAGGAGCTGGGTATTATAATTACAACAGGGGAAGAGGAGGAATTATGAGAGGGAGAGGATACGGATATAACACACAACAGCAGGTGGGAGGACTTAGAAATTCCTACCCCACCGGGCAACCAGTATACCAGGACAACACATGAAGCTTTCCATGTCAGAGTAGGGAACCACCGGTGTGTTGGAGTTGTGGATTAGTAGGGCACATGTCAAGCACGTGTAGAGTAAGACCAGGAACACCATCATGGAACGAACAGGGACAACCAAGGCCCACACAGGAACAGCAGGGCATACAGCAACAGCAGACATTGCAACAGGGAAATGAACAGCAACAACTAATAACACAACAACAGCCACAGACATATTCACTGCCACAACAACAGGTAGCGATAACACAACAACCCCAAGCACAACAAACACAACTGGGTAGGGTGACGGTCCTGGGACACAACCCTTACACAGGAAATGGTCAATCGTTGTACCCTCAATAGGACAGCCCACAGATGGCCTTGGTGTGTCCCATCCTGTCGGTAACACCTAATAGTGCGGAGGAACCACGCATAGAGGTAACGATAGGTGACAAAAAATTATCATTCCTTGTTGACACCGGGGCGACCCGGTCTTGCATAAGGGAAGGTAAATTTAAGATGTCGGCCGAAGCCATGAACACCCAAGGATTCTCTGGGGCTAGAGGGTTGGTTCCTTTTACTGATAACATTCCCTTATCTATAGGAGATTATGACATGTCAGTCCCACTTTTATATTATAGTGCCTCACCAGTAAATATACTGGGGAGAGACATCATGAACAGGTTGAATATGATGATCTCCTTTACGGAGGACGGCATAATTTGCTCTACTCCAGGAATTAACATGCTCACAGCACGACAGGTTATGCAAGCATACTGCGGACAGACAGCGATTAGGGCTGAGCCAGTAGATGGCAAATTATTCCAGTATGGGACAGACATGGCATTTGCATGGATGCCAGGGATAGAGGGAAAGATCTGGAGGAGGCCAGCATCCTATTTGTTCAGACCAGAAACACAAGTCAATGAACCAGAAGGAAAGGTGGTTCCAGTAGACATTGAGAGCATTATAGCAACAGCTGATTACATTGCTGTACATGCCCAAGACAGAGAAGGAAGAGCATGGAGGGCAGTGATAGCACTAGCAGAAGGATGTAGACTCACCCAGGTGTCAGATGAGGAGCTGTTCTCAGAAGAAAAGGAGGAAGGTGAAATGGTGTTTATGATGAGTGTGGAAATATGGCTGAGAGTGGCGTACAAACAAGTGGCACAGAAAATTGCAATGGCACTTGGGGCACCCACATCCACCCCAGTTCCCTTCTTTGAGGAGGATATGACAAAAGTACCCACATCATTATAGACTACTAGCCCCTATGACGTGGGGTGCATAAAAATTATAGGGGGAGTAAGGATAAAATTGAAAAAAGGTGCAATACTCCCCAGAGTGAAACAGTACCCACTATCAAAAGAGGCAGATGAGGGCATATATGAAACCATAACGGCCCTTATAGATAATGGCATATTGGTCCCCTCAGAATCACCATGTAACATGGCTATATACCCAGTGCGCAAGGCTAGAGGGGGGTCTTGGCGCTTCATACAGGATCTCAGGCCCTTGAACAACATAGTAGAAGCAGAATACCCCATAGCCGCAAACCCGGCCACAATATTGTGTGGCATTCCAGCAGAAGCATCACGATTTACAGTGATCGATCCTAAAAATGCTTTTTTCTCAATACCATTGCACCCAGACTCACAAGATCTGACAAGCCTCACTTACAGAAACACAAAGTGGAAACACACCAGATTGCCACAAGGGTACTGCAAATCACCCTCAATTTTCAACAGAGTAATACAGATGGATTTGGGTAACATTGAAGTGGAAAGCACAGTGTTGCAGTATGTCGACGACATAATAATTTGCAGTACAAACGAAAGAACATGCAGAGAGGACTCATTAAAGATGCTGACAATATTGGCTGAAAAAGGTTACAAGGTAGACATGGAAAAGTTACAGTACTGTCAAGAACAGGTACTTTACATTGGTCAGCTCATATCCCAACATGGAAGAAAGATTGCACCACAAAGAGCACAGGCCATTTCAAAAACGCCAGTGCCACAAACAGTGAGGGAACTGCAGCAGTTCCTGGGTCTGTGCAACTACTGTAGAGCATGGGTATTTGATTACAGCTCATACATAGGACCCCTGCTTGAGGCGTTAAAGGAAGCTAATAAAGGGGAGAAAAAGTTGGGGTGGACAATGGAAATGAAAGAGGCTTTTGATGAACTGAAAGATGCGATATCAACTGCTCCGGTACTGGCAACCCCAGACTATGAGCGACAATTCTTTATATTTTCACATTGCGACTCAGCAGTAATGAAAGCGGTGTTGGCTCAAAAAACAAGCATGGGCTACAAACCAGTAGCATTTTACAGCTGCCACTTAGATCCTGTGATGTTAGGTAATTTCCCTTGCGAACAAGGTCTCGTCGCAGCTGCTTCTGCGGTAGAGAAAGCATCAGCAATCACCATGGGGTGCCCAACTACACTGTTTGTGGAACATGCACTATTTGCAATATTGAATAAACCTAAGTCCACCCTAACCACGCAAAGGGCATCAGGTTATGAGATCATCTTATCCAGAGCTGAACTATCAATTGTTAGATGTAGCACGGTCAACCCTGCAAGGTTCCTAGCAGAAGTAATTGAGGAAGGAGATTATGCACACGATTGTACGCAAATCACTGAAATGTACTCATGTACTAGAAAGATTGAAGAGAACGCACTAGAGGGAGGTGAGCTCCTGTTCATTGATGGGTCATCAACTATCGACCAAACGGATGGTATAAGGAGGACTGGGGCAGCAGTGGTAAAAATGATGGAGGTACCAGTGTGTGTGGCGATGAAATGTGTACAACTACCACAGCATTATTCCGCTCAAGCAGAAGAATTAATTGCACTAATCTTGGCGTTGAAGGAAAGCTTTGACAAACGAGTGACCATATATTCCGACAGCGCATATGTTACGTCCACTGTCCACTCAGGGCTGTCGAAATGGAGAAGAAGAGGGTTTAGGAGAGCTGATGGCACTCCAGTGCAACATGCCCTCCTATTGGCTGAACTAATTGAAGCAATAAATGACCCCCAAGAATTAGCTTTGGTCAAATGCACCGCACACACCAATGATGAAGACCACATTTCAAAAGGGAATTCAGCAGCAGACGCACATGCGAAGTATGCTGCATATTTTGGTGAGATATGGAAACCCCCAGAGTCAGAGAGAGGGAGAGGGAGGGGAATGGCTAAGGAGATGTTGATAAGAGAAGGGTACACCGATCTCCCAGCCACACAGATAATGGAGCTACAAGCGGCTGCACCAATGGCAGAAAAAGAATTATGGGTAAAAAGAGGATGCACAATGTCACCAATTGACGCACTATGGTGCCAGGGTGACACTGGAAAGATTGTAATACCACTGGCACTATTGAACACCGCCCTGAGCCAACTACACCACCCAGCCCACACAGGCAAGGAAGTAATTGCAGCATGAATTAGGGAAGACTGGTTCTGCCCCGAGTTAAATTCTCATGTGTCAAATTTTATCAGCAATTGTCTCACATGTCAACAGTTTACGGCCGGTCACACTCTGAAGGTGATAAGAGGTACTATACCCCGGCCAGAGGGACCCTTCCGACATCTCCATATTGACTATGTTGATATGATCAACGTATGTCAAGGAAATAGATATATGATTGTAGTAGTATGCCCATTCTCGAGGTGGATTGAAGCAGGGCCCTGTTCACACCCAGATGCATTCAGAGCAGCTAAATTCCTAGTGATGGAGGTCTTCCCCAGGTGGGGAGTGTGCGAGGTACTACGGTCAGATAATGGCCCACATTTCGCAAACGAAATGTTCCAGCACATCACGTCCTTACTGAATATCAAGCACAAATTTGCATGTGCATACCACCCACAGGCCAACGGTATATGTGAACGCCTGAATGGCCTATTAAAGGAGGCAATTGCAAAAATACAGCAAACAACAAAGAAGAGTTGGTTGTATTGCCTTCCACTAGCCCTATTTGAGCTAAGGAATAGACCAGGTTCCGACCACCACCTCACCCCTCACAAGGTGGTTACCGGACGTCAAATGCGCCTTCCCCTAACGCCAACATCAAGAGCATTTACCGACCACGAGAGTACTGCAAATGTCCTTGGCGATGAAATGTACCAATATGTGTCTTCTTTGATTACTAGTGTAGTGTTTGTGTCTCAACAGCTCGAGCGCACGCGGGGCGGGTCTAACAGCGATCAACAAGAAGACGCGGATAAAGAATTGGAAAAGGAAAGACTGTGCAAAGTTGCTAAAGGTGACCACGTACTACTTCGCAATTTCAACAGAAAGTGGAACAGTCCACGCTTCACTGGCCCCCATCTGGTAGAGGAGGTATCAACGAGAGCAGTAAAGCTACAGGACAAACATGCCTGGAACCACCTACATGACGTAAAGATCTACAAACTCCAGACCCGCCCCAGCGCCACCGACAGGGCCACTGGAAGAACAACAACAGCGTCACCAACGGAGGAAGAGAATTCTACCACAACTAACGGCCTAAGTGTCCCCATACCCTGCCACCCCTTAGATTGTCCAGAGACAACTACTAGAAAAGAAAGGGGTGATCCCCATACCGCCCACCCCATGGTTACACGATTAAAGAGTAAAGAGACTTCCGCCAGTTGAGCCCCAAACCCTCTGCCCGTTGACCCCCTACCCATTGTAGTAATAACTGAACTGAAGGACATTGTCTCGCACATATACACATGTAAACACCTCAATGTTCTCTTTCTTTTCTCTCGCACATGCAGGTACAGCGTATTATTGTACTACTAAGAAAGTAGATGACTAACCAATTCACTGCCCAGGAGTAGATGGTACCCTCCGACGATAATTACCTGGAAGAATTGTCACACCAATTTGTATATGAAATAAAAAGGCCAACGTACCTGAAAAGAACGAGGGTACATGTCTATTACACAGCATTCCTCTTGGCCATAGAACATTCAATGCCCCACCTCCAACCATACTTGCCTGCCCTAAGAGATAGATCGCTTAGATTGGCGTGGGAACAGCTCTTCGCCTGGGCACTGAATGACTACTTGATAGGGAGAGCTTAAAAAACGATAACTAACACTAATAACAAGCATATTAAGAATTTTCAGGCGGGCAACTGTAACGTCGCAAGAATAAGCTGCCGGACTGCAGCAAGGTAAGAGCAAAATGCCGGTGAAATTAGCATTTGTAATAACATTGATAGGGATTTTAATGATCACCGGATTCTTGGCTGCCTCTGTATGGCAGTACAGCTATGCTATCAATATTGTTGCTGTACCCAAACCTAATACACCCCCACCCCCAGCTGCAACAGGTGTTACGTCAGGTGGTACTAGTAAAATCCCACACAAGGAAAATAGAGTTAAACGCAGCACATACTCAGATAATAAAGGTATTGACAACTACATACAAAATTCAGCACACATCTCAAACAACATATGGTACCAACACATGACCCACATAGGTAAGCAGACAACAGAAGACAGCTGCTACGTTTGCTCATTAATCCCATACGCCATGAGCGCTTCGCGAACATTTGTTGCCACGGAGATAGATGAAAAGGTAGCACAATGTATAATATACCTGGCACTGTTCCAGACGAAAGGAAGATTTCATGGGACAGTGGTGCAACTGGTGTGGAAAACACGAGATACATATCCATATGAAAACAACTTCCTCAAGACTTATTTGAGTTACCACAAGAGCAGTTTACATGCTGAAGGATTCAGATACATAACAAGTGGTCCTGAAAAAGGCGAAACAAAGAAAGTAACACTACAGTACCTACCATGTGATTGGTACGCCACTGAAGTCCCTGGTAAAAACGGATGTTGGGAAAGACCACTGGTGATAATAACAGGAAAGGTGTACATGAACAACAAACGGGACATAGGAGTGGTTGGCAGCAACATGGTAACAAGAGAAAATATTTCAACTATTGACGGACACAACCATAGATGTTGGACGACTTGGGTCAAGTACGTACCTATGCTCACGTGGATGGAGAAGGATGAAGACCCAATAACAATACTGCCGCTAACTGCGCCTAAGGTATGCTACCAACATTAAGGGGAGGTGGACGTAGGATACAACACCAACTGTAAAAGCGTGATGGAGTTACCTGAGGGGGGAGCAGGAACAGCAGTAGTAATGGACCATTACTGGGCCTGTGGAGAAAAAGCATACCACACACTGCCCCCTCTGTGGAATGGTATATGCACAATGGTACACGTTAATGTACCATCACTAGTGGTACCCCAGAAACATGTCAAGATGGCGAACTTCCCCAAAATGGATGAAGGGAACAAGAGGAAGAAGAGATCTGTACAACCTCAGAAGGGGCCAGAGAGCAAAACCGACGGCAATAATACTGTCCTGAATAGAAAGAAAAGACAAGGAGAACCTCTGACAGGAAATTACCTATGGGGAAGGTCGGAAACAGCACTCACTTCAATTCCACCAGAACACAGACTATTCAGCAGAGCAGCAATGTTCTTCTCCTCGATAATACATCCAGGACTACAGGCTTACGCAAACGCAAAATGGCTCCAGATAACTCGATGGGAACTAATGATGACTATTAATTCTACGGTAAATGGATTCAACGCAATAAAAGAGGAACTGCGAGCTCTGAGGATGGTAGCACTTCAGAACAGATATGTACTGGACCTCCTCACAGCAATGGAAGGAGGAGTTTGCGCTAAGATAGGACAATCATGCTGCACATTCATCCCTGCCAACGATGCTGACAATGGTACACTGACAGAAGCAGTTTTACAATTGGCCCAGATGCACTCAAAAATGATGGATGAAAGTAAAGGTGTGAAAAAGGATGAGAGCTGGTTTTCAATATTATGGTCATGGATGCCATCTTGGCTGTCAGATGGACTGAAGATTATAGTTGGATGTACTATTTTGGCTGGAGCTACACTGATCATAATAAGATTTTGGAAGGCCCGGAAGGCACGCACCACAGACGAGATGATCGAAATGGTTGGCATACACCTCTTGATACCAACAGATGACGGCCAACACACAGGCACAATCATAAAAGAGAGAGAGAAGTTGCGCAACCAGATCATCACCAACCACCTGGACCCACCATCTGTGAAGCTCGAGAACCCAAGAAACCCAAGGAGCTACATAGGGAAATGGGTATACTGCACTCCTGGAGGAACCTGTGCATATATGTATTGGTCATTTGAAGACCATGTTAACCACTATGGACATTTGGGAGGAATAACTAAAATATGGAGAGTAAGAGGAGATAAAGAAAAGGATTTGTTTGTGGTCGACAAGTCGACCAGAGGGGGGACTGAAGTGGGAGAATGGAAGAACAGGCTCCCGCCCTTCCCCTCTCGCGCTTGGCCTAGAGGATCACGGCCTAGACACCCGCCACGAGAGGAGTTTGCCTATCTACCAGACGACCAAATACCCTGGTACAGGAACATACGGATGTGCCCACCTACCTCCCCAGCAGCCCGCCCTGTCCATGCCGACACCTGCGGCATGGATCAACTCGACTAAACCTACATGTCGTTAGAGATGCCATGACGACCTAGCCAACGGTCAGCACACCTGTGCACACATGCACACCGGACACTCCCACACCAATCCACACGAAGAACATACTCAGTGCTATGACGTAGGCGACAGACATACCCACGGACGTGCATCTTTATTATTTTCCACATAGGCTCTCAAAATGCAGAAACGCAAGACGCATAATGAACTTATCTAAAAAGGCTTGCTCACGCTTCTTCTAAGAACCATGTACCATAATGAAGAATATAACAGAGACACGATACTGAGGATAGAGCAATATGATACCGTAACCTAAAGCGCTCTGCATCAAACGGTTCCACCTATGCACCAGGCCCAAGTAGGCCGCAAGCAAAAGCTTCCAGGAACATTGAATGAGCAAGAGCTTGGTTGCTGACCCTGCAGAATGAGCCCGGCGAAAGCACACCGCCAAGGGCACGATGTTGCAATCTCGCACGCTGCAAGCCGACGCCAAGGTCGCTCCTGCAAGATAAACCAGGCACACAGTGGGAAAAACAATATTAATTGTGCTGAATTTTGCCTCAAACACGGTCCCACCTCACGTGACAAAGCCAAACCTGACAGGATGCCAAGCCCAGGAGGAAGGAGACGCCTGAATCCCACGTTTTAAGACACAGGCAGATACAATTAAAAGACTCACTGGACATCTGCAGTAGTGGGAGTAGTCTACCTCCCAACATATGAATAAATCCTCACATTGTTTACACCTACCCATAGTAAAACATTGTTGCAAATGAGAGGTGCACCGCGAGCTGGGAACAGCGATAGTCCCAGACTGGGAGGCTCGCGAGCGGACCAATCAGAACATGGGGCTCTTATCACTGACGCCATTAACATTGACCAATCCTCAGAGGTCTTCATGTAACAATTTTCATGTATCAAATTGAAGGGACAGCCCAAGTATATCACCTGACTAACCCTCAACCACTAACACCGTTCTCTATATGTATGCTATACTAACCCTACCACTCGAGTAACCAATCCAGAGTGGAAATAGGTTTTTTGCTAAACTTTCTAAGGTGTCGCAAGTAGCGCGTCATACTAAAGTAAAAAGGGCCTGCGAGCCCCACGATTGTGTGTGTGTCAGGACGGACGCGTACGTTCCTTGACCCATCCCTGCCGTTTTGTCTAATAAACAGCAGAGTCACCTTGCTTCTTGCGTGTGTCTCATACTCTATCTCTTTTGGGATATATGGGAGGAGTTGGGGCCTCCCTGCCTGGAGGTCTACGGACGGCCCGGCCGACCCCGGCAGAATTTCCCCCCGACATTCACGTACAGAAACACTAAATGGAAACACACCAGGTTACCACAAGGGTACTGCGAGTCACCCTCAATTTTCAACATAGTAATACAGATGGACTTGGGAAATGTTGAATTGGAATGTACGGTGCTGCAATATGTTGACGACATAATAATTTGCAGCAGAAGCGAAGAAAGGTGCAGGGAGGACTCATTAAAATGCTGACAATATTGTCTGAAAAGGGGTACAAGGTAGACAAAGAAAAGTTACAGTACTGTCAGGAACAGGTATTATACATTGGTCAACTGATATCCCAACACGGAAGAAAGATTGTACCACAAAGAGCACAGGCTATATCAAACACGCCATTGCCACAAACAGTGAGGGAGCTGCAACAGTTCCTGGGATTGTGCAATTACTGCAGAGCATGGGTTTTTGATTACAGCTCATACATAGGACCCCTACTTGAAGCATTGAGA
Organism: Ambystoma mexicanum; assembly: GCF_040938575.1. Lineage (NCBI taxonomy): Eukaryota > Metazoa > Chordata > Amphibia > Caudata > Ambystomatidae > Ambystoma > Ambystoma mexicanum. The sequence goes on along the minus strand of NC_090921.1, from coordinate 849,932,800 downwards.
GAAGCAAACAAAGGGGAGAAAAAATTGGGGTGGACAATGGAAATGAAGGAAGCATTTGACGAATTGAAACACGCAATATCAACTGCTCCGGTACTGGCCACCCCAGATTATGAACAACAGTTCTTTATCTTTTCACATTGCGACTCAGCAGTAATGAAAGCAGTGTTGGCTCAGAAAACAAGCATGGGATACAAGCAAATAGCATTTTACAGCGGTCACTTGGACCCTGTTATGTTAGGTCACTTCCCTTGTGAACAAGGCCTTGCCGCAGCTGCCTTCGCGGTAGAGAAATCATCATCTATCACAATGGGCTGCCCAACCACACTATTTGTGGAGCATGCACTATTTGCAATATTGAACAAGCCTAAGTCCACACTAACCACGCAGAGGGCGTCAGGTTATGAGATCATCTTATCTAGACCAGAACTATCTATTGTTAGATGCAGCATAGTTAATCCTGCAAGGTTTATAGCGGAAGTTTTGAGGAAGGCGACTATGCTCATGATTGTACACAGACTACTGAAATGTACTCAGGTACGAGAAAAGTTGAAGAGGATGAGCTAAATGGAGGAGAGCTCTTGTTAATTGATGGGTCATCAACAATAGACCAGAGTGATGGGATAAGGAGAACAGGGGCAGCAGTTGTAAAAATGACAGAAGAATTGGTGTGTGTCCCGGTGAAATGTGTACAGTTACCACAGCATTATTCTGCTCAAGCAGCAGAATTGATTGCACTGATCTTGGCATTAAAGGAAAGCTTTGATAAAAGAGTTACTATATATTGTGATAGCGCATATGTCACGTCAACTGTCCACTCGGGGTTGACGAAATGGCGGAGAAGGGGGTTTAGGAGAGCTGACGGCACCCCAGTGCAACATGCTCTCTTGTTAGCTGAATTAATTGAAGTAATAAATAATCCCCAAGAACTAGCTTTGGTGAAATGTCCTGCACATGGAAGATCATATCTCAAAAGGGAATGAAGGAGCAGACGCACATGCCAAGTATGCTGCGTATTTTGGTGAAATATGGAACCCCCCAGAGTGAGAGAGAGGAAGAGGGAGGGGGATAGCTAAAGAGATGTTGATGAAGGAAGGGTACACTCATCTCCCAGCCACACAGATAATGGAATTACAGGCGGCCGCACCAATGGCAGAAAAGGAAATATGGGTAAAAAGAGGATGCACAATGTCGCCAACTGACGCACTATGGCGTCAGGGTAACACTGGAAAGATGGTCATGCCATTGGCACTATTGAACACCGCCCTGGGCCAGCTCCATCACTCAGCTCATACAGGGAAGGAAGTTATTGCAGCACGAATTAGGGAAGACTGGTTTTGCTCCGAGCTAAATTCTCATGTAACAAATTTTATCAGCAATTGCCTCACATGTCAACAGTTTACGGCCGGTCACACAATGCAAGTGATAAAAGGTACTATACCCCGGCCAGAGGGACCCTTCCTGCACATTCATATTGATTACGTTGATATGATCAATGTATGTCAAGGAAATAGGTATATGATTGTAGTGGTATGCCCATTGGCCAGGTGGATTGAGGCAGGACCCTGCTCACATGTGGATGCTTTCAGAGCAGATACATTTCTAGTGAGGGAGGTTTTCCCCAGGTGGGGAGTGTGCGAAGTACTGCGGTCATATAACGGCCCGCACTTCGCTAATGAAATGTTTCAGCACATCACATGCTTACTGAACATCAAGCATAAATTTGCATGTGCATATCACCCGCAGGCCAATGGTATATTTGAACGCCTGAATGGCCTATTGAAGATACAGCAAACAACAAAGAAGAGTTGGCTGTATTGTCTTCCGCTAGCTCTATCTGAGCTAAGGAATAGGCCAGGGTCCGACCACCACCTCACTCCTCACGAGGTGGTGACCGGACGTCAAATGCGCCTTCCCCTAACTCCAACATCAAGAGCATTCACAGACTATGAAAATACTGCAACTGTTCTTGGTGATGAAATGTACCAATATGTGTCTTCTTTGATTACTAGTGTAGCGTTTGTGTCTCAACAGCTCGAGGGCATGCGGGGCGGGTCTAAGAGTTACCAACAAGAAGACGCCGACAAAGAATTGGAAAAGGAGAGACTGTGCAAAATTGCTAAAGGTGACCACGTGCTACTCCGCAACTTCAATAGAAGGTGGAACAGCCCACGCTTCACTGGTCCCCACTTGGTAGAGGAGGTATCTACGAGAGCGGTGAAGTTGCAGGATAAGCGTGCTTGGAATCACCTACATAACGTGAAGATCTGCAAACTCCAGACCCGCCCTAGCGTTACCGACAGGGCCATTGGAAGAACAGCGACAGCATCACCTACGGAGAAGGAGACGTCTACCACAGCTGACGACCTTAGTGTCACTATACCCTATCACCCCCCAGAGTCCCCAGAGACAAGTACTGAAATAGACACTGGACACTTGCCCACAGCCCATCCCATGGTCACGAGATCGAAAAGTAAACAGACTTCTGCCAGTTGAGCCCCAAATCCCCTGCCCACTAAGGTCACCCCCAGTTGAAGGACATTGTTTTGCACACATACACATGTAAACACTTGTATGTTTTCTTTTTTCTTTCTCGCACATGGAGGTACCGTGCGTAATTGTATTGTTAAGAAAATAGGTAACTAACAGCGTACATTCCCCAGGAGTAGATGCTACCCACGGACGATAACTACCCTGAAGCCCTATCACACCAATTTGTATATCACATAAAAAGGCCAAAGTACCTAAAAAGAAGGAGGGTACGTGTTTATTACACCGCATTTATCTTGGCCATAGAACAATCAATGCCCCATCTTCACCAGCACTTACCTGGTCTAAGAGATAGATCGCTTAGATTGGTGTTGGAGCAGCTCTTCGCCTGGGCACTGAACGACTACCTGATAGGGAGGGCTTGATAACGACAACTAACCATAATAACAGGCGTATTGAGAATTTTCAGGCGGGCACTTTAACGTCGCAAGAATAAGCTGCCGGACTGCAGCAAGGTAAGAGCAAATGCCGGTGAGACTAGCTTTTGTAATAAAAATGATAGGGGTTTTGGTCATCACTGGTCTGTTGGCTGCCTCTGTATGGCAGAAAAGTTATGCTATCAATATTATGGCTGCACCCAAACTTAACGTACCCCCACCCACGGCTGCAACAGGTGTTACGTCAGGTGGTACTAGCAACCCTCTGCATAAGGGAAGTAGAGTTAAACGCAGCTTATTATATTCAGATAATAAGGGTATTGATAATTACATAACAGATTCAGCACACGTCTTGAACAACATGTGGTACCAGCACATGACCCAGATAGGTAAGCAGACAACAGAAGACAGCTGCTATGTCTGCTCGTTGATCCCATACGCTATGAGCGCTTCACGAACATTCGTCGCCACAGAAATAGAAGAGAAGACGGCACGATGTATAATATATCTGGCACTATTCCAAACGAGAGGGCAATTTCAAGGAACGGTGGTGAGACTGGTGTGGAAAACGCGAGACACATATCCATACGAAAACAACTTCCTCAAGTCATATTTGAGTTACCACAAGAGCAGTTTGCATGCTGAAGCGTTCAGATACATGACAAGTGGTCCTGAAAAGGGAGAAACGAAGAAAGTGACACTACAATACCTACCATGTGACTGGTACGCCACTGAAGTTCCCGGTACACAAGGCTGTTGGGAAAGATCACTGGTAACAATAACAGGGAAGGTATACATGAACAATAAATGGGACATAGGAGTGGTTGGAAGCAACATGGTGACAAGAGAAAATCTTACCACCATAGATGAACACAACAACAGATGTTGGACGATATGGGGCAAGTACGTACCCATGCTGACATGGATGGAGAAGGATGAAGACCCAATGAGCATACTGCCACTGACTGCACCCAAGCTATGCTACCAACACTGAGGAGATGTGGAAGTGGGATACAACACCAACTGTGCAAGCGTGTTAGAGTTACCAGAGGGGGGAGCAGGAACAGCAGTGTTAATGGATCACTACTGGGCCTGCGGAAATAAGGCATATCACACCCTGCCCCCGCTGTGGAATGGTATATGCACATTAATGTATCATCACTAGCGGTGCCCCAAAAACATGTGGACATGGCGAACTTCCCCAAAATGGATGAAGGAAACAATAGAAAGAAGAGATCGGTACAATCTCAGAGGGGGTCGGACAATGACAACAGCAACAATAATGTCCTGAATAGGGAAAAGAGACAAGGAGAACCTCTGACAGGAAATTACCTATGGGGAAGGTCGGAAACAGCACTCACTTCAATCCCACCAGAACACAGATTATTCAGCAGAGCCGCAATGTTCTTCTCGTCAATAATACACCCTGGACTACAAGCTTATGCAAACGCTAAATGGCTCCAGATAATCCGATGGGAGATGATGATGACAATTAATTCAACAGTAAACGGATTCAACGCAATAAAAGAGGAACTATGAGTGGTGAGGATGGTAGCCCTAAAGAACAGATATGTATTGGATCTCCTTACAGCAATGGAGGGGGGAGTTTGCGCAAAAATAGGACAATCATGCTGCACATTTATTCCTGCTAACGACGCCGACAATGGTACGCTCACCGAAGCAGTATCACAACTGGCCCAGATGCACTCCAAAATGATGGAAGAAAGTAAAGGAGTGAAGGAGGATGACAGCTGGTTTTCATTTTTATGGTCATGGATGCCATCATGGCTGTCGGACGGGCTGAAGATTATAGTTGGATGTATAATACTGGCTGGAGCTGCATTGATTATAATAAGGTTCTGGAAGGCCCGGAAGGCACGTACTACAGATGAAATGATCGAAATGGTTGGTATGCACCCCTTGATGCCAACTGATGATGACCAGCACACAGACACCATAATAAAGAAAAGAGAGAGACTGCGCAAACAGATCATCACAAACCACCTGGACCCGCCATCCGTGAAGATCGAAAACCCAAGAAACCCGAGGAGCTACATCAGGAAATGGGTATACTGCACACCGGGAGGAAGTTGTATATATATGTATTGGTCATTTGAGGATCATGTCAACCACTATGGACACCTGGGAGGAGTAACTAAAATATGGAGAGTAAGAGGAGATAAGGAGAAGGATATGTTTGTGGTCGACAAGTCGAACAGAGGGGGGACTGAAGTGGGAGAATGGGAGAAAAGACCCCCCCCAATCTCCTTGCGCCCCTGGCCTAGCGGATCACCACCCAGACACCTACCACGAGATGAATTTGCCTATCTACCAGACGACCGAATACCCTGGTACAGGAACATACGGATGTGCCCACCAGCCTGCCCGCCAGCCTGCCCTGCTCAAGCCGACACCTGCGGCATGGATGAACTCGACTAAGCCCTTCAACAGTAAGGAAGTACATCGTTAGAGATGCCATGACGACTTAGCGAACTGTCAAGACCACCCGTGTAACCATGCACACTGGACTCCCCCACACCAATCCACACGAAGAACATACTCAGTGCTATGACGTAGGTGACAGACACACCCACTGACGCGCATCTTTATTATTTTTCACATGGGTTTTTCAAAATGCAGAAACGCAAGATGCACAAAGCACTCATCTAAATGCTTGCTGACGCTTCGCCTAACCTTTGCATTGTGATGAAAATACAACGAGGACATGATACCGCCTATCAAGCAATGTCGCCTATGAAGCAATGTGATACCACAACTTAAGTGCCGTGCATTAAACATCCCCACCTATGCGCTAGGCCCAAGTAGGCCGCAAGCAAGAGCCTCCACGAACATTGGACGAGCAAGAGTACAATTGCAGACCGTGCAGAACGCGCCCAGCGAGAACTGACAGCCAAGAGAGCGATGTTGCAACTTGCATGCCACCAGCCGACGCCAAGGTCACACCTGCAAGCTAAGCCAGACACACAGTGGAAAATACAACTTTAAATGTGCAGAATTCTGCCTCAACCACGGTCTCTCCTCACGTGACCAAGCCAAACCTGACAGGGTGCCAGACCCAGGAGGGAGAAGTCGCCTGGGTCCCACGTTTGAGACACAGGTTGCAACAATGAAATGACCCAATGGACACCTACAGCGATGGGAATGGTCTGCTCTCAGGCATATGAGCAAATCCACGCATTCTCTGCACGAACACATAGTTGCATATTGTTGCAAATGACAGGTACACCGTGAGCTGGGAACAACGATGGTCACAGGCTGGGGGGCTCGCGAGTGGACCAATCAGAACATGGGGCACTCATCACTGACGCCATTAACATTAGCCAATCATTAGGGGTCTTAATTTTCAAGTATCTAATAGAAGGGACAACCCAATTATACCACCTGACTGACCCTTAACCACTAACAGCGTTCTCTATACGTGTGCTATACTAACCCTACCACTTGAGGAACTAATCCAGAGTGGCGATAGGTTTTTTGCTAACTTTCCCAGGTGACGCAAGTAGCGCGTCATACTGAGGCAAAAAGGGGCCTGAGAGCCCCACGAATTTCGAGAGTCTGGACGGACGCATACGATCCTAGACCCATCCCTGCCGTTATTCAATAAACAGCAGAACCACCTTGTTTCTTGTGTGTGTCTCATACTCATTTTTGGGATACGCGGGAGGAGTTGGGGCCTCCCAGCCCGGAGGTCCGCGGAAGGCCCAGCCGACCCCGGGAGAAAACCCCCCGACAGGTCGCATTATTCAGATAGCCATATAGGCCTGCCATGGCCCTGGTGTGGTGTAGAGATTTCAGAGCCACGTATGCTGGAGGTGGATAAAGAACCCGTAAGCCAACTGGTATTCCTATCCTTTTCAGGGCTGGGTGAGATGGGACTGATTAAGGGGGTGCTCAACGGGCTTGTTGGCAAGGAGTTGCAGGAACCCCAGTTTATAGCCGCTCCAGAAGGCATTGTTGGGTGACATTACCCACAACCAAAGTCTAAAGATTTAAATCGGCCACCTCCCGCCGATGTGTGCATTTATTGTTGCAGAGAAGTTTTAGTGTGTAACACTTTGTTCTAGATTGTACAAGTTCGAACCCCTTAAACGTGGCCTTTATAAATAAACTTTCCCCTATCGCTCCATGAGGCCACATCCTTTGCAAGTTGCATCTTATGTAGCAATAGTTCTGCATTAGGTTCATAGCGTTGGCTAAGGATGTTTACCACATCTGCCACAACCGGGTCTGTCCCCGGTGCTTCCCCTGCACTGCTAGAATCTGCAGGTGGCATGTATAAAGTTAGTTTGTTTTTCTCTGCATCACTGTGTCTGCATGGTTTAAGTATGTGTGCAGAATATCAAAATAGAATGCTGCTTTATCATGCACTGAAAAATAAGATTTGTTTAAATCATCCTTCATTTGTAAGTCAAGTCGCATGGTAGCAACTTTTTGTATATCCCAGTCCGGCGGAGGTGTGGGAGTCGTCAGGTAGTGTAACCAGATACATTTTATGGGCATGTTCCATTATTGACCCCCGAGCAAGCTGGTGATTAGCGGTAGGGCTATGCCAATGAGCGATCCCATGAACCCACCGGACTGCGATACCGCTTTTCTTTTAGCGTTATTAGCTAATTGCACACTTTCTTGATGACCTTCTTTTTCTTTTTCAACACACTTATTTGATGGTGTGTTGGGGGATATGGCCCTTTAACATGTTCTGAGCAATCTCTGCAATAGCGGCGACCAAGTCGTCCGACCCCATAGCTTGAATGGCCTTGCATTGTTGAGGGGTGGCATATACAAGTATTTTCAACAGCACATTGTTTCTTCATATGCGTGTTAACATGGTGAAAGCGCAAACAGGTACTGACACGAACTTGCGCTTTATGTTTTTTTTTAGATATGTTTCTTGCGATATAAACAACAGGGTTTTCTGGCAGAAATATATCGGTGCACAATCTACATTCCGCTAGATTGATTGTTTTTAAATCAACAAGGAGATATCTGTAGGGCTTACTGGTCGCGTCTTCAAAAGATTCCATGACAAAATGCGTTTTGGTTGGATACATCTGGCGGGCTAGCACAGATAGTTGCTGTTGATACCGTGGGTTTTTAAATAACACTATATAGCTAGCTTTTAATGTTATCAATCTGTTACCCTTCCCCTTGTTAAATAAGTTCTGCACAATATAACATATGCTCACATTGCGGTGATGGGAATATTGAGTAAATGCTTTTATCTAGTTCAGGGTTCTGACCCACCTCAATCATCAAATCATCCACAACAATAATTTTCACCATGGTCAGCAGTAATAAAATAAAGTTGAGACTCTCTACATACCTCCTACAAACGGAAGGTGTTTACACTGCTGTTGTAGGGTGTTGTAAAAGAGGTTGCCAGAAACTGTAAAACCAAATAATATTTTTAGGGACAAGACAAGTGATACCACAGTGTGGGCATTTTCTAAATGTTTTCTGACAAAGTATTTCTTCCCGCAGCTAGAGGGACCATCCAGCACACGCACAAAGGGGTGTTGTAGCCTGGTATCCATAATGACAAAAACCTGTGCAGTAGCGAAGTATGTACAGATATCCATGTGTGAGCTTCTCTGGCGAGTTTAAATCGCAGAAGATGGCTAGCCTTTTAAGCTTCTAAAAGTTGATAAAACAAGCATTATTATATCTGCGCTTTTCTATGAACCGTTTAAGCGCTATGTGGAAACTTACACTGAATTCTAAATAAAAAAAGCAGTAAATAAAAAAACAAGATGCAGTACACATCTTGAAAACTGTATAAAACACATGTATTATGTATCACACATAACATATCTTTAGATGTTATGATGAATCATTCAGCATATAACATCCCATCACACCTGTAAAAACACTGATCACACCTGTAAAAATCACGGGGTTGGCATTTTTTAGCAGTGTCATGACACATGTTTTCAAAAATAAAAGAACAACTCTGCTTGTTGGGGCTACGGGCCCCTCTGGATGAATCAAAAGAACTCCACGCTTTGGGGGCCCCCCAGCCACTCCTTTGGAAACTTGGTCGAATCAAAAACAACAAGGTAAAAAAGAACTCCACATTTCTGGGCTCCCAGATATTTCTGTGGCCCCTCTAGATAAATAAAAAACAAGATAAAATGAGTTCCACGTTTCTGGCCCCCCAGACATTTCTAGGGCACCTCTGGACGAATCAAAACAAAAAGAACAACTCTGTGTTTTGGGCATCCCCAGATATTCCTCGAGCCCCTCTGGATGAATAAAAAACAAAAAGAACAACTCCACATTTCGGGGCCCCCAGAAATTCTTTGGGCCCCTTTGGATGAATCAAAACCAAAAAAAAACAACTTCAATGGGTGCAAGCTGTAATCCAGGCATGCCTACTGATGAAATTACAAAACAACTCCTTAGCATCGGTACCCCCCCAAATCCATCAGCCCTTGCTGATGCACGAAAAACACTGGACCACCCATCCTTGGGGCATTTAAAACATTAACGACTTGTTGATCCCAAGAGAGCCAGGCAGGACCATTGATGAATTCACAAATAAACTGTGCGGCATATTCCACCCAGATCCATTTGGCTTTACCGCTGTAACAGCACTGTAACACTGTTGGACCCCAACCATGGTTCGTTGAAACATTCCAAAACTGTTGATCCGTGCAAAACAGGCCCCATCATTGTGCGCGCAAGAGATCCAGCAGAGACAGGCAAACCCATCCGTGTGCGCTCAAAACATTCAGAATTAGTTGATCCCCACGAAGCACCCCATCCCTTGGAGACTTTTGATCACTTATGAGGCACCCGGACATTCGGGACGGTGTTACAAAAACTCCAGAACCAAGCGGGCCCAGTGATGATTTCACAAAATGCATCTGTAGCAGCAGGCCCCCAAATCATGAGCCCTTTCTGCTGTAACAAAAACATTAGACCCTGTGCTGAGTCATTAAAACATCAAATGTTTGTTGATCTAGTAACAACAGCTGCCCCATTCCAACGTCCCAAAGTTGTCCATCGCTGCAGGCTGTTCTTCCATAAGCTCCCTGTTGCAACATCCAATTGTTAAGAGCAATTTCTGTAAAAAACATACAAACATAGAGTCTGCATCAACATATTAAACCCGTATGAAAACCAAACAGAGGGATCTGAAAATTAAAATTTAATTCACACACATATATATATATATATATATATAAATAAATCTCGGCTACAACACTTTGTCAATGTTTGATCTGTGCCACATTGGCAGAAGCGCCATTTTATAAAAGTTTTAATTATATTCTCAGTTCTTGGCACCCATTGTATAAACCCACAGTTTAGTTCTTACATGTTTAAAAATACTAACATTCTAATTCAGCCTTCACATGTTTTCCAAACACCCCTGTGCACCCGCACAACCATATTAAACCCCTATAACAACCAAACACAGAGTCCTGAAAATAAACATTTCAATACTTATATGTACATATATATAAATTAATCTCGGCTTCCACAATTTGTCAATGTGTGATCTGCGCCACATTGGAAAAAGCACCATTTTCTAAAAGTTGCAATTATATTCTCAATTCCTGGCACACAATGAATAAACCCACAGACCAACTCTTACATGTTTAAAAATACTAACACTCTAATGCAGCCTTTGCATGTTTAATAAATACTCCTGTGTGCCCGCACAACCAACACAGACAACACAGACAGTGGAACCACACAAACATCACCGTGCCACGCCGCTCTGTGATGGTTGTGGGGTTTCACTGTCTGTGTTGTCTGTGTTGGTCTCATGTAAATTTGAAAGAGCTTGCAGCAAATATATTTGGTATAACCGCTACTTCAAAAGACATTTCTTCATCACTATATAAAAGCTGTTGCCTATTCCATTTGTCAATGTCTTTTTCTTGTAAGCGTGTGCATACAGGTTCAGGCTCTAAGTGCATATGTATCATTTTCATTATGTCACTGTGGTTACTTAAATCAGGGCTCACCACACCTATTGGCTTTGTCACAGGTCCACAATTAAGAACTACACCACAAAAAGCACCTATAGTGTATGCGCACTGCTGTTTTCCTAGAGTTAAAAGTGCTGCACACTTTCTAAATACTTATACATGTCTAATAACATCTCCAGCAAAAACAAATGCTTGTTTTAAAATAACAAATGTGCTATAAAATAAAACTGTGGCTGCTTTAAGCAGTCTTCCCTGTGTCTATATAAATGCTGTGGGCCTCATCACAAGTCTGGCGGTAACCCTTAAATGCGGCGGTAGCGCTATTACCACCGCATTTAAGGGTCCGCCAGATCATGGCTTTGGTGGATTTCCCCCCAGTTCTGAGCTGGGGGTAAATCCGCAGCAAAATTGCCGATTTTCGGCGCGATTACCGCTGGCGGGAAATCTGCCGGCGGTAATAACGCAAATTTTCCCCATTGGGCCCAATGGGGAATGAGGAATTCCTGAATGGGCCCAATGGGGAATGGGCAATAACCCTTCCGCCAAACCCGTGATCCGGCACTAATAGCGCCGGGGGTTTGGCAGTAGAGCTATTAGCGCTGGCGCTAATAGTGCCGGCATTACCGCCCAACTCGTGATGAGGCCCTGTGTCTGTTGGGTTTGGCAATGGCTTTTTTTCTTCTAAAAAGGTGCTCATTTGCACCATTGTTTAAAGTAGCCTGTTCAAGATTTAAAAAAAGGTTTAATGGCATAAAACCACACGGCTTGTCACATAATTGTGCGTGCTCTGTCAGCACTGATAGACCCTAGCACCAAGGCTTTCATTTTACACAAAGAATGTCCCCACTGCCGGAAACAACGTAAACCAGCTCGACCTTTAAAAAAACCTTAATTGCCTAAAAGCCAACAGGTCAAAGACCTCTCCCACAAAACAACATAAAATGTGGATTACAAAATGACCTTATTATGCCGGGATGTTTCCAAAGCCAGTTTTTCCATTCCCAGGTGCACTTTAACTTATATATATATAAATATGCAGACTGGCATGTAATTCTGCCTGCAGCTCAATAATATACACATTTTGTTTTAAAGCTTTTTTTGCACTATTAAATAAAAAAAACACAGGGCTAGATTCTAGAACATACACTTTTAAAGGCACACTTTAACTTAAATATATAAAATTGCAGGCTGGAAGTTAATCCTCCCTACACATAGAGAGTAAACACATTTTGTTCTCAATTGTTCATTTACATAAAATATACTTCCCTATATAAAAATGTAGGCTAGCAAATAATACTGCTTCCGCATAAAGAATAAACACATTTTTGTTTTAAAATGTCTGTTTGACTCATTAAACAAAATACACTTTCGTATGTACAAATACAGTCTGGCAGTTAATCCAGCCTGCAGATATAGAGTAAACACGTTTTGTTTTAAATTGTCTGTTTACCCCATTAAATAAAAATACACTTCCCTATATAAAAATGTAGGATAGCAAATAATACTGCCTGCACATAAACAATTAACACATTTTTGTTTTAACATGTCTGTTTGCCCCATTGCACAAAACTACACTTCCGTATATAAAAATGTAGGCTGGAAGTTAATCCTGCCTGCAGGTAACGAATACACCCATTTTTTTTATTTTTTCTAATCTATGTTTGTTTGCTCCATTAAATAAAAATACACAGGGCTAGATTCTAGATTCTAGAACAAACACTTTCAAAATGGTTTTCACATCTTGTTTAAACAATTTACACTCTTAAAACACAGCTATTTATTTACAAACTTGCAGTAAATACATAGAATCAACTCACTATTTAAAAGTAGAATGCCTCTTTCATCACCAGACCTAGATGTCCTGGGGTCTTCAGTTCCAGCCGGGGCTCCACAGATCATGCATATCTCTCGAAATCTGCAGCGATGTTCTGGCAGGCTCCCAAAACATGGGTTTTAAAGACATCCAACCCCCACCTCAGCAGAACATCCCCCCATCTGGCCTATTCCCTGTGCAGGCTGCTTGGGAGCTTTGTAAAGCCCATTATCATGGGAGTTTAGAATACAATGGGCCTTTCAGATGTCCTTTCGGCACAGAAGTCACATGCTGGCTGAAATTACAGGCACCTTTGGGCTATTCTTCCTTTACAATAAATGGGGCCATGCACATACAGTTTAGTTACACCAGGCACATGGCGGTGCATGATTACAATAGCCTTTGGGCTTCATCGCAAGGTTGGATCGTTCTGATGTGGCTTTATATCATTTGTAATAAACAGAGAAACCGAAATAGCTGACCTTGTGTGTGTGTCGTCATCTATGAATTCTCTGCCCTGCCGCAGCATTTTCATAAAGGCAGGCTGCAGCTGTGTTGCTGGAACACTGCATTCTGCACACCAGACAGAATGGTGGAATCCAGTGCCCCAGCATTGTGCATGCGTTTGCTGGTGGGTTTTTTGTAGCCCTGGAATTAGATCTTCACTTTTTATTTTGTTATACATTATAAACTATGCATTCACAGGCCCTGGCTGTTTTAAAAAGAAAACATAGTGCAGCTTTTGGCATAAAATGTTCACAACGATTGCATGTCAGTGCATGTCCTCTCATATAATTTTGATATCAAAACAATTTGATATCAATTTTCTTAATGTTTATATTAAAACAATGTTGATATAAATAACTTTGAATTTATATAAAATCCGACATAATTTTGATATATAAAATAACTGATATCATTTTGATATAAAAAAAATTGGATATAAAAAATGTTTTCAAAAATGTTATAAACATTTTCTTTTTTGGGATATAAAATATTTTTTATGTCAAACCAAATGTTTGGATAGCACATGTTTTTATAAATATAAATCGTATAAAGTGTATATCAAATTATTCAGAGGCTTATCAAAGGCCAGCTTTATAATTCCCACCTGTCAAAATTTACTTGAAGAGGAAAGGGGGCCCCTTTCCAGTTCTACCCAACTGATGGTGTAGAACTGGGATTGGTGTGTAATAATTGAAAACATTATTAGCCTTTTAATCCTTAGGACACTTAGAAACAACCCCTGACCATCCATTTAGTTGTGAACAATGCTATTCAACCAGAGTGCAACAAAATGTAAAATGTAACATTAACACCCCCAAAAGAATCTACTGGGAGGAACCCAAAATCTTCCATGAAACCAGGTCAACTGGCTCTTGGACGATGTTACAAGCTGACAGATATGTTTTAACGACCCCCATACTTATGTAAAGAGTTTTTCAAGCCTCACAGTTTTTTTCTCGAATGCAACTATCCTAATGTTCGTTGAGGTGTGGTCCCTTGACACCAAATGTTCAAGACCTCTTTGTGTCGAACTGTAAAACATACATCGAAACTGAACTTTAAATGTAATGCAGTTCTGACAGTTGTTACTTGCCCAATTGTTCTTTAAAGATTAGCTACATTTCTGGACGTGGGGAAATCCGAGGACTCACTGAGACAGTGGTGTGTGAATCATGCAAATGTCTTCCTTATTCTTTTTTGCCATTAGTTGCTGCTTCAGTCCCACTTGACAGCCACAACTAATGCACTGGAATGTAGGAGGAAGATTTGATGTGGGAAGGGACGCACAGTGTGTGTGTGTTATTTTGTATTTAGCCACTCATTGACTGCTCATGGCCATGCTAGTCCTTACAGCCATTTATTCCCACTACCTATCCCTCCCCACCCGAAATCATACCCTCTGTGAATCTCTTTGAGCGAGCTATATCAAGCTGTAGCATCAAACTGTGTGTTGTATATGCCCTGCAATGTTAGCGGCCTTCTGTGAGTTAGTGGCTCAATTGGTGCTTTAATTTGCTACTTCTGTAATACAAATGCCTTAACCAAGTCTGCCTTCAGTCACTTTCTTTATAAGTAGAATGTGTGTCCTCGCATTTCTTCCTCACACTGATGTCCTGTTAAAAATAAGAACCATTGTGGCTTGTGTGTAGGCATGAGATATGCATTTGTCAGGCACTGCCATCATATGATTTATTACTCTACCCATTTTCCATCTGTTGACAGACAGTACAATTATGGCAGTAGCTGGCAAATTCGTACCCATGCCTAACAAAAGGCAAAACTGTTGGTTCAGCCAATGCTTGTTTTAAAAAAAATGTTGACATGTATGAAAGCCGCATATGCTAGGCATAGTCCTCATGTGCACAGTACAGTCTGAGAGGCTACATTCTGCCATCACATGCCATGGCTAGCATCACATGCTATACTACTACAGTCTTCTGCCCAATAAAGGCACATATGCCAGGTGTAATTATATGCAAGGCACAGCCACACATATGCAGGTGCTACAATAATATATGTACAGCCACAAATACCCATTTACTGAAATCTATTGCAAGTGAAGGCCCATATACCCAATGTCATCACTGTAAGTAGGTTACAGCCACACATTTTCAGTCATTGCCATACTATGCTAATTGCAGCCTCAGTTACCACACACTGCAACCCTTTATGCTGCTGTCCCTTTGCAACTAAACTTTAGGGTTCTCTGCCCTTGACATACGGGGCATAGGTGACATGATAATGGGGCCTGCGGTCAGTGTTTATCCAGGTCTGGCATGGTCAAAACTGAAGAAGGCTCTGCAGAAGCACCCCCGTCCGAAAACAGGTGGCTGTTCAAGCAGGTGAAAGAGTCAGAGGAACCATGACCCAACACAAGATGGCAGCGGCATGGTGGGTAGTCCTCTGTTTATTTTCCTGTTTTCCTACCCTCTTTCAGTTTTTCCTATCTCTTGAGTCTTGTCCCTCCCCTTTCCAACCAGCAGCCAAATGAAAGCTGTAGTGGGCAACTTTTTGGCTAAAAAATGGGAGATGTGACACAAGGGATGAGCACAAAAGAAAGTAAACATCACTCAAGCTAGTCTTATTTACTTTCTACTCAAATGTGGTATTGTTTTGAGCACTAGGGGTTGCAATGTGGCGAAGGGACCAACAGGGAAGCCACGGATATCATCTGAAACTCTGTCTGACCTTCCATCCACGTATACCTTTAGGAACAAATACTCCAATAGTTATAATGTGCTTTATTACTAAGCACCATAAAGCAACAGCATTGGAAAAGGATCGTTTTCGTTTTCATACATTATTTATCCTATTGTAGTCCAAAGATGATTTATTGTCTTTGGTCTTTTTTTGAGAGGTAACAAATACAGTGCATAACATTTTCTGAGGACCCTAAATATGTGTTACCAGCACTACATGTACTAGGATGGTCACACATTATGGAATGTGAAAGACCCTTTTAAAGTAGTAAGCTTCCACTCATGTTATGCAGGTCCTTGTAACCCAGTGTAAGGCACTGTAAGGCTACTGTTCCACCCCCATGCCAAATAGATTTTTAAAAGTCAGGCCGGCAACTCACACACTCCTCCAACAGAGAACACATTAGACTACCATGGAAGCAGCAGCAGCATATAGAGTGGTGCCCATCTCCATTAAGGGCATCTCTTCTTTTCAAGTACTCCACACTGATTCCACCATGGCTACCAGATATTAGAGAGGACAAGTCCATGTCTGTAAAATACATCTTCTACAGAGAAAATAAAATGCAAAGAAGCATAACAATGTGTTACTATGAAAATAAATTAGTAAGCATCCCCACCGTCAGAGTAGCCAGTTGGGTAAGATCACGTGGAATCAGAAAGCTCCTGACACCTTGTCTACATAGGACACTACTCAAAGAGGCATATTCATGGAACCAACTGCGTGGTCATCGGCAATGAGAAAGTATGTACAAAGCACTGGCGTAATGGGCGCCACCACTTGTCCCTTGGATGTAAAACAAAATTACATTTTCTTTTTTTTGCACACAAAAAATGAAAACAAAAACACATGTATTTTTTAAGTCACTCTGCCTTCATAAAGAAATATTTTCTGTAATAGAGATCATTTCTTTATGAAGGCAGAGTGACTACAAAAAAAAACTTTATTGTCGAAGTCCAATGGCGCCCCTTCACCCCAACCCATGACGTGGAACTAGACTGGAGGCATCCATGTCATGGAGTGGGGAGAGCCCTATGACTTCAAAAAGAAATCGTTTATTGTTCAAGTCACCCTGCCTTCAGAAAGAAATGTTTTCCGTTATGGTTCAGTCCTTAACGGAAATAATTTCTTTATGAAGTCAGAGTGACTTCAAAAAGAAATCATTTCTTTTTGAAGCATTAGGGCTTCCTTCAACCCCATGACATGTGCATGTGTGAGTGCATTGCAAAAGGGTGCACACTTAAATCTATAGGTGGCTTTGTGTACGGTGAAAGGGTACGCACCTAAATGTATGGCTGGCTGCCTGGGTGTGCCTATATGGTGAAATGATGCAAACCTAAATGTATATGTGGCTGCCTGGGTGTGCCTGTACGGTGAAGGGGCGCACACCAAAATATCAAGGTGGCTGCCTGTGCGAGTTTATGATGAAGGGTGTACACTTAATATATGGCTGAGTGTCTGAGTGTGTGTGCCTGTATAGTGAAAGGGTGCACACTTAAATGCATGGGTTGCTGCCTGGGTGTGCCTGTATGTTGAAAGAGTGCACCCTTAAATGTATGGGTGACTGCCTGTGCCTGTATGGTGAAGGGTACACACTTAAATGTATGGATGGCTGGGTGTGTGTGTGTATATGGTGAATGGTGTGTGTACTTGTGTTCAGGGGCGCAACAAAACCTACATTTCGGGGGGCTAACCCTTCAAATGTTGGGAGAGGTGAGGGTGGTGGGAGAGGTTCAAACTCATGTGCAACTAACTTTATGCATTTTAATGGAACTATTCTAGCGCAGCTGTAATGTACAAGCAGTTACCTCTCTCCTTTAAGTCTGAAAGCACCCACTTATGGACTGCTCTGAGAATAAGCGGTCGCCTGTTCTATCTCTACCCTTCCAATCACTCCCCTGGCATGCAAGTACTAAACCCCCATCACAATTTCCATCGTCTGAAAAATTATGCATTTGAATGCAGGTACTAACAGTGAAATGTTTTACATTAGTAATTGCTGGGTCTTTGTCAACAGAAAAATCCAGGTGCCCTTTAACATCTGTGTCCTTGTCTGTCTGGGAACTGCTCTGTAAGTCAGCCAGGTTGAGGCAACACAGCCCAAAATTTTAGTGGGGGGAGTGCTGAAGCCCAGTAAGCTCAATGGTGTTGAGCCACTACTTGTGTTTAATGCCTTGATTACTTATTGGTAATCTTCATTACTCTGAGTCCTATTTTTTCTTGTCCCAATACTTGTGTATGAGGCACTCTGCCTCATACACAAGCACTGGGATGAGGTAGAGGTACGTGGAGGTAATGCCTGACTTAGCTACCTGTAATCTTCATTACTCCCAGTCCCCCTCTTCCTCATCCCAGTACTTATCTTTGAGGCAAGGAGCCTCATGCGTAAGCACTGGGGAAAGGAAGAGGGACGTGGAGGTAATTTTGGGCCAAGGAGCTAATGTTGGAGGTTGAGGTAGGGGTGGAGTGAGAGGGGATGTGTGGGGGGTGGGATTGTGCAATAAATTATAATGGACGTCCATGTCCAGGTTAAGCAGGCATGATATTGGTATTAGTGGTTATAGGGGCATTTTTCGTGCAGCCAGTCTAGTCATTTGTTAGTTTGGGTTGACTTTTTTTAACTGGGCATTTCTGATAAAGCAGTTCTGCTAAGTATAATTACCTAGCTAGACTGGAATTTGGGTGCTGCCAATCTAGCGGTTTATTACAGCGGCATTGTATATTTTTCTGTGCAGCTGTGAAAAAATAACCATGATAAGTGTTATTGCTTCAACTGGCATTTTGGTGCAACCAGTCTAGGTATGTCTATGCTTTACTGAAATATGGTATCATGTGTCTACACTGGTCTACATTGTGCAGCCAGATGGACATGTTTTCATTGTGACATGGCATTTTTAATAGCAAAGCATTAATGTTCCTGTGCACTGTTGGTGACTTCCATGTATTGAATTTTTGGATTGGTGCTATCCTACAAAACAATTGCAAACATTCTGGCTTTTTAGCTAATTTTTCTCAGAAAGTGTGCTGTATATTGAATTAAAACACATATTTATATCTTTCTTCTAGTGCAGTGTGTGGCATACCCCTGCAGCAGCACGTTTGTGTGTATTGCGCAAGTGTGGTAATCTAGGCCGGCTCAAAGTGTGGCAGGACCCGTGATTTGTTGCCGAGTTAGGTGGGCCCCCTCAGCATGGCTCACGGGGGGCCCAAATGTTGTGTTACGCCACAAAGGGTATCAAGACTCATTAGCCGTGGTAAAAACCTGTCTGTTTCTACCACCTTAGATCGACTTTGACAGCAAGATTAGGACTCTGCCAATCAGTTGTGGCACAGCAATGCTGCTTCTCAACAGTTTACCTGAGACGGAGTATCTGCTAAAGACTGAGGACAATGTGGTGACCACTCAGAGACACTGCCGGAACCTAACAACCCTCTCTAATGCCACCTGATGAACTGCTGCAGACACTGTCAGCCCAAAAAAGAAAAATGGTTTAGGCCACCCCAGCAGAACATGGAGATTGCCATTGAAGTATGAAGACTACGAACGGAATCTCATCCAGAGACCACGTAACTTGACGAAAGAAAAGGAGGCATACAGTGGCCCCATGTGTGCTTCTGTGGGTTTCTGTGTCACATGTTCTCTCCTGGACGCTCTCTCTCAATGTGGCCACTATCTATAGGCTGCCTGGCCAGGTCACCCTATTCCTCCCTGAGTGGGTTGACCTCTCCTCCTCCTTCCTTGCCTCTACCTCACAACTTTTCCTCCTCAGAGACCTGAACATCCACCTGGATGCTACTAGCCCCTCAGCGGGGCTCCTTCACAACCTCTGCAACTCTCTCTCTGTCTTTATTCTTCCCTCTGGCCTGACTCACTCTGCAGGGCACACCCTGGATATTATGATCTCTTCAGACCTCCCTCTCTCCAACCCTCTCACCACTCCTCTCTCTTGGAGTGATCACTTTCTTTTTTCCTCCCACCTTTCTCGCTCTACCCCTCAGGACAAGCCGACCCGAGCACAGCCACCCACCTTCTCGGTCATCCAGCCCATTAAGCATGTGTCTTTTGAGCCTTTTGCCTCTACTTTCTCTCCTCCTACACCATTGGCTGACTCACACTCTGTCACAGCCCTCTCTAACCTTCATCGCTCGATCTCTAACACTCTTGACATTCTTGCCCCTGTCATAAGGATCCGTTTAAAGCCTACATCCAAGAGCAACTCTTGGTACGGTTCTGACCTCATCACCCTTAAAGGCAAGTGTAGGGTGGCTGAGAGGAAGTGGAGGGCATGAGGCACACCCTCTGACAAACTGGCCTGCAACCTGCTACAAAGCATGTGTCTCTGCAGCCTCGAACAACTCGGACAAGCATTTCCAAATCTGCAAGGAGCTGCCCAACCCTGTTGCAGACTCTGCCTCTCCTGTTCCCCCAGGCCCTCTGCACAGCTCTGGCTTCTAATTTCACCATTAAAACTCAGGACATACTGTCCACTCTTGCATCCTCTACCTCCTCATCTTCCTCTACTACCAACTATGGCCCCTCTTTGGCCATCTTTCCTCCTTCTTCCTCCTCTTTTCCCCTGTTCACCATTGACAATGTTTCTAGACAAGTCTGATCTGTGCAAGTCTCATCAAAGCAGGTTCTCCCCTGCTCGTTCAGAACAATCAAGGACCACATCGACACCCTTGCTACAGCCTTGGCTGATTTCTGCAATCACTCTTTTGCCACTGAAACCTTCCTTTCCCCCCTTAAGCACTCCCTTGTGCACCCCTTTCTAAAGAAGCCCTCTGCTGATCCTTCCTCCCCGTCAAACTGGAAAACTGGCCATCTCCCAGCTCAATCTGCACACTGAATCTTTTGGTTGTCTGCACGACCACCTATCTGGCTTCAGAGTGGCCAGAAGCATGGAAAGTGCTCTCCTGAACACCCGTGAAGACCTGCTCTCTAATCTTGACTCTAACCTTCCTTTGATCCTCATTCTCCTCGATCTATCCTCTGCTTTCGACACGGCCAACCATGCCATCCTAGTCAATTGCCTCTGCAACAACTTGGGTATCTCTGTTCAGGTCTGGGCCTGTTGACATTCTTTCTAATTGAGCAACCCTCCCAGCTTCACCATGGGTCTTTCCTCTTGTTTATCTCTCTTTCTACTTGTTGTGTTCCCCAGGGATCTAACCTTTCTTGCTGGCTATTCAACAACTACCTGGCACCTCTTGCCCACTGCATCTCTACATTCTGCTGTAACTTTCAGTGTCATGCGGATGACACCCAGCTCCCCTTCAGGCTCCCCTCATCCACCTCTGCTCCTTCTTTCATACCAGACTGTCTGGCCACAATTCAGAAATGGTGTGCTGACAATGATCTTTGCCTTAATGCCTGTAAGACTGAGATGTTCTCCATCGGGACTCTCTCTCTCTCTCTCTCTCTCTCTCTCTCTCTCCTACTCTCCTCACATCTCTGACATCTCGAAGAAGTCAGACTATCAGCTGCACCTCCTCAGAGGTATTCTGCCTTTTCTCACTTTCCCCCGGAACCTCACTGTGTCCAGAGCCCTGGTCCTCTCTCCGACCTTGGCAGGGCGTTAAGTCCCCAATCCCCCTTTACCCTTCCCCATTCCCATTTTTGCCCCATAGGGCATAATGGGAGTGGGGAAGGTGTTAATTACGCCACCGTAAATTACGGTGGCGTAATTAACTCCATGGTCCCTTAGCGCCATGGATTTTAACACCTGCTAAAAGCAGGTGTTAAATCCGCCATGGCGCTAAGGGACCTCGTACTCAGGCAGTAAGGGTCGGCGCTGTTTACGCCATCGTAAAACCCTTACCGCCTGAGTCGTAATGAGGCCCTTTGACCGTTACAACTTATCCAGAACAGTACTGCAAGACTTGTCCTTTGCCTCAAGCCCTGGGATCGAATCTCTTCTGCTCTGAAATCTCTCCACTGGCTCCCTGTGGCTGCAAGGATCAAGTTCAAGACCCTTTGCACCATTCGCACCTTGAAACACTTGTGTATAGGCGCGTTACAAATGCCATATCATATCATATCATCCACAAGAATTTCCAGTGCCTGGAACTGCACTACCTCCAACTTTATTTTGCTAAACATCTTCCTTCTCGAGCCCTCCGCTCATCCACCTCCAACTCTCTTAGGGCCAGACGCTTCTCTAAGCCACCTTCTGGCAACAGCACTTAATGAGTTACCTGCACTTTTCTCTGACCCCAATTACTTCTCCCCCTCCCTCTTCCTTGCACTTGTGCGATCTGAATGACACAAGGCCTAGTAAGATCGTTGTTTTGTCCTCCTTCTGTCCCCCCCCTTGTCTTGTCGCACCTAGAAGCACTTGTGTGCAGGCGCGTTATAAATGACATATCATATTATATCATATCACATACATTGTGACATGTGGATACATGGGACGGGGCACACATGAGACAGCAATGCACAAGCAGGTAGAGTGGAGAGCTCTACTTTGCAATATGACAGACACTTCTGCCGGAGCTTTTCTACCACGTAAGATGGTACATCTATCTTATAAAAGATACTGCTGTGGTGAATACATACGTGAGTTAGACAATGCGTGGCTTCAGACTCCTGACATTTGAGATCTCACTTCACACACACCGCAATGGCACTATTTTTTTAAAATCAATCTTTCAATGTTGTAATGCGATGTCAGCCCTACTGGTGTTCTAAGCTGTAACATAGGCGTGTATAGCTTATTAGCTAATATGCATATTTATCTGGGTGCATTTCTGCAATGGTGATCATTTACTTTCAGACTTGTATGCACATGTTGAGAATAATTACTTAGCACCCCCACTGAGTTTCACGTCCCGAGAAATATTCAGCTTATTGCACAACTGATTTTTTAATGGTGTGGGTATTTGTATGCCCTCATTTTTCCGCTGTTGCCCATTTGAGATTTGGCGAGATGCATACAGGCTGCCCTTCATTCTTTTTTATGGCACATGGACAGCAGATGATTCTTGCTTACAAATAAGAGTTGAAAGCAACAACAAAAAAGCATAAAAAGCTGAAACTCGATTAGTTTAATACTCCAATAACCTTCCCTTTCCTGTTGTTCAGTTTGAGGCGGATGCACAGATAAATACGAACAATAGACTTTCACAATTGACCAACGTGTCACTCCCAAAGACAGTGACATGACTTTGTTTTAAAACAGAAACGCTCTCTTCTGTTGATGTGTGTCCACTCGAATGCCAGAAGTGCAAACCTCAATGGATGGAGGCAGAGAGATAGATGTTAGAAGCAGATCAGGTGCTGCGTCAGCAAGCACTGTGGGCGAAAAAAGACCATGCTAGTTAAATATCCCTAAGAAAAAGACAAAGCAATCAGAGTGACATGTTCGCCAAGGGGCCTTCGGGAGGGCGCAGCAAAAAAATCAAGCAGGCTGACTTGCACAGGCTCGACTCATCTTGACATGTTTGCTTCTAGTCCATGATATAGTGTTTTCAAGTACTGTGCGAAAAAGCCTCTCATAGACCTTCTGAGTCTTGATCAAGTACATGTATTATAACATTGGCGACGTGTACTATGAGGGCAGCAACTGATCTCCACACCTCACGAACTATGAGGAATTGACTTCCGCCCTGCTGGGATACATGGATTAGTGGAAGCTAAAAACAAACACTCACCCCTCACACTTCTACAAACCAAGAGCCAACACATTCATTTGTGCCTTGAAACACGTGTGTATAGGTGCGTTATAAATGCCATATCATATCATATCAAAGGTAAAACAGTCAAGAGATATACCTGATTTGCCATTTGTGGTAACGTGGGTTGAGGGAAAGGTGTACTTTTAAGAGTGGTGTGAATGTGGTGCAGTACCAATCCAAACCCAAACAGTGAAGTATAACAGTCCACAATAAAGGAATGCCCAAAGGTCTATAAGAATGTATACAATTTAATTAAATACACCATGAACAGCAATAACTAACTTGAAAAACACTGCACAAAACCCACCCCTAAAGAAAGAGCACAAAATAAGCAAAGCTAGTAGATGCAGTACTCTGGGTAATGAATCAGGGGTGAAAGGCAAGCAAACAAACAACAGACCGATTATGAATGTGCCATTCTTGTTGAAGATCTTAGATCGAGCAGCATATCTTTATGTTCAGGAATATCTTGTCAAACAGAAAATCTTGAGTAAGCATCAGACAGGCTTTAGGCCAGCACATGGCACAGAGACTGCCATGCTGGACCGGGAACCAAACAGCCTCCAAGCCATGGACGAGGGCAGCATTGTATTACTAATGCTTTTGGATTTATAAGATGCCTTTGATCTATTGGACCACACCATTTTGGTAGACAGATTATTGCACTCTGCACATTTCTTGCTATTGGGGCTAAAAGATTGAAATCCTTTTTGGCCTATCGCTCATCCAGTGTTTATTGGTGCAGAAGCTGCACACTCGGGTATTGTGCCTTACGGGGTGGAACAGGGATCATGCTTATCACCAACTTTTTATAACATCTTAGCTAAGCCTTTGTTTGGGTTACCGGATGCTGAGGGCATTATCGGAGCAAAACTGGATTACTGTAGAAGCCTGCTATATGGAATAAGTAGGAGAGAGATAGCTAAACTGCATGTACTCCTGAACAGTGATGTATGTGTGATCGAAGGTCTAGGTAGGAGAGATCTTATCTCTGATGCTAGGCAAGCTCTGCAATGGTTACCATTGGGATCCAGGATAGCATTTCGACGTCTCACTCTCTCGGACACATGCTTATCTGGCAACAGTCTAAGCTATTAATAAGAAAGGATTTCCTGGTTATCTCCACAAAGAACATTGTAGTCTAACTTCACCAACTTGTTGTTTGTGCCGAGAGCTAAAGAGATGGCAGTAGGTCAGGGTGCATTTGATGTCGAAGTGCCTATGCTCTGGAACACCTTGCCACTGGATTTGATCAGATGCTGCTCTTTGGGCCATTCTAAACAAACACTGAAAATGTACCTTTTGCTTAAATAGCTTGGGTAAGTTACCCTGATCATGTGCATTATTAAAGTGGATTAGACTAATACTAATGTGTACTTTACAGTTAATGTGTGTATGTGTTTCTTTGTCTTTTTTGCGAGTGTGCTGATGCATCCGGGCTTGCTTGTTTGATGCTTTACAAATAATAAATAAATAAAAGTAACAATGTTCATGAACAAAGCTATGTACTTGTGAGCTCAAAGGCTTCAAAGTGACTTAACCAGTCTCTATGGCCTGTAAATGGACAAAGAGGGAAGTTAGCAGTCAATAATACCTTCTGTGCAGTTCTTAGTGGTTCAGCAGCACCGAACCAGATTTCTTGTTGCTAAGTGATGATCAGGAGAGAGCAAAAGGCAACAACAGAGGGTCCTGCTGGCTCAAATGTGCTGACCAGTTCTTGAAACATGCCCCAAGCAGCACATTGGCATAAACATTAGGATCCTGGCAGTCTTGGCTCTAAGGGTGCTGTGAGTCCTTTTCTCATGCTCCAAAACGTGGGGGAGGATGGCACACAACCACAGGGTTCCTCCAACATGGTGAGGTTCTGGGTGCCGCTGTGGCTTACAGAGAGGCAGTCTTGCTCTGGCAGATAGTCACTTCTTAGGTTGCTGTGAGTCCCACTCTTAGAACTCAGTAACAAAATGGGACCTTGTTCTCAGGCCCCCAGAGACTTGGGAGGCTGGCACACAACTGGAGGGGTCTTCCAACATGGTGAGGTCCTGGGTACTGCTGTGGCTGGCAGAGGGGCAGGTTCTGTTCCAGCAGCAGATAACCCCCAATGGTCCCTAAGGATGGTTAGGGGAAAGAGCTGGTCTCTGCCTTGGAACACCTGCCTTCCCCTCCCAACTGGAGGACTTTACAAATAGCTTCTCTCAGCAGGGTCCAGTGAAATCTTCAGTATGGTTCAAGATGAGTCCAGACGATTCCCAGGATAATTCGAAGAACTGGTGGGAGACCCATCTTTAATAGGCAAAAGTCCCCATGGGATTGGACCAAAGTAAGCCTGCTTTAGGGGTCCAATCCCTGCTCTTGAAATGAGTCGACATTGCCCATATGATGTCACACCCAAAGTGCTTCTTTGCAGAGTAACTCTGCCCCCACCCTTTCGCAATTGGAACAAAGGACTTTAGAAATGCAGGACAGTAGTGTGAGGATACTCCCTATAAATGGGTGTGCTTCTTTGATGCCTGGCCCCAGGGCATCTGCTTGCTGTGGGGCTGTCCATGGCAGAACATGTTGCCTGCCCTCACAAAGAGATCAAAGAAGAGGCTTGGCCTTTCAGGTTCCTGTCCTGTCAGGCTAAACCTGTCTTGCCCAAATGTACATCACCTTCCACATCTGAGCTTGCCTCACAGGAGCTGATACATTTATGAGATCAAACTGGATGTGGCTGTAATAATCGTGAGAATACCATCCACCTTACCGTAACTCAAGTCTGGCTTATATTTAAATATTATTATTATTATTATTATTATTATTATTATTATTATTATATTTATTGAGCATGGACATAGCTTCAAGAAACAATGGAGAGCTTTACAGATGCATACACTAATACCGATACATAGCAGAGCGCTTTACAGAGGTGTACAACATTACAGATGCATAATGGACTGCTTTCAGTGGTAACAACAGAACAGATATACATTGGGCGTAGGATGTAGAGAGGGACAGAGGAGGCGTACAGTTGTCCTGGGAAGGGGGGCAGCGTCTAGTGAGTCAGGTGGTGCGAGGGGTGACATGATGGACTAGGTGTTGAGGAGGAGAGACTCTGAAGAGATGGGTCTTGAGTTCTTTTCTGAATTGTAGGAGCGTGGGGGCGAGTCTGATGCCAAAGAGGAGGAGGTTTCATAGTCGTGAGGCGTAGGCAGAGAAGGCTTGTTTTCTAGTCCTTTCCTTCCAACAGCAGCGAATTTCAAGTCTGCACATGTCCTGGCTTCTGGTTGTGCACTATCCGCCAGTAGGAGGTAGACCCATAATTAAAAGGGTTTTGGAACAATGGTGCATATCTTAAATGTAGTCTCTTTGCTACAGAGACTTGGCTGTCACTGCAGCTGTCAAATGGGCACCTGTGACCTCTGACCCTGCTCTGTGTTGGTAAGGCAGCCGCTACAAATCAGGATACAGGTAAACACTATTCTTTTCACATGGAGCTTATGACAGGGGACTCTGATCAGCAGATTTCCCTTTCAGAGATGGAATCACCCACATCATTTTATTAATTTAATACAAATAAAAAAAAACAGGGCTTCCTCACCATTGCCAGATAATTCATGACAGCAACACCAATCCTAAAAAGGCTATGATCAAATTTGCAGTACGCATTACACCACCCACACTTTGATCACCCGTAGCAAAAGTCTGCGTATTCTAACGGCTTTGAAGTGAAATGCAAAATGGGTAAACATTACTCTTGATGTGTTGCCATTTTGCCCAAATCAGAGTGTACTACTTCCAGCAGAGAATATAGTGAAATTATAGTGTCTCACCAACAGCATGAGTCATAATACAGGTGTAACAACAGTAAAGAATTAAAGATGCATGTTTCCTATCATTGGACCTATTGACAGATCAAAAGGCACCACATTCCGGAAAGGATTTTCAGACTTCGTTGGTAAACTGCCAAATAACAAAAGTACCAAGTACTGCTGAACTGGAAAGAACACTCACTAGGTAGGTTGCGTTCTGTTTACGGTACGTATTGCATTGCATTGCAATTCCGTTTGTCTTTATTGTTTGTGTTTTGTGTGTTCAGAATTTACCACTGAAAATAAGATCACCTCTGACCTATTCACCAAACAATCTTAGCTCTTAGCGGAGGACACAATGTACACTGTGTCTCATGTGCTTTCATACAACACGCATGCAAGCATGGTGAAAATGGTTTGCTTTCTGATGGGACCCTAAAGCAAGCCTACAGAAATTCCCATTTCGATTTGCTTGTTCCATTGGAATGTATTGGATTATAGAACATGATGAACAATATGTGCACTTTTTTGCGGCACTCAGTTGCTTCCAAGCAAGTTTCACGCTTTATGAAAGACATGCATACATATGCTACTTCCGTGGTATTGTAGCCACTTCCCATATTTAGCGATGTCGCAAAATGTGATGCTACTGACAGTGTTTGGAATGCCAGTTTCAATTGGTGTGCACGGTGGGGTAATTTAAGAGGTGTGGACAGCATAGGGGTATTTGATGGCAAGACATGGAGGTTGTCTATTACGCGTCAGAATCACTTTTATTTTTTCTCATGGCATAAAAAAAAATTTCAATATGAAAGGTTTTCTGCATGAAGAACCACACTCCTCATAATTCCCTCCAAGCCACAGAGGGGATAGTCCATGCGCTGTGCCCTCAGCATAAATAGACTCCTCCCACATATGGCTTACTCTCTTCTTGCTGCTGCTTGGACTGTAGGAAGTTAAATGTTTGCATACATTTTCTGTAACATGCCCTGTTTGGTAAGCGTAACTGTGATTGGAGATTACAGTTGAGCATGTGTGTGTGCATTGACCATTCCTACGTGACCACGCAGGGATTGATCACCACGGAATTCAGGCATGCCACTATAGACAGATTTGCACCTACAGGTGCATGTCTTGTCTTCCCTTGCCAGGAAATACAGCAGGGAGGTTGGTTGTCTCTGCAGGCACATTTCACGCAGTTCTGGTTTCGTGTTTGCAACATGCAGTGTAGACTTGTTCTGTTTAATTTGTTCTCAGCCCACAGAAACACGCAGGACACGCATTGCTCGGGCCTGTAACTATGGGCCCTGGGGCATTACCTGGCTCGGCTTCCTTCTGGGTGCCGCTCAGAAGACTTTTAGCAGAACACATAGACAAATGCAACCTATTCAAAAGGATTTAATAAGCCACAAGCCACAGCAGGTGCCTAATATTAGTTTTCTCCCAAAACAAAGCTAAATTATATTAACTACTTATGATATTCTGGTCTAGCCTATTTATATTGCCCTTCAATGCATGCTTGACCTTAAATACCCTCAAACCTGAAAAGTAGAATACACCCGTAATAGGTTAAAAACTAATATGAAAACTAATATGAAAAAGTAACTCTATGAACAGGAGATATAACTAAGAAATGTCTGCACACATTAACCAAATTATCTGCCCCCCCACCTAATGCTCCTACACTTGACCCTACGACCCTTATGCCTTATGACTCGATCCTCCGACCCAGACCTCATTCAGATATTACCAGGCAACCATGACTGCTTACCTTGGCTCTGCGAAAGGTAACACGACTTGTACCTACATCCCCTTTTGTATGTTTCTTGTAATATGAATGACGTTTAAGTACAATCATTTTTGGTATGCATGGTGTTTTAGCAAAAGCGTCCCCCAGACTATTTAACCCAACTGTCAGCTCAAATATCAGATACGAAGTATAAGTAACGAGGCTACTTGGATGTGCAACCTCATCCCATGCTTCCTTCTTTGTACATATGTCACACAAACCCTTTGAAGCGGCCCCTTGCAAGTTAATGCATTATAAAACTCAAACTATAATTTGCTCTTTACGAATTTTGAGTAGACAAATGTCATGCTCAGTATCTCCTACTTTAGCATTGCTAACGTAACCCTATAAGTGGAGAGCAACATTGCAATATCATTTACTTGGCCTGCAAGGGATAATGGGTATGGACTATGCCTAGCATGTTTAGCATATAGTATTAGAGCAATGGATATTCAAATAACTAGAATGCTTTTCACACAATCTGCAGCCTTTCCACGTTTTCAAAGTTCCACGGGGCATAGACCTTAACAAATGATATGATAACTCACTGCAATTCAACAGCGGGTTCACTGAGTATTTTTATAATCCTACCCAATAATTTAAAGGTGGGGTATGTTGCAAACAATCTTATATGTACTTCAGAGTAATTGTGCACATACAGATTCACTGTATTTTCTTAAACTGCACAAATATCATAGTCAGGTTTTAAATATGTTTTGCTTGCAAAGTAAGGTGGGTATGCACATATCCTAGTTAATATTTTCCAGCTACAATACCTCACTTTTTCAAGAGCCCTGTCAAGTACTGGAACCTAGCACCCGAGCCAGGGTGTCGTGCAGATGGAAGGGGATGGGAGGACACTCCTTTGGGGTGAAGAACGAATAAGCAACGTTCAACAATCAAATCAGACATTTTGGCAGTACAGTGAAGGATAAGAAACTGTAGTAACAGTCTAGGCAATGGTGCCTTCTGCTTCTTTCTATGCTAAGTTGCTGACGTTTTTTTTAATATAGTTGTGTGTTTATTGCCTCTAGCATCCCCATGCATCTTGTTTAACTGATAACAGTGAATTTCAGAAGAGTTGTCCTTAGTTAAAGAAGAAAGCACTCAATGTTTTGTACCTATGAGCATTGGTGGTATTGACTTAAAAGGCAAATGTATATGATTTTCTTCAATGGTGCTCCAGATGAAAACCTTAGTAAGACTCTTGTAGAATTTTGTCTAGGCTGCAGTGAGGAAGGGTCGGCAAAACTATAAGCTGTATTATATACCCTGTCGTATAATTTCCTATGTCAGGGTTACAAGGAGGGCTCTGATATGATTGCACTCCCTACTTGGAATCACATGACTTTTCAGGGAGTAAGAAAGTAATTAGCTTTGCCAGTAGGGATATTTTATGTTTATTAAAATATGTTCTTTCCCCTTAAAGTTCCTCTCGATATTGGGCAGTAGTAATATTCCAGTTCCTACCAATGCCACTGCTCTGCTGGACACTGATTCAAAAGAATATGAGTGGAACTTTATGGATAGAAGTTGGGGGTTGGCCCCTATATGTACATGGTTTTCTGTTTTTGTTGGGCCCACTTTCCTGTTTTCATGGAGTATCAATGGATGGTGTATATGCCTCTTAACTGTAAGGCTGGTTTTGAGTAAATGTCACAACTCACAGGATTGTGTCATTTGGATAGCAAGCAGAGTCCCAGGAATTCTGGTCATCAAATTCTGTGGTGCATTTATTTTCATGCAATTATCGTCCTTACACAAATTATGAGGCATGTTTCCATGGCTTTAGAATGACTTCATTAAAGTGGCACATGAGTTCCTATTGGCATCTTTTCTGACACATTCTTTTTAGTTCCCATTATTGAATTTGCAAAAATTGTATCCTGTATGAATGTTTTGACAGACACATTAGTGTAAACGATATTTGCTTTTTTGTAATAAACCTGAGTGTTTTATTTCTTCCAATGGCATTATACACTTTCTGCATTGTCTCTAAGCAGTGTCAATAAATAAATAGCCACAAGCAAAACCTACTGTTTATCATGAGCATACAAAGTTTTTTGTGCATACATGTTTTTTTCATTGCACAGGAGTACCTTTGGTAGGTACTATGGCAGTCTTGGACTGGTTGTTGAACAACTCTCCTTTGAATTGCATATCTAATATTTTTTTAAGCCTATATGTTTGGAAAAAGTGTTAGGATATGCAACTTTTACACTGATTTATAAAGAAATTAAGTGTTTGGGAAGGGGAAATTGGTAATGGCAGCTCACAAACTACACACGGCTTACCTCGTAATGCAGTGCGCACATGAAAAATAATGTGCACACGAAAGCTATGCATTTCCGCACTTAGGGAAAAACAATAAGAGGAAATATTGCTCCCCGGAGCAGCTGCTAGCCTGCGGATCATTAGAGCCTGCAATGGGTGTGCTGGGTTTTGGAGGGTGCTGGTGTCTTTGGCCCGCTGCACCGGAGGGAGACTGCCCCGTCAGGATGTGTGGATGTGTGGCCATGGGGAGGAAGTGCTCTGGGGTGATGGCAGTGTGGGCCATTGCCCTAGGGCCTTGAAGTCAGTGTGAGGAGGAGAGGCCATATAGCCCAGAGGCGGAGAGAAGCACTGTAGGCCCAGCCTTCTTGTGTGTCAGTGCCCCTCTACCTACATGATCCCTGGTGGCCATCTTGGACTGGTGTCGTAGCTCTTCAGGGATATTTGCAGAAGTCAGAAATCAGAGTACAACAAGGTCTGGGGAAGTGGTTTTTGTTATTCTTATTTCTTTTTAAAATTTTAGAATACACCTCAGCATTGCTGTTACCAGGAATAACGTTTTGAACTCCTCAGTTGTATTACTAATTGTTGCAGGTGCTGTGCCAGGAGTCATGGCCTCGAAGAAGACCCTACATTTTAAAGGGGAGAAATCCTCAACATCACCTGCCTCGCAACAGAAGATGCCCCAGGTCCAAGAATCTAATTCCCAACATGGTGACTTAGTGGCAATCTTAGGTGAAGTGTCAAATATCTAGCTCACCACGTTAGTCCAAAAATATGAGGCTACTGCAAAGAAATTAAGAAACGCCAGCCAGGAGGAACAAATATATAAAGAACAGTTATTAGCACTCAAGCAGACCCAGGTTTGCCAATGCATGTATACAGGCATAGAAAAAGTGAGCTCAGGCATGGGGGAGTGAACAATCTTTATACACTACAACATCATAGTAAATTCATGCTAACCCATCATGTGATGATGGTTCATGACCTACAGACATGGGCATTTCACCATGACAACAAATGCTAAAACACTCTGCGTCACCTCACAGACAATTTACTGTGTCGGAAGCTGAGAGGAGTGGGGTGTAGGAGTATATTGTGTTCCTAACACAAGGTAACTTTCCTCACACTGCTTTATCTATGTTGTTTCAAGACAAAAAGGTCAGTCTGTATTTCTACTCAGTAACTCTGTCTTTTAGAACATCATATGCCATAAATTGTGCTTCTGGATGCACATTCACAATTTAGCTACGGAAGGCAAGACAGCACAGGAAGACAGGAAAACAACTAATTTACAGATTAGCTACATTCATGCCAGTACTTCCAGGCTCTTGGTTAAAACACAAACAATGTGCTCAGTAGTTTTAGCATTCCTGTGCAGGGGCATTTTTAGAGAAGCGTCCAAAGCGGCAACCTTGTGAATCTTTACCGCATTCAGAATAAAAACTCACATATGAGAGCAAAACGCTCAAGATGGCATTTTCGGGAAACCGCGATGGCGTGGTTCAATGTGTGTGTCCTTAGGCCAACATCATAAGGCAAAATGAACATGTATTTAGAAACCCTCCTTTTGGCCTAAACAAACACATTGCTAGTATCACGAGACCATCTATCATCATCATCAGAACAACAGTCATCACTGTCATCTATATTGATAGCCATACACTGTTTGATAGCGACATCTTGCATGATCAGGGCATTAGTCATATTTACAGGAAGATGAAGACCAGGTTGTAAATTCATTAGAGATCTAGAACAGCAGTCACCCAATGCAGAACCTAGAATGGCCAAGCATTGTATGCAGCAGCAGCAAAACTGAATTATCCCAATGATAACAGCGAGTGCTGAGAAGATTTTCCAACCCCAAGTTCTAAGCAGGTTCAACACCCATATTTCAATGTCCCAATCACCTCTGGGAACGTGAACTGCAGTACTTAGTACATGTCATCTTTTGATGGCTTGAAACACAGTAGGGGAGGAATCAGGAACATACACGCATTAGGCGGACCCAACCATTTTGCATACACCACCATGTTCAGCTAACATGATGACTAAAACCATTCTATTCTGAAGAGCTACTAACCTAATTGCTCTTTGTTATAATGTCATGTTGAACAATATGTCAGTAGTTTCATTGATAGTGTTCTCCAACCCTCTAGCTAACCTCCTAATATTCCATGAATTTATGACCTGGCTCCTAAAAAGGAACCATGGCTTTTGCTACATCTCCCAATACCTGGAGGGGGGTATCATCATATATTCCCCTCCCACAGCAATGCTTCAGTATGTCTGCAGTGGGTGTGACATAAACTCCTGGCAGTAGTAATCCCAGATAACAAGTTCTTTTCCAATCTTTAGGCAACCATGGATAGGCTTCTTTCCCACACACAAGTAAATGGGCCCCCCAATGCATGTGGGCCTATTTTCGTTTACCAGAACAGCAGTGTTTACACATTTATTATACGTGCCCATATACCAGGACATTTTTTTCCGCAAACAAAATGGAACTATATCTGGATCATGATTAATAGTGTAGGATGGAGGAATTGCTTCTCTATTTCCTACTGGTGACATCCTAAATGAGATCATGGATTGGTAGGGCCTAGTGTGCTTATCAGTACTTTAAGTAGAGGCAATATTGGTCATGCTTTTATTCGCAAAGTCAGAACATCCGGGAGGTAACAACACTAGTCTGTCAATTTCATTGATGTTTGTTCCATCAAAGTTACCAGTGGCACTATTGTTTCACTTCCCAAAGAATAATGCTCTAAAAGATGCATAGCAGGAAGTCGATAGTGGAAGTGGATAGATGTACCATCCCAGACCTTTCTCACCATGTTGTGTTAGGTGAGAGCATACCGAGCAGTTAGTTTTGTTCAAGATTGCATGTGTAGAATTCATTATTTGAATGAGTGTATTATTATAATATCCTTCTCAGTGTTTCAGATCAAGTGGACAAGGAGTGTCAGAGTGTACATAGAGGGGAGACAAAGTAGTGCAGACAGTAGGCAATAGTACACTAAGCAGATGTGAACTATTTTGTGGTCGAAGGTTGTACCTCGTCACTCCAGGTACAGAGTGGTCTGTGAACAAAGGAATAGAATCTGAAGAAAGTGAAGAATTCTCGAGTTGTTTGGGCTCATCATTTTGCTCAGGATCAGAATGGGTGCCCTCATTCAAAGGCCCACTTTTGCAATCAGGATCATCCACCCCCTCCCTAACCCCCTTACCACATTTTAAATTCAAGCCACTCATTTCAGGCGTGCTGCATGGATCCAGTGGCATTGGCTGTCAACTCGAACAGCTGTCTGAGTAGCCAGTAGCACCTAATAGGGTAATTTCCAATGAGCTGCAAGACAGGACTTCCTCTCAAAGTCCTTTACTGCGACAAAGTCCGCAGGTTGAATGCGATGACCAGGTCCTTCGTATTTCTCAGGCAAAACAGCTTGAGCCTGTTGGTGAATCAAATGCAGGTTTTGAGTCAATTGATCACAGTAGTCGATTAATAGTGGGTGCTCTATTTCACATAACTTTCTAGGTCTAGGTGTATTCCATATATTAGCAGGCCTTCCCATTATGATTTTGTTTGGGGAAAGTCCCGTTCTAGACTGAGTCGCTGTTCTCATTGACAGTAAGGCTAATGGTAGAGCGTCAGGCCATTTCAGTTTACTATGTGCACATACTTTTGCTAGTTTATTCTTAAGCATACCGTTATGGCAATCTACTAAAACGGCACTATGTGGATGCCTCGCCGAATGAAATTTCTTATCAATTTGTAGCACCTCGCATACCTGTAGCATGATAGCTGCTATAAAGTGTGGTCCATTATAGGACCAAATTACTCTGGGTAGTACAAATCTATGGAAATACTCTTCTTTTGCATTAATTTTGCAGTGGACATGGCAGTGTTATCTCTCAAAGGAAAAGCTTCAACCCATTTACTAAAGGCACATATCACTACTAACACATACGTGTAGTTTTGCCAATGTTCAATCTCAATGAAGTCAAAGTGAATCACTTCAAATGGCAATGGCATAGAGGGAGGTCCAAAACTACCTTTCGGTGCTGGTGTTCCCTTACCAATGTTGTGTTGCAGACAAATCATAAAAGTCTGAACTAATCGCTCTGAAATTTTGGTAATGTTATTATTATACCAGATTGTGTCTAAGTGTTTTCAAATGCTCTTCACATTTATGTTTGCTGGCCCATGTGCCATAGTAACTACTGCTGTCACATATGCGTTGGGCAGCATCCGTTTCTCCCGGTCAACCCAACAACCCTCTTTATCCAACCCTGCATGCCCAGAAGCCCAATATTCAATTTCTTCCTTTGTAGCTTCAGCCTGAATTTCTTTCACACTACTAACGCCTTCTTCCATCATCCCAGTTTCAGCAACCCATTTAGCAAAATCTAACATATACATTCGGGAGTGTGGTTCGGTGGAAGTTTGCTTAGCTATTTTGTTGGCAAAGACATTCCCTTTTCTAATGTCATCAGTCACCCTCTGGTGTGCTGCGCATTTCATTATAGCTAGTTGTTTGGGAAGTGCTAATGCCGATAACAATTGCACTATCAAGGGACAATGCTGAGTTTTTGTACCATGAGATGTTAAAAATCCCCTTTCAGCCCATAGCCTTCCAAAGTTGTGAGCACCTCCAAAGGCATACTGACTATCAGTATAAATATTTAAACTAATATTGTGTGGAATTCTCTTGCTCTCGATAATGTTGTCTAGCGTGGTAATTGCATAGACAGCAGTGGAAGTGCCATCAGAGAATAGCTCTCCATCTGGAGATGTCAATGGTATACCTTTTAAATTGATTCTGTTTTTAGTATCCTGTTCAGTAACGTACAGGCAGTCATGGGATGCATTATTAGCGCAATCCTCATTCACAGGAGGCAATAGTTCAGCCAAATTCAAAGAACACCATCTCTTTATTTTGATGAGTCTGGAAGACGTGAGATACTGAGTCTGTGTTATGTTTAACAGAACATCTACTGAGTGAGGTACCATCACGGTTAAGTAGTGACCGAAAACCAAACCCTCACTTTGTTTCACTGAGGCGGCAGGAGCAGATGCAGCCCTGAGACATTTCAACAAAGCGCGTGCAACAGGGTCTAACGTGGAGGAAAAATACCCACACATTCTGTTTCTTCCCCCATGTTAGTGTGTC
This sequence comes from Ambystoma mexicanum, assembly GCF_040938575.1. NCBI lineage: Eukaryota > Metazoa > Chordata > Amphibia > Caudata > Ambystomatidae > Ambystoma > Ambystoma mexicanum. The sequence goes on along the minus strand of NC_090921.1, from coordinate 849,896,199 downwards.
AAAACAGCCAAAGCACATCCATCCTGCTCATGCACAAACAAAATAAACTCCTTTTTGCAATTTGGTGTGCCCACAAATGGCACCGCACATAACGTGGCTTTGAGCAGATCAAAAGCCTCTTGAAAGTCTGTATCCCAAGGTAGCCGCAAGGCTAAATCCTTCCTCGTTAATGCCAATATTGGCTTGATCAAAAGTAACAATTTGGAATCCATTACCTAAAATATGAAGCCATGCCGATAAAGGCCCCAAAATCTTTCTGCGCATTTGGAACAGTCATGCCAGAGATGCTTTGTATAAGTTCAGGCGCAGGCCACCTACCCTCCTTCGACAGGCGACCTCATGTTGAAAATATTGGAATTTCTTCAAAGATGCTTTATGGCCATGCTCAGCTAGATGCTTCAATAATAAAACAGTGCCCTCCTTGCAAGCATCTTCTGAATCTGTGGGAATGGGTAGGTCATCAATGTAATGTATCAGTGTACAAGTGGAAGGCAATTCAAGCATATTGAGTTGTTCCTCAAGGGCTCTGCTGTAAATGCTGGGAGTCTCAGTGTATCCCTGTGGTATGCGTGTAAAATTGAAAGAGCGTCCACCAAAGGAAAATGCAAATAAGTATTGACTGTCCGGGTGTATAGGTATGCTAAAGAATGCCTTCTTCAAGTCAATGACGGAATAATTTGTAGCCATAGCAAGAATCATAGTCAAGATGCTATTGATGTCAGGGACAATGGGAAACTGTGGTGCTACTACCTTGTTAATTGAGCAGAGATCAATGAGAAAATGGTAGGGTAAAGCATCATCACCTTTCTTATAAACATGCAACGGGCTATTACATGTACTACCGGAAATCTCCTCAATCACACATTGACGCATTAAATCGGAAATGCTTGTTCACCTTCAACCTTCAACAGATACTTTATACTGTGGAATGCGTGGCAATTTAATGCCGGTTTTTAATCCTATTCGTACAGGCTCAACATTCCGTATTCCTACATCATTGTCGTTCACTGCCCATAAATGCGTTGGTACTTCTTGTAATTCAGTCGGTAAAGGCAAAGGTCTAAATTGTGAACTGGAATTCAGCTGGGATGAAATGGTGAAGTACACTCCATCTGGTGAGCAGTAAATCACTGCAGTCAATTTCTTTAACAAATTTAATCCCAGAAGATTCTCACCACAATTCGTAGTCAATAAAAATGGACATGTGTCAGTAAAAGGACCCAAAAATATTGGCACCGGTCGAGAAACCAGACTTCCTACTAGAGTACCAGAAAACCCTACGGAAACATTATTCTGCCCTGACAGTGGGATGCCTGGAACCCGCAGATAGTCAACGGAGCACTTCAGTGTCATAGTGTCTATGTTAGGCACAATCCTGTGCAGTTTCCATGGGGAACACTGCAAAAAGATTAAGACTACAGGAGTAAGCAGTAAACCCAATCGGTAGCAGTCTGTACCACCCAGATTTACCTGGTAGCTGTGGCTGAGCAGTCAGACTTCTCTCAAGATGAGTAGGGCAGTATACAGAGCATATACGAGAGGGCCAAAAACACAGTGGAGCAAACAAACACTGACCAGATCTTGGTATCAAAAGTATATAATTATTTATTTAAAACACACTTTAGGAAATAAACTAAGCACTCTAAATCAAAGCAAGTTTAAACACAGTCAGATAAAATATATACACCTCCCTTAATAATTATTAGACAAGTCTAGGTTAAAACACCACTAGTTGTAAAAACAGATGCGAGCGCTTAACTTAGATGGCACTCCATTAATTAAGTTAGAGGGAGAGAAAAAGACAGGTCATGAAAATAAACAGTTCCCAACACTTTTCTAAGACCACAGCAAGTTAGTGAAGGCAGAGTCTACTGTAGAGCCAAAGTTCATAGGCCAGGGCCACTTTAAATGGAGCAAGGTGAAATGTGCCCAAGATCACGCAGTTTAAAAATGCACTCAAGACTTTGCAAAATTGTTCAAAAGAGGTTGGTTTGATGCGAAAGATAAAGTTAGAAGGTCTGGGGGCCAACCCAGTTGGAAAGCCAAGGATTTAAGGGACACCTTTAGCGATCCGAAGAAAGGGAGGCCAGGCGGAACACAGTACCTTTAAAAATGAGGAAGCTCCAGCAGTGGTAGTTGTTCCTGGCAGCGCGTGCAGTTGATGGTTTCGACCAGGGGAAGAGAAGATCTCGTCGAGGAGGAAACTTGGAGTCGTTGCACTGCCCAGGGATGAAACCAGCCGCGGAGTTCGTTCGGTTAAAAGGTGCGCTCCTTTTATTCGCGGTCCCAGTGGACTGAAGCTTGGCTATCTGGCGCCGGGGTGCTTGGCACTGGCGATTCGACCAAGGGGCGTTCTGGAAGGCGAATGTCAAACTGGTTGTCCCCACCAGCTCAAACGGAGAAGACTCTTGCAGCTGAAGATCTTCTCTTGTCGTCGGGAAAGTGGTGAGGTCATTGCAGCAGGGCTACACCGGTGGTGTTGTCGTTGCAGATGGCTCAGCTTCTCCCCTCTTTGGATTTCTTAGGTCCTGTGGTGACTTCTGAAGTTCCAGTCCCAAAAGACCTGCTTTTATGTAGAAAAAACCTGAAAACCTGAAAACATTTGTTGAAACATATTGAAAAATGTGGTTTCTCACTCAGTCTTTCCTTGCATGCATGCATGCATTTAATTTATCCCAAATAATTGTCAATTGTGGTTTGGCAACATTAATATGCTCTATAGCGGCTTTTCTGCAGCTTTTCTAGAACTTTCGGCTATTTCCAAAGCTCCCCAAGTATCTCCCATTGCAGTTTGATCATCTACGGTCCTAATTTGCTTCCATAAATCTGTTGGTAAAATTACAGGGAATAATAAATCGAAAACTGACAAATTCAAAAACTATTCTATTTCTTTGTAGACTTCTGTAGGATTCTTTCTAATGTCTGGAATAGACTGTTTAAGAGTGTTTACTTCCTGTCATGAAAACGGAACATGAACAAACTGAGAAATATAATCGGCTGGAATAGTTGTGGCAGGTGCTCCCCCTACAGTGGGTATCTCTACCTTTGGCACAAGAGTCGGAGGAACAACATCCGGGATACCACACACTTTCTGCAGAAACTGAATACTTTACCTTTTCACCAAGATTACCTGATGTTTACCATTGATGTCAAAAGCCTGTACACGTCCATACCCCATAACCTTGGCATGGAATCAGTAGAATGGATACTACTTCAAGCACCAGACTTTCAAGCAAAAAAAAGAAAAATCATTATCACCCTCTTACAATTTATAACTGAAAACTCATATTTCCAATACAAATTACGGTTCTTCTTACAAATTTCAGGTACATCGATGGGGGCCACCATGGCACCCACCTACGTAAACTGCTTTATGTATAAATATGAGATGGATCACGTACTCAACAAGAATGAATGGAACAAAAATATCCACCTTTGGGTATGTTATATCGATGATATTTTTGGTATCCGGACAGGCACTGAATCTGAATTCAACACCTTTTTTGCGTAGCTTTATCAGCATTGCAGAAGAATTCAGTTCACCAGAGAAACATCCTACAGTAAAATCATGTTCCTTGGTGTACAAATTGAAAAGAAAGAAACAGGTTACAATACCACTCTTTTTCAAAAACCCTCAGACTGCAACACTTTGTTGCATCGTTTAAGCTTCCACCAACCTAGCTCACTTCGAAATTCACCATACAGCCAGTTACTACGACTTAGGAAAATTGTCAGTGAGCCTGAGGATTATCTTCAACAACAGACTGAAATAAAGGAGAAATTCCTAGCATGGGGATACAAAAGAGAGGAACTTGATTCTGCCACTGAAAGAGTGAACATTTTGGAAGGCGACACTCTTATAGAAAGCACTCAGAAAACCAAGAGAGAACTTAAATCGCTGGTTTTATATGTCAAAATGTTCTGTCCAAAGTAACAAAATCAAAAATTCCATCAAGAAGCATTGGAGTATTTTCAAAAACGATATCAGAGTACAAAATCTATTTGAGGAATTACCAGTTTTTGCATACCAAAGAAGATAAAACCTACGGGATGAGTTAGTCAATACAAGAACACCAGCAAAAGAACCAATTACACAGCAAACTGGAACTTACCCTTGTTTAAATTGTACTAATTGTAACTTTGTGATTAAGGGTAGTGTTATATATCATCCTTGTACAGGCAAAACAAAAATCTTCTCAAAGCATACGGTACTTGTGATAGTACTAACATCATTTATGGAATCAAATGCCCCTGCGGTAAGTATTACGTGGGGAAGTCTACTAGAACTGCCAAAGCACGTTGGAATGATCATCGCTCTTGCATTCGCAATGGGAATATGAATTCGGCAGTGGCTCACCAAAGGGTTAACAAAGGTCACAACTTAACTCAAATAAGATTCCTGATTCTGGAGGTCTTGACCAAAAACAATGCACATGAAGATTTGGGTCTTAGACTCAACAGAAGAGAAATATTCTGGATCGATAAACTGGGGAGCCTAACTCCCAATGGTCTTAATGAAGAGATCAATTTCCATTGTTTTATTTGAATAATGTGATTTGGTTAGCTATCTTTGATACAGTTTATCACACAATATGTGCCGTACAGTCTATAGCATGTTTAGCATGGAAGGTGTTACAATTGGATGTTTTTGCCCATCAAGATATTGTGTTAATTAACATACAGGTTTGAGATGTCACTGTATTTTTAGTTTAAAGCTCCATAGACACCCCTCCCGGACTTATGTCTGGGACCCAAGGTGCCGCCCAGGGCGACACCTCCTGTGTTCTGTGGAACTTATTTATTAATACTTTTGAGCTTTATTTGTTTATATCAATTTGCATATAAGTATCAAGTCCCGCCCAGCATTGTTCATGTATTATCTGTTTATCATTAATGTAAGTAAGTATTTCTTCTATGTCTATTCATCCTTTTTCTTCGATTCCTTATCTTTACAGCACATATCACTCCTCAGTTCACCAGCGCTCTTTTAGCATTCAGAGCTGCCAATAGAGTTTATATTTATCACCTACAGCTGCGCCGCGCAACATCCAAACACGACACGGCAATGAGTAGACTATAGGAGTCCCATTGCCTGGTAACATACTAACAAGGAAGCCTCTTCGGCTCTGCTTATGCATCCAATGCTGACATTGGAATCCACACCCAGCATTAACACCCACGCCGTGCGATTGGTGCATACACGACAACGAGTACACTAAAGTAGTCCCATTGCCATGGCAACGTTCCAACAGGGAAGCCTCTGGCTACATGCACACGCCCCGCTCTCTGCAGGACGCTGTCAGAAGAGTGCAGCTTGTCTGTCCAGTATGTTTGGTATAGTATTCGCAACTATTGTCACATAGTTGCAGTATTCATATACTAACCCCACATTACTTTGTCTATTCGCCAGAAACTGATAAACCGTCATTATCCGCCAGTCCAGTGTGGTCTTAAGCAGCATTTCTTATTCTTCCCTGAAACATTTCAGGATTTTTCCTGCAGACACAAGGCCATTCTCCGATCACGTAACTGTTTGACACAGACCCAATCCTTTCTTTCACTGCATTTCCTTCATTTTACTAATTTGCTTTTTTCTGCTTTTTCGCCATTTTCTACTGACGGCAATTGAAACAATCTGCAAATGGTATGTTATGTTATGTTTACCTTTATTTCACAAATGGCGTATTTTCCTATGTGTTTGATGAATTTCTGGCATTCAGTGTTTGACTCGCCCTGATGAAGGAAACAATCTCAAAAAATGCATTGGCATAATTAAGTCTACATTTTAGGATGTTTTGACCGCTTCCTCACTAAGAAGTCATTAGTGACAATTTTTGGGAAAAATTATTTCTTGGATATAAATTAGTTACAAAGAAACAAGGAACAGTGTCATTTGTGATGTTGTACAAAACCTACGTTTGTCTATTCCTTACTCAATAACTAATAACTAAACATTTAGAATAAGAGACTGTGAAAACAACATCCCATATGAGATCTAAAGGAGAGCGATAGCGTGGCTTGGTTTATTACTAAGCCTTCTGGTATGCGTGACATATGCTGTTGACATTTAAGCTTTATTATAAGACCCACACAGATCCTTAACCTCTTTTTGCACAAGATTGGGCAATATTCAGAAGTCTCATGATACAAATTAAATGCAGACATGACAGAAATCTTGCCATTGAATACATTTTGTTTCAGAGCAGATTGTGATGAGGCAGGCTGCCTGTGAAAATCATACATTAAGTATCTCGGTATCAATTTCTCAAAAGATATTCACAACACGGTAACATTTTATGCTGATGCAGTCATATTCAAGGTGGAGACCTCGCTGTCAAAGTGGTCCCCACTTCATCTGTCATGGTGGGTAGGATGGAAACAATCAAAATGACTGTCCCCCCAGTGATTCTATATGTAATTTTGATGCTACCCCAGACATGGCCACCACAATTCTTCAAAATAGTTAATAAAACCCTTACTCAATTCCTGGGGTAATAAAGAAACCAAGGATTTTCTGCTCAGGCTCACATTGCACCTCTAAAAATGTGGAGTAAATTTCTCGCATTTCTCGAGGTATCTGGATTGATTTACTATAAAGCAGGATTAACTTAGTTCTCTGACCCTACTCATCATAATGCTCATAGGTGGCTTGAGGTGGAGGCAGACCTGACAGCTCCCTTCCAGTCTTATGTCCCCAATTGGACATCCAAACCAGTACTTCAGAACCTGTCCACAACTGCCTTCACCCTGTAGGCACTGCGGACATGGTTTAAAATTGCTGGTTGGCCCCAGGGGGTGAAAGTCCCCAAGCCAATATGGTATAATGGTGATATCAAGGTTGGAGGTAAACCAATATTTTGGCCGAATGGCTCTCCGTGGGGATTTCATAAGATAAACAAATATGGTCTGAACAGGGCACCATTCCTTTCCAAGAGCTGCAGGATAGACACAGGCGTGTTTCTGCAGTATTGAAAGTTTGTTGGAGGCACTCAGGAGAGAAGAGGTTTGCGCCATAAAATGAGAGGTGTTGTTAAAACTCCTCCATTGACAGAAACATTGATTTAGAGAACCCTATCCTCCTTCCTGCATCCCTTCGAATCATAGAACTGAGTGAGCCTGGAGAGAAGAGCGTGGGGGTTGGTTTCCAGATGACATTTGGCCCTTGCATCTGGATGAAGATCAGTGTGTACCTCGATGTCAGCCTTGTGCACCCAACCCCTTTATATGGTATATAATAGGACCCTCTTCACCCCCTTTAAGCTGCTGAGGTCATATTGAGGTGCACAGGACACCCTATGCTGGTCTTGTCATGAGGTTAGGGGCACGCTATGTCACATGCTGTGTGACTGTAAATTTACATATTCTTACTGGATGTCTATTTGGCCAATAACTCTGAGCATATGTAGAGTACACGTGCAGTTATCGCTGTCCTCTGTAATTGGTGGCAGTGTCCACCCTCAATTCTTGGGCATTAAAGACAAACAGCACTTGTTTGAATCACTGATAGCAATAGCCTTCAAAACCATAACATCTAACTGGAAGAACCCACAGTCCTTGTCTAATTCAAGATGGTGGAGCCTGCCGGCATACACCCACCACATAGAGAGCTTCCTCCGGAGAAACGCTGCAGGCAATACTCAAGGTTTATGCACATGGTCCCTGCTGGAAGATTTCCTGGACTACACTCAACCATGGTCCCCCGTGACATAGGACACACCAACCCACAGAATGAAGGGTAGGATCTTTGGGAATGGCCTGGAGAATCTTACTGCAACATATTTGGCAGACACAGAGCAGTAATAAGGCTCCCTTTCCTTTCCCATATATTTATTTTCTCTCATACGTCTCTCCCTTCTCAAATTCAATGAAACCATTGTTGCAACAGGATGATAATGAATTGGCCGCCTGCTATGTATTTTATGAATGTTATGTATATTATATATGATATACTTTAATTAATGATATACTTTAATAAAGATTAGTAAGATAAAACAAAAAAGTATCTGACCAGAGACATACAAAATGTAATTTCCAGAATTACAAGTGACATAGAGGCATAAGTAGAAGGAATAATTTCATCAGATGAATTATCAATTTTTAATATTAAAACTCCATGATTATCTGCCTTCTACACATTGTACACATTGGCAAAAATACATAGGGATGCAGAAACTTCCTCCGGGAGACCTGTTGTCTCCAGTTGTGGTTCATTATTTGAACCTGTATGTATTTTTTAAAAGAAATTCTGTTTATTCGCATTTCATTAACACTAAATCAAAACAGTACTCTCTACATCTTGTACAGATATGACACTTCTTGTCCAGTTACAACAAGTACTTCTAACCTTCATAGCAAACAAACCGAACATGCTTAACATCACTGCTTGTATAACACCTTCCAGCAAATACCCAAACTCATGCTTCCTTCAGGAGGGGCCTCCCGGACCCTACCTCTATGCCATCCAATGGCACCTCCCTTTCAGCATGCCTAATCCTCTGATTCCTTGCATCCCTCGCCCTCTCCCGTCAATTCACAGTGCCAAAATTGATTCATGCTTCTTCATCGTTGCCTTCATGGGGGTTTATCCTCTGTAGGAGTGAATATCGATTTTATAAGTGCATTTCAGGCTGTAATGTTATCACTCTCCTATTGAATGCCTATACAGATCGCTCTTTATCACACTGTTGTCTCTACCATAGACCATAGTCTAAGGTCATTCCAAAAAGCTCTTGATTCCATCAGGGACTTCCATGGCATTGCAATATGGCGCTTTGCCAATATACAGGTCAGGTCTTCCATCTTAGTAATATGCTGAGTGGTACGCGGTTGTGGGAAGACTCCCAACAAGCACGCCACAGGGGGGCCATGCAAACTTGGTGATTTCCCCCATGAAATTCAGATTTCTATCTCTCACTAAGATTGTTGTTTCACCAAGCACGTCCAAAACATGTATATCATGCAAGCCCTGCTAGCCACTCATCCAGGGCAAAAAGTGTTTGTCGATCCCAGGAACCTTGCAATTCTGTAGGGCGTTATGTATGCCCTTTGTTGCACATGCAACTGAATAAGCTTCAACCGGGAATTCCTTTTGGTGTATTGCAATGCATTTGTCCACTCCATTTCCGTGAGTTACGTACTTAGGTCAATCTCCCACTTGTTTTCACTTAGAGTTCTCCTTGTTTTAATCTTATCAGAATCCCCTCATATAACCTGGAGACCCCATGTCCTCGGTCTGTCAGGTCATATACAAGCTCAACTATTGCACTGTCTTCAATCATATCTGGTTTGCGCAACCATATCCGGCAATCCCGTCCATCTATCCCTAGAAGGTGTGATTAGCCTCATGTATGTTAGTTATTGGCCAACATGAATCCCACATTCAGTCACTAGGTCCAAGAATTCCAAGAGCTTTCCCTCCCTGAACAGATCCCCCACACAATAAAAGCTTTGACCTCCCAATAATTCCTGATGATGTTGAAGCCCTCCCTTCCCTGACCATATACTGCAGCTAGGTGTATATTGAGGAGTACGGCTCAAATATACCCAACACCTTCTGAGTCCTAGACTACACTCTTCTACCTAGCTGTGATATGTGTTGCACATTTTTTTCTTACCCACCAACAACTCTTCTTTTAACGAATATGGTCATACCCCTTCCTGCAGTGATATTTTATCTAATGAGGCATCGTCGGAAAATGACCCAGCAACAAACTGCATCTGCTCAGCCAGATAGGAGCATTCAAAGCACTGCAACTTCACCCTCTGTCCAAGTTTGTCCATGTGCAGGGTGCTTAGAGCCAGCCTATGCCTTCTAGCCCCCCATAAAAATCCACTCACCATGGTTTTTAGCGTACAAGGCAAGTCCCAATAATGTGAATTGGACCATTAATGAGAAAAACATAACAGGCGAGGGAGAACCACCATCTCTAAAAATGCAACTATACCTATCACAGACAAGGGCAACTTTTTCCAAAATCCCATTGATTTCTCCACACCGCCCAAAGCGTGTTATATGTTTTGTTTATGCAAGGACCGCGCATCATTGCATATGTTCACTCTTAGAAAGCAACATGTGTCCGTGGTCCATTTCAGACACAGGTCTAATAATTTAACCACCCTTTTGGCCTCCAACCCTGCCAATGAGAAGATGCATGATTTTCTTCTGCTTATAAGTTATTGAAACATTTTCCAGGACCTCAAATATGGACGGTAGGTTGACCTCAGGATTGTATACATATAACAGTATATTCTCTACATATAATCAGATGACAGGCCTAGTGCCACCCAGCATTATCCCTGCCTCCCTAAATTCCATCCTCAAAATATCTGCAAGAGGCTCCAATGCTGAAATGAAGTGATAGCACAGTGGGCATCCTTGCTTGGTGCCCTTTTGCACCTCCCAGTCCTCTGATATGTGCTTACCCATCTTCGCTCTGGCCTTGGGCATTGTGTATATCAATTTCACCCACCCCGGAACCCTTCTCACACCCCAAAATGCTCAGGAACTGCATATAGCCACTCCCATCTCACTGAGTCAAACCCCTTAATTACACCCAGGGACATCACAGCACAGCGGTCTACATAGGAAATAGTCCTGTTTATTACTGAGTGTAATCTCTGTAGATTCCACAAGTTGTTCCTACCCGGGACATATCCTGTCTGGTCTGAGTATACTAGAGTACCTATCACCTGCTTTGGATGATCCACAAGGAGAGCCGTAAGGATTTTACATTCCTAGTTTATCATTGAGAGCGGTCTATAAGACTCTCAATTTTGGGGTGGTTCAACTGGTATTGTCACTATTACTGATTATCTCATACGCTGTGATAGTATACCCCATTCATTTGATCCTTCAAACATTTCTAGCAGTCTCTGTTTTACATCTGTCTTGAATTCCCTGTAAAACTCTGCGTTTAATTCCTCCCCCCATGGATCCTTACTGGGCGGCAATGATCAAATCACTGCACACACTTTGTCCTCCATCAGAGGGACATCTAATAGAGCTACCTTTTCCTGATGCAAGTGAGATAGTTCAATCTGGGACAGAAAAAATATGTTTTTTTTACATCTACCTTCCCAACATCGCTGTACAAGACCTTGTAGAACTTTTGAAAGATCCCATTGATCTCTCATTGTGATCTCCACACTTCCCCGCATTCCTCCATCATTGAGCTTATCATTACCCAAGGAACTTCCCTGAAACATAGCCATGCCAACATCCAGCTAGGCTTATCCCCCTGTTCATGCATTCTTTCGGTAAACTTCACATGTTTCCCGGGTCCGTGCCAATCTTCAATGCAACTTTGTTTTAAAATATGAGTTTCTTTGCTAGCTCAACTTCTTTTATCCGTGAGATTTCCAAATGTTCTATTTCTGCCTCGTCCCTCCATAAACTCAGCAGAAATGATTTTCTCACTCCTCCCATTTTTGACAATCACTTCACCCCTCACCATGTGGAAACAGAAAAATTGATATGAGGCCGGGAAGCCCAAAGGAAACACACCAACACAGGTTACAAAGGACATACAAAGCACTTTATTCAAAGTTACAAAATTACCAAAAGTCAATTGACATACGGATAGCTATACGGCCCTCAGAGTAACAGGACGAACCATCAACGGTAGTTCGCTGTGTTAGTGTGAGAGAGAGAACATCGGGATACGTGGGTTTTTATACTTTTTGTCCAGGCTTGACCAACCCCCTCGCGGGTTAACCATTCTTTAGACCAGGCCTAGGGTTCGTAGCCAGGTCAATCCCATAATGTATGCAATTTGATCAGTTTCGCTGATACAGTTGTTCATTTACACATAGGTCAGGACTAGGACAAGGTCTCAGTTCACGACCCCAACGAGTGGCCTGCGGGCATATTATTTATTCATGTGTGCGGAGGTCACAACGGCCAGAATCCCACTCGAATTGTCATTCGGCCTCCATTTTGCTGTTCAGGGTGACTTCCACACTGCAAGAGTACCTAAAATGGCGGCTAAATCCAAGATGGCAATTTACACAATACATTAAGGTCAAGACCTTGCCGCGAAATCTATGTACACAATGTTTTAGACAACTTGGCGTAGGCCAACATACATTAAAACAATGCGATAGGAGGTACAATATTATTTCGATTTCCACAACCAGAACCTTGAATGTTTTGCACAAGATGTCCTATCTCTGTACACTCCCTGTGTTAACCCAAAGAAACTCCTCGATTATCTCCGCCATATACTCCCTTAACGGACCATCTGTCAATGCCTACGATCTAAGCCTCCACGTTGGCACTGGTGGTAATCCGTTATTCAACTTCCCTGAGATAAACAAGGGAGCATGGTCCAACAGTGTTCCACCCATGTAGTTGGCACTAGTGAACACATGTACACTTTCCTGCCCTGTTAAGATGTAATCAATTTGTGTGTGAACATTGTGTGGGCTTGAATAATAATAGTATTTGCTCTCTACCCCATTTACCCACCTCCAGATGTCTACCAGTTCTAGATCCTACATCAGATACCCCAGCAGCCTGCACCGGACTCAAAAATGTCATGTTCAATCTATCCAATCTAGGGTCTAGCATACAGTTGAAGTCCCCTCCACATTATATCATGATAGAAACCTAGCCTAGGATAGAGCGACTGAAAGAAGCTAGTGACTGCATGATTGGGTGCATATGTGGTGACAACACACACTTCCTTGTTTTATAAAATCCCAGGCACCAAAAACATCCTACCCTCATCAACAATGCATGCCTCCCTCAGTTTAAAGGGCACTTTAGGTGCCACCCATGTTAAAACCCCATGGGCATACTGGGAGTATGTCACCCCATATCCCCCCATTTACCGTGGCCTGCTTTTCTGACATGAGCTGAGTTTCTTGCGGTAGTGCTCTCCCCACAAATTTCCTATGCAGGTAAATACAAACACTATTACATTTGAAATGGCTGTTTATCCCCCGCAAATTCCACAATGCTATTTTCAATGTGTTAGACATGTGACCCTAATTAACACATTTCAGCACCATATACTTGATCATCCCACATACCGTCCTTCATTCTCAACCCCCCCAGACTGCCTATGTCGCTGAGCCACTCACACTAGCCTCCCAAACTCTTCCCATGCTCCTGGGCCCCTCCCATTCCTTTGCCCTCCTATCAGAGTCCCTTCCCTTATTCCTGGTGCTTGGATCTCGATTTTCAAAACAATTGATAGGGTTAACCTCCCTCTGCTCTTCTTATCCCCAGGCATATGACTAAAGAGGGCCAGGGTTGCTTCCTTCTCAAAACCTTTACCACTCCTGGAGGATCATCCCCCTTCCACATCAATTTCCAAATATTGGTGTGTAAGCAAGCAGTTTCAAAACAACATAACAAACCATACGAAACAGTTTCATGCTATTGAAGCCACCCTACACACCCTCCCACCCCAAACTGGGTAGTTCTTGGCAGTTGGGTACCAAAAGAAGGTACTCCTAAATTAGAACTTGGATCTGGGGGAATCTACACCCATACACCACAAACATTTGGGAATTGAACACTCCCAAGTACGACCCTGCCACTCCAGCCCACGACTTGTACGCCAAATCATTTTCTATGTGGCGCATATATGGTAGGGGTTTATCTGAGGCCCACGCAGTTCAACTTAGCTGCTTGTCCCTTCAACATTTAGTATCTTGCTTGAATTAGTATATATGTTTGCATATTTGAAAGGTAAGGAGATGAAATATTGTTTAAATCATACGAGAAATGTTATCAAGAAAATAGAAGGGTTTACCTTTGATGCAAGAAAAGATGTTCCAATAACAATGTATATTGATTCACGCTATATGAACATTTCGCAGAAAGAAGTCCTTGAGATTTAAGAATGTAGTCTAAATTATTATCTGTTGCCACTAAATGATTTAGTGGCAGTACCTTTAAAAAAATGATATGCTATTTTAAGGGCACATTTTCAAGCTAATCAAAGGTACAGCAATGGGGTCTGCGTTTGTCCCCAGTTTAACTAATCTTTATGTTGATCGGTTTGAGGATAAATACATATATAATGCTGATAATATCTTCTAACTCTCATTACATTTCTATGGTTGGTAGATAGACACAATCGTATCAGTGTGAAAAACATAACTTTGTCAAATGGATAAATAGTTTGGACATAAACTTTGCTGTTTACATCAACAGTAAGAGATCTACAAGTCACCTTCTTAGATCTGTTGATTTTTTATCAAGAAGGTCCTTTGAATACTACAATATGTTGAAATGCCATAGAGAGAAAGTCAACATTGTATTTTGCCCGTCAGCATTCAGTATCTTTGTGCATAAATGTCCTTTATGGACAATATTTGAGAGTAAGAAGGAACTGCTCTACATTGAAAGATGTTGTATAGTTAAGCAGACATTATCAAAGGACACCTACAACAATGAGTTTATCGGCTTAATCTTTTAATTACATCTTTAGAAATACATATAGAGATGTTCTTCTGAAGTCTTATAATCCAATGCAATGCTCTAGTGGAATAGTTTGTGCAACACTGTGCAAATAGCTGCGAAAACCTAGTTTTGAAAAATTGGCACATTTTGCAATTTACAGATCCAAAACTTTCAAAACCACTTCACGCATTACATAAACATGTTAGCCATAAGCAATCTTTGGAGAGAGCCTTACACAGAGAAGACAATTGTCCTGTATGGAATTTTTATATTTTTGGATAGTGGTTCACTCTGATGTGACACACCAATTTAATATTTCCATTTATACATTCCTACCCCACACTTTAGGGAAAGAAAACTGACAGTGAGGTATTCAAAAATTGAAATTTCTGAAAAGAAGAGTTCAGAAGATACCCTGGAGACCCGTACACTGTACATGCATCCAAAACAATCATCAATCCAAAAGAAAATGCACAAGCCTATAAGAATCTCACTATAATAAGTCCTCAAATGAATCTACTTTCAAACATGCACTCTATAGTTCATATACATTAGAGTATACAAATACTAAACCTTCTATATCTTTGTGTTGATTTTTCATCAGTCTATATGTACGGATTCCATTTTGGGTAGCGTTTCACAAGGTTTTCAAATACGTTTTTTCTCTAGCATAAAGACAAGTATGGTGTCAGAGAAAAATGACTCAAATCCAGAAAAAATATTGCTTGTGACTTAGCTCTTCTGTGTGAAGTTGTAAATGTAGGTATAACAGGTAAGCCATCTGTATTGTGTGTGTGTGTCTTTCATTTAACTTGAACACATTATTTTCAATCTAGATGTATGAATAGTGTTAAAAGGGCCTGCATGTTATGCTTTCAGTCTCTATAGATTTCTGGCCTGGGAATGTATTCTGCAGTAACAGTTACTTATTTGAAGACCTTTTTCTCTCCCACACTACAACTGATTCTGCCTGAGCATTGGAAGACAGAGGAATGCAGAGGAGTTTCACTTCACACAGGTTCTCAATTAATAGAATTAATTTCTGTAAGCATGCATTTTGTTGCACAAACATCCAGTCTATATTATGGTCCCTGCCTGCAGCATTTACTCTTTACTGCATGATGTATTTTAGGCTATAGTGGGAATTGATATATTTGCAAATAATACTTGGCTTTACAAAGGCAATCCCAATTTATAGTGCTAGTTATTCCAGTAAATGGGCACTGGGCCTTAAAGTGAATATAAATAGAAATAAACTTGAATGCCCTACAATGTATAACTGTGCAAAGAACATTATTCTCTGATGGCAGCCACATATGAATGTATTCTCAATACTTCACAGGGGCACTGTCGAGAATCTAGGATACATGCAGACTTGAAATTCGCTGCTGGAAAAGGAGATGACCGGAAGACATGCATTCTCTGCCTACGCCGCAAGACTATGGAGCACCCTTGTCTCGAGAGAAGGAGACAGAGGAAGGGTCTACACCATTGCATAAATAAATGAGCTTTTATTATTTATTTTGATAATAGATGTTTATATAGAAATGTTTTGGTGTGGGGCATTGGCAGCCCATTGTGTGACTAGGTTTATTTTATGGTGATTGCAATAGTAGAAGTGTTTTATGGGGGGCTGGTTTGATTTTCTGTTGTATACGGGTGAACCGGTTTTGTCCGTGAATTGCGGTTTTGAAGTAAGATGCTGCTGGAACGGTGTCGGTGAGATTTCTTTTTAAATAAGGTTGGATTTGAGAAGGAGTACGGGTAGTCCGTTGGAGCATATGTGTGAGACACTCCCATAGTATAGGGAAAAAATGGTGAAGTACCACCATGAGTGGATTCAGGGAATGGAAGGCCAAATGTTTAAATCTTGGCCAGAGAAGGGCACACATGATTAAGCTATATTGGAAAACATGTATACACATGCATTGTCAAAAATTTAAAAAATGGCAGAATATACTTGAATTATGGAAAATGTTTGAAGAAGTCAAGAATCCCCTGATGACAGTACCAAGGGAGACAATCCGGCAATAGCCACTGTCCTGTCTTTTCATGGGTGCTTTCCTTTACAATTCAGTGGAGGGTACACCAAAACCCAGTATATGTCCCCCACTGAGCCCAAGAAAGAAACACCAGCAGAGCCAAAATGTAAAACACAAGACCCATTAATGATGGAAATAGAAAATAAGGCTTGCAGAGAACTGGAATCAGTGTTAAAGAAGAGGAGGGCAAGGCGTGGCGAAAGGAACAGACGTGCGGATGGAGAGACAGATTATTTTCAATATTGATAGTAAGGTTATCAACGATATAAAGGTAGACGCAAGCAAGGAACTTCAAAATTCAGGGGGAGCTCCAGAGGTTCAAGAGCACAGGGGTGAACACTGCAATAGAGTAGACTATGAAACGTTATATAGCAAAGGAGAAGCAGCAGGCACACATGAGGATTGGGAGACAGGTGAAGAACAGAGGGAAACCACACCATGGGGACAAATGACCCTAGTAAAGGGCAAGAATGAAAGGAATATAGCTCAGAATAGGAAGAGGGAAACACAGTTCCACTTGCTACAGAATAAGGCGGCAGGGCACCTTATGTGCCCTGGCCCCACATGGATCGAAATAACCTAATGAAGACCCAGCCCTTCCTTACAAAGGGGCCAGGCAAGTTGATCTATGCCCTGGAAAAACAAACAGCAGGGATCACATTAGCTGTAGGGGACATGAAGAGTTTGTTCACTGCACTGCTAGTGGAGCAGGTGGATGAGATATAGAGTTATGCAGAGTACCCAAGGGGTTCAATTGAGCTGTGACCCCCACAATGTTGTACCATTTGACAACTGTTGAGCACATGTATGGAAAGCATTAAGGGACACATACCCCGACCCATCTGACATACATTTCATCATGGCCGGCACAAGGATGGCAGATGAAGACCCAGCACTTTATATTCAGAAGATTCAGGCGATGTGGAGATTAGAGAAAGGAGAAGGATGGGACAATAATATAGATGTCTTTTATCACATGGTGTGCAGGGGTCTCCCTGCAAAAGTGCAAACTGATTTAGATAAAATAGTTGGTTTTGATGCGAAAGGATGGCCCGAGATATAGTCACACATATTGCTTTTATGTAGGAAAAGGCAAGAAAAGGATAAAGAGATAGTGGAACAAGCACAGAAGGCAGAGGATAAATTGGTCCAGAAAAAAAGGGCAGCATGTACAGAACACCCAGCAAGGATGGACAGAAGGGCCAGAAGATGGCAGATGGAAAACCGGTCATTCCAGAGGGGAAGGGGAAATTACCAGAGAGGCAAAGGGAGTGGCTCAGGAGGAATGAGACGTCAGGTTTTTGCCTTGTGGGAAGACAGGACATTTTGTGTGAGAATGCAGAATCAGGCCATCTTTTTCCTATAACAACCCTAACACCTAGCCTTTTGGCTCACCTACCACCCAACATCTCAAATGCAGCCCCTAGTTATCCCATACAACCCAGTCCCTGTGCACACCCCAGGTTCCATGCAGTCACATCCAATCCAGTAGCCAGCACCAAATCCCATACAGATGCCAATGCATCTGCCACCCACGCAGACCCCTACACGGCCATGGAATACAAATTCCCTGCCACAAGGCACAGTAACACATTTCACTTCTTGAGTGAGCATCTTAGGGGAACACCTTTTCCACTTCCAGAGACAAATGCCTATCCCCAATAAGACAGCCCATGGAGAGCTCTGGCGTGCCCAGTACTGTCAATAATTTGCAGCCCAAAAGAGGAACCCCAGGTGGGAGCATGAATAGAAGACTGAACATTTAGTTCCATTGTTGACACAGGGGCCACCAAGTCCTATATTAGGGAAAGAAAATGTCCCTTGTCAGATAAAATAATGTCCATGCAGGGATTCTCTCGGGTTATTGTATCGGTTCCTTTCATTGAAGATCTATTTATCACTCTAGGGACACAGGAGTTCTCAGCACCCTTGTTGTACAATAAAGACACACAAGTTTGCCTTCCAGGGAGGGATCTCCCGAGCAAGCAGAATATGACCATTTTATTCACTGAGGAAGGTATAGTGTGTTCAACACCAGGTATAGACCCTACCAGTGCTGCAGCAATAACACAAGCACTTTGCAGTGACAGCGCCATGTGGGGAGTGCCCTTACATAAAGATATGTTTTCTATGGAATAACAGTCCTCTTATGATGGGTGCCCTGGATTCAGGACAAGAAACTGGGCATACCTGCTGAATTTCTGTTCAGACCAGCTGAACCCCAGTAAAGGGCACCAGGTACAATTATCACATTAAACCTTGAAGCAGTGATCAAAAGGGCATAAAAGGTAATACTATCTGATACAGAGGAAAATGGGGGAGAATGGCCCACAGTTTTGTGCATAGACCCAACCCACCCATTAAGAGAGGAATTTGTTGAACAGTTGTTCGGAAACGCTGATAACACAGGAGAGATGGTGTTTGAAATATGCATACCCTGTCAGAAAACATTAGAGCACAGAGAAGAAGCACATACCATGCTCATTGTTGAAATATTACCATCACATTTGGAGAGAGATGTGGAGAAGGTGCATAGTCACTTGTAGACCAGCAACCCCCACGATGTAGCATTGTTGAGGAGTGAAGGGGCAGTTTGCATAAAGCAGAAACCAGGCACAGTGTTACCCCTAGTGAGACAGTACCTAATTTCAAGGGAAGCAGGTGAAGGGATTTATTCCACCATTGTATGATTATGGCAAAACCGCATAATATAGCCATCAGAATCCCATTGTAATACGGCTATCTATCCTCTGAAAAAAGCAAGTTGGCGAATGGTGCAGGACTTACTTCTGTCGAACAATATTGTAGAAGCAGAATTTCTAGTAGTCCCTACTCCTGCCACCATCCCTTGAAACATCCATGCCTCTGTGACTCACTTCACATCAATCAATCTAAAGAATACATTTTTCTCTATCCCATTGCAATCTGGCTCTCAGTATATCACAGCATTCACCTACCAAGAACAGCGATTTCAACACAAATGTTTGCCACAGGGGCATTGTGAGTCCCCAAACATCTTGAACATAGTATTGCAGATGGGTTTAGAAAGGTACAGTTACAGAGCACAGTCATTCAATATGTAGATGATATGATATGATATGATATGGCATTTGTAACGCGCCTATACACAAGTGTTTCAAGGCGCGACGAGGCAGGGAGGGGGGAACAAGGGGAAGACAGACAACGATCCTACTAGGCCAGGTGTCATTCAGACCGCGCAACTGCAGGGGTAGAGGGAAGGGAAAAGTGCAAGGGGAAGGGGAGGGGGGAAGTGCAGTACAAGTAAGTAGAATAAGTAAATAAATAGGGCCAGCTGGTGGCAAGTGCAAGGCAAGTGCAGACAAGTGCTGGGAAAGGGGGGGCTGTAGGGATACAGAGACAGTCCCTCAGTGCAGGGGTTGCCAGGGAGGCAGTGCAAGAGGAGAGTGGCTGGGCCCAGGACCGAGGTCGGTGAGAGTGGCCCAGTTGCAGATTAGGTGCAGATTCAGTCGAGAATTTAGCAGGGGAGAGGGAGAGAGAAAGCAGAAGCAAAGAGGAAGGCTTTGAGGTGCTTCTGGAACCGGAGATGGTTCTCCACAAGTTTCAGGGAGGCAGGAAGGCTGTTCCAGAGGGAGGCCCCTGGGATGACATTTTGGTGTTCAGCTGAACAGAAGAGCAATGTAGGACTCAGTAAAACCTTTAATTTTTTTTGCAGAGAAGGGGTACAAGGTGGACAAATACACATTGCAGTTTTTCCAAAAGGAGGTAGAGTATATAGGGCAAATAATATCATCAGCAGGGAGATGATTAACACCAGAAAGAGCAACAGCAATCAACACACCACAGTCAACCAAAGGGAAGCGGATGCAGCAGTTTCTAGGATTGTGTAACTACTGTAGGAAGTGGCTAATC
The DNA here is from genome assembly GCF_040938575.1 of Ambystoma mexicanum. Lineage (NCBI taxonomy): Eukaryota > Metazoa > Chordata > Amphibia > Caudata > Ambystomatidae > Ambystoma > Ambystoma mexicanum. The sequence goes on along the minus strand of NC_090921.1, from coordinate 849,875,853 downwards.
CATGTACATCAAACCCTGGTTGCAAGGCCTAAAGGAATCACAGAAAATAAAGGGACCCCTTGTCTGGAGAGATAAGAAGACTAAAGCATTTAATTTAAGGAATTCAAAAATGCAATATGCAGTGCACCTGGCTTGGCAATGCCAGATTACAACAAGCAATTATTTATGTTCTCACATTCAAATGGTCAGGTGATGATGGCTGTCCTCACTCAGCACAAAAACACCAAGAGCGTGTAAGTGGGGGACTTGCAGTCCCAATAACATTATCCAACCGTTAATATTAGTAATTGATATCACAAAAGGAACGGTCTATGGAGACAAATTATTATAAATAGTAGGTTCCCATCATGTGGTATTAAGGTACCACCAACTCATTCACACTCAACTGCTCTCCCTCTCGGAAGAACACCCTATCCCAACCTCAGTGGTGCCCTCTATTCCTAGGCTCTGAGTGTGGTGACGCCTATCTAACAGAGGATAGGAGAGAGGCTAGATACCAGACCACTGCATCCGAGAAGAAACAGACACAATCAGTGCATCTGCGGTCCATCTAGGGACATCTACTATTTATAATAATTAGTCTCCATAGACTGTCCTCACTCAGCATACATCAATGGACACAAGCATCTAGCTTATTACAGTAGACTCTTAGATCCGGTAATGCAGGGTCACTTTCCACGTGAGCAAGCAATTAGCAGCAGCTATTTTCGCAATAGAGAAATCTTCTATAATCACAATGGGATGCCCAGTCACCTTATATGTAGAACTCTCAGTTTTCCCCATTCTAGTGAATTCACCCTCACCACACAGAGAGCATCAGGTTATGAGGTGATCCTATTAAAATCCTCCATTCACATTGTCAGATCTCACATAGTGAACCCCACAACATTAATTGCAGAGCCTATACAGCCAGATGATCAAGTACATGATTCTGCACCATATGCAGGCACTACAGAGGAGTTACCAATGTCAGGGAGTATGCACTTGAGGAGGGGGAAATGCACTTCGTTAATGGGTCATCAGCAATTGATCAGAGCATGGATGAAAAGTACACTGATGCAGCAGTAGTGACCTTTGTAGATTGAGAGTAGGGGGGAATGGTAAAAAAGGGATTGCCCTCACATTATTCCACTCAAGAGGTAGAAGCATTAAAATGTCCAAAGGGTGTCACATCACAATGTATTCATATTCAGCATATGTCACTTCTACAATACATTGAGAATTGTCAAGGTGGCGCAAGAGAGTGTTTAAAAAAATAAGATGGTGCAACTGTACAACACCTAGCATTACCGTCTAGATGAATTGATGCATTAGTACTTCCTTCAATAGTTGCAGCAGTAAAATGTGCAGCCCATGCCCAGAATACAGACAAAATTGCATCCCATACCAAGAATACAGACAAAATTGCATATGGCAATGACGCAGCTTAAAAGGCAGCAAAAGAGGCAGCATACCAGGAGGTACCAAATCTCACAGCATCCCCTGAAATAGTATTTCATCAAGTGCAGCTGCCAGTTCTTTACAGTGCAATGCCACTGACCCAGATTATCGAACTACAAAGGTCTGCCCCACAGCAATAGAACGATGTATGGATCATAAGGGGGTGTTCCCTTATCCTACACAGATTTAATTTGGAGACAAAACTGTACAGGAAAACAGTGATGACCCAGGAACCCCTTACAGTTGCTCTTTAGAAATTGCATTACCCTAAACACACATCCAAACAGTACATGGCAGCTGACTTGCAGGAGGGTTGATTGGTTCCCAGTCTCCAGGAAAACACAGATCATTTAATGTCAAGCTGCACTACTTGCCGCATGTGCAGTAGAAGCCACACCCTCAAAACGCTCAAAGCAACAATGCCCCATCCCACAGGGCCCTTTCGGCAGCTCTATATTGATTACATGGATATGGTTAACAGATCCAGTAACTTTTGATATTTAATTGTTGTGGTGTGTCCATTCTCTTGTTGGCTTGAAGCAGGTCCCTGTATCCATCCTATGCCAAATCAGCGGCTAAATTATTGTTACAAGAAGTGTTCCTGGATGAGGAATACGTTGTGTCCTGAAATCTGATAATGGGACACACTTTTTTAATAAACTCTTCAAAGAAATTACCTCCCTATCTATCTAACAAATTAACAAAAGGCCAGATACATGTTTGTCCCTGTATGTTTGTCCGATGCAGTCATAGCTTCACCTGTTTTCACCGCTAAAAGGAGCTGTTGCCTTAGTATATATAGAAACAATGCCAATTTGCATAGATTTGCCACTTTTCACCATTAGAGGCAGCTGTTGGCATAGAATATATAGTGGTACTACTGTGTCAATTAAAACCTTCACTTTGGCCTGTGTACACAGGCCTGTACACTAGTTTCTTACAAAGCACAAACTGTTTAAGCAACACCTAACCAAAATGTTTAATTCACCATAAAGAAAATAGAGCTGGTTGTACTTTCTTCATCTTGCATTTTTCAAACTCATGAATCATCCAGGGAAAGACCATAATTAAACTTCTCATGACATAATTACAGGCAGGTGGCTGCATACCCCACTCACATTTGCACACACAGCCCTGATGCCCACAATTCTGCATAGATTTTAGGAGAAGTGTTTGAGGGATATCTTAGGTATTTAAGAAATGCTGTCAGTCTTATCTTCCTCCAGGCCGGGTGACATCCAAGGGAGCTAGGTCCGAAAGAACCAGAAGAACAAATAGCACAGCAGGAGACATAGCCCTACCACCACAGCAACCTTTTCCCGGGGACACATTTTTCAACAGGAACTTCTGCAGAAAATGGAATGAACCACACTTCGAGGGTCCCTTTACTCTCATCTACGCCACACCAAGAGCAGAGAAGGTTGTCGGCAGAAAGACCTAGATTCATTTCAGGAACACCCGGAAGGCCAATAGACACGGACCTCCCATTCAGCAGCAGGAAGAGTAAAGAGGACCATGAAAAGAGTAGTTCTAAACATCATTTGAACTTGTTTTTAGCTCAGTGCACCCCGCTGGGCGGTTCGACAATAATATTGTTTGCTGGTTCCAAGGGCAATAGACAGAGTAAATAACTTGATGTTTTTTGCATTATTATATTGTTCTTTTCTCTCTATTCTATTCTATTCAATTACATTTTTTTGTATTGCGCCTTACACCCACTGGTCTAAAAGCGCTCACAAGACAGATACATCAGAAAGCGACAAATACAACAAAAAAATAAGGGTCATAGCAGGAGTAGGACTAGAGAAGAGTGGTGGTTAGAATCTAACCTGATCCTATGTCAAACAGATATGTCTTCACTTGCTTTTTAAATTGGGTTGTTGACTCACAGCCCTTGAGGGCAGGAGGAATCTGGTTCCAAAGGTTTGGGCCCCATGCATGGAAGCTTGAGCAACCAAATGCTTCAAAAGGAATCAAGTTTGCTTTAGAAGGGTGTCTTTATTGAAATGAAGAGTTTGTCAAAAAGGGACTCTGAAAATTCTGACTAAGATGTAGTTATAGGCTTTTCCTGTCAGGCAGTTATGGACTATCATAGTACCTTTCAAACTGATTCTTTGGCTGACAGGAAGCCAGTGTAGTTTTCTACACGCCATGGTGTTGACTGAGTAAACAATACTGCTTACATTTTGCTTTTGTACAAAACGACAATTTTTCAGCATGTCATTTTGGTTTGTGCATTTTACCTTTACTGAAAGTTATCTGAAAATCAGATTTTGCTATGTATATTGACTGGAAACAATGATTCGTTATAATTATGAATTTTGTGTAAGGTTTGTTTGTAACCCATGAACACAAATAATATGTATCCCCGATTGTTGTGCCAAGGTTTTACCAAACTGTATTAAGCCATGTATAATGTGAGCAACTGTCTCTTTGCAACGGCAATCCACCCCCTCCACACACTCCACCGTAATGGGCTCTAGAGACATATCAAATCACATCTATATGGGATATGAGAGATGGGCATCACATAACACAAAGTATGACACACATCAATACTGTGCTGCTGGACAATGCTATGAACAACCTTCAATAGGTAATTTTACCACATTCCGCCTGACCCAGAGCTGACTGCCTATGCCATGGCCCTATACCTGTTCCCCTAGTTTTTCTACTTACATTCCTGTCATTCAGACAATCTTCAGACAATCTTCAGACACTTATTGCTGGAGTGATTCCCTTTCAACCACTGCTTCAATCCCTTTATCAATCAACTTAACTGTTCCTAGCTTGGGTTACTGAGCCCTTCTGAAAGGTGTTTCAGATGATTATCCATTCTAGAGCGTATCATCAGAAGTGCTCTTGCAAGTTGTAAAGCTTTGGAAAAGCCTATGGTGCATATAGGCATCTTCATTAGCTTGCATAGAAGCTGGATTGAGTGCCATTAGCCTCTCTAATAACTGTATTTTCCTGGTAACCTAGAGCACTCCTAGTGTTGCATAACATTTAGTAAAGATTATATTTAAAGTAATGGGGTGCAAGGGAGAATATCCATCCCTGGCACTGGGTGGTTTCAACTATGTAAACACAAAAGATGTCCACCAATTTGTGGAACTCTCCCACCCCTCACACACCCTGGTTGTGTAAAATAACTACAAATATACTTGTAAAAAGTAATGATTTTTTATATGCAGTGTTTTTTTTAAATAAACAAAATTAGATTCACCAAACAATTCAAAGATTTTAGTTTTCATGAAGCGTTAATGCCCATATCCATCAATTTGCCTCCAATGCAATGCTCAATTGGGTTACATGGAATTAAATTCATAAACCAAGTATTACTATTATTATATTGTGATAATCATTAGTTCCTTGTGTTATTTAGTCCTCAAGGTTAGCTCAACACGGTTCGGGACTCGATTCCATTCATCAGGAGCTTTTTATTCCATTTGTTCAGTATTTGTCTTCATACTGGTATGTATCTTTAAACAAATAATTCAAAAGATAACTGTAAGCTTTATGATCTCAACTCTTGGTGTATAAATATATTTATATACTTTCATAATCAATAAATAATCACCTGGATGGTAATCTTGTCTTTGTTCTTGTTTGTCTGCTGTCTGTTAATATTTTACTCTTTGGTCTGATAAAATTTCACTGGTGGCAATGGTCGAAAGGGATATGTTCACTGTAAAAGTAAGGAAATGGTATGTATCTTCAATTGTAAAAGTGGGGTATACTAGTATCAAAAACCTCATAAAATCCATATTACGTTTAAATTAGTAACAAAAGGTAAGTCTACCTGTGGATGGGCGCCAATAGCACTTAGATGATGGTTATATCTTCCAGTGACTTATTCATTCAGGTAATCCCCATCAAATATGTTGTTCCCCATTTTATGGGAAACTTCCAGTCTCTTAGTCCACAAAATCTCTCAGAGAAGTGCCCTCTTCTGCACATAACAATCTGCAGAAAGCAGAATCAAAGTATTCCTTCAGTTTACTGTGTAGTACTCAATTTTAAATGTATAAGGTCTATCATCCTAAATTCCCTAAATTCCCACTTACTTGTAGAGATAGAAGCTCTTTCTCTGCAGGTCTTCCACTGATTCCGGGCCGAGCGAAGTTTCAAAATGGCCGGGTTTTGTTTATGCGTGTCATCACGTTAAAACGTGATGACGTCATTTGTTTACACACGTCATCCCAATGACGCAAATTTGTTAGTGGCAATAAAGCCATATGAGCTGTTGATCCCTTGATTATTCTGTCCATAACATTTATATACACTGGGTTAGTTCAATATGGGCCTTCTATATTAATTGTAGATGACTTGTATTTAAATGCTACACAACGGCATTTAATCAATTTTTAGTGAGCGTATTTCAGACAATCCCTGATTTAACTCTCCTATGTAATTTATTTGATTTTAAATGCTATCCATCTAGGTTATCGCCCAATCACATGTATTCATAGAATCGATTTAAGTTAGTGGATAATTATTCATAATGGCTGTATAGGGAACTGCCCAAATATCAGTTATATCATTGATTTCCAAAAAATCGACTCATCCAAATGATTAAATATTCATATGTTCACAGTCTACTACTTATTGTTCCTTGTATTTCAGTTATATTCATAGAATTTATGAGGAAAAAGGTATCTTGTCACGCAGGTTTGATGGTTATTTATAAAAGAGCATTTTCGCCCGATACTGCATTGACTTCTTTGTCACTTGATTTAGCCGTGTTGCTTAATAGAGATTCAGATTTGCCTTCTTTACAAATGCTGATGAGGGAGGTTCCTCCGACATTAGTTCCGAAGGTAGAGATTCCAGCTAATGCTGCAGCAGGAACACCTGCCAATACTATTGAAGCACATTATGTCTCACAGTTTGTTCATGTTCCATTTTCTAGACAGGAAGTGAATACCATTAGGCAATCAATTCCAGATTTTAGGAAGAATCCAACAGGATTTTATGAAGAAATTGAATCTGTCTTGCATTTGTCAGTTTTCACGTTGGCTGATATTGATTGGTTGTTTCCTGTGATCTTTCCTGCTGATTTGTGGAAGCAGATTAGAACTGTAGATGATCAGGCAGGAACGAGTGATAGATGGGATGCTTTAGTACGAGTAGATTGGGAAAGGAATGCCGGTGAAAAACTTCCACAGGTGATATTGATGTTGCCAGACAGAATAGTGACTAAATTAAGAGCTCTGGTTCCTGAAAAAAGAATGATATGGGATAAGCGTACGGCTTGCATGTAAGGGAAGTCAGAAGGTGAGACAGTATTTTAACGCCATGAGAAGACGATCCAGAGGCTGTCTTTGGATAGGGGGTCCTGGTATAAATCAGTTCGCACAGAACCAACAGACATCATCACAAAATAGTCAGCAACAGAGTGTTAATAGTGGGAATATTTTTGATAATCCTTTGAATGTCTACTTTTATGAAGATTTCTCCTCTGATGATATAATGTTCTGTTAGGACAGCTTGAAGCAGGGTATGGAACCGGTACCTATTCCCGTCGATCAGAAAGGGCCCTACGTTAAAATGAAGGTGGGGAATAGGGAGCATCTCTTCTTGATACATACATGAGCAAAGAAGTGTTCTATTGATCATTCACAGTTCCAGATATTACAATGTCAGGGCAGAGCAACATTTCTGTAGGGCTCTCTGGCACACCAGTGGTTAATCCGGTCTCTCGGCCGGTACCAGTTTCACTGGGACCATTCACTGATTCTTGTCCATTTCTATTGACAACAAATTGTGGTGAAAATTTGTTGGGATTTAATTTATAAAAAAAATTGAATGCTGTGATGTACTGTTCTCCAGATTTCACCCCAACAAACTTCCATCCCTAAATTTTTGTCTATGCCTTTACCAAGTGAATTGAATAAGTTTCCGACATGTTTATGGGCAGTTAATGATAATGACATTGGAATTTTAAAAATTGAGCCAGTTAAAATTGTGTTGAAACCAGGTGTTAAATTGCAGCGTATCCCACAATATGAAATTTCGGTTGAAGGTAAACAGGCTTTGAGTATTATTTCTGATTTTGTACACCGAGGTGTAATTGAAGAAATTGCAGGGAGCGTGTGTAATAGTCCAATTTGAACAGTTTACTAAAAAGTGGATAATGCAATTCCTTTTTGTTTTATTATTGATTTGCGTGCCATTAAAAAGGTTGTTGCTCCACAGTTTCTGATTGTACCTGATGTCTCCACAATTCTAACTATGATTCCTGCCATGGCTACACATTTTAGTGTTGTGGATTTGAAAAATGCTTTCTTTAGTATTCCTGTGCATTTTGAAAGCAGATATTTGTTCGTGTTCACCCTAGGGGGAGAGCCTTGTCTTTGACTGTTCACATTCACTCGTCTGACACAAGGGTACACTGAGAGTCCAAGTATCTATAGTAGAGCGTTGAAGCGTTGAAGGAACAGCTTGATACACTTGAGTTACCTTCCACTTGCACGTTGTTGCAATATGTTGATGATCTACTTCTAGCTGCTGTTTATGAAGATGCTTGCAAAGAGGGCACTGTATTGTTGCTTATTCATTTAGCAGAGCATGGGCATAAGGTTTCATTGAAAAAGTTTCCGTATTGTCGAGGTTGCCTATTTGGGCTATCTCCTGTCAAAGGAGGGAAGAAGACTGACACCTGAACGAATACAAAGCATCTCTGATATGTCTGTTCCAAATACACAGAAGGAGGTCAGAGCTTTAATAGGCATGGACTCATATTGTAGACAATGGATCCCGGATTTTTCTTCGTTGATAAAACCTATGTTGGCATTGACATGAAAGGGAATTTCTTTGCCTTTACAGTGGAACATGGATTGCCAGAACGCTTTTGATTTGGTTAAGGCTGTGCTGTGTTCAGCACCACTTTTGGGCACACCACATTACGAAAAAGCCTTTGTTTTTTATGTGCATGAACGAGATGGATGTGCTTTGGCTGTTTTGACACAGGAACATGGGGGCAAGAATAGGCGTGCAGCTATTTTTCCTCCACGTTAGACCCTGTTGCATGCGCGTTGCCAAGGTGTTTGAGAGCTGCTGCTGATGCATCTTGGAAACAATGTGAAGGTATGGTTTTAGGTCATGCTTTATCCTTGATGGTACCCCACTCTGTAGACGTTCTATTAAACAGAACACAGATGCAACATCTCACATCAGCCCAATTAACAAGGTACGAGTTGATTCTATCTGCATCGCATATCCAAATTAAGAGATGTTGTTCATTGAATCCGGCTGAACTATTGCCTTCTCCACAAGAGACAGATTGCAGTGACAAGAAGTCACATGATTGTCCCTATAAGAAACTAAGGGCAGAATTGATTTAATTGATACACCCTTAAAGAATCCGCAAGGGGAGCTATTCTGCGATGGCTCGTGTTTTAAACTTGGTACATCTACCACTTTTACGCAATCAGCACATTAAACACTGTTATGGAAAGTAAATGAATTCCGCATAATTCAGCACAAGCTGCAGAGATTATTGTGCTAACCAGAGCTTGTGAAATTTCTGAAGGGCTTAGTGTAAACAAATATACAAATAGACAGTATGCATTTGGGGTGGTTCATAATTTTGGCCAACTATAGGCTGAGAGAGGATTCTTGGCCTCACATGGAGCAAAAATTCAACATGGGACTTTGATAGTCTGGTTGCTGTATGCACTTGCGCTTCCTACACAACTAGCAATAATGAAGTGCGCTGTACACCAGAACGTGATGGACAATTTAGGAAAAGGAAACACTTTTGCTGACAGAATAGCCAAAGAGACTGCTACTGATTTGCACTCAAAAATGTATGTGTTCGATCCTGCAAGATGGGTCACTGACACTTGTATGATGGACGAAGGGATTAGCAGTGTAAAAGAAATTCAGGCTGAAGCTTCTCCAGAAGAAATAAAACAGTGGGCTGAGGGTCCAGTGGGTCTAGATGATGAGGGTTGTTGGGTAGATAATGAGAAGCAAAAATGGATGCTACCCAATGCCTATGTCACTGCTATGGTCACCATGGCTCATGGCCCAACACACATATGTGCTAAAAAGATTTGTCAACAATTACATCCCATCTGGTATAACACTAATATCCAGAAAACTGCTGAACGTTTGGTCCAGAGTCGCATGACATGTTTGCAACATAACATTGGGAGTGTGGGGGCACCGACAACAAAGGGCAGTTTTGGTCCCCCTCCATGCCTTTTGAGGTGAGACCTTTTGATTTCATTGAGATGGAACGTTGCGAAACTATTAATATGTCTTGGTTGTGATCTGTGCCTTTAGTAAATGGGTTGAGGCTTTCCCACTGAAAGACGCCACAGCAATGTCAACGGCAAAGACGATGCTTAAGGAATATTTTCCTAGGTTTGGCGTGTCGAGAGTAATTTGGCCTGATAATGGCCCACATTTTATAGCTGCTGTCATCCTGCAAGTATGTGCGGGATTACAGATTGATAAAAAAGGTTCCACTGGGCCAGACATGCTCAGAGTGCCGGCCTTGTGGAATGCCATAACGGAATTCTGAATAATAAAATCGCTAAAGTCTGTGCACATAGCAATCTGAAATGGCTGGATGCTTTGCCAATAGCCTTACTATCGATGCGGACGACCGCACAGTCAAAGACAAGGCTCTCCCCGTATGAGATTGTCATGGGGAGACTAGCCAGCGTATGAATGCACCCAGGCCCAAAAAGTGGAAAGATATTGAGTATCTGCTTTTGTCTGATTATTGTGACCAGTTGACTCAAAACTTGCGTTTGATTCACTAACAGGCACGAGCATCCCTCCCTGTAAAATACGAGGATCCAGGTCATCGACTCCGACCTGGTGAGTGGGTTTTGGTGAAAAATTTAGAGAGGGGCACCTGGATCCATGCAACATATGTGAAGAGGATTCCTTTTCCTGTGCCCTATGTCAAAGGGGAGGAGAAGGGAATTGATGATCCTGACACTCATAAGGAGCCTACTTTGAAAGACACAGAGGGTGACACGAAAATTCTTCCTGAGCCCGTGAGGCCTGGGGAGATTGTTGCTTCGTCTTCAAAAGTCCTTCCTGGGCCCGTGGGGCCTTGGGAGATTGCTTCTTCTTCTTCAATTTCTTTTTCACCGTCAATGGATCTTGCTTCTGATTTTTCATCTTCTTCAGGAAATGACAATGCTTTGTTCCCTGATCATTCTGTACCTGGAGTTTTAAGGTAAAATCTACGACCACGGAACAGGATTTAGATTTAGGGCCTGCAGACATTACATTAATGTAAATAGAATAGGAAAGTGCAGCTAGGATTCTGTACCCACAAGAAACCCACAAGAAACCAACGTTGAGCCAGTCCGTCGTCATTCCACTGCTGCATACGATAAGAGGCAAGGACTGGCAAAGTTACCTTCAATCAAGATAGGCAACGTGGTCAAGTGCCAACCACGGATGAACTAAACAAGCCTAACAGTGAGGCTTCTTAACGGACACTGAGAAACTATGCCTATTTTAGTGGCCACACGTACTAATAAGGATGATGAATCCACCCATCGAGGGCCATGGTCCCCAAGGACCAAATGGGTACTGATCACAATAACAGCTTGTATTGTAATTACATTCACATTTGGGTTTTGGTATCTGGAGGATGGACATCCGCTTGATACTTTATTGCCAACTGCAAGTGATTCCACTATGTCTCCACCATATGTGCATTTTCACACCCTAATCCTCGGGACCTCCAACATAGAGGGGGTTATCACAACAACACCCTCTTGATGATTATGAATGCCACACATGCCATTCTAAATAAGACCAATTGTTGGATATGTTCACATCCACCACAACGTGGGGAAAAAGGATTGGGCTGGTATATACGTCCTCTACTCCAACTACTGCTTGTTATGCTTCACTTAGGGCATTATTCTTTGGCAAGTGGAACGATAGTGTCAATGGGAATTTTGATGGGACTAATCTCAACGAGTTTGAAAAACGAGTTTTAGCACCTTTAGGATGTTCTCTGTTTGCAAATAGGAGCAAGCTAAACGTTGCTTCTATAAAGCCTTCTGATAGACTCTCCCGACCTTTCCAATCTATGATTACCTTTAAAATGGCTCCCATAGGTAATAGGGATGCCATGCCTCCTTCCTATACCATTAACCATAGTACACACTCTGTTTCATTTTGCATACAAAGAGAGGGTTCCCAGACAGTGCATACATTTGAGGGATGTATGAATACTGCCATACTAACCAGTGAGGATATACTTCTGTATGTAGGAGATCCTGTTTACTTTGTTTGCAGTAATGAAGCATATCCATGGTTGCCAAGAGAGTGGGAGGGTACTTGTTATTTAGGGATACTTTTAAGAGGAGTATATGTTGCCATCACTGCTGAAGTTTCTAGAACTCGTCCCAGGTGGGATGAGGATGGTGACACTCCCTCACAATTCTGGGTGACATTGCTAAATCCTTTGTACCATTTTGGGTACTTATAATAAACTCTCAAGATATTAGAACATTGGCAAGGGTTTTAGAAAAACCATTAATGTAACTACTGACATCCTATATAAGATGACACTAGAGCAAAAAGCTATTAGATTAGTGGCTCTCCAAAATAGGATGGTGCTAGACATCATTCTAGCTGAGTGTGGTGGAGTGTGCAAAATGGTGGGATCTGCATGTTGCATTTTTGCTCCCGATTCCTCCACCACCATATTCAGGGCAATTAAGAAAGTGCACACCTGAAGTACGTAAGTACACTTTCCAGAGGGAAACTGGTATATTGGCACATGGTTCTGGGACTTGTTACGATCTTGGGGCTGGAAAATCTTTGCAGTTCTGACGGTGATTAGTGGCATTGTACTGGTTTGCTGTTGTTGCATGCAGTGTCATCCTGTCATCTGTTCCATAATAGGGGGAAGTTGTGCAAAAGCAGTTGGTAAACTAGAACCTAAGAAACATAGGCTGGGAAAAACTACTGATGCCTTGGTAATGCAGGATATCGCCATAAAGGAATTAATGATGATCAATGTTTTTTAAGATAGTGATTCAGGGTGCTCTGATGATGAGACATGGTTTTCGGATGATAATGTTTGAGTAATGCTCTTGGCTTAGGCCAAAATGAGGGTTTGTAAAAGTATATTTTGCATGAATACTGCCTGATAGTAAATGATTGGCCTAAGCACATTCGCATTGCACTATAAATTGCATTGAATGAACCTGAAACAGGCTGACTATGCCGCCATTTTGAGTTATCCACCATTTTGATCGCCTCTTGCTTTCTGACCCATGTTTAGAATTGTGTTTTTGGCTCCAGCAGAGCAAACGGAACGTTGTACTGTTTTGATGATGTCAATGTAGATAAGAATTTTGAAGGAGCTAAAGTGGATTGTTTGTCCTACACTGAGAAACCTTGGAGTTAAACAAAAGCTGTACTAATCAGGAATTTAGATACCATCTGTTCCAATAGTGCCTTCTCCGTTCAAACAGCAAAGTAGAATGATGAATAGTTGAATGTGCTCTTCTTGCAGAAATCTTTGTTTTCGCTCCTTGAAACTAAGCTGACTTTAAACTCAAGAACAAAGGATAGACAAATATAAGCGAGCAAAATTAGGAATGTTACCTTTAGGTCTTATATTTGGAAAACATGTGAAATGTTTAAAGGAAAAAAACAAACTATTCAAAGATGTTTAAGCATGACTTAGTTATGTGGGTAGGCCATGAACCCTAGGTAAATGTATTACATCAAGAGGGGCTGGACGATGTGATTGTAGAAAATTTGTATAAATGCTTCTGTTTTTGAAATGTCCAGCTCTCTCTCATCTCACGGTGTCTGCTTGCACATATTGCGGGGTGTTGAGAGCCAGACAGCTGTTCTGGTAAAATAAAGTGTACTTGTACCTTAGTACTTGTGACTGGCGTATTTCTATTATGTGGTAATAAGCATTGATATTCTTTAATCTTTCAGTACTTTCATTTTGGCAGGCACATGAACGAACACATCAGTCCGGACATACATCACCCAGGAAAGTGTCCGGGCATCGTAAACCTATTCTTCATCAAAACATACAGATCTCCCTGATCATGAATTGCATGATAAGATTTCCACTAGTGTCAATTAAAATTGACAACCCTATGCCCTTTGCAAATATATCAAGCCATGTTTAAATGATCCCATGAACAGAAGCATGTAAAAATAGCCTTAATCAACATGTCTTCAACTCTGCACATTGTTTACATGGTGATGGTGTTGCCTTGCCTGATGAGGGAATCACCACTGTGTGTTGGTCCATATATGATGTGCTATGCTGGGCAGGAACAGGTTGTACATGCTGTTCCAATTATGACACACTGTTAGTGGAGCTCCAGTGTGGTTTAACTGGTGTTTGTTGTTGCATAGCCCAGCTATGTTTTCCACATGTTGCCTCATTTGTGGTCAGATCTGCCTAAGGGCCATATTTATTTGTCCATTTCTCCATTAATTACCTGCTGATCTCATTGAGTTCAATTGTGTGCTGATGGCTACCTGGGGCTACCATGTTTCTTCCTCTCATTGTGATACATGGATGGTGGCAGAACTGGCTGATGTGAAATCCTTGTCTGGGTGCTTGAAGGATGGCTGAGAGGTTTTCAACTGGGTGTGTGGCAGGTATCATGGGTGCCTCTTCCTGAAGCAGGACTGCCCATAGTCTGTCATCTGATGGGCCCAGTTAAAGAAAGGTGCCTATCTCAGTCTCTGTCAGTATTATTGTTTCCTCTTGGATTCCTTCCTCTTCCTCGTCCTCTACCTCTAGGGATGGCATGTCTCAGCTAATGTGTGTGAGCTTTCTGTGGAGCGGTCACTAAATAGAAGAGGGTATTGTTATTGACATGTTGTAGTATTGGTATGCAAACATTGTTGGCATGTTCACTATATTTATACATTGAGCATGACTCCCCTGTTTTTATGGCCCTCTCGTCAGCATGCCACATTGGCAGAAACCATGTTTTAGAACATGTATGACAGCTCTGGCCCCGCAATCAACAGTCTTCTTCTCACTTTGAATATGTACATTGATTTTGTCTTACCTCCATGTACACTGGTATGTTGTGCCATATGATATCTGTTAATGACTGTGGCTATTAGGTGGTAACATGAAGTTCCCAGGCAATACCTGGTGCCCACTCAATCACAGCAGGTATGTCCTGACATAATGCACATGGCTTCATGACTTACGTGCTGTCAAACAATTTGAAAGTGTGTACACTTCGAGGCTATGGATGGCACATACAGGATTACATATTGAAGGGAAACTGCACAATAGTGACAGACAACACATGTATGTGCACATATAGAACAATGGGTCATTGGGAAGGCACACCTGGCTCCGTGATAGCAGTGTGTGACCCACTGATGACTTTGACTGCAAAAGAGTTTAGCATGTGTTAAGTATTTAAATCAGGTGATACACCCTGGTCTCAGCCCAGCATGCAATGAACAAATGAAATAATTATTTTATTATGTATATAGGTTCAATATTATGAGTGATATACCACTCATAAAACACACCCCTTCTCAAAATACCCCCAGGTCACAATGGACCAAGAATCAGGCTGGTTGGTAAAGGTAATATTTATTTATTTATTTAAACTTCAAATTAAATAAATACTTGTGAATAGGGAGCAGTAATCACCAATGTGGTCAGAATAACAGAGAATAAGGTATGTAAGGCAGTTAAATTCACTTTTAGCAACACAGAATATAAAACACAGAGAAAATAACACCTTTGGCTTGTTTGAAAGGATAGCACTTAAGTTAGGATTTCCCCCTGCAATATTCCTCAACCCACAAATAAGCAATTATAAACAGATGTGAGTAAGCAGCACGTATTCAGGAATAAAGAACAGTGCACATGATTTGACTACAACCTTCCTTCCCCAAACAAGAGAGAAAAAAGGATTTGATATCTTACACTTTCAAAATGACATTCGAAAATGGTTAACAAAAAATGAAAAGTGTGCAAAAATCATCAAATCAATACAAACATCTATTGGAGCAACATTGACAAAATGCTAACAATCATGGGCTTTAATTTTGATTAAAATTACACACTTTGAATCTTAATGGAAGTTCGGAAATACTTTAAATTAAAAATCACACATGTAAAACTTTGCCGAAATGCGGATTCCCGCCTAAGAATGACCAAACATTTTTAAGAAAAATGGGTAAAATATATTGATTAGGTTGGGAGGTAGATGTGGGTCTTAGATATACTCCAGAGTTGAAATGAATTCTCTAGCTATCAAATTGAGTGAGTTATGCAATGTTGAATGAGGGGCATTTTTGGAAATAAAGGCGTGAAAAAGAAAACAGAAATCAACTTTTACAAGGATAGTTTTATTCTACACTAGGGCATTCAGGCTAGGTTACCAGATTGAAACACAGTAAGCTCTAGAGTTGATCCACGGTACCAACCCCAGCATCCGATTACCCGAGGGAGGATTTAAAGGTTTAGGATTTCGCAAGCCACAGTTATTTAAATTGGTTTAGCACTAGCACAAAGGTACAAGGCCAGGTTTCAAGAATGGTTCTGACAATGTTACAAGTTCTTAAGGTAAGGATAGGATGAATTAGATATTGGGATGGAACAAAACAAGGCAAGGTATGCTATGATTCTTCTATACTTCCTATTAATACTAACAGTCCACTTTAATTTAAGATTTTGGACCGTCAAGTGTTCTGGTCATCACACGGATCAGTCTAACCAAGGATGGCAGGGCACATCTGGCAGAAAAGGGTCAGCTGGGCGGTTCTGGTCACCTGGACTGCACTGGACTGGACTGGATTGGCCCTTCGGGTTACTGGAGACAGGATATCAGTGGGATGGCGTGTTTGGTGCAGGCAAACCTTTAGTAGTAGCAAGACAGCTGGATCGAGATGCTTCCCTGGGGTTTTGGGATTTGTTTCAGAATTTAGAGGCCTAGCTGAAAAAGAGTTAAGCAACGCTGAGGCCTTAGCTTGGTAAGTAAATCAGGAATCAGAAACAAGGATGGAGAATTCAGGAACAGAGCGCCATGCTGAAAATCAGGATGAAGTCAGGAATCAATATCTTGTGTACTGTGTGGTTCCCTTATTTATCATGCCAAATGACATCACTAAATTATATTGCAGGGGTAGGCTTACAACCTACACCCATGATGCTATGATTGGGTAAGAGCATAATCTCTGCCTTGCTTTCGCTGATTGGATGACAGAAAGGGATGTCTTGTTTTATGAGATGATCTTTACAATGTCTGGAAACCTCCCATATCTATTGGTACCAATATCTAACTTTCCCACAAATACATATTTATGTCGTTACGATCTCTAAGAAAATCCGATGCACATGTTACATATCTCGTGGGCCTCATTTGAATCCAAGTCCCAAGTCTGGGAGACCTGGCTTTGCCTTTCTGCTACATTTTGGCAATTTTAACCATGAAAGATTTGGCCTAATATTTCCCAATTCTGTACATAGATGTGCTTTTAACCCTGGGATATGTGTACAAAATGTCAAGTGCACAAGATCAATACTTCCCCCGCAATTGGTTATTATTTACAACTTCTGTTCCTTATGTAGTACTGGGTTCAATCACGTCTTCAAGAAAAGAGCATAAAATTAAATTTAGAATTATACACTTTTCACATTTTTTCTCATTCTGGTGGCAAAGTTACATGTCTTGAAGTTCAAGTGCAAACTAGGTGTTTTAAAACCAAAAGGAAGTCCATTGTCACTTAAGCAGGGTTTTTTTCTTTCTTTCAACTGTAAGCAAGTGTCAAATCCTTTGAAGCAGGGTGGGGTCTCTCTCTCTTGAGAGTGAATCTTCCTGCCCCTCCCACTGGAAGGGTTAGTGTCTTAGCCTGCTATTGTCCTGGCCGGGGCCAAAGACGAATGTCTAATGTGACTTGGAAGGCACAATTGTACTGGGGATTCCAAACCTCCAGCCAGCAGTCAGTTTCCTGTTCCACCAGTTCAGGTATCTTCCTTTCTCAGGGTCAGCACTGACAGGGCAAGTTTTTTTGCTTTTAACTATAGTTTCCCATTCAGACTGGGTTGAGCTTTGATTTACAGTTTTAAATCTTAACTTTAAACAAATAAAATTAAAACAGTTTATAAGTGTGTCTTTCTCACAGTAGCAAATCCTTTCACATTCTTGAATAATCAAGCCTTTACACAATAATAGACTTTTTAAAACAGGCGATTTTGCTCTTCATTCAGGAAAAAGCACATTTAACTTATTTCTTTTAAATTCAATACCCATTTTAGTCAGCTCTAGTCCTTCCCTTGAGTGCTGGAATGGTTTGCAGCATGGATACATGTATCCAACATTTGTTTAGAGTCTTCCTCTGGACAGCTGATTCCTGATACTTGTTGTAAAGTTTTAGCCAAGTTTCCCCATGGAAAAATGAAAACATAATCCCTGGTTTGCTTTTCAAAGGATACTGTTTCCAGGAGTTGTTATTCATTGAGGCCGGGTTCCTCTGAGACAAAATGGATGATCCTGAGCATTTCAGGGCCTTTTTGATAATAGTAGTTTATGAGAAATGAATGGATTTGGTGCAAAACAGCACTTTTAAGTTGAAAAGATGACATTTAAAAAAGGCATTTGGGGTTTTTCAGTACAATAATGCTGCTTCTTTCCTTTGCTCCATGTTGACTGTGGCAGAGCGCACTGGCATGCTCCTGCAGTGAGGACTCCGTTTTCCCCCCACCTGAACTGTGTCTGGCAGGGTGTGCAGCGTTTTTCTGGCTTGTATTTGTATTTATTTGTATTTATTTTGTTTGTATAGCGCTTTACTCCAACGCGCTGAACATTTTAACAACTTGATACATATAACAATATAACGGTAGAAGCAAATTACAATTATGAATCAGTCCAACAAAACAGTAAGAAGAGCAATTAAACGGAAGGGAATACGGAGAGTAGTGCAGTAGGACTGTGATGGAGATGGAGGGGTGAGGAGGAGAAGGAGGAGGGAAAGCGGAAGGGGAAAGGGTGAGAGTGGGGTGGCGGGGGGAGGGGAGGGAGATGATCAAGGGGAAAAAGATAATGGAAGGAGGGGAAGCAAGAAGGGGGAAGGGGTTTCAAGGCAGGGAATGGAGAATAAAAGATTTAAGGGAAGTGCGGAAAGAGGAGAAGGTAGAAATAGAGCGGATTGAGAGAGGTAAGGAGTTCCAGTGCATTGGGGCTAAGAGCTGGAAGGAGCGGAAATGGGAGAGGGCACAAGGGGATGGAGGAACAGTGAGAAGGAAGTGGTCAGCAGAACAAAGGGACCGGGAGGGTGTGTAGAAAGAGAGGAGGGAGGAGAGACAAGGGGGAGCAAGACCATGGAGAGATTTAAAGACTAGTCAGAGAAAGTGAAATTTAAGTTGGGAGTGAAAAGGAAGCCAGCCAAGGGAAGAAAGGGAAGCAGAGATGGAGTCACAGGAGGGAAGGAGACAGAGGGTACGGACAGCAGAATGGTAGATAGATTTGAGCGGACGAGATGAGAAGTAGGTAGTCCAAAGAGTAAGGAGGAGCAGTAGAAGAGGCGAGAGAAGATAAGGGAGGAGATCAAAAGTTTTGTAGCATGGAAAGTGAGAGAGGGGCGGACTTTGCAAATATTGAAGAGGTGGTAGCGACAGGCACGAGAAGTGAGAGAGATATGGTGGGAGAAAGAGAGAGATTAGTCAAAGTGAATGCCTAGGTTGCGAGTGTGGGCAGAGATAGGGAGATTAGTAGGAGCAATGTGAATGAAAGGTGGAGGAGAGGTAGTGGGAAGAGAGTTGGAGGGGAAGAATACGACTTCAGTTTTGTCAGTGTTGGGGAGAGAAAGCGGGAAGACATCCAGTTTTTATGGCAGTAAGACAGGAAGAGAGTTTCAGGTGCTGGTCGGTAGAGAAGGAAGAGAAGGAAAGGAAAGGAGTATCGTCAGCATGGAAATGGTGGGAAATGCCAAACGAGGAGATAACAGGGGGAAGAAGGGAGGTGTACAGTGAGAAAAGGAAAGGGCCAAGCACCGAACCTTGGGGTACGCCGTACTCCAGAGGCTGGGTTGGAGAGGACCGGCCTCCCAGGAAACAGTAAAAGGGCAGGAGGAGAGGTAAAAGGATAGCCAGTTAAGAACAGAGCCTTTGAATCCAAAGGAAGAAAGAGTGTTGAGAAGAAGGGGGTGATTGACAGTGTCGAAGGCAGCATAGAGGTCTAGAACAATAAGGACTGAGGATTGCTTAGAGTGTCGAGCAGAGAGGAGGGAGTTAAGGATGTAGGTAAGGGCAGTTTCAAGAGAGTGTTTCGGGTGGAAGCCAGATTGAGAGGGGGGTAGGAGAGAGAGATTGGTGACAAAGGATGAGAGCTCAGAGTAGGCGAGGCACTCTAGAAGCTTAGAGGGGAATGGGAGAAGAGAGATAGGATGGAAGTTAGAGGTGAGAAGGGGATCAGCAGAAGGTTTCTTCAAAATCGGGATGATAGTGCCATGCTTGAAAGCAGAGGGGAAGGTAGCTGAGGAAAGGCAGGTGTTGAAGAAGGAAGTTAAGTAGGGAATAAGAAGAGGGTAGATCTTAGGGATGAAGGTTTCTTCAAAATCGGGATGATAGTGGCGTGCTTGAAAGCAGAGGGGAAGGTAGCTGAGGAAAGGCAGATGTGGAAGAAGGAAGTTAAGTAGCGAATAAGAAGAGGGTAGATCTTAGGGATAAGAAGGAAAGGGAGAGGGTCGGTTGGAGCAGACGTGGGGTGGGCTTTCGAGAGGAGGGTGGAGACGTCAGAAGGGGAGACAGGTGAGAAGTCGGACATGCAGGATGAGGGGGAGGGTGGAGAAGGAGAAGAGGGGGAATAAGAGGAGCTGTTGATTTTTGCCGAAGGGCAAGAATCTTGGAGGAGAAGAAGTTAGCAAAGTCAGAGGGAGAAAGGGTAGAAGAGGTAGAGGGATCAGGGGTAAGAGGGGAGAGAAGTTAAGAGAGAGTTCAGAAGATGTGAGTAGGTGGGAGGCTTGGGAGTGGAGAATGTTAGAGTAGTAGGAGCATTTAGCCGAGGCAAGACAAGAGTCGTACAGAGAGTGGTAAGAGAAATAAGAGGTTTGGTTGGAAAGCGAAGGATATTTGAGCCAGAGTCTCTCAAGACTTTGGAGGAGATGCCGCATGGAGAGAAGTTGAGGAGAGAGCCACGGTTGAGAGGGTTTCCGGGTTGGACGGAAGAAGGAAAGGGGGTAAAGTAGATCAAGGGAGGAAGAGATAGAAGAGGGAAGGGTGGACAGTGCATCACTGGCTGACAGCGAAGAGAAATCTTGGAGGGAGGGGAGAGAAGAAGAGCAAGTGTCGAGAAAGAGGGAGGGATCAAAGTTGCAAAAGTCACGCCATGAAAAGATGGAAGGAGAGGGCATAGTAGAGGAAGGATGTGGAAGGGAGTAAGGGAGAAGGAGAGTAAAGCATGATCGGAGAGATAGATAGGAAGAGTAGAGACAGGGGAAGAGGGATAGGAAGAGTTGAAGATGAGGTCTAGAGTGGAGCCAGAGGAATGAGTAGGAGAAGAAGGAAGAGGGGAAAGGAGGTTGGAGTCAAGGATGGAGAACAGGGGTGAGGAATGAGGGGGAGAAGGGAAGATTAAAGTTGCCGAGTACAGTTAGAGGAGAGGGGGAGGGAGAGATGAGAGAAAGGAGGTGATTGAGTTCTTCATAGAAGGACGAAAGAGGGCCAGGGGGTCAATAGATGATTAGAAAGGAGATGGGGTGAGGAGAGGGGAAAGATTTGTAAAGAAATTTGAAGGAAGGAAAATAAGGAAGAGATGGTGAGGAGGTAGAGAAAAGGTATTTAGGGCGGAAGAGGAGGCCAATACCTCCGCCACGGCCAGTAGCACGAGAGATATGAGAGAAAGAGGACGAGGAGGTGGTAAGGGAAGCAGAGACCATAGTTTTGTGGGGGGGATGCATGTTTCAGTTAGACATAGGAAATGAAGGTTGCGACGAAAGAACATGTCTAAAATGGCTGTGGTCTTGTTGCAGATGGATCTGGCCTTCCAGAGAGCAATGTTCATGAGGCTGGAGGGATGAGCAGTGGGGTGTAAAGAAGATTAGGACGGTGAGAGAGGGTAGGTGTGTGACAGGAAGAGTGGAGGAGGGGATTGAAGAGGGGACTGGGCATGAGGAGGAAGGAAAAGGAGAGTAGGAGAGAAAGGTGAAGGTGAGGTGAGTGAAAGAGGGGGTGAAGGGAAGTGAGGGTGGTGATAAAGAGTTTTGGCAGAAGGCATAACAGACGGATCAGGTGAGACGAGGAGCTGAGATGATCCGCCGCTGCTGAGTCTTATGATGGTGAGAACAGGACCAAAGTAGCAGATACTAGCTGAGCCCGCGCTGGTGTAGGAGTGGGAGGATACTCAGCCGCAGAGGCAGTTTGGTGGGTAGTTGGCAGAGAGTCAGGGCGTGCAAGATCAGGAGCAGGCAGCGAGAATTGGTTGGGCCCAAGCTGGGAAGAAGGTGGGAAGAGACTCAACTGCAGAAACTTTATGGCAGGAGACAGGCAAGGAGGGGTAGGGCAAGAACTGGAGCAGTTTGTGTGTGTCTGGTTGAACCAGGTAGGAGCGAGTGGGGGTTTGGCAGCAGGGTCTGTGTGGCAGGGGGAAGGCAGGAGCTAGGAAGGGTAGGATTTGGGGGCGTGAATGTGGTTTTGAATGATCACGCTTTGATGAGGAAGCGGGAGGAGGACCAGCAGCAGGGGCTGTGCAACAGGTGGTAGGCAAGTGTGGTCCTGGCTGGACCCGCATTGAAGGGGAAGCGTGAGGAGGCACAGCAGCAGGGACTGTGCGGCAGGTGGATGGCAAGTGTTTTACAAGTTGGCAGGTTGCCAACTGGTTGCAAGTGCCCAGTGGTTGGCAAGGTTAGCAGGTGGTTGGCAGGTAGGCAGGTGGTTGGAAAGGTCCTCATCAACACGGCAAAACCTGCGCTGATGAGGAAGCGGGAGGAGGCCCAGCAGTATCAGTACGGCGGGTGGCAGGCACGGAGCCGGGCAGGGCCCGAACAGGAGCCCTGGGCCGTACCCACGCCCATGAGGAAGTGGGAGGAGGTCCAGCAGCTGTCCCGACCCAGGACCAGGATGGTAGAGAGGGTCGACATGCGTCTCAGTCCATGGAGGAGGGCAGAAAGCTTCACTGCAGTCCAGAGCACCCACCCCAGCGACCAAGCGGGAAGAGGCCGCACCGGGGGCTGAGTAGGGAACAGCCGAAGGGGGGGCCCAGCCGAGGAGTCAAGACAGGAGCGGTGCACAAGAAGCAGCGGCTCCTGCCATTGCAAGTTGGAGGCCCTGCACCGCAGAGGAGTGCCGGAAGACCCAGCAGTCAGGAGAGCATAAGCAGGCAGCTGAGCGGGAGGAGGCCGCACCAGGGGGCCAAGCTGGGAATAGCCGACGTGGGACCCGCAATGGCACTGACATGGGCAGAGGCTCTGTCGCAAGGCAGCCAAAGAGTCGAGACCGGACCGGGGTGTACAATGCAGCGGTACCTGCCGTTATGACTGTGACACAAACGCAGTTTTTAAAAATGTTGGCGTGCAGAGGAGTCAGCGTGGTCATTTTGGGCAGTTTCTTTCACCATTGCAGTAAAGTGATGTAGTGAGGCACATTGGAGTGGGCCAAAATATCCCACACATGCCCATCACAAAGTCTGCCACTGGTGTCATGTCATTATCTGCTGGTGGTCATCCCCCAGTGTCACTGGCATGAGAATGCAGGTCTACCAGTTTTTCCTTGGTTTCCAGCTTCATATCACCCCAACAGTTCTTTATGTACTTGGATGTACAGAAGGCCTACCCTGATTATTGACATTGGTAGTGTGTACTGCCACTGTGTATTCTTCACTGCTATTCTGGCTTGTTTGCCATGCAAATTGAATAAGATATATAGGGTGTGAACACAGTATCCCATAGAGTTGAATACTGTGTCCGTATGTTTGCCCATATAGTGGATGATGACATCAGCTTCAGCTTCCGAAATGTTTTTTTTTTTTTTTTGCTCCCTGGCCTTTTTGAATATCTAGCACATCCTGTTTTTCTTATTGTATGGCATTCTGTTGTCCTGCATGCTTGTCGATTGAGTGTATGTGCTTCTAATGTTGTCAGATTGAATTTGTGATGCTTCCTGGATTGGGTCTGTTTTAATGGAAATTGCACACATTTTTGCCATATTAGAAATGGTGTGCACGTTGCAACAATGTCATGTGTGAGACATCATTTGCACTTAGAATGTGTGTATCTGATATGTCAGATAAGTGCATCACATCATATGGCTTGTTTCTGAAATAAAATCACCTGTACAGGAAACTGGAGACAGAGAATGGCAGGCCCCAAGCAAAGCAACAGATTGCAGACAATTAGCCTCATTCCAAGCATGGTGGTCTGGAAATAAGGGTGCCGGTAGCAACGTACCAGCACCCTTTCCAGGCCGCCATATTACGAGAATACCGATAGGGGCATGGATCCCCCATTAGGTCTGACCTGCTGGAAAATCAGGCCACTACAGGCATATCTCTCACTGAAGCACCGGCACTGTTAGCAACGGTGCCAGTGCTTTAGTGTTCCCATTCCGTTGAAGTCCTATGGGATCCATAGGAATGAGGATTTACCGTTCCGCCGCCACTTGTGATATCCCCGTGGCACCAGGTTATTAGCCGGTGAAATCAGTGTTAAGGGGTTGGGGGAAACCCGCGGGCAGCATCGGAGGGTTATCCCCAGTCTCATAATGAGGCCCAATGTATTGAGTTCTATGGGGATATGTGGAAGTAAAATATGTGCGCAAGAGACAGAAATATTGGTAGCAATTAATTATGAGCAGCGCAAGTGGGTGAGTGTCACAAACACACAGAAGTGTATTTTGATGAAGTTGTGTGTTTGTGTTGGTGTGTACATTTGTTGGCTGTTTGTTCATGTTCATTTCTCAGCGGTGAGCAGGAGTTGTAGACAAAGCTGGCATTTCTGTGAGACCAGTGATCAGATGCAGAAGACCCCACATACACACTTCAATGTGCATACCTATCCTCTGTTTGGGGTCACTATGCAGTGGAGTTCAGTGATCCACCTTTTGGTAATTCATGGATGGAATGTGGATGCAGTAAAGTTCTGCCCAGTGCTTTAACCAGGTCTCAGTGACAATATGTATTGACCAAATCAGCTGTCAATTGACCTTTTGCCAATATTTGTGGCCATTACCCTTCTCTGGATCATTAACTTTCAAGTTGTCAATTAATATTAATTATTGCCTGCAAATTCGGGCTCTAATATTTATTAGCACCCGGGGTGGGGGGGCAACCTATCAGGTTGCTCAGACCGTTGGCTGAATCTGACAATTTCAGCCTGTGTTCCAAGCAATATGAGGGCTGCTTCCTTTCCATGCCATCTTCTCCACACCATCCCCTCCCTTCCACTCTGGTCCTTAGTTTCATCCCACACCCCTACCCCACTTACCTGATTCTTTTGGTGGTAGTGCCCACCACCACCACTACTGCGACTCCATTTCTCTGCTGGCCGCCATGGAAATGGAAGAGGGGCTCTGTATAGAACGTGGTATTCCAGCTCCATGGCAGCCATCTGAAGTAATTATTTAATTTGAATGGTGTCTCATTCATTCAAAAAATACATTGCTGTTAGCACCCCAGGCTTTAGAATTATAAAATTCCATCATGATAATAGCAATAACAACCGATCCGGAAGGCCCCGGGCCATTTGTTACTGCGATAATCATGGTGTTTACTTGAGTGTAACTGAATATATATCAATGGCCAACAATGACAGAAAGTAAACCACACATCCAGCTCCCTCATAACCTAAAAGCCCAGCTAACACAAGATATAATTCAAAGTAATATATAAAGAGACTGCCAGGTCAAGATCCCCCTAGATTTCTAAATCACAATTTGCAACACCCGTATGCTTGTGAGCAACTCACAGTTATCACATGGTGAAAGAAAATATAATTTGTGGATAGAAGGATTCACATTCGACTCTGGTTGGGTCAAAGGGTATTTTATGTTTAAGTAAACTCGCTGGAAAAAAAACTAAAAGGAAAAAATGAATGAAATCACTTAAAGAAATAAGCAAAGTTAACCAATTGGACTAACAAACATAAAGGCTTAAAAGGAGCACTCTTCTGTGAATTGAATGGATGCAGATTTCAAATATGAACGCCCTATTCTCTGGTTGTGGAGATGTTGCACTTGAGTGTGACTCCTATAATGTCCTTGAACTAATTGTGCCGCATGATACACTTTGGAATTGAAATATGGAAATATGTTGGTAATATAACTGATGGAATACTAGACAAAAACAACTATTACCCAACTTCCAAAAAGGCCTGTAATGAAGCTATCTCAGAAAGGGATGTGTTTAGACAGGTTTTATAGTAAAAGTAAATCAGGAAAGCAGAAATTTCAGGAAAAGGCATACACCGATTAGCCCAATTTTACACAAACACATAAAAGTATAGCTGTACCATCAAGTTACTTTTGAACAAGCTACCTGCCTATTTCTAAGGTAAGGCTACACCAATCAGGGGTTGAACAGTGGCACAAGTCATTGTGACAGGCAAACCTAGCAGTTTCTCAAGAACAAAAATAAAGAATCTACCAGAAATGTGATATGATGAATCAGAGGCATACCCTTCAATTCTAACTGAAGGACATGTCCTATTAATTGCAAGATGGCAAATATGACAGCCATTCTGAAAAACATAATTTTGCACCTAGGGCCTCAACCTGGCATCCCCTTTATCGGGAAGTGCACTGATAGAATGGTTGGCAATGGACATCGGGTCAATCATGATGACAGGTTCCTGCTTCACCCTCCTCAATTAGGGTCTATTCTCAAATCGGCATGTTGTCAGCAATTTTAAAGTATTGGAAAACATTCTTGAATTGGCAGACCAGGGGCCAGAACACTCTTGTCAAATTACTGGACCTATCTGCTGCTTTTGATGTGTTTGCCTTTGGAATCCTGGAGTCCATATTATTGACTATCATTAGAGTTAATGAAGTCACTTCATAATTGTTTGGTATGCATCTCATATAAATAGAAAGGAACTCTGGGAGCTACTTATCGCACAACCTGTCTGGGGCACCAATTCTGTTCAATATGCCTATCAACACTAAGCCAACTCAGTAAATACAATGGTGTTGATTTGAAATTAGAAATGGCTGAAACTCACCTTCACAGCATTTCGACAAGTCATTTTGAAGTCTGATTCAGTAATATTCTTGGCAGATGAAGAGCAGTTGCCAAAAACGTATCAATCGAAGACAAGTTTCTGCTTTGGTCCCTCATGTAGAACATCAATTGAAAAAGGGTCTCCATTATTCCAATATTTCGGATGAACCTAACATACTTCTAATGGTGGAAACTCATGGTTTTATCACAGAAAGGATCTGTCTTTCACCCCAACATTCAACAGTGTAAATCATGCTTTTTCGGTTTTCCCAAAAGAAAATCCTGCCTTTCATTCCAAGTGTTGACATTGATACTTTGCACCATATGTGATGAATTATTTTCAACTCTACCAGAGTACATGGATGAGCAGAGGCTAACGCGCCTACTCAGCCCTCACACTCCTACAAACCAAGAGCCCACACAATCATAAAGGTAAAATAGGCACAGTTAAGAGATATACCTGCTTCATCCTTTAGTGGTAATGTGGGCCAAGGGAAGGCCACACTCTCAGAAGGGGGTGAATATGGTTTGGTAGAAACTCTGCAAAATAAAGGAATGACCAATCAAGTTAATTAAAAATCAAAACATTAATCAAACACACCCTGCACAATAATAATTAACTGGAAAACACTGTAAAAATCAATACCTTTGGAAAGAGCACAGCATATGCAAAGAAGGAAAGGATGCAGCACTCTAGGGTGAGAAGAGGCAATTACAAAACACAATGCTACAAAAATGATATTTCTTGAAGTTGAAAATGGGATTAAAATGACTTATCCAGTCTCTAGGCCCCAAAGATGGACTGGAAGAGGGCATATATATTGTAGACAATACCTTTGCAAATGTCTTCGCGGTTCTACTGCATCTGACCCGGCTTCTCAGCGTCATTTAAAGGTTTTGTTTGGTTTGAGGATGCAGCAGTCGCGATGGACCTGCATCAAGCTGGCGTACAGTCAGGGTTGAACAAAATAAGCTGCTGTCTCGAAGTGTCTACTGAGCTGTGTAGATCAGGATGTCACCAGGTTCGGTCGTTGGTCAAATTTTGATGGCTTTGAGCAGGTATGAGGATGCGCAGGTGAGTCGATTCAATGCAGTGACTCAGAGGTCATTGTTCTAGGTATGCCAGGGTTGGGTTGATCGACTTACAGGATCAGCAATGAAGAATCTGGGTCTTTGAATGGTGACACAAGCAATGGAAGGCAGCATTCCTTCATTGGTTTGAGCAAAGGCAACAACACGCTTCGGCTGATGTGCTGAGATCGCAAACTGAGTTGAATGGAAAACAGTGGCTCAGAGAGAGATAAATGCTGAGCTTGGAACGGACCTGGAGGTTCACTTGGCATTGAGCCTGCTCTGTTCACAGCTGACAGCAGGTCAACATCGAAAACACAGGGATATTGGCTGTTCATGATTTTAGGAGCTGTGAGTCCATTCCACAGTCATAAGGGCCAAGTTTAGTCCATTCTTGGGCTCCCAAACACAGGGGAGGCTTTCACACACGTTCAGTGATACTGCAATGCTGTGAGGTCTTAGGCAACGGGGTGGCTGGCAGAGATGTATGTCTTGGTCCAGCACCAGAGTTCACCCTCAGTGGTCTCTGGGATGGTTAGAGGACAGTGTATGCCTCTGCCTTGGAGCACATGCTTTCACCTCACAACTAGAGGACTTTAGAAAGGAATGCTCTATCAGCAGGGTCCAGCAAAATCTACTTCTAAGTTTGGATTCCATTGATGATTTAAAGAAGTGGTGTGAGACCCCTTCTTTTAAATGTAAATGTCCACTGGTGGTTTGGCTAAAGGTAATCTGCTTTAGGGGTCCACTATGTGCTCTTGGAGTGAGTGGACTGTGCCCTTCTGACCTCACACCCAAAGAGCTTTGTGCCACATGAAGTGGAGGGGACAGGAACGAAAGAGAGAGGCAGAGACAATTAAGATGGCAGAATCTTTACCCACCTGTACAGATGTCTCCCTTGCTGTATTAACCCTTTCCCTCCCCTTTTCAATAGAATCAAAGGCCTTGAGAAATGCAGCACCGCGGTGTGAGGCCTAGCCATTTGTGAATGGGTGTGCCCTTAGATTCCTGTTCCCAGGTAAACTTCCTGTGGGGTGGCTGTTCCTGTGGAAAGGGTGGTACTTGCCCTTACAAACGAACAAAGAGAGTCAATCCCCTAAGGCTACACTCCTACCAGTGGGCAGGGGGAGCCTTATCTGTAACAAATACATATAACCCTTCGACAGCTGAACTAAGCATCAGGGCTGACACATGTGTGATATTAATTTAATGTGGCTGGAATAACTATAGGAGATGCTGGCCACCATACCCTTACCCAGGTGTGGCTTCACTTTACAGGTTAATGTACCACCAACACAGAATCCTCTGAATTCTGCGGCAGAGACTTGGCTGTTACTGTAGCTGTCAAGGGGGCACTTGTGACATGAATCTTCTCTGTGCCACTTTAGGGCAAGTGTAGCCATCAGGTGACTGAGACAGCAGTATGCAGGTTTACACTATGTTTTTGATATGGAGTTCTATGAAAGGAATATCTGATCAGCAGTTTTCCCTTCCTGAAATGGAATTAACTGCATCATTTTATTTGCTAAAACAGGCCAGTGCCCCTACACCTTTGCCAGATGGCAATTCCTTGCACCATAATTAAAATAATGTTTGCTGGATGCAATAGATTGTATGGTTGCATGTTGAAAAAAGATCTGCAAAAGCTACATAAGATCCAAAATGTAGGGTCCGTGAATCGTGATAATATCATTGTTGTCTGGGATGAGCTTTATTAGCTCTCAGTTGATAATCACATTACATTATAAGGTTTGGAAGGGCCTTAACAAAGCATCCAAAGCCTACCATGCATTTGCTCATGTTAGGTCAAGCTCTGTCATTTTTACAATGTTCGCTGTAAATCTGTCCCATGAATTACACATGGTGATACATGAAAAAAACTACAATGCATAACAAACTCTCCAATTCATCCTCATTTAACGCAGTAGGTTAAAGACTGTGATCAATCCAATGTTATCGCCACTGACATGGAGGCAGAGCTCATCAGACATTCAAATAGCTTTGGCATTACAAAAACTCAAATGGACTATTTTATCATCCCATGTCCCCATGATGACCATTAAGTGGATGTTGCAGACAGGATATTCTGCTAATACAACATCAGTGTTCAACAGAAAGTGCACGAGCTAGTAGATCCAAAAATTCCCCAGCTCTCCTTACATTGCAGAATATATTGACAGCCTAAAAAATACCAAAAAATGAAAAACATTACTTAATTATTTCTTTTATTGCAGATGGTTAAAAATACATACAACCTTTTGCAAAGAAAACAGTGAAACAAAACATGAAACTTTAGCAGAACAAACAATGATACACAACAAATTATTTCATAAACAAGACATAAGAATAAAATACTTTAAATAAAATGCATAAGAATAAATCCATAGCATAAAAGGATGTTGTTTCTAGTAAAGCATCTGTGAAGACACATGAAATTACTAACAAGTACTAACAAGTATGATTCATAAATCCAAATTATCATAAAAGGGCACAATCCAGTTTCAACCTCCTGATAAAACCCACTACAGCAATTACTACTGAAGTGGGATGGCCATTCAGCAATCAGACCATACATTTTTTGAATCAATAAAATCCAATTTACAAACATATTTCTTAAAATAGAGAATGCATGAATGATTTGAATTCTAACATTTTAGCAATACATGCAAGGTTTCTTCCATATTAGGATCCTGTCAGAACATGCAAAATTAATATTCTTTTGATATTCCTTTGATATCATAACCCGATGAGCTAAAATGTGTCTAGGTGTGTAAATGTTTAATCTAAATCTTAGGAGATTGCTACTGAGTTCTTTATTGGGATAAAGATTCAGGTATCGGCAACTATCCTATTATCTTATGACCGTTGGCTAGATGCTCAAGTGAGCAATACATATTATCGATTGTGCCAACCCACTCCTTTTTTATACAACTGTTATTTAACAAAGCACGGATCACCAATAAGATCAGACTCACACAACCCAACAATATCAACAGGTTTTTACAATAAGACGCCATATTGTTCATGCATTTTGTCAATCGACATTTACTGGAAATCCACGTAAAATGAACTTATTGGAGGATCCAACAGGTTAAAATACAATGACAAAAAGAGCCTTTCTGCAACAGCCCTAAGTGATTTTAGTCCCAATTCATTTCTGATTATAGAGATGAGGATGCAATTAGGAAGGCGCAAAACTTTGTGCCAGCCAAGGGCCTCCAAAAGGACCAACTTCTTAATAACCCAGAAGTCAGAAAAACAGAAAAATGTTCCTTATTTGGAGCCTATTTTAGACATTTTCCCTGTAAGCAACACTGCCTTATGTTTTACAAAATCCAAAAGGAAAGACCGATTCAGGCTTTCAAAAATGGGAAATCCTAAAAAAATAATGCTACTACTAGTTTTCAGCTTCATATTATTCATAAACCAAGTATGTTTCCACATTTTGCGAGAAGAAGTCAAATGCGTAACTTTGGTTTTTATAGGATTAACCTTTAAGAAATGTTTCTTGCAGTAGTTAGTAAAGGCAGTAATCCATTTTTGCAAACAAGAGGTGTTAAATCAAAAAGTAGGAAATCATCCACATAGGCAGTTAACATACTCCTAGTATCTCCCAATGTAGGGGGTGCAAAGGAGTCCGTAGCTAAAATATCCTCGACGCCTGAGATATGAAGGTTAACAAGACAAGGTGCAAGTATGCAGCCGTGTCTTATATCAAGAGGCATCAGTATTTTTAAGGACATGCTGATGTCAATGTTTGGGTCCATCTGTATGTTCGAATTATTGTGAAGACCCACCCATATCCTACGGTGGCCCTCCAGAATGCCCCAAGAATGAAGTTTAGACCGAAAAAGAGGACGACTGACCAAGTCGAAAGCCAACCACAGGTCATGGAAGCCACGTAAATTTGTTTGTATTTCTTAGACCAAGAAAGATCCTGTAGGCACTTTACTAAATAACCATTCAACACAGTGGGTCTCATTACAAAGTTGCTGGTTCGGAAACAATGGTACCGGTAAGCTTGCCGTTACCGTTGTTACCGGACCGGCAAACTTCGAGGTCTGCTCGTGGGTGTCTGTCAGCCTGGCAGGTCTGACCTGCCGGGAGGAACGGCACCCACGAGCAGACCTACACGGTAGCACCGGCACCGAGCCTTGTGGGGCTCAAATGGGAATGGGGAGTAACAATTACCGGCACCCGGCAATGGCCAATTACCGGGTCCGGCGGCACGGAATGCCCCAGTAATTGCCCATTGCCAGGTGCCGGTAATTTCATGACTCCGGCGGCAGCCATGCCAGTATTTACCAGCACGGTTAGCGCCTCAATCATAATGAGGCCCAGTGTCTTGTTGTTTTCGGAAACACGTTGGAAATGCTTTCAATCTCTCGACAGTGAGGGGCCAAGCTTGAAGATGTAAAAGCATCATGGGGTGAAAGATCTTTCAGTCAGCATCCATCACCATAATGGGCTGATAATTCTTGGGGTCATCTCTCAAAAAGAAATACATCTATAGGACTGTCTTGGAGACACCCTATGAATCCACATGGAGATGCAAGAACTCATCCCAGAATTAATTTGAGGTCACATAACAACTCACCTCCGCACAGAAATAATTATGCTGCACATACGAAAGCAATCTTTAGAAGGCCATAATTAGCAATACAAAACACCAGACTAGCAAGTTAAAAAACAATAAACATGGTTTTACACACACAACCACCACAAGGCAGTGGCCAAACATACACATATACACACGCACCGGTGTGTCCATGATACTTTGGTAGCCACAGCTACATGCAAACTCATGCGAGCCACTTTCAATAAAATTACTCGGCATGGCGTCCCGCACCCCAAGCTACCGTGCCACAAGCTCCACCTACACAATTGGCATGCCATCAAAGTCCCTGGAGCCACTATGAACATGCGTTTTAATTTCATCCCAATGAAGCCATTATGCATACACAAAACCCTCATTAAATCAAACACTCAGAAAACTCACATTAAAGTTCACTGGTTTCTCTTTTTCATAAAAGGATGTTTACCACGTGACCTAATCCCATAGTCTAACTCTGAAAATCTGGATGGAAACACTAGTCCATGCACGAAACAGCATACAAAATCGGGGGAGCACACCCAGCCCTGTGTGTACATTGAAAAAAACAGACTTGAAACGCTAATGCAAAAACACCTTACCTGCCCCAGATCGCAAACAAACCATGATATGAAGGACCTGCGCACCACACCGCCCTTACCACACTCAAGCATGCACACCATAAACACACCGAAACGTTGCTCCACGTGTTACCTGATGAGGTGGAATACACACAGACTGTGCTGTAGCATCCACTCACACACCTATGACGGGCTGTCGCATGCACCCAATTTCAATTGGTTAAAATATAAAACTACTCATCACAGTGAATCCACCCTACATTTAAAACATCTCAAAAACACATATATGTTACCTATTCCTACCACACAAAAAACAACATCCAAAGCATGACAACAATGCTCGTTCAGCTGGTAACCAACAGCACATAAAAAAAAGAGAGAAAAATATATGGTACAGCACACATTTATATTACGTAACATGCATGCAGTTATAGAAACGCCTTTTTCAATTCATCAGCAAAAGGAAACCTCTGGGATACAAGAGACAAACACCAACTGGCCAAACTATGTCCCCACGTCTCCACCAACAAAAGGGTCCAACACACCACCAAAGTGATGCAAAAACCACAGCTGCAGAGGTTCTCACACCACAATCTACAAAAAAGATAAAACAATGTCTTACAGAGGCGGACAGTGAAAAGAGAAATACGTTAAAAGCAAAACATTTGACATAAAAACTGCAGGTCTTGGCAGCGCTGATTTTTGGATAATGTTAGTTGTTAGTGCAGTTAGCAATCCAAAGGCTCCTTTTAGCAATTTTAAAACAACTTCTGTCATGAAAGGATTCATTCTTGAAATGTCTCACCAACTACAACGGATCCATTTCAATTTCTGCCAAGATGTGCAATGCATATTTCCCCCAGGCTTGCTCGCCCCTGACAATGTTGAATAGAAAAATGTCTCAAATGTACAGGAGTAATGGCGAACCTTTCGTGACAAGTGAGGACGCAACAATCATGCGCGAGATGCTGGGACCAAGGAAGCACAAATCTCAGGGCAGCAAAAGTTTAACTGGTGCCCAGATACAAGACTTGGGCTAACTACAGTGAAAGTAGTACTGAGAAGACAGAAACTGGCATGAGAGGTGTTATTTGTAAGCAAGTTAAGGTTCACTGATAAGAGAGACGTAAGAAATTAAACGTTTTGTGAGCAGAACTGATTTCATCAGAATAACATTGATAGGTTCACAGTGCAGTTACAAAGGAAGAGGAGATACATGCCAAATGGGTTTATCGAGACGAAGGAAGGGGAGCAACTTGCTTTGTGCTGATGAAGGCCAGATTAGAGCATTAGGGGGTCAAATGTGTATGTGTCAGACCCTAGAGATAAGGCCGAAACACATCAGTGTTGACATGTGTTCATTGTTTGCATTGTACATAAAATGATACAAGCTTGAAGATGTGAGGCAACACAGAGAGGAGCATTTTGTGTGCGTGGTCTAACAGAGCTGGAAGAGGAGCATATAAAATAGACAAGACAATGCCATTCGTCTTTGGGGGCTCCATTTCTGGAGTAAATCTCTCTAGATTTCTACACCTGTACAATGTTTAGACCCATGGCTCGATTGCATCCAGGGAGTCAGAGCACATATGCATTCCCTTACTAACCCCAGCAAGTCTTAACATGTGTTATTGTATTGCTTGGTTTTCCCTGAACTGTTTGAAAACAGACCAGAGGTTTTCTAAAAAGCTGTGTTTTAAATGTATGTAAAAATGTTTGTTTGCAAATTGATTAATATTTATATATATATATATATATATATATATATATATATATATATATATATATATATATATATATATATATATATATATATAGATGTGTGTAGACATTTTGCAATGTATGAGACAAGCTGATTGATAGATAGAGGCTGAACAGACAGAAAAAGAATCATTACCACCTAGAGGAGCTTTGTATAACATGTTGACTATCCCTGTGCAGGGAGGTGTATGTTCAATCCGCTCCCCATTGTTTTTGGTCAAATGTACAAGTGCCAGCGTACACTGCAGGGGCTGCTTCAAGTCCTCTAGGATGTGGCAATAGGCCATTTAACCAATGAAGCTGAACAGCCAATGTTCGGCTGCCAAAGCATGAATTGCTCTACGCAGGAACACTGCACAAAGAAAACACTAACAAACACAATATGCAAACATGTATACAATGAAATATAAAGCAATTAAAAAGAAATTAAACATGTATACATTTGCAGTGCTATATTTTGAAAATGAATCCATTAGTCTGCTTACTCCAGACTAAACCAGGCAACATAAATGTCAGCTTTGCTTCAGTATACATCAAGAATAACCCACCCACTCATCCAATCATCAACACATCATCAGCAATAGAGGAAACATCAAGGGCCCGATTCATGGATTTTTTTGCACGGTTCAAAGTGACTTCGCATTGCTGAAACGTCACTTTGCACTGCTCACACAAACCCTGATTCATGGAACTGTGCAAAGTGTATTTTTGCAGTGCAAAGCCA
Source organism: Ambystoma mexicanum (assembly GCF_040938575.1). Taxonomy (NCBI): domain Eukaryota; kingdom Metazoa; phylum Chordata; class Amphibia; order Caudata; family Ambystomatidae; genus Ambystoma; species Ambystoma mexicanum. Next base: position 849,840,531 of record NC_090921.1, on the reverse strand, counting down.
TTTTTGTAGCAGAAAATTAAATTTGCACTGACTTTGCACTACAAAAATACACTTTGTCCAGTTCCATAAATCAGGGTTTGTGTCGGCAGTGCAAAGTCACTTTTCAGCAGTGCAAAATCACTTTGAACTGTGCAAAATGTCCATGAATCAGGCCCCAAGTATTTTATTGGTTGCAACCACAACTAGTACTATATATACCACAACGCAAGCCCCTTGCATGTTGACAAAACACATAGATGCAGGGCAGTCCTAATAAATGCCCACACAATAAGAGAACATTCAAATGAAGTACACAAAATTAAAAGCATAGAACACCACACACATCTGTCAACGTAGCTAGCGTAATAATTGCACAATCCTGCCTAAAAATAAAGGAAAACATCTTGCGATGTGTGAAAAGTTGAAATGTAAAAAACCTTGGACATGCCATCGTTAAGATTTTTTTTGTATTATTAAACACTTAATGTAACAAATAAAACCAACATGATTTCCACCTTCAACTCAAACTCACAAATGATAAGTAAAGGGTTTGCACCAGAATAGATGTGTATATGTTAACAATGTACACCAACAGCAACCCAACATACAGTGCACACGTGCAAGACATAATAAAAAAGCAAAGGTTAGCTTTTTAATAAATAAGAAAAATATACTCCTTAAATTACATTTCACACTGAAGCACAACTAACTTTCAGACGTGTAGTACAAAGAGGCACAAAACAACATCAATGCATATACTAAACACACAAAAACGATGAGCACCTCAGCACATTCACACACTGCTTAGCAGCAATCTAAAGCAAGAGGCTGAGTTAAGGTGTCGGCAGCATTGGATGGATTGTCTGTAGACCAGGGAGAGCAGAAGCGAAAGAGATGGGTGAACGAGATGCAAGAAGAGGGCAATTCCTCAAAGAGAACAGAGCTTCAAAAAAGGGAGACAAAAGTGGAAGGAGAGGAGAGTAAAGTAACCTCGGAAAAAGAAGAACCTAGTTAAACAAAAGCAGTAACCATGTAGCAAAGCAGTGAGTGCTCAAATGCGAAAGAAGGGAGAGGATGGGGAGAAGAACATCTGGAAAGAGAAGATAGCCTCTGGGGAAAATGTGACCACGCGCAAGGAAACAACATGGTGAAAGGGAAGAGTGCTAGAAAAACAGAGAACCACATTATGAGGAAAATAGAATGAAAACAGAAAACGATCAAAGATGGGAACAGGAAATGACACCAAGGATTTGAACGATGGCAGCCATGTGTCGCAAGGAATACAGAGTCCTTCAATTTCCTTTAAAAAAAATAATAATGCATGCTCTCTCCGAATTTCTGTGATATACAACCTCCTAGTTTTCTCCTCGTTCCTCTTTCTATATGATCATGGAACTGTTCAATGGCTTACAACCGCCCTATAAGGTACCGTTGGAAACACGTTAGCCCATACCCAGCATAATTAACCTGATAAAAGAACACAAAAACAATATTCCATCAAATGTTAAATATGGGTTCACTTGACAAAGATTTCATAATTGGAATAGACTGTGTTGCTGAGACCCTGTTTTGTGTTTTGTCTCCAATGAAAATGTGAACACAAGATGGAACATTTTGGGTACTTTGAGTGGCAAATGAATGTGGGCTCAACTTGGGTTCTTGGCGGGATATGCTGTGTGTGTGTGTGTGTGTGAGTGCGGCCTGTCACAAGGGCAAAGTTGTCATCCTCACAGCACGTCAGCCTACTGACATGCGTTACGATGGAGAGAGGTGTGACCTTCTCAGCTTAATGAATTCGCATTCTCTTTAAATTCCATGTGTCCTTAGGTCTGAAGAAAGCACCACTGATCCTGCTATTTGTGGATACAAAAACACGATCATTTTCAATTTTTTTTTTTTAAATGTGGGATTTGTAAACCAACTCTTACTCTGTGCCCAGCTCCGCTTCTGGAAATGCATGTTTATTTTTGAGCGTGGATCTTTGAGCAACTGGGGCTGAATGGAGCCTGTGTGCGAAATCTTCTTCTTGAGTCATTCCTGCTTATATATATATATATATATATATATTATTGTTGCTGGCAGGACATGTTTGCCGGGTTAATCGTCCCCGGCAGTTCCCAGCACGTGCCCCGTTTCATGTTTTCACGGGAGAGAAAGTACGCGGAGATTAAAGTTCGCTGCGGAGGTTATCGCGTCTCCACCCCGAGCTGTTCCGGACCAGTGGCACCGACTTACAAAGGGGCAAAGGGATGTGTAGGTTATCGAAGTTATTGACAGCGATATTAATTCTCACAGCTTTCTGGGCCGTTGGGGGTCAGCAATTCCCCACACGGATTGCAAAAAATATACATTGAACAGCGAGTGTCCTTTGCTTCAAGGATCTCTGAATTGGAATTCCAAATATATTATTTCCATGGAGCTAGTCGACTACTGTAATGTGTTTCACTTATTTCTTACGTATGATTTGTACATATAGGTCCCCTATTCAGATCTGTGAATTAAGTACCATCTATACGTACCAGGTGCCACTAACCGCGCCCGACGCTGCAGGAAGTGGGCAGGTATCTGGGTGGGCCAATGACCGTGGATTATAGAGAAGCCAATGTGCACTGTGTCAGTCGAAAACTTAACAAGTTTGTCCCACGGGCGGAACCGTCCGCTGCGGATGTGGAAATCCTTCACCTCAGAAGAACCACGTCACGCACAATTTTTAAACCTAACCTCCAACAGACACCAACAAGGTGCAGTGTTCTCCCCTCCTGGGCCGCATATTTTCGATTTAACTGGCAAATAACTACGGCGGTCAACAGCTCCTCTTCAGAAGAGAGACCCTACGGGGTTTGAACTCCAGGGCTCGATTTACATGAGCTTTTTAAAATGGCGGCGCAATCCCAGTGAAAAACGCTTTGTAAATCAGGCCCTGAATGTTAAAAAGTAGTATTTGGTGGCCCTTAGTGCCACAATTCCATAGACAAGAATGGTTTCCAGTCAAAGTGCTCCACTGACAACTCGCAATGTACCAAACAGGAGTATAGCTCACACCGGGAGCGAGTAGAGGCTGACAGTACCTTTACAGGGTTTTTTTTTTTAATTATGTGAGCGGAAAAGAGTATGCTGTCATTCCCCTTTAAGTGTGAGGCATCTTCAGTGTGAAAAGGATGCAGCTTTGCAAAATCTCCGAATGGCCAATAAATATTTAAAAGGCTTGGCTATTTATTCCTCTCACGAGTGGGGCTTTTAATAAAAGGAGTTAAGCAAGTGAAATAGGAATCTGCTACTCAGGGAAAGCTGCAACCACAGCATTTGCAAGGAATTTGTTAGGATCGCTAGGCGCAAGGGAAGAGGTTTCCTTGAATCGATGCGTCCATCAAGGTAGAGTGGGAGGGAATTGAGAATGAGGTCCAGTTTATGAAGTGCAGCAGTTTTGGGCCGAGTGAATGACACAGCTCTTAATGCCTACTGAATGGGAGACCAGACGCGACACGCATCCTGTGCTGCGGCAAATGCTCAGGGCCCACAGACTCTCTAGAACCCTTCGTGGTTCAGTGCCAGCACAGACCCCCCTTAGCACCACTCTCTCTTAAGGGTGCACTGGTAGGGAGCATGGCGTTTATGGAAGCCATATTTTAGTACTATGATTTTAGACTTGTTTCTCTCATTTCTCTACCTTTATTGCTGCTGTGGGATCCTCTGGGAGATGTGTGCCACCAGAATCTGCAGAGGAAGGGCTCCTGCGGGACATTGCAGCAAGTGGATCCTGCAACATCCCACTGACATGAGGGCATGCAGTTGCTACTCTGCAACATCAGTTCATTGTTATGTGTCTGCATGCATGCCTGTCAGCTACTACATAACATTTTGACAAGCAACCAGTTAAATCTCTCAGGTGCTAGAGCAGCGGTCTGCAACCCTTTGTTCTACAGATATTTTGGACCACAACGCCCATCGGCCCTACACAGCACAGTCAATGGTGGGGTTTTGTTGGAATCATAGTTGAAAACAGCTGGAAAGTGACCGGTTGCAGGCCCTGGCACTTAAGTATAGTACCAACCCTTTGCAGTGGTCAGGCTATATAAACCAGTCTCATCATCTTGAAGCTTCTGGTTTGAATGCCTTTGAATACTGTAAATCTCAAATGGCTTTTTACACCTAATATTACCTTTGCCCCATGAGACACGTCTGTTGCGGGACCAAGAAACTAAGAAAGAAACATTCTCTCCAAATAATCGCTCTTTCAATTTTTCCCACACGCTCATCTTATGACCGACATCTTTCAGTATTTACATAGAGAGACTGTTAAGACTAGAGCGTGGCTGTCTCAGCCCTGAGATAGAAGACATTTCCGTGATAAGACCAGAGGAAGTTGGGACCTATAATCACTTGGTGGAAAGGGTTATGGAATTCAGAAATTAGAGCTACAGATTGAATGGGAACCAAATCCAGAAGTATATGTTTTGAGTTCCTGGGAAGGAAACACACTTCCCAAAATACAAACAGGGTTGAACTCAACAGATAGGTGGAGAAATAAAACGGGGTGTTGGGGATCTGATGAAAAGAGCTACATGGCCAGGTAACATCAGACCTTATAATAGGCTTTGTGAAATGCTGACTGTGAGCCCCAGCTGACCCTCTCCTTCCCGCCGGTTCCTGCCCCGCTGAAATGTTGTATCATGCCACTGTTCTGTATGGTACTCTGTTGCTTCCAGGCTGATCCCCATGTACACCATCAATGACCCTGGAATGGCGAATCTAGTATTGGTGCCCCAGGAAGGGATCTGCAATCGCAGGGGTTAAGCAATGGGACTCTTGTGCAGATTGTCACCGTTTCTGCCTTCATCTTTCATCACTTAGCACACCCTATCACCGCACACACACGTATAACCATGGCTCTTCATGCAGACTAATAAGAATCCATTACAGTTTCCCAGGTTGTTCTCCATTTGCAACTGACAAAGTGCAGAGAGGCAGCACTGGAAATGTAGCTGACCTTTCCCCTTTCCAAGGCGGAAAATGTGTCTTATGTCACTTCTTGTATCACCTTGCCTTTGCCATCATGCCCTGAGTACTCCTCCGGGGCCATGTCTCTGGAGATGCCCCTTCCTCTGGCATGCTCTTGAAGTGCCTTTGCTGCTCCTGCGAAAGTAGAAGCATCGAGTGATATTCACGACCTTCAGATAAACTCCAGCCTCAGCTGAACATGGTATTCCAAAGGATTCCCCACGTAGTCTGGTCAATATAAAGCTGCTTATGGCCCGTGTAACGCATGACGTCTTTGGTTTGATTGGGTGTGCAGAAAACTCCCGAGTGTTTTAATTTCTGTTTTCTTCCTGTTTAATAGCAAAGTGCGATAAGCATCAAAGCTCGCATAGTGTTCTGCAGAAAGCGCTCAATGGTAGGTGTTGCTTTCTCGCAGAGGGGCTTATTAAGGAAAGCAATTTATCGTAAAGAGATGTCGCTTGATCCCCAGGTGTGTAATCCTTTTGGCAGCTATGTCACGGGAGTCGGAGCTATGTATGCTTGTGGTCAAGGGCTTCTGTGCACAGGTACTCGGCTGGGATCCACACAAAGCTTTCAAAACTTCAAAGGTGCAACTGTGTCGTTTGCCCACTTTTCCTAATATTTATCAGCTGCTGCTGGAGCATCTACATCACTTTCTGTTCAACATCTGGGTGGGAAAAGGACAACGGCATATGAGGGGTCGCTCTCTTTCATGAATGTTTATTCATCAACATGTTTAGATGGAGGGGAAGCCGATAAGGCAGAATAGTCCATTGGATTCCAGTGTGGTGTGAGTACCAAAGTGATCCCAGAGCCGCAACTCATGTCCAGAGTTCAAAAGAGAATATATGGTCCGAAGCACCACCATAATTATGGGTGGAACGTTTGGATATAGGAAACAACCCAATAATTGAATAGTATTTCTGCACTTTTTCAATCAATTGCAACCCGGACCTCAATACAGATATTCATATTGGCAAGGAACATTAGGTTAGCACTTTTCAGAAGTATGTCTCCAACAATGTCCATGGAAGGGTCCGCAATCTCAGAAGGATATTTAGTCGGCCGGTCATCATTGATTGGAAAGGAGATGTGCAATGTGCAGGGAGAACTACTGCTGACAGACTAGATGGACACTCCATAGTGGTGAGCCCCCTGCCCTGTACAGCACTCTGGTTTGGTTCATGTGGCTCCATATGTCAGGGCTGGCTCTGCAACTTTTACCTCCCCAGATGTTTTGGCCTACAAATCCCATCAGCCACAATAGTCCATTGTGAAGAATCTTGGGAGTTTTAGTCCAAAACATCTGGCGAGACGCAGGTGCAAGACCCCTGCATATGTAATCCACCTGGTAGGCTTTATAATAGGACAGCAAAACAGAAAGTGGCCTGGCAATTAAACAGCTACCTATATGCATCAACACCTTGTTCATGGAAAACCAAAGCAGGCAAATCAATAATACTGCATTGTTGTCAAAAAGATATGGCAGCTGCTAATTTTACATTATACAACGTTACCCAGTGAGCCAGATACGAGGGCTATTTATTTGGCTGTGATATACTTTCAGAGCTTGCTCTGCTTAGCGTCAACACGCACCTTAGACTTTGCAAAGCAGCACGTGCCAAATTGCTGAGCAAGAATACGAAATTACGATTTTCCAATACTAACATGCATTTTCAAAAACAGGGTTGTTGAGAAAAAACAGAAGTGAGATAGAGTATACAACATGTATGAACAAGCTATACTTAGATGAAGTGTTGTTATGACAACTCTGTCTTAAATTGACAGTTCCCTAGGATTCATTTCAGACGTGTCTAGTTTGAATAAGAATGATTTTCAGTCAATGCAGGGGTCAGGTGTTCATATTGTGGCTGAATAAACTGTAGTGCATGCCGAGGGAATAAAGGGCCTATGCATTAGGATTTAGAACACGAGCAAATTGTGTCTGCACATTAACGCTAATCACAATCATGATGGCGCAGTGATAAAGTCAATAGCAAACTGCTACCAGGCTCCCAGTCCAACTAATGCAGAAATGCTCTGAAACTTTGGAATCATTTTGTCTTCACACCATTTTTCAACTGAACGCTACTCAAACGAACTAAACCTCGAAAGATCAAGCACGTATTGCAGTGGCCTTGAATCCTGCTTTGGAATCACAGACTGTTGGATCCTCTATAAGCATCAATCACCTTTAAAATAATTTCTAAGTGCATATTTAACTTTCTTTACTGGTGCACACATTTCAAGGGACAATGACCATAGTCAGCCCCGGATCCTCGTTGATATAGCAAGCCATACGGAATTCCAGAACATTCTTTCCGAGTCGTGGACTTGAGATTTGTTTTGTTCCTGTGACTAAATGGCTTCTGCTCCATAGGAGTACAAAGCATGAGTAGTGGATACTCACCTATTCATTTCAGACTTCTACGACCTTATGGAGATCCTACTTATAAAGCTAAAACAGGCACACCTAAGACATGTATCTCCTTTGCCTTTTGATGTAATGTGGGTTGAGGGAAGGCTACACACTCAGTAGAAGTGTAAATGTGAGACAGTGGCATCCCAAACAGCAATGGGGAAACAGTTCCAACATAAAAGAATGTCCGATCAAGGATCTAAGAAAAATATATACTTAATTACGCAATAAATCATACACTGAACTATCAAAAACACTATAAACCTTTGTGAAAGGAAGACAAAGAAATTCAGAATCGAATAATGCAAACACTCATATACTTAGCAGGGAAGGAAAATAGGCAAGAAATGCAACAAGGAGTTCAAAAAGGATGTGTCTTGTAGGAAAAAAGCACAAAAGGGATGTAACCAATTTCTAGAGCCCCAAAAAACAGACCAAAGACATGGTCACTTTAAAGTACCAGACTCCAAGGCAGAGCGGTTCAACAGTGCCAAACCATGCTTTGGAGATTGGTGCTTGCAGGTTGAACCAGGTTTGAAGATGCTGAGTCTAGTCAGTGTTGAGTCCAATTCAAATGGGTCCTCGGTGGGGTTCAGTGCAGAGTGTGGTGATGCAAGTTGAAGGGATCACCAAGAACAGATTGACGATAGAGCGTTCAAACCAATGAGCACTGCTGGTATGGATTGATGAGTGGCGGATTGTCTATTGGTTAGAGTTGTAATGCAATGCAAACTCCTAGCTTGGCTCTATGCACTAATTAAAAGCATGATGCACTGGTACTCAAGCCGTGCTCGAGCTGGACAGGTGACATCGAGTTAGTTTGATGATGCAATCACTATGGCTAAAAGTTTGAGAGATTGCCAAAGGCTGCACCGGCAGGAACTGGTACTTCGAATGAGGTGAACATGGCTTGAATGTGGTTCGATTGGTTTGAAACAATGAGAAACAGGGATCCTAGTGCTTGTGGCTCTCATGATGCTGTGAGGCACAATCTAGGGGCTCAGGGATGACATTATACCTTTTCCGTGTTTTGCCCAACAGCAGGAGTTAAGGACCAATGCAGCATGCAGAGAGACAGGTCTTGCTCCAGCAACAGTTCACCCGCAATATGTCCTAAGGATGGTTAGGGAGCAGAGCTTTCACCTGCCTTGCAGCACTTCTTTCTCACCTTAATATCTGAGGGCTTTGGAAAGATCCACACTCCCAAAAGGGGTCCAAATTAATTATTCCTTTTGTTCTGGGTTATCCAAAGAAGGTCGGGAGGCCCCATTTTTTATAGGCAAAAGGCTGCATGGGGTTGGAGGAGAGCAAGCCTTATTTAAGGGGTCCAGTCTCTGTCCTCAAAACAAGTGGTCTTTGCCTGGTTGCATCATACCAAAAGTGCTTTTTGCTAAAGGAAGACTGAGAAACAGGATGAAAGGAGAAGTAGAGAGAAAGGGAAGATGGTGAATTCCTTCCCCAACTATTCGGAGCTCCCTCTGGCTACATTAACTCAACTCATTCTTAAACCAATCAAATAAAAGGCACTTTGGTATGCAAAACCCTGGTGGGAAGTTAGTAATTTTGTTTGGGAGGTGTCCTGTGAAGTCTGCTTCCCAGACTGCTCCTACGGAGAGCTTTGTGAGCTGAACAGAGGTGTTCCTGATCTCACAAAGGATCAAAGAGAGGCAGCTCCAACCAGGATTGTCTGCTGGTTGCATCAGAGATATCCGGTCTAGGGAGAATACACACAGCCTGTCTATGGCTGACTTGGTCTCACAGTGTTGACATGTGTATGATACAGACAGTATGTGAATTACCAGTCACTTTACCACAAATAAGGTATGACTTATGTTTAAAGATTAAACTAACACTAGGATAGTTGTACATCATAATCATGTGGTTTTGGAACAGATAAGCAACTTTTAAATGTGGCCTCTGCACTGCATTGACTTTGCTGTCACTGCAGCTGTCAGGCAGGGGAGATGCTACAGATCAGGAAACTGATGTAGCCGGGCAAAAATGTACCCTATGCCTTTTGTATGGGGTTTGATGAATGGGGTTCTAAATAGCAGCCCACCCTTCCTATGATGGACTTAGCAGCATAATTGTCTATATTAATGCAAATAAAAAATGCCAGGGTTTCAACACCATTTCCAGATGCCAATTGTTCACAGCGCCCTCCTATTTGTCACTGTTATCGTAAGGTTAGTAGATATTTTCTCCCTCACTCCTACCACACTTATTCTTGCACATGAACAGTCTTAGGCATCACGTCTCCTGTTTGATTACGCATGCAGACAACACCCAATGCGTATCTATTTGAATTTATTACCTGTTTTATCTAATTGCAAAGTGTGATATGCACCACAGCTGATATTGTGGTCGTGCAGACATTGCAGAATGAGATTGCATTCAAACAGAGAGGCTTATTGAGGTAAACAATTCATCATAAAGAGATGCAAACATTAGGCTTTTTCAACAGGTTTGTAATCCTTTTGGCAGATATGTCACCGGAGTCTGAGATGTTTCTGCCGGTGGCAAAGTGTTTCCTTGCACATGTATTCCTGTAGGATCCACACTCAGCTTCAATCACCACTGCACCGAGATTGTAGCACTACCAGGTGGTTAGTCCAGTGGTTTTGCAATTATGTATTACTACCAGTGGAATTGCATTTCTGACAATAGTATTTATCACTAATGGTAGACGATACGACTGCCCAAAAGCATATCTTTAGACTGAAGAATTACCACTCAGGGTAAAATCAATAGCCACCTGTTAACAGGCCACCAGTGGTAAATTACACCCAATTTCACTTTCTGCAATGGGCAGCATTGTATTTCTACTGTTAATCTGGTAATCATACGTTCAATAATGGGGTAAATTACATTTAAATGCTTTAAAGCTAATACATTAATACTTTTAAAAAAAAATCCTCGTGCCTTGCCCTTACCTTCTTTATCTTTTCACTGTGAAGCATCACTTGTATTATTTCCCTAATCGCCCTGCACTTCTGCCAGGACTATGATATAGGTTTGGTAAAACAACCAAAAAGAACATCCAGCCTTTTCATTTGTTTGTAAAAACTGAAGAAAGATGTGACAGTTTGTGTTGAGTTTATATTTCCTCCTTTCCTTTTTGTACACTTCACTAGTCAGTAAATTCCTTACACGTTCAGCAATCTCTTCCCATCTCCTCTGCACACACTGTATCTTAGGTCCATCTGTTAGTACACGCGTGGTATTCTCTCACATTCTCTAGGAGAGAGTGCTTTGCTAAATCTCCCTTGGAGACACCATTCATTCATCACACTCTGCTGTAGAACCGCGAGTGCCCATGCCTCTTTAAGATCACAAAACCCAAAGAGCGTTGCTAGGAAGAGTTCTCCTGTGATATTAAGTAATATCAAACAAAGCACAATCAACTGCAATTGTCTAACCCGTGAGAGAAAACATGAACGGAGCCAAAGATGATATGATGAGCCATAACTGTGCACATGATCACCAATCTAATTGGGCTCTGACAGATTTCCAACATGCTGCAAAATGGAAGTGATGTCTGAAGCGGCACAAAATAGTGATAGTGGCAGTCAGTCTATCGTGACGCCACAAAAGACAGAAATGGATTCCATGTTGCCCATTATCAGAGAAAGCAAACGTAGATCAGCGTGGCTCTTTCGGATTATGCAAACGCAGAGGTATCCTCACAGTGCACTCTTTTATAATTGAAGAGAGCTCAAGGAGGAGTCCTAACTCCACTGCAGATCATACAGGGTTTATGGCCAATAAACGTAAACACATTAACTCATAAGAAGGGAGCATATGTGTCTATGCATCTTTTGATATCAGAAGAATCACACAATGTACAATGCAGTTTTCCCAAACTCTCCATACAGATTATTACTGGGACACTATTATTATTATTATTATTATTATTATTATTATTATTATTATTATTATTATTATTATTATTATTATTATTATATTTATTGAGCACAGACCTAGCTTCCAGAAGCAATGGTGCGCTTTACAGAGGTATACACCAATACAGATACATAACAGAGCACTTTACAGAGGTGTACAACATTACAGATGCATAACAAAGCGCTTTTCAGTGGTAACAACAGAACAGATATTCAACGGGGGTAGGATAAATAGGGGCACATAGAAGGGATGCAGCTGTACCGAGTGGCGGGGAGCAGGGGGGCGGGCAGCATCTAGCGAGTAAGGTTGCACGAGAGGCGATTTGATGATTTAGGTGTTGAGGAGGAGAGACTCCTTGAAGAGGTCGGTCTTGAGTTCTTTTCTGAATTGTAGGAGCTTGGGGGTGAGTCTGAGGCTGACAGGGAGGAAGTTCAATAGTCTTGTGGGGTAGCAGAGAAGGCAGGTTTTCTGTTCCTTCCTTTTTGCAGCAGCAGATTTCAAGTCTACAGGTGTCCTTGCTTCTGGTGGTGCGCTACCCACCGAAGATGAGGAATTTCTCCATGAGGTAGCTGGGTGGCTTGAGGGTGACTGCCTTAAAGATGAGATAGGGAGTCCACCAGGGGGCACACAGCACATGACTGCCTGAACGCTGAGCTCCCGCTGGGCAGGGCAAAAAAATACTTGTGCCCCCTAAAACACCCTCCCCCCCCCGGGGAGTACAGAGAGCAGACACTGTGTCAGGAACCCCCCCCCCGGCACACGGGGGTAAAAAACCAGAGACCCCTGCAAACCCGAGAATGGGGCTTCAACGTCACCGGGTGTGATGAGGCGGGAGGACGCGTGAGAGCCCAATGCAGTGAAAACCGGACAAGAGACGTTGCCCAGGAGAGGAGTAGCCGGGGAACCTTTACGGCCCACAGTATTGTCGGCAAACCGAAGTAGTGAGTCTGCGACGCACACGCTTCCACGGGAGGCTCCGCGGAGTAAACCAGTGCGGACGGTGAGAGAACCATCGAGTGAAACCCCCACATAATATGGAGAAGTAGGCTCCTCTAGGGGTGAATCCGGAACGCGGGCAGCCCAGCAGCTGGGACCTGGAGCCTCAGACCAGAGAAAAGAACACGGGCACCAGGCCACCCGATAATGGCGTACAGGGCCAGGGAGAGGCACAGCGCTCACCGGAGCAACGTGGATTCTTCGCCCCAATGGACATGGTAGGAGGAGGGGGGACACCCTCCCTGAGAACTGCGGGAGAGTAACAAGAGGGCCACACCGAGGGCTGGGGAGACCAGCCAGGGGAGGAAAGTTACAGTGAGACACTGCCCCCCCCCCCGAATGAAGGCAATAGGAGAGGGACTGAAGACAATACCGCTCCTGAAAGAGCACCTGAAGTTTCTGGGCCATATGAGAGACATAGAGGCCCTGCACACGCGCCCAGGGGGTTGCACCCTCTGCCGCCAGGCACCCCTGTCCAAGCAGGCATCGGGAGGGCGCCCCAAGCCCCTGATCCATGGAGCAAAAGACAACTTTGTTGGGAAACCGGAAAGAGCTGCAGGTGGGACACTACACAGACCCCAACACGCCCCATGAGAACATAAGTACGGCACAGAGGAGGGCCAAAAAGGGGGAGAAACACCTCTAACATGCAATTAGCCAGTACAAGAGGCCAACGTGGGGAGAAGGGCCCAGACCTCTCCCTCGACCCAGAGAGGTCTTACACTAATGAGGTGCTTCTGAAACCACAGACTTGAGTGGGTGGTGGCCCCCGGACAAAGTTCTGGGGTGTGCCCACCCAGGACTAGCTAAATGGGTCGATAGTGCCTCACCACCTCTACTGGGGGTACCTCTACAGCACAGATCTCACGAAAGGGGAAGTCAGGAGGTCTCAAAGAGAGACCCTCCAATGGCAAGCAGTGGCAAGACATACGGACGCCCCTAAACAAGGGATAAGAACTGGGAAAGTGAGAGAGTTGCCCCTGCACCCAATAGCCACCCTAGAGACCCCACCAACCACAAGGAAAAAGTACCGACGTGGCACACAGGAGAAAAGGCCCTAGTCCCTGAAGAAGAAGCTCCCCGACGATCGTACTGGGAACTCAAGAGGAATCGGCAGAAGCAGGAGGCCTCTGAACCTTGGACATTACGAGGTAGTGGCCCCCGGACCTGGCTCTGTGTGCCCTTCGAGTGATACACGGTAGACGGCTACTCCAGTATAGCAAGCCCAGAACAAGTAGGGGCCATCCGCACACAGCGTCAACTGTCAGGGGGGGCAGCCCACACACCCTTGGTGAGTACACATATCCTCAGCAAGCTTAAAGTCACAGCGGGAGGACAAACCCACGGGAGGCCAGGGAGGACAGAGGACCGCAGGCGGGTTCCCTGGTCTGGAAAAAGAATCCGAAGTTGACCCTCTGGCAGGCCCAAGCCAAGACGGGGCCCACATGGCAGTAGCCCAAACGGGGTGGTGGCCCCCAAGACCACATCCGGGGTGTTTGTCCACCCAGGGAGACCTCATTGAGAGAATCACCAACCTAGGGCAAAAATACAGCAATGACTGAAATCACCAGACATCTTCTGAGACATCAAATACTGGGCCTAAGAGGAGCACAGTTGGACCATTCTGACATGACCATCTCGCTACCACAGCTCACGGGAAGGCCATATGAGTTGGAAGAAAGCCCTTCAAGAATATCGATTTGAAGAGGCAACAGGTGGCAGGTCAGTCCAAACCGAGGAGAAGATGGACCGGCCCAAGGACACAACGAAAACCGCCTCAGTGATGGAAAAAAGTTTTGCTTTTGTGTTGCAGGAAATAAGAGACATGCGGATAGATATAGCCCAAAAACTGGAGAAAATGTACCAAAGGGTAGACACAGTAGAAGATAGGCTGCTCCAGCTCGAGACTAATCAATCAATGACTACCATCCAGGAAACACAGACAGATATGAGACTGGCGGCTTTGCAGAAGAGGGACGAGGAGAGAGCCAGGCAAATGGAAGATTTTGAGAACAGGGAGAGGAGGAATGACATCCGATATCTTGGTGTCCCGGAGGCGAAAGGGGAGACAGAAAGAGCAATATGTAGAGTGGTGACAGAAGTAATATGCCTCCTCTTTGGAAATGAGGCAAGTACAGAACCCATGATAGAGCACACAGGGAGGCCCCCGCTCCATCTTAGTCTGATTTCATTACTACACAGAAAAAACAAAGGTGCTAGAGGAGGCCAGAAAGGCTTGGGACATCACATACAACAACGCAAGGATAACAATCTTCCAAGACCTCTCCGCATATACTGTGGCAAAACAGAGATGGTGTCATCCCCTGACCCAACACCTAAGGGAAAAGGGGGCAAGGTACAGATGGGGGGTAATGATTCTCCCTGTTGTTTGAATACATGAGTCAGAGAACAACACTGATCACAGAGGAGAACATTAGAGGGGCGGTCCAAGACTATTTAGAAGACCAGGACACCCAGAGAAGGCCCACGGGAGAAGCAGCAGCAGGAGCAAGTGGAATAGCGAGGCCGAGAGACAGGAGAAAGATCCCAGGATCCAGAAAAATTAAGAAATTGAACACTCCCTCCCCGACAAGGGATAGAGGATGAGGAAGCACTGAAGGATGAGGGGGATCAAGGCAGGGCCTGGACAAGGGGTCGGGAACTGGGATTATGACATGCCAACGCCCCCCGAGGACAGCAAGCAAGGAGGGGTTCAATTCAGTTGTGGGGAAACATATCGCTGCGGAGGAGGGGGACAGAGTGGGCTCAATACAAGCAGTAGATATAACAGTAGCCCGGCAGCGGTGGGCACGAAGGTGGTCTGGCCAAGTACCACAATGGTTGAACTAATTAGCCGGGCGCTGGGGAAGGGGAAAGGGGGGGCCAGAGGAAGTTATGGTTGATAGAGTTGTTGGTAAGAAGGGGGGCAGTTGGGGTCGTGCTCCACCGGGGGGTTCAGTTCAACTCAGGAAGGAGGGGGGGAGAAGAGGAAGGGGAGAAGGCAGGGGGGACTCAATAGTTTGCAGAGAATCTCGGGTGATCGATGTCTCTCTAAGGAGGAACAATGGCATTGGGGAACAGAACAGGCTGGTGGGTTGGGGAAATGAACAAAGGAAACAGCGATCATTATAATGGTTGATCAGCTTCCTGTGCTGGAATTGGGCTCCCTGAACATTAGAGGGTTGAACACCCGCACTAAGAGATCCCAAATATGTAGGGAGATTTGAAGGGCAAGATTGGACCTTCTCTTTCTGCAGGAGACTCACAGGGCCAGAGGAAAAGAACCTAACACAAGAGGGGGAGGTATAGGGGAGGTCTTACATGCCTCGCACAAAACCAAAAAGATAGGCGTGGCAATCTTGTTAGCGAGGGACATAGGTTTCAAAACAGAGGTCTCACTTAAAGATCCAGAGGGTTGATACTTATTTGCAAAGGGCACTCTCCAAGGAATCCCGTTGACTCTGGCAGTAGTTTACAGGCCCAACGAAGCCCAGGCACGATTTTGGGAGAAGGTGAGAGATAAACTCCAACTTTTCACACACGGTATCCTCATAGTAGGTGGGGAATTCAATATGGTCCTGGACCCCTCAAGAGATAGAAAGAAGGTAATGCCCCATGCACCCCAGGTGCCAGATGACCCCATCTCACAAAGCTTCTGCAGGGTTAACCAGGAGCTGGGCCTTGAGGACACACTCTCGAACACGGTTACGGGTGATCCACCATTCACACATTACTCAAAGATACACACGTATTTTTCCAGAATCACTACATCCTGACTGATAACTCCCTGCTTCCCTATCTAACGGACCACAGGGTAGACCTGGTTCCCTGCTCTGATCATGATCTGGTGAGAATTACCTTAATGGGGGTGTGGGGTCAACAAAGAAAGGGGAGGTGGAAGTGTAACGATGCCCTACTTAGGGATGAGGTGACAGCAAAAAAATAGTCCTAGAAAAGATAGTGGAGTAATTTGCACTGAACGACAACAGGGAGGTCAGCCCGCACATGTTGTGGGACGCATTTACCAGACAGTTCCATCTCTCCTGACCAGGTAATAGCCCTTGAGCAATATAGGACCTAGCTGAAAGAACTCCTGCTAAATAAAACGGAGAAGAATCTTCAGCTACTGAAACAAAAAAATTACAAAACGGGGGAGCAAGCAGATAAAATGTTAGCGTGGAAGCTTAGGGAGGCCCACAAAAGCAAGATGGTGAGATCTACGAAAACAGAGATGGGGACACTAAGTTATGACACCCCGAGTATCAGAATAACCTTTCGGAAGTACGAGAAATTATATGAGTCGGAATTTGATGGTGAGGATGCCCATGTAGAGGACTTCCTTAAAACGATCCCAGTTCTAGGACTGGAGAGAGGGGTAGCCGAGAATTTAGAAACCCTGATAACAGAGGAGGAGATAGTTCTGGCAATCTAGGGGATGAAAGGAGCCACCTCTCCAGGGGAGGATGGTTTTTCTGTGAAATGCTATAAGATGTTTCGCTCCACATTAGCTCCCCACCTGGCTAAGGTATTCAATGAAGTCCTGGAAGGTGACATCCTACCCGAAACTATGATGGGGGCTATCATAGTGGTCATACCAAAGGAAGGGAAAGACCACACCAAATGTTCCTCCTACAGACCTATATCATTATTGAATATGGATGTTAAAATCCTGGTTAAGGTACTAGGTAAAAGGATGGAGGGAACCATGCTGTCACGAGTCCATGTGGTTCAGGTGGAGTTCATAAGGGGGGGACAAGGCTCGGATAACATCCGGAAAACAATAGATTTGATCCACTACGCACAAGTGTTGGATCTCGATGCGAGCTTGCTCTCAATAGATTCAGAAAAAGCTTTCAACAGAGTCAAATGGCGATATATGATGCTATTCCTCCGAAAGATGGGATTTGGGGAACATATGAGAAAGTGGATAGGTATAAGGTCCAGGTAAATTGAGAGCTCTTGGCCCCATTTAATCTCTCAAGGGGTATACAGAGGGGAGAGGTAGAATTCAAGCTCTCGCTGTTTGTAGACGATATCCTGGGATATCTGGTGCGGCCTTGCCAATCGCTCCCCCACTCTCTTTAATAGAAACCTTCTGGAAAATTCGGGGCTGAAAATTAATAAATCAAAATCCATGCTGCTCCCAATCAGAACTCGGGACCAAATACTAGACCCCTTAAACAACTTCCTGGGGATTCATGTAGAGAAAACCTTGATATGCTGTTTGGGTATACATCTAACTAGGGGCCTCACGAAAATGACACCGACCAACTATGACCCTTTAATGGTGGAGGTCAAGATGGATATGAGGCGATGGGGCAACATGATATTGTCATGGTACGGACGCATGACAGCAGTGAAGATGAACATACTGCCGAGACTTCTCTATCTCTTCATGTCCCTCCCCTCGAGAGTCTCTGACCAAACCTTTAGTTAGCTCCAGACAAAGTCCAAGCCTTTATCTGGCAGGGACAAACTCTGAGGATGAAGAGAACGACCCTTACTCTCCACCGGAATGAAGGGGGCTGTGGCGTGCCTGACCCCCGTCTCTACATTTGGGCAGCCCAATTACGGGTATTCCTTGAACACATGAAAGACGGCAAAAACACATATTGGACCTACCTGGAGGACATGGACATGGAACCTCTTAAGGTGCAGGACCTCCTGTGGGCACCACGAAAAACCATCCCGAGCAGACTATTACACCACCCAACCCTAGGGCTACTCTGGGCCATTTGGAGGAAGGGGACGCACACTGATCACCTCACGACATGGCCCTCCCCATTGATATCCCTGTGGGGCCCGGTAATCAGGCTGGGAAACCGCGGGTTCCAAAACACGCAGTATTGGTCAGGCAAAGGCATGGAGAGGGTGGGTCAACTGTTCAGGGAAGGTGATTTTTTGTCATATGAGGAAGTGGTGGAGCCCATGGGCCCCGGAATGATCTCCATATTTGATTATCTCCGGCTGAAGGTCAATCTATGTGGCCAAAAATGGGAGCAAAAGCTTATGAGGCCATTAACTTCCTTCGAGAAAGCAATAGATTCAACAGACTCTAGGAGGGGCATGGTGTCTAAATTGTATAAAATCTTGAACTTGAACAACCTCACAGAAAGGAGAGGGTTCCACCATTATTGGGATGAACTGGCAGGGAGGTCCTTACTGAGGAGGTGTGGAAGAAGGTCCATAAAATAGCCTTCCATGGAAACCTATTCACGGCAGACATGGAACACATTCTAAAAGTCCTACAAGAATGGCATCAAGACCCGCTAAAGTTATCGAAGATGTTTGCGGGGGTCTCACTAAGTGCCCGAGGGGATGCAGTGAGGTGGGTACAAGGGGTCACATGTGGTGGCACTGCCCGCAGATACAAATATACTGGAAGGACTTGAGGGGATGGATGGAAGAGGTCACTGGGGAACTACTCGCGCATGACCCACTAACTATGCTACTCAGTCTCCCACCAAGGGACTCGGATGTGTATAGATAACCCAGGATGTGAGAAACTATGCTACGGGTGGGGAGGGTAGCCCTGACACAAAAATGGAAGAACCCGGTAACCCCAAGCAAACAGGATTGGCAGAATAAACTGAAAAACATGTTCCTTATGGACAAATTGATGGTGATGGTCAATGATGACCCGGGCACATTTCAAACAGCTTGGGATGGGGTGAGGCAATCGTGGGGATGGGAAGGACATTGAAACCTAGAAATTATCACAGGCCCAAAAGTCAGAGGGGGAGGCAACGGTGGGGACCAGGGTAGAGGGGAAAGGAAAGGAAGACAAGGTCATCAAGGGGGAGGGTAGTGACAATCCAGCACAAGGAAAAAAAAATATTTAAGTAACTGTTTGAGAAACTCCATCACGCGCGGACCATAGCACCAGAATCGATGGTGAACACTAAGCAAAGTACCACCTGATAGGCAAGTTCTGACTTCTCTGGAGCCCAGAATCCTCATTTTGGGAGACTTGAAAGGGTGTGGGGGGAGCGACGGGGGATGTGGGGAAGAGTTGTAGTTGCAATGGTCAGCCATGGGGCTGTGCCAACTGTTGTTGTTTAATTCCTTGCAAAATGGCAATAAAATTTAAATCTAAAGAAAAAGAGGATGTAGCAAGACTTGAAGGTGATTCGTACATGCAGTGGGAGACAGTGAAGGTCAATGAGAGGTGGGGTGATGTGGTTGTATCTGTGTAGACCCTTGATAAGGCATGTGGTTACATGTAGGACACTTCTGGGGGCACAACAGAGGATGACAGGAGGCCTACTAGGAGTGCATTGCCCCCATCCAGGTAGTATAGGACCCGTGCTTGAGCAGTGGATATAAAGCTGTCCAGAGGGAGAAAGGACTTTACTTTTCACAGGAGGGAGAGCTGATACCAAGCTGTCTGAGTTTTCTTAGCTATATGTGTCTTGAAGGACAGGTGTTTGTCGATGTGGAACCAGAGGGACATGGCACAGGAAGTGAGCTCAGGTGTGAAGCCCTCTGAGTTCATGGTTGATAGCCAGGTCTGTATGTCTGGCTGTTCAGTGTTGTTGATGCGGAGTAGGAATTCGGTCTTGGAGGGGTTGTGCTTCAAGTATGCACTGGACATCCAATACTTGATGAGTGAGAGGCAGGTTTTAAGCCTATGGATGTTCTTGATGGAGTCGATCTTGAGGTATAGCTGCGTGTCGTCTGCATATTGATGGATATGGAGGTGTGGCTAGGAAGGTTCCCAGTGGCTCCATGTACTGTGAATTCATTTTTAAGGGGATGGCTAAGGTACTGGCTGAGGCTGGAGAAATCTACCAGACCATGCCTCTATGAATGTTTTGCTTGTTTTGAGTCCATTTCAACTCATGGGCATTGATTGTCTCAGGAGATTTCATTCAAAGGAATATTTTAGGTATTGTCAAGCGGATCGATGGACTGTGTCAATGCATGCATGGGGGTCACATTGTCTACTGTGTTCCTGTGCCTGTACCATCCTCAATAGCATCGCCTGCACATTATTTACAGCAGATGTGGTGGCATGCTAATGCATTTTAATTTCAATTCCCAGGCCTCTTAGGGTGACGTTGTTTGTTAATCCTTCTCAAAGATGAATTTTCAACGGGTTTGGAGTGGCTCAATTATGTGGTAGGGCAGCAAATATTCTAGGCTTACAGCCTGGTTGCTTCATGGAAGTGTCTCTCCTACATCTTTGAATGTACTGTCCTACAGAGAACTATGAAGATTTCCAGGTGAGCATCTATTGTGTGGGTGATCTGACCTTCCGCTGCTTGCATCCTCTCTTTCAGTCACAACAACCCCTTTCTCTTCTCACCCCCAAATCCTGCTAAGGCCAATAATCAGTTGTAAAGTTCCCAGTATTTTATTCCTCACTCTTAACCAAAGTTGAATTTCTATTTTTGTTATGATTAACTACTTCTTATAGAATAACACATATGCTTTCAGTTATACTATTTGAGCCTATTTTTCCATTTTTGTCATTAACAGTGAACCCCCAAACCTTAATTATAGGGGTTTAGATTGCTCATTAAATACTAAATTTGATCAAAACTGTGTAATATGTAGAAGCTTTAAAACAAAATTTCCAGGATCACATTTCGTTCCCATTCCACCCCTGTTTTGTTTGCTTGGGTGTTGTGGTCTTTTTCTATCAATAAAGCAAAAGCTAATTTGATGGCCGGAATGTTTTGAATTAATCATAACCACCATGCCCAGCCCTGAGCAACCCCACAGAGCTTTCTTTTCTTTTCAGCCTGCTAAGCCATTATAGAAGTGTTAGGAGCATATGCAATCAGGCTTGGTCCTCCTCCAAAAGGGGCAATCCAGCCCATAACTGATAGTTCACATCCGTTTTGCCTAAGAACACAAGCATTCCCATACATGTTTCAGCCTTGTTGGGCTTCATCAGGGAGGAGTAGCTGGGGCCTCTATGCCCAGGTGGCTCAGGACTCATGTCTGGGCATAACCACACCACTCAGTCTTTCCCTTCTGTAATGGCTTGGCAGGCTGAAGAACAATTGTCTGAAGGGCTGCCCACAGTAATGCCAGAGGTTAGGATGAATTCCAAACCTTCCAGGAATAGTGCATTGCATTGGTTGCCCTATAAATCAGCTCATAGACATTAGGTTTATGCGTATGACCCAAGGTCCTTTTAACAATCATAGCAGTATTTCGAGCTGCCAGACAGAACAAATATAGTCCACGGGGTGCCCTGCACTCCTCATTCATCATCTGTGCTGAATTGGCTTACATAATTCACTTTCGAAAGAATTATTTTTGAACTCTTCTATAGTCCAAGCGTTCAAGAATTGGAACATGCTATTATAGATCGCTGCCCCCATGGACAATTATCCTGTGTGCAGAAAATGCTTGAACATATTTCCCTTCCCCATTTGAGATGTACTTTCTTTGTTTCTGGTTGTTTTAAAATATTTTGTAGCCAGTGGACACCGTGGTGGGAAAAGTTTGAGCTTTATAAGTACCATAACATAATGTAAATGTATCATGACTGTGACATAGTGCCATTTATTTTTATTTTTTGCAATGCAAAATGATAGTAGTTACTCTCCCAAAAAGTGTGCTCTGCTAATGATACCTCATTCTCCATAGGTCTATGCTGAAAAGCATAGTGAACAAATAGGTACTCTTCTGGGCCTTGTCTGCTGACATGCCAGCAGCTGAAATGTAATATGGCCCCATGGCAGGTACAGAGTGGCATGCACCTTCTTAAAGCAGTCTGCTGGAATCATGTTAATTCCAGGAGTCATGGGCTGCCTTTAAACGTACTGGCAGCCATGTTCAAACTACATTTAGGTGCATATCCTCATTTGTCGGTGTCAGTACTTTGTTAAAATATAAAAACTTAAATATATATAGTTTGATATGATTTATTTTTCACACTAAACCCAAAGGCTAATATTACAGAATGGTGGGGTGATGTGATGTGACACCTGCCCGACTATTTAAAAAGTCGTGTCTTTAATGCCTTCCGGAAGGCCCAGTAGGATTGTTCCGCTGTCAGAGTAGGTGTAAAAGAGGTGGTCCGTTTGGAGGCTTCAGGCAAAAACTTGGCTGCTGACATAAGATGTTGGGAGAGGATCGTGTGGTCGATCAAATTGAACGCTGCTGAGAGAGATCACGGAGAAGTAAGGCCAGCCTTCCTCTGTCGTTAATTTCATAAGGCTGGTTCTTTAGGTCTAACACCTAATAATGCCGATTCTGTTCCATGACTTGCACGGAACCCACATTGCTGCATTCCTAGGATTTGGTTAGATTTCTGGTATTGCTGGATTTGCAATTTGCCCACCCTGTCTAGGATTTTTAAAAGGAAGGGGACCTTAGTGATTGGCCTGTAGATGTTCGGTACAGTGGAATATAAGGTTGTTTTTTGGAGTAGGGGGAGTACCCAGGCTTCCTTGCGGCTGGTGGGTACTAGGCTGATTGCAGAGTAGGAGTTTATGAATGTGGTGATAAATGGGGGCAGGGTTTCGGTACATTATTTGATGATAGTGACAGGGTATCCATCCTTTGCATCTGGATGCTTTCAGGCAATTCAGCATGGCGGTGACCTCAGCAACCGTGACACTGCTGAAGCGAAAGGATGGGAGGTCTTGTAGAGCAATGCTCCATGACGTTGCAGCAGATGGCTGCAAAATGGTGCAGTGAGAATTTTGTTTGTTTCAAATTTGTCTGTATAGGGTAGGAATTTTGCCTAGCAAGGCATTTTGTATTGTAATGCACAAGGCCTCATCTCTGGTGAAGTTGAGAATGGGGGTGCGGGGCATTTCTAGTTCCTTGAGGATGGCGAAGATCTCTCCAGTGTTGAACTTGGCATTGGCCATTCTTGTGTTGTAGCTAGTGGATTTAGCAAGGAGGATGGCTCGTTTGTATAGTTTGGCTGCTGTGGTGATCAGTGATATGTGTGAGCAAGAAGGTGAACTTCTCCATTTCGTTTCAGTTTTGCGCTTTTTAATGCAGCGGGCATAGGTGTCTGATGTGAAGCAAAAGTTATGATGCGTGGTCTGTTTAGTTTTATGAGGTGTTAAATGGGTGATGGCATCAACAGCTAGTTATGGTGTCTTGGAATAAAGATTGGCTAGTCCGACTGGGTCTAGGCTGGGAAGGTGCTTGTTTTGTAAGATGCTTAGTAGGGGTAAGATTTGTTTTTTAGTGAGGTTTCTGGAGATGCAGGCCAACATGGGTGGCAAGGTGGGGGGTTATGGGCTGGCCAGGCAGCATCATTGCAAAGGAAGCAACGTGGTAGTCAGAGCACGGGAAGGGAGTTTTGGAGCCAATGGAGACCTGGCAGTTGAGGTCAGCTATCCAGTCCAGGGTGCAACATTTGGCATGAGCTGGGGCCATGACACAGTGTTTGAAGCCTAAGGCACTAAGGGAGTTGGCTGCAGAAGTAGCATTAGTGTCACCAGGATCATTGAGACCTAGGTTTAAATCTCAGCTGATAGTTTTAGATGAAGGCTTATTGTTAGTACCCAGGTTATGTAGGAGGTCCTCTTCAAAGGATTGGATTGGGCCTGGTGGACGGTAGATAACATGGATGGAGATGGTGTCAGTGTGATAGACAGAAGGTTTGACTGACAGTAAATCTCAATTCTCTTTCATGGTAGAATTTTACTGTCTGATAGAGAGGGTGTCTTTCACTATCAGCCTGACACCTTCACCTCTGCGTCAAGTCTATGACTGTGGTATATGGTAAAACCTAGAGGGATGGCAATGGAAAGGGCAGGGCCAGAAGTTGCATGAAGCTATGTCTTTGAAATGGCTAAGATATCTAGTTTGTAGACTTAAATAAGGTTGTTGATATTGTAGGGGAGGACTGGTCCAAGAAGACCCCCCCTCGCCTACGCTTTCTCCCCAGGTGAGGACTATGGCTCCTTTGGGCGTCCCCTCATGCCACCCGGGCCCAGGTGGTGGTGGGGTCACCCACTGGAGACATTGCCCGCACGTATCAATCGCCCACACGTATTAAAATTTAGCTAGGCCTAGAAACCATTTTGTCTGGTAAAGATGGTGTGAGCTCAGCGCACTGTAGCGCGGCCCCCACCCTTGGAGGGTTTCAGTCATCCTTGTTGCCGCAGCACCCTGGCAGATCCGCTGCGAGCACGTTCCCACGAACAAGACGGACATGAGCTAGTGTAATACACTAACATTGTAACAGTTCACCTCCCGCAGTGTATCATCGCTCCCAGCATGACCCGGCCAGCAGGCCTAGGCAAATGAAAAGAACAGTAAAATGGTCGTTATATGCCAGACAATCTTTGTATATTAATGTTGAGACTACTTGCAAAGGATGCTTTTCTCTCATAAAATCCCTTATATTACAAAAGCCTGTAAGATGTATAATTACAAGAGATCATGCCCCCATGATATAAGCGGTGGTGAGCATATACCATTGCAGTTGGGTACTAATAATAACGGCACGCACCAGGAATCTGTTTGTTACGTGTATGACTGGAAAACTTACACCCCATGGGCTCGTGCCATAACTGAACTAATGCTGCTAGAGGACACAAGAAAACGAATGTAACCATACAAAGGGCCCATGTGAAGAATGCATGAGAAGGCGCATGTCATGTGTACATGTCTAGGCCCCACATGCGCCACCACCGTCACGAACAAGTGGCGGGTTACTTTCTATGTTCTCCACCAACCCTAACTCTACCTCACTTACTGCAAATATATATGCATATAACTAAATACTGCACTTGTTAAAACATAATGTATGAATAAGGTACTCAGACTGGGTATAATCAAGACACATCCAGCAAAGTTTAAATGCATGTTTTGTAATATTTTGAATAAGTATTATAGAGTGTTCAAATGTTTGTGATGTCTTTACCTAAATCGGCAACACACGAGGGAGATACCTTTGTGAAATACGTGCAAGGCCATTCCCCCTCCCACCCTGCGAAGGCTGCCAAGGCATGAGAGCAGAGACCGCGCCGCGCTGCGTTACCTCCCCCAACTAGACTGGAGCCGCTTGAAAGACTTGTAACCCCCTCTGTAGCACCCAAGGCCACCACCCGCCACCTGCATTATTTACAGCACAGCAGTAAACCTCTGCCTGAACACACGCGCCCCCTCGTAAACCTCACAACCCACCGGACCATCTCAGACTTATGGCCCTGTGCAATCAGGACACCCAACACTTTGACAACACACAGCGGAACATCCATAACAACTTCTAACAAGGCAGAAAGACATGTACCGCCCGTCCCAGGCCCCGAAGCTTAGCCCCTCGACCTATGGCCCCGGTCAACAGGACACTGGTAACCATGTCCTGACGTATTACCTCCAGACCCCTCACAAGGTACATTCCTCCTGTGTTGCATTAACCTGTTGTATAACCTATTGAAAGATTTACTAAAGAAGATAATACCAATATGCCAGAATGACTGCGGTGTGCATGGCTTAGGGCTAATAAGTCAGGAGAAGACATTCATCTCTGCCACTGGCCGCGATGGCCCCACAACACCGCCTGGATGAACTCTGCCACCCTGCCAGGCCCAGCCCAACCCACGAGGCTGCCCAGTGACGTCTGCCAGCCAGAGCCAACCACATCACAGCAGCACCTATAGTTAGTCGTCGCCACCCAATCCCCATGAACTTGTGCCCCCTATAGTGTGTAGGTTCTTCTGACGTTTTTTGTAAATATATACGCCTGTCTTTGCGAGTGTCAGACAGAGCGCTCTCGGAGTTTGCAGAGTCCTTTGCATGCCCTATTCTGATTGATAAACTCCCATTTACGCTCACCCGCACTCTGTCTTGGCCTTATTCCCATTTTGGGAGAGTCCTTCATTGTCTCTCATTGCGGGGAGGATCGTGCTGTGTGGGGACGCCTGCCTTCAGTGGTGACCCCGATAGCGTGATATTATTTCTTCCTAAACTCGTTATAACTGTCCCCTTTTGGCACGGGAATCTCCGGTCGAAAAAGGGATACGCACGGTGAACCGGCTCCGGGAGGCTGCCCGCCAACGGCGACCGGTACACTAAGAAGTGCGCACTCAATAGAGAAAGGGTACGGGATCCCGGTTGAAAAATCCCCTTTGAGTACCGCTCGCCGGAGTCGGGGCTGACTGTTGAGCTGACGGCGACACTGCTTGGACGGACCCAGTTTCGGAGACTATCGGTTCAAGACGGGCACGTGAGTACTGAGTGTGAGTGATTGTAAAGGGAGGAGGGAGAAAAGTGTAGGACAGGGAACGAAAAGGGGGTACGAAGATATACTAAAGATTATTCTAAAATTTCCTTTCTTTTTCTTTGCATATGGCCATTAGGATTACGAGGTGAATAAGAGATAGAAGTGACGGGAACCTAGCTCCGAAAGGGGGTGGAAGGCGGCGCCGCATAGTGCTATATTGACTAGTGCTGGGAATATATGACGAAGTGAAATATAAGATAAAAGTGTTCAGCAAAAGGGGGCACTGAGAATATATTAGTGATCGCTATTACTTCTTTCTTTTCTTTTTCTTTAAGGGTAGGGGGAGAATAAAAACCAAGATTAGCACGAACTTGGGAAGAAAGTAAGAGAAAAGGGGGCCTACTAGGAGGGGGAGAGAAGGTTAAAACATATAAATATATGCATATGCGCATTCATCTATCTAATTAAGACAGACAGGGACAGCCGGCTAGGGAGGAAAGGGAGGGCAGCGTGAATGGTGTACTGAGTGTTACCAAGAGGTGTGTGCACCTCGTATGTGTCAGGGGACAATTTGAGGTTGCGAATGTGTAAAACGGCTATAAATGTATAATTGTCAAATGGTCATGGTAAGTGTGACCGGATGAAACTTTTTTGAAGGCAACAGTGATACAAGTGACGTGAGTGGGTGCCTTTTGATTTCCGGTTGCTATTGTCAAAATAAATGATGGGTTGCTCTTGTATGTGTCCTCCAAAGAGAACAAAGTAGAAACTGTGTACAGTCAGTTTCGTATTGAATAGTCGAGGGAGGGAGAGCCCAACCGAGCATAACAGTGAATGTGAAGTAGAATACGAAAAACAATATTGATACTACATTCATATTGTAGTTGCAGACACACAGAGACAAACAAGCACGAGGAGAGCGCTGAGATGGGGACTGAAACACCCTTATCACATATTTGTAAAAGTCTTCCAGGGTACGCGGAGCGGATTAAGAAATATCACGACCAATGGGTAACTGAGTTGAAGGGAGAGGGGCTACCCCAGATATGGCCAGAGGGAGGGTCATTTGATAAAAGCGTTCTGGATATGGTGGTCACATGCGTTTTCTTGAAATATAAAGGAAAACAGTTGCAAAATAGGAGGGAAATAATAGATCTCTGGAAGTTATTTGAAGAGGTACCACCGCCTAAAGCACCAGCATTAAATGCTGACCTCCCATCCACTACAGACAATCCACTGATGATACAGAAAGATATCAAAGAATTGCCAAGTGTAGCGCCACCAATAGAGGTAATAAGTTTGTACCCGATACTGAAAAAACCTGTACCCGCAGAAGGATACAGTGATCCAACGTATGTACCTCCCCCGACAACTACTACACCCCACAGGCCCACTGCACCCCCACCATATGAAAGTACAAGGGAGCGAGGCCAGGCGAGTACACAAAGGGTGGACATAGAGAAACTTACAGATGATTTACAGTCAAGACTCTCAATAGCAAAAGATGAGCTCTCAAGGATAAAAGATATATGCGGACAAACAGCACTTAATGCGACTAGGTCAGGGCGCACGTCTAGAGCACCAGGCGAGACAAGAAGACCCGAAGAAGGGTGGAAGAAAGGCGAGATACTGTTCAGAATTGAGGAAGAACCAACCCGAATAATTGAAATAGAGGCACATGAGGGAGATCCTGACAATGATGAAAGGCCTATGGGGGATAGAGATGAATTACTATGCGATATAAGGGACGATTTAGAAGAAGGTGACAGGTTGAGCATGGCTATGGGAGGGGGAAGCGAAGGGGGGGATGGCACACGTTCAGTGAGAACACTGGACGATGAGTGGTCGGGACGACTAAGGAACAGAGTGGGGAAAATGGCATCACTAGAGACATCAGCACCCACATCAGGTCCGGGTGCCATAACGAAAGGAAAGCTGCAGCTCCCGTTGATACACAGAGGAGGAGGGAGACCTAACTATATCCCATGGGCACAAATGGATAAAGCCAACTTATTAAAGCTATTGCCCCCGTTATCAGGAGGGGCAAGTAAGTGGATATACGCCTTTGAAAAACATACTGCTGGGGTACCCCTAGCTGTAGGAGATGTGAAAAGTCTGCTCGTATCAGCGGTGGGCGATCAGGCTGAAAGAGTATGGGTTAAAGCCGGTTTCCCAGGAGTTACGTTAGATTGTGACCGCCATGATGGGGCCTCCTTTAACACAGTGCGGGCTAGGGTGTGGGACGCCTTGCGCGAAACATTCCCAGATACGCCGGACTTGCAGTCGGTGATGCAATGTACCATGAATGAGGGGGAGGAGGCTATGGATTACATTTTTCGGGTTCAAGAGATGTGGAGAGCGGAGACGGGCACGCCCTGGTATCAATCGACATCTTTATTTTACTTCATTATAAAAAGAGGGCTCCCCAAGGAAGTGCAGAAAGCGCTCGACAAGATTGCAGGCATTGAAGCGAAGGGATGGCCAGAAATCCAAAGCATAATAATACACCATTGTAAAAGGATAAAGGAGAGGGAGAAGGAGGTGGCACAGAAAAGGTTGGCAGACGAAGCAAAGTTAGTACAGACAAAATTGGTGAAGGTCGCAGCAGCAGTAGCTGCACTCCCACACAGCAGGGAGGGAGAGGATGAGGAGGAGGGGCTGATAGCAATACAAGGAAGGATGGCAACTAATTGGGCGGGAACAGGACAGCGGCAGTGGAATGAGCAAGAGCAAGGTGGAGGTCCGCAGTGGCAAGAGTGGACCCCTCGAGGGGGAAGAGGTGGGTACAGGGGCCGAAGAGGAGGCGGAACGGGGTATGGGGGAATGGGAGGAAATGGATGGCAGGGCCCTAGAGGTGCACAAGGAAGTTGCTGGAACTGCGGGCGATGGGGGCACTATTCTAGAGAGTGCAGAAGCAGACCCAATAACGGGTTCCAAGAGGTAGAACAATATGGCCATCCCCACCCGGGAAGCCCATATGGCCTCCCAATGGGGCAACAACAATTAAGAAACCCAAGCCAAGGTAATGCCGGCCAGCAACAGGGACCCCAGTATAGAACACAGAACCACCCACAAAACATGCCTAACAACGACAGCATGCAATATACACCAGGCAACCCTTTCGCGACAGCAGCAAACGGGGCCCCGGCACCAGCACCTTACAACGGCATGTCAGTGGTCTCAGGTAACGTATTCAATGAAGGGGGGGCGATGAGACACCCCGCATAGGACAGCCCACAGAGAACACTTGCGTGTCCAGTTCTATCTACCACCCACAGTGCAGCAGAGGAACCATTGGTAGGGGCGCAGATAGGAGACAGGCAATTTGTATTCATGGTTGATTCGGGAGCGGAGAAATCATGTGTCAGGGAGGGCCGGTTCCCGTTATCTAACAGGAAGTTAGAGACGCAGGGGTTCTCTGGGGCTGTAATTGAAGTTCCTTACACAGAAGTTTTGGATGTAACCGTAGGGGGCAAGACTGTAAAGGCACCCTTACTGTATTATGAACAGTCCCCGATAAATTTGCTGGGGAGGGACCTTATGAGTAAACTTAACATGACCATATCATTTACCGAAGGAGGAATAGTGTGTTCTACACCCGGGATATGCCCCTTGCGTGCAATGTTGGTAGTACAAGCCTACACAACCACACAGGAAATACGAGGGCTGCCACAAAATGAGGAGATGTTTATTGAAGGGCTAAAGACTTTGGCCCTTATAGTTCCAGAGCTAAAAAGCATGGATTGGAGGATTCCAGCAGAATTCCTCTTCCGCCCCATAGTGTGTCCAAATGCAGCACCAGGATCAGTGGTGTCGTTGGATTTGCACGCTGTGCAGGTATCAACGAAATGGATCGCTGTTATTGGAATGGACAGAGAAGGATGTGAGTGGCGCACCGTGCTGTGTACAAACGCCAACCTCGCCCTACGCGAGGTAACAGATGAGGATCTCTTTTCAGACACAGAAGCAGATGGTGAGATAGTAATGGAAATAGCGATGCCCTGTGACATTTTGATCCAAGCTAGAGAGATCCCCGTCCAATTGATGGCAGTGGTAGGAACACCACCGTCATTTTTTGATGACGACATGAGGCTAGTACCAAACAAATTATGGACAACAGGCCCCCATGATGTAGGGCTGTTGCATGGAATACAACCTGTGATAATAAAACTAAAACAAGGAGCTATCTTACCCCGAGTCAAACAGTATCCATTGTCCCGTGAGGCTGAAGAAGGGATAAAAGAAACGATAAATGCACTACTAGTACAAGGGATAATAGTGCCTTCAAACTCACCATGTAACACATGTATTTATCCAATCAAAAAAGCGAAAGGGGGGTCTTGGAGGATGATACAGGACTTACGCCCCCTCAATGATGTAATACAGAAAGAGTTCCCTCTAGTCCCGAACCCTGCATCAATACTATGCAGTATCCCAAAAGCAGCATCACATTTTACAGTAGTGGACTTGAAAAACACATTTTTCTCAATACCCCTGGCTGAAGAGAGTAGATATTTTACAGCGTTCACACTGGGGGGAAAAAGATATGAACACTGCAGACTGCCCCAGGGATACTGTGAGAGCCCGAGCATATTCAACCGCATATTGCATGAAGACTTGGGAAACCTATCAGTAGAGAGTACGATTATTCAGTACGTGGATGATTTATTGGTTTGTGCACAAGACGAAGCAACATGTAGAAAAGATTCAACAACGCTCCTGACTTTACTAGCCAACAAAGGATACAAGGTAGACAAGGAGAAGCTACAGTATTGCCTGACTGAGGTCCTATACCTGGGACAGCTCATATCAAAAGATGGAAAGAGAATAATTCCTGACAGGGTGGAGGCAATAAGGTCAGTAGGAGAGCCCACGACAGTGAAAGACATGCAGAAATTTTTGGGGATGTGCAATTATTGCCGAGCATGGATACTAGACTATGCAGCATACACCAGGCCCCTCCTACAAGCACTGAAAGAAGCACAACAGGAGAATGGAAAAATAAAATGGTCAGAAGAAATGAGCATATTGTTTCAATCACTGAAAGAGCTAATTTCAAGCGCTCCAGTACTAGCAAACCCTGATTATGGATGCAAATTTTACCTATTTTCCCATTGCAAAAAAACACTTATGACAGCAGTACTGACACAAAAAACATCCTTAGGACACAAGCCCCTGGCGTACTATAGTGGTACTTTGGATGCCGTGATGCAGGGTCATTTCGCGTGCGAACAATCGCTCGCAGCAGCCGCATTCGCGATTGAGAAAAGTGCCACAATAGTAATGGGATGCCCTGTGACATTGTTTGTGGAACACTCATTATTTGCAATACTTGAAAGATCGAAAAGCACACTGACCACACAGCGGGCAACAGCATACGAGATCATATTGTCCAGCGCCAACATCCACATAGTGAGATGTAAAACAGTGAACCCCGCCACATTCATTACAGAAGCGTGCACATTAGAGGATATGCAAAATCACGACTGCGCAACCCACACAGGAGAAGGAGGGGAGGACACAGTGGTGTGTGAAAACGCTCTCAGCGAGGGGGAAGTGTACTTTGTGGATGGGTCTGCATCAATTGATACGGACACGGGAGAAAAACACGTTGGCATGGCGGTAGTGAGATTAGAGGAAGGTGAGTTTGAAACATTAGTACGCGACCGCCTCCCGTCGCATTACTCTGCACAGGCAGCAGAACTGATTGCGCTCATAGAAGCACTACATGCAGCAAAAGGCTGTGCAGTAACAATATACACAGACTCAGCTTACATGACGACAACAGTACATGGAGGTCTAGCAAGATGGGGCCGTAGGGGATTCAGAAGGGCAGATGGAACACCAGTGCAGCATGCAGAATTGTTAAAAGAATTAATAGAGGCCCTACAAAACCCTACTGCTGTAGCAATAGTGAAGTGCCAGGCCCATACATCCAACACAGACGTTGTGTCTTTAGGAAACGCGGCAGCGGACGCTGCCGCCAAACAGGCTTCCTATTTTCAGAAATACGACACAGGTGAGTTCATGATCAAGAACACAACAACCGAAGAACTGTCAGAAGGGTACAACATGATGTCTTTATCACAAATACTAGAATTGCAGGAAGGAGCTAGTGCAGAAGAAAAACTAACGTGGACAAAACGGGGATGCAGCCAATCAGGAACAGACCTATTATGGCGGCAAAATAACTCAGGAAAAGTGGTAATGCCACTACAGTTACTAGAAGTAGCATTTCAACAGCTACACTTCCCTGCACATAATACCAAACAACACATCGCAGCAGAAATACAGGAAGAATGGTTTGTGCCCTGTCTCCAGGAGCATGTGTCTCGATTAGCACTGGAATGTACAACATGCCAAATATACAACTCAGGAATGACATTACGCACACTCCGGGGAACAATTCCAAAACCCATCGGCCCCTTCAGAGAACTACATATAGATTATGCAGACATGGGGGAAAGGTGTAATGGCTTGCGGTACATGATCGTGGTGGTGTGCCCATTTTCAAGGTGGGTGGAAGCGGGACCATGCGCGCGACCTGATGCCAAAAGCGCCGCCAAGTTCCTAGTAAGGGAGGTGTTCCCGCGCTGGGGAATTTGTGACGTGATTCGCTCAGACAACGGCTCTCACTTTGTGAATGAACTCTTCAAGGAAGTGACCACATTACTGGGTATAAAACATAAATTATGTTCGATTTATCATCCCCAAAGTAATGGCGTAGTGGAAAAGATGAACGGCCTGTTAAAAGGCAGGTTATCAAAACTATGCTTCTCATTGAAGAAAAATTGGATTTACTGTCTACCCCTGGCGCTATTTGAACTAAGAAATCAGCCAAGCAAAGACCACCATTTGTCCCCGCACGAAATCGTGACTGGGAGGAGAATGAACACAGCACACTCTCGACTGCGCGAACACTCAGATGCTCACAGAAGTGCCGCAATATTGGGAGACGAATTTACAGACTATTTACGAAAATTGACAAGAGCAGCGCGCGCCATATCAAAACAACTGTCCCCACCCTTCACTAGAGAAGAGGGAAACGTAACAGGATCTGTCACGGAGCCAGAGCAACAGCTACAGCTGATGCCAGGTGACTCAATTTATGTTAGAAGCTTTGTGCGTCGGTGGAATGCACCACGATTCCATGGCCCCTACGAAGTAATATTTTGCACACCCACGGCAGTGAAGGTGAAAGGATTGAGGTACTGGGTGCATTTGACCGACGTACGAAAAGCATACAGCAATGTACAAGAGGAGATAGATGAGGAGGCACAGACAACAGCAAACGATGCAAATGAGTAGGATGGCTAAATAACGACTTGTGTGTGTGAGTGTGTCAGCACTGGACTTGAATGGAATAATGACTGACAAGGATATTCCAAAAAAAAAAAAAAATTGTGTGTGTCCTTTCCTTTTTTTTATTATTGTTGAGTGGTATGTAATTAATGAAATAATAATATTATAGCCTGTATATACCCTTGTCTGTGAATACCCCTCCCCCGCATCCCCACCCGCTTCCATTCCCCGTCAAATGTATTGGCACAGATGGTGCCAGCAAAACGTTTACATGCATGTACTTAATGCACTTTTATATCTCAAACAGGAGCTTCCATGGCATCTAACGGGCAGCCTGCAACGGATAGAATTAGTAGAATGAGAGAATTAGTATATGAGAGATGTAGATATTCGTATGAGTGTGGATTATCAGTATGCATCACATTGTTTTTTATGATAATGTTTGGCCTGGTTACATATTGGTTTATAGCGTTCATCTTTATCGAGATGTACGAGGGGGGAGGGAGTAACAACAATACTGGACCAATTAACAGTATCACCGGGCCCAATGCAACTGCAGGGGTCAATACCAGGGAAGGTGATTTTTTGATATGGGACGGAACTAAACTTGTGTGGGGGTATCATACCACACCACCCAGTGTCGTGACCTCACAAAGAGAAAAGCCACAAGGTGGAATACAGAGCAACACAGCGTCTCCACCAGGGGTATCCAATTACAATGCCCACAGTCTTAATGACCGAAACCCGTCTGCCATATCATGGTTGTATAACACCCCCACCAGCCAGCTTGCCCCCATCCCAAAAGACAATCTGCCAGATAACGTCAGGAAAGAAGACGATAAGCTACTAGCAATGCACGAAATATTATATGATGAATGGGCCAAGGGGGGCGGGAATGAGAAAGGGGGGTCTAGTTGGTCCACTGCCCAGGGGGTTGGGAAGTACTACATGAGTAACAAGAACAACAGACGAAAGAGAGAAGCAGGGAGGAGGAAGTATGATGAATACTATGGGCTAGGTCTAGATAAGATGGAAGACCCACGACACCCCATCAAACAAATAAGTGGTATGCAGACATGAGTGCCACCGCTAAACAGACTACAAACGAGAGCTGTTATGTCTGTTCCCTCATCCCCCATGCATCAGGTACACCCAAAGTGTTGCTACCCAAAGAGTTGCCTATTGTGGATGCCCAATGTCTCCTTCATCTCACGCTGTGCAGGATTAAGAACACCTTCCAGGCACACGATGTGACTCTTCAAATGCTGCAGAACGAGAAAACGTGTTACCCAAAAACGGCAGGAGTGGTATGTTTGAAAGAACCATTTTTTGTAATAGAAGGGACACTTTTTTCCGACAACAAGCGGAAGGATGAAGAAGTACTGTGCAAAGCGGAAGCACTAAGAGGTGTGGCACCGGATAAATTGCAGTGGATAGAGGAAACCTGTACACCAGTATGGAGAGAACACATTTCAAAACTAACTTGGGTAACTGCCATTGAAAAACTGTTCAAACTGCAAAGCGAAATGGACTACAAACTGTGCTTTAAAGGAGAAGGGAGAACCCCCATGGGAACAAACAAGAGCTGCAACAAGACCCTCACCATCCCAGACCTAAGGAAAGGGACAGCGGCCCTGATGGACACGTACTGGGTGTGCAGCAACCAGGCATACCTACACCTCCCCCAGTCATGGAGTGGCAGCTGCTCAATGGCCACTCTGCACTCAGCCCTAATGGTGATACCAGAAAGCCACGTCGATGGGACACAGGAACGCATGCACAGTGTGGCTCAACCAACTGCAGAGACACAAATGTATGTCCTGTCTTCTGGAAGCAAGGGAGAAGTGCTGACCCGTAACAAACGAGCATCAAATTACATATCAAAGGCATCATCAGAACTATTGGCTCAGATCCCAGACAAGTATCGATTATTCAGCTCAGCAGAAACATTTTTTGCCTCACTCGTCTCAAGTGTCCAAGCAAGGGCAAACGCAAAATGGCTCCAGATAACACGCTGGGAATTGATTCAACTGGCAAACGACACTGAAGAAGGATTTTTAAATAATTATAGGATAATTAAAGTGGAACTAAGAGCTTTACGACTAATGACCATGCAAAACAGGTATGTCTTGGACCTGTTGACGGCGATGGACGGTGGTGTTTGCCGAAAAATAGGAAGTGCCTGCTGCACTTTCGTACCTTCTGAAGACGCAGAGAATGGCTCCCTATCCCATGTGATCGAAACAGTCCACAACCTAGGAGAAAAAATGAAAATGGAAGGTGGAGCAGAAGCGAGTACATGGTTCGACAACATCTTCTCCTGGGTTCCCTCATGGCTTGGAACAACTGTGAAATTTTTAATACCAGCTGTTGTGTTCCTCCTTCTACTTTTTTGCCTGTGCCAGGTGGGTCTTCGAGTTTGTGCTAACGCGGTACCAAATGGTGCAATGATGATGGTGACAATGGGCAACTCACACGGTACAATAAAAACGATGCAAGAAGCACAAGTACAAACAGGGATAGACAACTCGCCCAGGTACCAACTGGTGCCTATATACCACGATAGAGATATTGTAGATAAGTTGTGGCACACCACCATCAAAGAGCCCCGTATACTAGAATGGTATGAGGAAGTTTGGGTAGATTTGGAAGGAGATGGTGGGTGCATATATCTAATGTGTACCCCAGATGAATATGCCCGGAGAGGTGAGAGCTTAAGTGGGGTGTGCAGAGCATGGATGCCCATCAAAGGAACTCCTGCATGGGATGAGGCGGTGATGGACGAGGCAGAATGTAGGAGGATAGAAGATTTAAAGAATTTGTTACTTTAGTAACGAAAGGGGGGAAATGTAGGGGAGGACTGGTCCAAGAAGACCCCCCCTCGCCCACGCTTTCTCCCCAGGTGAGGACTATGGCTCCTTTGGGCGTCCCCTCATGCCACCCGGGCCCAGGTGGTGGTGGGGTCACCCACTGGAGACATTGCCCGCACGTATCAATCGCCCACACGTATTAAAATTTAGCTAGGCCTAGAAACCATTTTGTCTGGTAAAGATGGTGTGAGCTCAGCGCACTGTAGCGCGGCCCCCACCCTTGGAGGGTTTCAGTCATCCTTGTTGCCGCAGCACCCTGGCAGATCCGCTGCGAGCACGTTCCCACGAACAAGACGGACATGAGCTAGTGTAATACACTAACATTGTAACAGTTCACCTCCCGCAGTGTATCATCGCTCCCAGCATGACCCGGCCAGCAGGCCTAGGCAAATGAAAAGAACAGTAAAAT
This sequence comes from Ambystoma mexicanum, assembly GCF_040938575.1. Lineage (NCBI taxonomy): Eukaryota > Metazoa > Chordata > Amphibia > Caudata > Ambystomatidae > Ambystoma > Ambystoma mexicanum. Next base: position 849,803,503 of record NC_090921.1, on the reverse strand, counting down.
GGTCGTTATATGCCAGACAATCTTTGTATATTAATGTTGAGACTACTTGCAAAGGATGCTTTTCTCTCATAAAATCCCTTATATTACAAAAGCCTGTAAGATGTATAATTACAAGAGATCATGCCCCCATGATATAAGCGGTGGTGAGCATATACCATTGCAGTTGGGTACTAATAATAACGGCACGCACCAGGAATCTGTTTGTTACGTGTATGACTGGAAAACTTACACCCCATGGGCTCGTGCCATAACTGAACTAATGCTGCTAGAGGACACAAGAAAACGAATGTAACCATACAAAGGGCCCATGTGAAGAATGCATGAGAAGGCGCATGTCATGTGTACATGTCTAGGCCCCACATGCGCCACCACCGTCACGAACAAGTCACGGGTTACTTTCTATGTTCTCCACCAACCCTAACTCTACCTCACTTACTGCAAATATATATGCATATAACTAAATACTGCACTTGTTAAAACATAATGTATGAATAAGGTACTCAGACTGGGTATAATCAAGACACATCCAGCAAAGTTTAAATGCATGTTTTGTAATATTTTGAATAAGTATTATAGAGTGTTCAAATGTTTGTGATGTCTTTACCTAAATCGGCAACACACGAGGGAGATACCTTTGTGAAATACGTGCAAGGCCATTCCCCCTCCCACCCTGCGAAGGCTGCCAAGGCATGAGAGCAGAGACCGCGCCGCGCTGCGTTACCTCCCCCAACTAGACTGGAGCCGCTTGAAAGACTTGTAACCCCCTCTGTAGCACCCAAGGCCACCACCCGCCACCTGCATTATTTACAGCACAGCAGTAAACCTCTGCCTGAACACACGCGCCCCCTCGTAAACCTCACAACCCACCGGACCATCTCAGACTTATGGCCCTGTGCAATCAGGACACCCAACACTTTGACAACACACAGCGGAACATCCATAACAACTTCTAACAAGGCAGAAAGACATGTACCGCCCGTCCCAGGCCCCGAAGCTTAGCCCCTCGACCTATGGCCCCGGTCAACAGGACACTGGTAACCATGTCCTGACGTATTACCTCCAGACCCCTCACAAGGTACATTCCTCCTGTGTTGCATTAACCTGTTGTATAACCTATTGAAAGATTTACTAAAGAAGATAATACCAATATGCCAGAATGACTGCGGTGTGCATGGCCTAGGGCTAATAAGTCAGGAGAAGACATTCATCTCTGCCACTGGCCGCGATGGCCCCACAACACCGCCTGGATGAACTCTGCCACCCTGCCAGGCCCAGCCCAACCCACGAGGCTGCCCAGTGACGTCTGCCAGCCAGAGCCAACCACATCACAGCAGCACCTATAGTTAGTCGTCGCCACCCAATCCCCATGAACTTGTGCCCCCTATAGTGTGTAGGTTCTTCTGACGTTTTTTGTAAATATATATGCCTGTCTTTGCGAGTGTCAGACAGAGCGCTCTCGGAGTTTGCAGAGTCCTTTGCATGTCCTATTCTGATTGATAAACTCCCATTTACGCTCACCCGCACTCTGTCTTGGCCTTATTCCCATTTTGGGAGAGTCCTTCATTGTCTCTCATTGCGGGGAGGATCGTGCTGTGTGGGGACGCCTGCCTTCAATATCTAAGGCATGGGCAGGGATAGATCTAGCATTTATCAGGACACAGTTCAGGGGAGGGTTAGTCTTGACATTTGGATTATTGGTGCTGAGTCCTTGGGGACTGGGACTGGGACAGGAAGACTGGCCATTGGTGGCTATATTGGTGTCGCACAGTAATGCAGGGTGTGCCATCAAGGGTAATGGTAGCTGTGCTAGCCTTGGTGCTTGAGGGGGCAGGACATCTAATGTCCTGCCTCCGGAGGGGAGGCTTTGAGTAAGAGATGGGGCAGGCTGCCAGAAGCATGCCAGTGGCTATTGCACAAGGGGTGCATCCCAATGCTGCCCATTCTGGTTATGGGGTTAGGGGTGCTGGCATGACCACTTGGGTGTATGCACGCTCGAGATAGTTATTTCTGTAGAGGATTGTAGGTGGTAGGGAGAGTACTAATGGGCAGGTGTGTCTCTAAGGTTAATGAGTTTTTGGTTGCATGATGCCGGCATACTACTGGGTGCAGCATAGGGGGTGTCTTTAAGATCAGATAGGCAAGGTGGTTCCAAAGTGAGAACCGGCATGTTGGTAGGTGATGCCGCAGACATGCATGTTTGGGAGGGAGCAGTGAGAAAACCCTTGGTGCTCAAGGTGGTGTAGTTGGGGTGGTGACATTCCTTGTCTTTATGCATGTTTTTCAATGAGGCGAACATGAGACTGCTGGGTGGAGAAACAATCCTTCTGGCAGGTGTGGGTGCAGGAGTCACTAAGGCGCAGTGTGGTGACATGACCCAGGGATGGGATTTTTGTGCATTGGAATAAGACATCAGGCTGGACTTAGGTATGGCCAGCTGGCTGGCGTCAGCCTGGTGGTTGGTGGTTGCAGGTCTTGGGCCATTAGCACATGGAGGGGAATTAGTGTCACACACGCAGGGTATCCCAGGCAGGTCCGGATGTTTAAGGTATAAGGATTTGGTGGGCCTTTGGGGCAACTTGATGAGGAAGGGCACAGTAGGACATGTGGGAACATGCATGCTTCTATGAGACTTGGCTTAAGTGTGGTAGGTGGGCGGGAATGTAAATGGCCAATCTGAGGTTTCTAGTAGGAGGGGGCATGGCAACAGAGGCACTAGAGGTGAGGGAGCAGGCACATTGGCTGGCAAGGTTTGTGATTCGGAGGCACAGCATATTGAGATGTGAGGGGAATTGTTGAACTGAAGCAGGGTTTCTTACTGAGGATCTGAAGATTCCAGAAGCACTGGAGGCAGGGTGGGCAGGGATTGCAGAATGAAGGAAATAAGTGGGGCGAATGCTGGCTGACTGTGACAGTAAATGAGGCAAGAAATGGGTAACACAGTGTTGAGCAAAGGCGCTGTCCACATACCTGCAAACTTCCATAGAAGCATGGCGCTCTCGGTCTGGACAGGCCCAGACAGGAGTCTTCATTGCCCTTGGTTGTGGTCCTTTGTGAGGGGCGGGCGCCGCCTGCCAGCTCCTGGTCACTGTGCAAAAAGAAAGTTTGGGGCAGCCAATCCATAGTCATCAAAGGTGTGATTACTGCCTTTCATGTCCTCTGCAGAGTTGGTGTGATCATATCGATTATGTTGGCCTGGACCTTCCACTCTGAGAATCCTGTATCTGCATCATTCAGCCAAGTAGGGCTTCTCTCTTCACGGTCATCACCTCTGGCCATACCTGTACCTGGAAGAGGTTGGTATAATGCTGGTCCTGGTTGAGGGACTAGGGCATTGGTCTTCAAACCTATTTGGCCTGGGCGCCCCCTGAGCAAAATATGGGCAGGCTGGGCCCCCCAGAAATGCTAAATGTAAGTACAAATGGCTAGGAACTATTGTGCACCGTACAAATGGCTAGGAACTATTGTGCACCGTCACCGCACCCTACTCCCAGTATAGTCCGTGGGCTCCCCCACTTGCATCCATCACAGTCTCTGTCCAAGGGCCAGTGGCCGCGGGTGAATTTCTTTAAGTGGAGGTGCATAAATATTTTCCTCAGATATGCCATAGCGACCGAGTGTAGCAAGGGAGCACGAACCAATCAAGGGAGGTTCGGGGTGTTCTCCCCTGACAAATGTTTTAAATAATGGGTTCAAATGTTGCATTTTAGTGCATACTTTACTTTAAAAGAAAATTGGGTAAAAAGCCAAACAGTTTGCAATTGGCACTGAGGGGCATAGGGGGCAGGCATAGCAATTTTTACTGGACATCTACGATAGATGTCCAGTAAAAAAATACTATCCCTATCTCCTGGGCTCCACAGCGCCTTAGAAGAGAGCTGAGTTTGTCAGGTGGATAGGGAGATTGTGAAACAAAGGCATTTTTAAAATGCCTCTGTTGTACAACCCTCCTTCCACCTCCAACCACTCACCAAAATCAAGCTTAATGGACCAACACAAACACACACACACATTCACACAGCAATCACTCTTTCATTCACACAAGCACCCATCACCCTACACTCACTCATAACACAAGCATACACTCATACATACACATATTTAAATAAAAAATAAATGAACATAAACTTATCTCCTGCCCCGGTCCTGAAGTTTCCTCCCCAGCGCTCCAGCTCCTACATCATGAACAGGAATTGGGAAGTAAGACTTGCTCGTCGGTGCTGAAATGCCCGGCTCCGGCCTGCTCTGTCTGTATGTGCAAGGAGGCACAGGAGATCTTCATCTCATATACAGATATGCAAATCCCCAGCCAGCATTTCCAATGGGCTATGCAAGGATGGCAAAGCAAAATGCCCCCAACCTTGCATGGATCATTCAGCATGTGTGGCTGGGGATCTGAACTGTCACCCTATCCTGACTGCAACTCTGCCTTCCGGGGCCATTGCGCCCAGCACCTCTGACCCGTCGGGCACACCGGCCCCTGTAGGAGGAATTGTCACAGAAGCACTGGCCCCGTAAACAATGGTGCCAGTGCTTCTGTGAACTCATTCCAATGGAGTCCTATGGCGCTCCAAGGAAATGGCGACATACCGAATCCGCCCTGACTTCCCGTTCCGCCGGGACTTGTAATGTCCCGGTGGCACCGGGAAGTGAGGCAGCAGATTCAGTGTTACGAGGAAGGGGGCAACCCGCCGGTTGTACCAGAGTGTTACCGCTGTCCTCGTAATGAGGCTGTTTCAGTCACGTTGCTGGCATTTGTAAAGGCATTTGCTGCACTTCCTCAGGGAGAGAACAAGGTCTTAATATCCTCATTCTTGCTGGTTAAATATTCTGCCATCGTTGTGCGGGATATAGCGAGCTCACTCCTCGGTAAAGTATGAGACAAAAACTATATTCGGGCTAACACCAGGCTGAGCTGACTCCCACTATCATACACATTCATAATTATTCATATAATAATATAATTCTTGAGGGCATGCTGCACTATACTAGATTGGTTTGTGACATAAGCCCAATGTCACAAGGTATGAAACTGTCAATAAGTACCTAGTCTGCCTGTGCCTAGGTGCCCTGCCTGTTTGTTCACATCTTTTTTGGCTGAATCGTGTAATCCCTATCCTTCCAGTAGGAATTTAACCTTATCCTGATGCACGTTGAGGATTCCATATATTTGCTTAAAATTCTTTTCAGTGGTATTTGGTGCTGCATTCATTTGTTGGATCAAAGTTTTGAGTGTTTCTATCTGTGCTACTGTAGAGAGTCAGATGTACATGTCATCTGTAGTGCCCGCCCCCTCACCTCCATCATATTGGAAGAACAGCAAGAAGATACTGTGCGTGACAACAGGTATCATCCCAACAACGCATCAAAGATATGAGAGACGCTATGCGCTCAGACAACCATATTGAATGCACCCTCGAACTGACGTGGTAGAAGGATGTCTGCAGAGACCATTGAACATAAAAGAGCTTTAAGTGAAGTCTGACAAGTGTAAAGTGTAAAGTGATATCATGAAGAGAAAACATGAGGTTTGCTGAAACGATATACGAATACTTAAAGAATGAAGATGTGACTGAAGTGACAAAGAGCACATATATGTGAATGCGAAGAAATCATATACACTGAGAAGATAAGTAAGAAGAGATGCAGTAGATGTATATACGAAGAAATGCAAGTTGGATGAGATATATAGGAGCTTTATGCAGTTGAAAATATAACACAGGTAAATCAGACATGATGAGAAAATGGATGTGGATTTTGTTTAAATAGTACGCGAGAAGCCTCAAGAACAGAGACCAAGACAACAGAGCTGACAGGCACTGGAATACAGCTCTGTGCAAGAACAAAGAAGATTTGCTTGGCTTAGGATTAAGGATGCCACAGCAGGAGGCAACTGCAAGGCACAAAAAGAGTTGAAGAGGATAAGAAATGTACGAAGAACATATCATTTCTCTTAGATGAAGCAAAGGAGTGAACATTTGCAAGTGCCAAGTATTGTACAATTAAAGACATGTAAAGCATATGCAAGATGGAGCAACCGAGTCTCCATATGGCAAGAGGAGTGATAGCACACGATATAATTAAATCAAATATCACTAAACAGAAGATTAGAATGGATAAAATCATGGTCTCCTCACATGTGGTGCAATACCAGGAAACAAGCTTCCGACGAAGATAGCAATGTACATTCACTCCCTTTAAAGTTTCAAGGAAGAGAAGAGTCAGCAAGGTCAACTACAAAGAAGAAGCATTGGCTCAGGGCCTAAATACTGAGACATGGTAGGTTAATTGGCCAAGTAGGCGGTTGTCTGACTTTGTTCCCAGCACCTGGGTTTCATTTAGCTTACCTGCTGCTAAAAAGACAAATGTCCAAGGATGGAAGAGAATGCCAACCAATCATGAGGGCCTATGTAATGATGGATTATACATTGTTGCAGAAACCAATCCGCTGCTGTTATTGGGAAATTATCTGTATTATACCTACTTAGAGGTAGTTCAAGGCATGCCTACCAGATAAGGGGCAGCCAATGATGTTACTAACACCTAAATGAACTATAGGTATATATGTTCTCTTAAATAATCCCTCCGTTTGATAGGTTATTACTGTTTTGCCATGTAGGATGACGTCATAGCTGATGAACATTGAGGTATAAAGCCTTTCCTTTAAGGGAAATATATTCGAGAGTGTGTGAGCTACAATCTGTTTGTTCACCAGGTTTCCCTACTTTATTGAGCTGATAATAAAGTAGTATTTTTGCATATTCTTAGAGTCAGTCCGGTTATTTGGGCCTGAGATCATGTATTGGTAATCCCATCTGGCACTTGGAACGCTCCAGGTGCTACTGCACACTACTACACTCGTATGCTCTCTACTTGCGTGTTCCAATAAATGTTCCATCATTATTTTGGAACCTTGATTAAGATTGGTTTCCCATTTTTCTGCCAGGTCCTAATCTTATGGATTGCTAAATTCTGGGGAAATTAATATTCTTAATCACCTGGGAATCATATCCTTTTCTAAGTATTGCCTTATTATGGTGATTTCTCAGAATGTAGTGATTTCATTTTTAGAAATGTTTTGCAATATTACAATTTTTTGTCTCAATGTCTCAGTCACATTGCTGACCTTTATTAAGGCATCTTCTGTACTTCCTCTCGGAGAGAACATGGCCTTAATATCATCATCCCTGCACAATATTTAACAAGCAGGGACGAGGATGTTAAGGCTGTTTTCTCTCCCAGATATCAGTAATGTGACTGAGACTTTGAGACAAAAATGTGTAAGATTGGAAAAAATTTATAAAAAAGAAATCAATGAATTCTGAGTAATTACCACAATGAGGCCTTATATAGAACACAATCGAATTCCAGGGGAGTAAGAATATTAATTTCCCCAGATTTGAGCAATTCAGAAAATACAGACCTTGCTGAAACATGGGAAACCAATCTTAATCAAGGTTCCAAAATAATGATGGAACCCATAGCGGGACACGCTGGTAGACAGCATAAGAGGGTAGTAGCACAGATAGAAACACTCAAAACTGAGATCCAACAAATAAATGAAGCACCGAATACTACTGAAAAGAATTTAAAGACAATGGGCCTCATTAGGAGTTTGGAGGTAGCCATGCCGTTCTTACTGGAGGTAGCCAAACCGGGTACTGGGTCCCAAAAATAGGGAATTACCAGGCCATGCCGACTTTAGCGGGCCCAGTAATTCCCTTTCGTGGGACTCGGACCCGGTATGTCCCCAGTCCCATTTGAGCCCCCATAGGGCTCAACGGAAATGGGGAGGATGCTAACAACGGGCCCGTTAATGACAGACCCATTGTTAGCATCCTGTACTGCTAGCGGGTCCCGCTCTGCACGTCTGGTCTGGCCAGGCGTCCAGAGTGGGACCCGCTGCAGACCTCGTAATGTGGCGGCCCGGAATGAACTGTGCCGGTCCCTTACCGGCACCGTTCATTCCGTTGCCGCCACATTCGTAATGAGGCCCAATGTATGGAATCCTCAAAGTGTATTAGGACAATGCTAAATTAAGAAAATCAAAATTATTCTTTCAAGACAAAAGAGACTACTAGAAGGATAGGGTTTACAAGTTTCAGCCAAAATATGATGAGGACAAACAGGCGGGGCACTTGGGCGCATGCAGCCTAGGTGCATTATTTACTGTTTCATTCCTTGTGATGTTGGGCTTATGTCACAAACCAACCTTGTTTAGTGCAGCCCACCCTCAAAAATGTTATTATTATAAGAATAATTGTGAATTTGTATGATAGTGTAAGTTAGCTGAACCTGTTATTAGCCCGAATAGAGCTGTTGTCTTCATTTGTAGGTCAACTCTGATGATACCTAAATCTTTACCAACACATCTTTAGCATTAACACCAACAAAACATCCATAACAATTTGCCAACTCTGATGCTTACATCTTAGAAAAATCGGATAAGTATGATTTGGCTACAACCTAACTGAAAGGAAGTTAAGATTGTGTTTGTTGTGCCCCCTTAACTAATACAGAACCCCATCACTAAATGACTTCACCATTCTTCCCTTGTTTGACCCTACAATGACTTTGAGTTTAAAGCTCAAATCACAGCGTTCCTCTGAAGGAGTATTATTTTCAAACGTCAAACATAAAGGTAACCACATTGCAGCAAACACTAAACATTGAGATTAGGTTCTCCATGGGACTGTCCAATAGAAACATTATGTCAGATGATCATTACACTTGTCATTTGACCTGGGGACAGGATAAACTCATCATGAAGACCCTATGCTTGATTAGAAATGTCTTCATTGCTCTCTCCTGCCCTCAGCCACTGGTTTATGACATGTAAAGCTGTCGCTCCATGAAAGCACCCACGTCAGCAGGGCTTAACCTTCAGACCATTGTAGGATTGCACATGGTGACCATGGGATGGTGTTGTTTTGCGGTGCTCAGACCTAAAATTTGGGATAAAATGTTTTGATCAGAATGGACTGACACCAAACATTAGTTGCTTGCAAAACCTTCTTAAAACCCCTTTGTCCTCAGCCAAGCCTTGTTGGTTCCCCTACTTTTATTCCCACTGCATATTAGCCCATAGACATGGTTCTCACAATACAGTGCCAAGTATAACTGATATGTATCCCTCTGTTCACTTTAGAGACTTTTAGGAGTTCATTTTCTATGAGAAATTAACGTAAATGAAAGATATAAAATCCTTGCAAAAGGCTTTAAGCCTTTCATTTACGTTGAGATTGTTTTTCAAGTATTTGTATGGCGGAGCAGAGTAGCAAAAGTTAACTTACATTTCACCCGCCGTTTTCCGCTCTGCCATATAAGTACTCCAAGCATTGGTGATGGCACAGATTTTGATTCCGGAGAAAATGCTGTGGATTCCTATGGAGTCAGCTGTCTTTTTGCACCAACAAAAAGCAGTTGGACTGAATTGGAATCCATTTTGAATGCTGCCTGCCCTGCGTACATGGCAGTTAGCATTTAAATTAATTGGATTGCAGAGTGCAAAACAGCGGCATTCAACCATGCATGTTGCCTCCCTTTTGCACTCTGTTGTGCAAATTAGGAAAAGTAGGTGGCGGGGCCCTCTGTGTGTGAAAGTGTACATGTAAGAGCTCCACGCTGCCGAATTACGGGGGGCCTATGAGTCACCCTTTGTTTTCAGTTACTTAATTCTCCAAAAAGTCTCTTTCCTCAGGAAAATGTCTCTCTTCCTTCTCATCCCTTCTAGCTGCGACTCCTCTGGAGTTCTAATCATTGGCCATGCTTTTACCTAATATTTATGTTGCCAAACATTTGAACAAATGGAACATCCTGCATAAAATTATATCTTTGATGTTAACACATTGTGGGCAATATACATTCACAAAGGTATTAGCCTTTCTTATGTCTCAGAATGCTCTGAAGTAGTATAGAAAGGCAGAAATAATGATCACAACAAAATAAAGAATGCTAAACCAAAAGGCACAGTTTGGTGAATAGTGATTCAGAGTCCCCTTCCAATTTTCTATACATGTATTTCCAGGACTTTAAATGGGCATCGGCTAGGTGTGGCAGAGCCCTGGCAGTCTCTGAAAATTGTGCTCGAGATGTGGCCCTGCTGGGGATCCATAAAGTTTCCTGGTAACCTCAGCCCACTAGAAGCAAAGGCATTTTTCTAAAGCCTGAAGCTCTTGTGTAGATGTGAGAGATTCAGGCTTTATAAAAAAGCCTAGCTCTTTCTTGTTTTCTGGTATAGACTCCCACCAGGGCGTCCCTATCACTAGAGATGCAGGGATCATCACTCTTGCACCCCAAGTGCGAGTGTGATGATTGATGCAAAGGGGTGCCTAGTAGTGGTGTAGAATACTTTGCCCAAGACAAAAGGAAATGCATTGAGCCAAGTTGGGCCTAATAAGTGCTGAACATGGGAAACACACTGCTGTCTGACAGCAGCCTAAAAATACAGGATCTAGAAAGGCACATTGTTAACTGATAGAGAAAAGGCAGCATTTCACTTGCAACTGCCACACATTAAAAATGCTGTGTACATTGAAAAGTAACAATACAAAATGGTCCTTTTATGCGAAAATCAAAGCCATGACAATACCTTTCATTGCATGTGAATGAGGCTTGTATTTAAACACCGGCAGCCTTGCTGTCAGAAGAAAGATGCCTTGAAAATGGGTCAATTTACAATTTGGAAGGAAAGGAACTGTTTAACAGTGAAACCCCCTGGCATGAACCATTGAAATGTAAATCATAAAGTGAAGTTGACACTAATTTCATGATGAGAGATATTAAAAGGCTTCACATGAAAAGTAAATTTTACAGAATGAAAAGGTAGTATTTCATTTCAGCTGCCACATTAAAAAGGCCTCATGTGCCAAAAGAAATGTAACTTTCGCACATATAAGTGTCTGTTGCTACTTTAAGTTTCGATTTCCTAAGAAGGGCCCAGTTTCTATTCAGAATACTTCAGTGACCAGGAAGGAATGTTATTGGGGCCTATTCTCTAAGATAAGCAACAGGATCATCCATTAGCCTTGAGAGAACAAAGGCTAATGGGGGTCATTACAGCTTGCCCGGTATCCCGCTGGTAATTCCGGCGGGAGACCGGTAAAGCTGCATTACTGTCTCTGCCTCCCGGTATCCTGGTATTACCAGAATATTAGGAGTGGTGTAGTAACGGAAAGTTCCCGTTCCCATGAAGTCCTGGTAACTACTGAAGCACCAGCACCATTTATAATGGTGCCAGTGCTTCAGTGATTTCTCTGCTGATAAGGGCCTGAACTCCTGGCAGATCGGGCATGCTGGTGGTTCACTGCCCCTACCGGCAGACTCGGAGTATGCCAGTCTGCAAACGGTGGTGGTACACTTTGCTACCTGCACCTTATTTCCGAACCGGCATGCTCGTAATTATCCCCAAAGACTTTACCCCAGGCTAAAATCAACAGGGGCTGTTTGAGTGTCAGAATCATATGAATGAATTATGTGGCCATTGGTTTATATTAGGAATCACGTTTGTGCCCATTAAACATAGAAACATGATTTTTACAGAATTGGAATACATTTAATTTGAAAGCTTACCCCAAGGCTGTTTTGTTGCCACAACTTCCATCACAATTCGAAATTGGGTACAAGAGTTACAACCTAAAATATATTTTTAGCTCCTCAAAAATTTCCCTAGGTCGGAACTCGGGGAGGTAGTAGATTTGTGAATGACGTAAGTGTGTATAACATTTGGTGACACTGAATTTTATTAAGTGTGTGTAAACTGCCAAACAATGATGTTCGCACCTGCAACCGCCTGCCGAGTCGGGAGTCTTCCATGATTAGCTGAATCAGAATATATGCATATATGTTGTTATGTTTGTTTGTAAAACAAATGTGTTTGTCACTTAGGATTTTTGAGTTCAAAACTGACATGAAAAAGATATAAATACAAGTAGGTGTGTTCATTCTTCTCAGGATTTAAGTTCATCACTCCAGGGGCCTATCCATATAGAGGGGCTGGTCCTTGGGGGAGAAGAGGACCATAAGTGTCCAATTGAAATTCAGGGGTAATAAGTTAACACCTCCTAATTTCAATATTTCTAAGGTGTGGCTTTGAGGCTAAAAAGTGGCTGCACAAGCCAGAGAGGAGGAAGTTGCCTGAAACCATCCGTGTGGAATGACTAAAACATTGCTGCAGGATTAACTTTCTCTGGGAGACAGCAATGGGGAAAGACTCAAAGTTGACTAGGCCCTATGACCAATGAGTGCCCAAGAGAGTGGTGAATCTTGGAGGGTGATGATTAAAACTGGCTGTTTGACCAGACCGCTTCGACTGAGAATGTAATCATGATGCTTTTCCTGTGTATCAAAAACAAAGAGGTTGAAGGTAAGAAGCTTGTCCAGCAGAACCAATTGTGGAGATGCATTTGATTCCCCTTAGTTAATGGGTGGGGGGTTATGGAAGTAGGTTCTTAGTATATTTTGATAAACAATGATTCAATTAATTCCTCTATAGTCAAATAACACAGGGTGATTTTGTTTACAATAAAAATTCACAAAATGAATTCCCAGTGAGGATAACAACTATAGTCTGTTAATGTAATTGGGTACACCTATTTTCCTTGTCAACCCCAGAATTCCCCAAAGGGAGAGGATGATCTTGCCCAAAAACGAAATTTCTAACTGCCACCATTCCTCGGTTCTGGCCGTTAAGTAGAGCACTGATGAATGTAACTGAATGTCTGGGTTTCTGGTGCTGGATGGAGAAGTGCTTTGCTAAATGAAACAATGTGTAGTCCCAAATTGAAAAATGTGCACTCTCACCTGAGAGTGAGTAAGTTACCCTGATAGAAGAGAGATGTTTTATTGCTTCAGGGTGAAGAAGGAAGAAGGGTTCTATCAATCCAAAATATTATCAAAAGTCTGCTGTGCTTTCAAAACTGCTAGCATGTTTAAGTGTTTAGGAAAATTAAATCTAAACATTATCAAGGAATGATAATGTTAATAATCTTGTAATGTTCCAAGGTTTGGTTTAATTTTGACATTGAGAGGTTTGTGGGACAGGGCGTTTGTACTGTTTATTTCTCCTGTGTTCCATGTACATGAGACCCAAAGTGACATGTCAAAAAGTGAGTTTTTGTGTTGAGGTTTTGTTTTGTACGAGGTGTAGGTGGACACCACTGTTAGTTAATAGAAAATATTTATGAATTCATTTATGATTTGTTCAAACCTAGAACATATTTTAGCCTGGAGCTCCCAGTCCAATATAGATCCTTTGGCATATGGATCTCACTGAAACAGAAAAAAGAAAAAGTAAGGTGTATATATCCTACTAAAGACCGGTGCTCTCAGTTGACCCTGAACAGGGTTGCACAATTTCTTTCAATCTTTTCATATAGTGATCATAGATATGAGTGCGAAAAGATGATAAAAAATAATAATATAGAAGACAGTACTTGATTTTCAAAAAAGAAATGTTTACTTCACATTTCTAGGACCCATGTCCATTGGTTGATAAATTTTTATATTGTGAGGCAACTCAAAAAAATCTAGGTAGTTTTTCAAAGAAGTACATGTGCCAATGCATTTCGGTCATAGACCATCTTCAGGGCCGTACTTAGATAGATCTTAAATCAACTATACAGTGTGCATGCAATAAACATCAATACAAATCATTATTCAGAAATAATTAAAGAAACACATACCCCGCGTGGATTTGGATCAGTGGAGAGAATAAGGGAGAGATATAAGAAAAACGTTGTCAACATCAAAAATTACATCCTTATATTAGTGATAGTATGTTACCCTTTCCATCAGTATCCTGTACCTGACTATTCGAGCTGTCCTCTCTCGTAATTTTTCGTGGAGAACACACTCCAGCATTCCTGTTGAATCACAGCAGGTATTTGTGTAAGTGACTATAGCATCTCACGCAGTCAGTCTGTGTACACATACTCATTGAGCTATTACCTTTTTGCGGCGTTCACAAGCAGGACCGATCGCTCTCGCTCCAAAAGCAAAAGTGAGTCGTGCGCGAACGTCGATGCTAATCTGTATTGCCAAGGCAACATGGGCGGGGCACCGCGCAGCAGCGCGTTCGCCGCTGAACGCACGCCTCGGGCCCCACCGCCCTGCAGGAGTGCAGGGGGGCGGGTTTGTTGCCATGGCAAATTTCATCAACAAATGTTGTGTCTAGGGTAGCTGACCGTATAGGTCAAGTTAGTGCGGGGAATGTACATTTGGGTAGCCACATAGCTCGTTTAACGCAATGAATTACATTCTGCTAACTGTATTACAAGCAAAACTGGCAAAAGTATGAGATGTTAAATATCGATCAGAGAACTGAAACAACTAGAAATATCAGGTTAAATAAAAACTAAACGTTACCGAGAACAGCATCACATGTAATGAGTGTCACGTTGTAAAAATTATGAAGCGTTTGTTCCTGGTTATCCTCTCATCAACACAGAAAACACATGTGCATATATCCATATGGCACGATTCTAGAAAGTATGCAAGTAAGAACTGTTCCATGGAAGTGTTTTATAATGGCGCAATCCCATAGGAAAACGCCTCGTGAATCAGGCATCAGAAGCTAAAGGGATACGGGAGTGGAGTCTCTAAAGCCGGAAATGTGCATAGTTTTCATCACATAAAAAGACAATTCTTACATGTTTTCACTTGTATACTTCGCTTCGATTTTTTATTTTTCTGGAGGCTTTCTAGTGTGAAAATCCCAATGCAACAATACACTTGGCAAGGATCTGCAATGGAGTACTTTTCATGATAGACGTGAGGTTATTGTCGGAAGACATGGTTTTCACCAAGAAATGAATATTATTATTATTATTATATAAATCGCGTCATGTCATACTCTTCCAGCTTCTAAGAACTTTAGTGGGGAATGAACATATTTAGCATGGAATTGTTTAGTTCCCACGGTGAGCGCATGGCCACTGAGCCATCCTCCTGGCTATGTAGGCTACATCGACAGAGGTATGCCAAAAAAAGCTCCAAGGAACTAGGCTCGTGGGAAATTTCACACAGGGTGGGAACTATTCCATGCTTGCAAACTTTTCAACTGCATGTTTCAAATGATGACATGTCAGTAGTGAGAAACATCACGCATCCCATTGGTTAATCAAAACAAGATGGGAGGGACAGCCTAGCTGCCATCTGTTTTAATGCCATGCCCCCACATTCTATGTGTCTACCGACCCTAGAGAGTGACATATGCAGATGGTATGTTATATGCACATAACACTTTTAAACTGTGCCAAACTTGGTCCTGCTCATTAACGTGTACTGAAGGTTTTTGGTTTTTCATGGGGAACGGAAGCAACAATCAACAGGTGAAAGACGTGAAGTGCAGGGACATAGCGAATTGCTCGACATCACCCTTTAAGGTAAGTTCGAAAACCAGGCTTAGGATCCAGATACAGATATTCTGGTTCCAAAGACGCCAACCTGGCAACTGAATTAATATCCTCTACTTCCCTTCTTTTACAATCTTTGTTGATTTAATAACATGCTTCATATTGGTGGTTAATTTATTATGAAGCATGCCCAAGTATATAAGGTTCGACAACGGAAGCACAGGAGGAAATATATTTGCCCAGGACCACACGAGTGCTGAAACAAGCATACAAACCGTTGGCATTATTTCATCAAAATCAGAGCTCTTCCATATGAGACATTGGTCAATGCTTGACCCCCTCAATGACATCAAGGGTAGGGGTATACTATTTTTCATAATCACAATTATGGGCCAGTTCATGCTTTTTTGTAATACTAATTTCATACCTGAGGCTGTAGCATGATACTGAACACAGATTGTCAATGGACAGAAACACAGTACTCCCAAACCTACCAATGGTAAAGGCATGTTCACTTTGAGCAGATCAGCAGTCAGAGTGGTTAAAAGACAGGGATTGCATAGCAATTAACAGAGCTTGCAAGTAACAACAACAAAGATGGCGATTACTGCACCACCATGCTCATGATTATTATTCAGATCTTCTGACTGCAAAGTCTATTAGTATGCAACTAAAACACACATGTCCAATTATCTCTCCTTGTGTAATACGTTGCAATATCCTAGTGTTCTGTTCTTTCTAAACACTATACAATTTGAGGGATAGTTAAAGAAAAACAGGAAGATTGAGTTATTGGTCCAGGATCAAGCAGCGTTCGTCACATAGTGAAGTCTGGATTAGAACCTGGTCTACTCGTTCCAATGCCAGCAACTTCTCTGCTCGGCTACACCTGTCCCCTGTCTGCTCCTCTCCAATTTTTTGAATGCAGTGAAACACCTCATACTACTGTTCTGTTCATGTTTATGCACGTCCAGCGTTGGCATATATGGTAATTGGAAGACAGTTAAAGGTGATGGGCCCAAGATCACAGATTTGTTGTCAGATTGGGAAACTAGTGTTAGAGTGTATACTATCGTATTCCAAAATCTGTGTTTTACCAACTAGAACACATTCTATTTCCAATCGCGAGTATTTTTGTTTACGAAAGAGTTGTATATCTGAATTTGTTTTTTATGCTGTTCTACATTAAGCAGATGAGCAAACTGAAGCCCAAGATCACACACTTCTCTTTGGTTGGGAAGCCAAATCAGTACACATGTGTTTGGCTAGAGGGTGATGCTATGCCTGTCTGGGGTGAATGTAGAATGGGAAGCTGCCTCGTTCGGAGTGATCAGAGTGCGGGAATGTGTCAGCAATGTTTGGGTTGTGGGCTGGATATTGTTCCAAGGTGTGCATGTGAGGTTGCAGATGATGGGTGGGCATATGTCTCTGATGGATGGGCTGTCTGTGAGGAGGGAAAGGAAAGTGTTGGGCTTGCCAAATATCTAAACAATATGATGCCTGTGTGCAATGACTGCCTATACTTCATAAAATCGTGTTGGCCAATTGTGACTGGGGGTCTTTAATATTAATATTGCATAAGGTTATCACTGTTAATTCCCTGACAGATGAAGACTATAGGAAAACCCCACCGGATCATATGTATTGCTAACCCTGTCAGAGTTCAATATTGACCTTGCCAGCTGGTCGATATTGCAAATTCTGCTTGATTATCATTGTTCCTAATGCCATTCTTGTTAATCCTGGGGGGTGCCATTAATCCTCTGTGATGGGCCGTAATTTGGGTTATTCTGTCCGATGCACTTGAGAAAACAATGTGCCAAAAATGCAGATGGCGATGGCATAAAATGGTCTCGGGCACCAATGAAAAAGTGGCCCACAGTTGCAAACGGCAATTCATTCCTTTTGTGAGACTGTTTGAATAGTAGCCAAGTGGGAGAAGTTTATCAAATGTGATGCAAATTGTGCATTTTAAAGAATATTTATTCAGCAACACTGGTAAAAACTACTAGCCGCATGGCCCGAGCCTGCCTAAGACTGGCTACATTGGTTATGCTTGCTTGCTGACCAACAAATGGAAAACACAGTGTCACATCAGGATGAATTGAACAATTTCTACAACAAGATGTGTAATGCTTCTTCTAGTTCATTGAAATGGACGTAGGGTATGCACAACAGTAGGGGAAAATACGTGTTTTTTAATTAACATAAAACATTTTATTCACAATATAAATATACAAGAATGCATTTAGTCCAAAAATCATCAATACCAAAGACAGAAAAAATAATAAACAAAATGAATAAAACACATACGTCTACAATATGTATACATCTATTGGCAACACATGTCAAATAAAATTCATGGACAAATAGCAACTAGCAAAGGTCACTACACCATTGAATTATGTTACACGATACAATGAGATCATGCCACCAATCTCAAGACCTTCCATTGAGCTAGTTTCAACATACAGTCAAGGAATCAGTATTCCTTCACTATGAAAAGCATCTGGAAGGAAGATCCATCATTCATCCTAAACAGAAAAACGATTCTAAAAATACTACACCTAGTCCCAGCTTTAAAAACTCTATCCACAGATGACATTACAATTGTGGAATTCAGGGAAAAAAAAGAGTGGACAGTGTCTATTTACATATTCAATCTGAAACCATCAAATCGGCTTTAACTAAAGGAAAAAACAAACTGAGAGCGCTGGGCTATGACCTTACAGATTACATAAGACCCAAAGAGCGCACTGATTCTAAACAAGACCCACCGAACTACCCAGTGAGATGCCCCCAGGAGAAAAAGACGAAAGATCATGTAAAGAGCGAACCAACATACCGGAATGACCAGACCCCGTTACTGAATGACAAGCACCTTCCAAGATCGACTACACGAAAGCAGACAGAGCTCCACCGACCAAGCTCTCTAGAATTGGAAAGGGTACCCTCGGGCCCCCAAAAAAATTGGTTCATCACAATTGAGCAAGATATTCCGCTAAAAGGAAAAGAAAAGCTAAACTGGGAGAAGAAGCAACAAAGTACAAAGGAAGAAGTCAATCGCTGGGCATGGCTGCCCAAAGCATTAGCAAAAAACTACAATCAATAGCAATTAAACAAATGCCAGCTAAATAAGAGGTACTCAGGCCATTTACTGAACATAGATTCGGAGATTAACATAACCCTAGGTTCGTGGAACACCCGAGGCTTCTCCCATTTGATGAACTCCTCAGACGTTAACCTAGGATCCGCAGACATTTGGTGTCTACAAGAAACCTGGATCCAACATAAACCGTCGATAGAAGGTTATACGATTGCTTTTTCACCAGCCTTGAAAGGAATATCGGGGAGACCAAGAGCAGGCTTACTCACAGCAATAAGAATCGGAGCTGACCTTCACCTTCTCAAAGTGTTAAAGACAGAGCCGCACATCCTGGCAACATTGATACAGAGAAGTAACAATCAAAACAATCTGGATAAAAGAAAAAAAACGATATACCTCCTGATTAACTTATACTGAAACCCGGTAGAATGTGAAACAGACACCTTTCTATTGAAAATCGAAAACCTTTTAAAAGACGCCTTATCAAACGACCTAGTGGAAAGTATAGTTATTTGCAGAGACCTAAACGTCAACATCAAGAAGAATGGACAGGAGTCTTACCAAACAAAACCAAATCGGCCACACTTGCCGGAAAACTCACAAGACAGAGGAAACAAATGGTCAAATCTGATGGACAACAACGATACAACGCACACTTCTTGGGAAAAGCATCGCAACCGACTATCCCGACCTGGGAATTAGCCGGAAGGAGCGCCACCTTAGACCACATCTATCTGTCCAGAAATCTCCTCCCGCTGGTCACCGGCTTTGACATCACTAGAACACTTAATAGTGACCACAACCTCCTGAAACTGACATGGTCAGCTTATTGCTTCAAAAAGCACGAGAGTGACGTGGCACTGAGATCGACCAACATGGAGACCTATGCAAATTCCACGCGCTTAAGGATGAACACCTCAGCAGTAATGACACTAACCTCTAACTACTGCCAAATAAAAGCACAGGCAAATGCAAAAGAAGATAAACTTCTTATGGACTACTGCCCATTACTCCAACCATATTACATTAAAAAGACGGGAAACAGGAAACAAGCAAAGACCAACCATTATAACAACGAAACCCTCAGGAACAAAAGACGGGAGATGAGAAGAGCTGTGAGAATGGCCAGGAGCTCACCATCACGCGTTAACGTCGAAACAGCTTCGAAAGCCATCAAAGCCTATAAGACCTGGTTGAAAGGCTTTAGACTACAACTTCACCAAGACGACTCAGAACAAATGCTGCGAGTGCTGGCCGGTAAGCAAACAAAATCATTCTGGTCGTTGGTCAATTCTAACACCTCATCAAGCAAAGACGCTTTAACATCAAGCGTAATAGAAGAAGCTTGGATAACACACTTCGCCACTCTTTTTGGCCCAGTGGACAACGAGATAAAACCCAGGAAAAATAGACCTAACCGATGGGCAATAGAACCTGACCCACTCAGCATTGAAGATAAAATTAAGAGTCTTAAATCATCACGAGCTCCGGGTCCTGATGGTCTGTCGAATATGGATTTAAAATCTAACCCAAAAGTCTGGTCAACTTTAATAGCCGAAATTTTCAAATCCTGTTCAAACTCTACATCTGTTCCGAAGTCCTGGAAAACAGCCAATGTAGTCCTCATCTATAAATCTGGAGACAGAAGCGATCCCAATAACTATCGCCCAATAGCATTGTTGGACTGCATTGGGAAACTCTTTGGTTCATTTTTACTGGACAATTTTAAAACCTGGATAGAGTCCTCTGAAGGATGGGATAACTTTCAAACAGGGTTCAGGAAAAACTTGAACACCATGGCGAACATTTTCATCATTAACATCTTGAAAGCCAGAATGCAGGAAGGAGCTCCTCCCCTTTGCATGGCATTTATCGACTTATCAAAAGCCTTTGATAAGGTAAACAGAGAAAAACTTTGGATAAAACTTGCCAACTGGAACTGCCCCGAGAACCTTTTAGACCCAATTCAAGAACTTTACTCGGAAACATCCATGAGAGTCAGACTGAATGGCACTGGGCTACTATCGGCAGTGATAAGAACATCTAGCGGAGTTAAGCAAGGATGCCCTCTGGCACCGGCACTTTATAACGCCTATACTGGTGATTACCAACACGCCGAAAAGAACGTTAAAGCTTTCCCGCCCTCCATAGGATCCGAGAAAGTCAGCAGATTATTCTATGCGGACGATATAATCCTTATTGACCAGACAAGGATAGGGTTACAGCGAAAGCTAGACAATCTGAATGAATATCTCCATATCAACGACCTTGAGAGCAATACCACAAAAACTAAAGTGATGCGACTAATGAAAGCGGCCAAACGCAAAACTTCAAAGGCTTGGTTTTTTAACAACATTCGGCTGGAAGAAGTCAACACCTTCAGATACCTGGGTACGATGTTCAGCAACAACAGAAACGAGCAACCTATGCTAGACCTACTGACCAACAAACAGAAAACTTTACTAAACCAACTGATTATAGTGGACAAAAAATGTGGCCGCTTCTCAATAAAAGCGGCGACAAATTTTTACAAGATGAAAGTGGTGCCAGCACTCACTTATGGGACAGCTGCATTCTTTGGTATTCCTGATTCAACATGGCCCAAATTGGAAGGCGCACTCTGGAAAAAAGTGCTCCGTTTACCACCCTCGATTCCAATAGCCTTGATAAGAAGGGAATTGGGCCTCACTTCTCTACTAGGAATAGTATCCATCAACACCTTGATGTTTTACAGAGAAGTCAGATTATCGGCGGAGAAAATATATGCACTGATTCGAGAGGAAATTGGAAAAGGATCTAACAAAACTCTCAAAACCTGGTGGGAAAAAAATCAAAAGCTCCTTGTTACAATTGGAAGCTCAGACGATGAGCTTTTGGCAAACCCGAAGAGAACGGCTAAAAAACTCAAAGATCTAGATTGGTGTGAGACCCAACAAACATCAGCAAACTACAAATCAGTAGCCCACTTGCCGGCGTTTGCCCAAAAATTGAATGAACCTATCGGCTACCTACTTCAATTTCCGAATAAGACCCACCGAGCCACCTTCCTAAGAGCAAGATTAAACATTCTAAAGACCAACGAGGTACTGAAAATTAGAGGAAAATCCAAATCCGATGGCTGTAGATTCTGCCGGAATCCCGAGCTAAAGGAAAGTCTAAGACACCTGATCATCCATTGCCCAGGGACTGTTAGCGAACGGAAAACCCACCTGGACCACCTTTACTCAAACTTTTCAAAGATGGACGAGGACTACTGGTGGGCGCACTTGATGAACGGGCTAAGTCGCAGACCGGTCATCGCGGTGGTAAACTTTATACACAGTCTGAAGTTGGACGCCATCGGGGAAGGTCCAGAGAGCCCTTAAAAGACTTAGCCCGTTTTTGATGAGAATCACTCCACTTTTGTAAAAACTGCTAATAACAGTTAAACACAATAAATAAAAAAAAATTTAAAAAATGAGTCTTCTTCAGGACCTAAAAAGCATGTTGACATATTACAAAACAGTATCTGTACATATATTCAGTCTTGTTTCTTCTAATGGAATCATTTCAAACGGCTCTCCATCACTTAATGTCTCACTAGGACTCTACTCAAAACTCTGGTTTGATTCCACAGGTCAACAATGACCTGCATAAAAATATCCTCCACAAGGACATCCTGAGTAGAAACAAGGTGGACACAATCCACTGGAGCCAGCATGAACGTAGCTCTAGAATGTATGAGTTATTTCTGTAAGTACTGCATTTGATCAGAAAGGCATTTGATTCAAGAAAATGTCACTGCCACTGCGCTTGGTGATCCCATGTTTTCCCTCGAAGGAGAAAATAATAGATAGTAGTCCATGGTTTGTGGGAAAAGGTTTGTTTGGTGCCAGAGTTTACAAGATTGCAGGCAGACATAGTAGTAAGGGCAGTCCCATGAACGGGTGCCTTAGAATAATGTAGGGGTGAGGTAGTAGTTAAACCACGGGCAATACAAATAGGCAGGGGGATTGCAAGGGATATTTAGAGTATTAAAGGCAAAAAGAGGGGGGTGTCCTGACAGGAAGAAACATATGATTTAACAGCGGTTATGAGTCACTGTGAATGTGTCAAGGAAGCTGTGTATACGGTGTTTGTTATTTGCACAATATTTGCTCTCTTCATGTACATTTTCTATTTTGTGAAAGCTAAAACACACTGTGCTGAGTCCTAACAGTTTGGTAAGTTTCAAATGTCTTTATTGGTAATATAAAATTTGTACAATCACAGTCATAACCGCTGTTAAACCATATGTTGCCTCCTGTCGGGACACCACCCTCTGTTTGCCTTGAATACTGTATACCCCAGTCCCTGACAGAGTCGGGGTCCACCCTGTAGTTTATGGATATTTACAGGACATTGTCATTGTATGCACACGCATGTTAGGCGATAAGGTGTGGGAAAACGCACAGGGATTATGTGGAGTAGAGGGAAGCTATCTTAAATGCATGAATGTAGGTACTGTTTTGAGGTTGGTGGGAAAGATGATCTATTGGTGGAGGGGGAAAGGAAAGGAGCAGAATGAAGTGGATGCAAAGGATGGGTGAGCGACTGAGATTGACAATCGTCTGAAATATAAGGTGCTGGAATATGAGTAGCAAGTGATAAAAGCTGCAATGTAGCATGAGGATTCCTATGAATGGATTTACAGACCAGTATGAGAAATTGGTTGAGTGACCGGTTGTGCCAACCAGCCAGTAGAGAGGTTGTAGAAAGAGCGTTTGGTAGGCTGAGAATTCTGTGTGGGGTGCAATTGAACAGAGGTGAATGTCCAAGACTTACAGCTAAGTACTAAAGTGAGGAATTGTAGATGAGAAGAGAGAGGATACTCATGACATTCATCTGGTTGCTTCAGTTAGCAGGGGTGGCAGATGTGACGAATTGTTGGAGCTTTGGATGCTGATCATCATCAATGAAGGCCCCAAGATTTAAATCCTTGACTGAGGAGTTGAAGAGATCAGAGAGAAAGGATATTGGTGAGGAAATGTGCGATCTGGGCATTCTGGGCAGGGAGTAAATGTGCTTGTGGCTTAGTGATATTCAGCATAATGTAGCTAACTTCCACCCAGTGCTGTTCGGCCAAGCGACAGTATATGATCTTTGAGTAGAGTTCAGGGGTGACGTCAGGAAAGGTAACGCATACTTGAGTATCAGCCAGAAAGAGATGATAGGAAACCTAAATGTTTGAGCTTGCTGATGAAAGAGGTTTAGTGGGCGAGAGAGGAGACCTGAGCACGCAGACTTGGGGGATGCAGCTGAAATGGGATGATAGCAAAGGGTTTGGTGTTCCAGGAAATAAAACATCAGTTCAATCAGAGAGGTTGGAGGCAGTCCATGCAAATACAGTGTCCCAGATATCAAAGTTAAGTAGGGCTAGAAGGAGGGGTGAACCACAGTTCTAAAAGTTGCAAAGAATCCAAATTGAAAAAGAAGGCACGAGTCAGTGACATTTCCGTGTATTACCAGAAATAGACCACCGATAGAAGGGGGTCACAAAGTCAATTTGCTCCCAATTAACTGATTACAATGAACACACACTCAGAGTATTGGGGGAGAAGAGAGATTGGATGGTAGTTATCCAGACTGAAAGGATTAGCAACCATATATTTGAGAATTGGTACATTAGTGACTAGGCTGAAACAAGTGTGAACAATAACAGAAGTGAGGGGGAGAGTAGAGGGGGAGGTTGAAGGAGGAGTAATAGGAGCATGCAATGGGTGTGATAGTTGATGGTCCGTGGAGCAAAGGGGTCAACCAGAACACATGAGAGACTTTTTTTGTTTTTAGAAAAGGGAGCAAGATCTGAGGGTGAGTTTGGGAAAAACATAGAGAAGGCAGGATATGATTGGAGTGAGAGAAGGGAAGGATAGCATCACCAGACTTATATGACATGGATGAGAAGGAGAGGAGAGAGGAAGTAGCAGGGAGGGAGGAGGAATGAGATCATGCAGGTATGCCAGCATGCAAGGAAATTAGGTTTCTGAAATATCTGTCCATAGCAGCATTATACCCTTTAGTCACTGCTGCCATGGCATGATTGTAGGGAGAATGGAGTGAGGGTCATGATTTGTTGCAGCAGCACAAGTTTAGGCACATGCTTTTCTTATCCTGGTGAATTCTAGGGGGGATATGGGGTTACAGGTGAGGGCAGGCAGGAGTGAAGGTGCTGGGTGGGTAATTTCTTTTTTTTTATTGGGCATTTATAAGGCGCCCATACAGCAAGGCAGTAATTCAAGGCACCACAAGGCAAAAAGGGATGGAACAAGGGAGCAAATAAAACAGTCAATGACAAAAATAAATAGAAAATAACAAAAATAACAAAAACGGTCCTACTAGGCCTTGTGACATTTGGAGCGTGCAAGTGCAGTAAAGGGGGGTGCAGGAGGTACGGGAAGGGGTCAGCGAGAGGAGGATATGATAAGTGCTGGTGGGGCCCCATAGGGGAAGTGACAAAGAGTGCCTTTGGGGGAGGCAACAGGCTAAGTGCTATGGCTGAGGTGTCTCTGGAGCCAGGGACAAACTGCCACCCGGCAGTTGAGTGTGGTCACAGAAGGGCAGTGCTAAGGGAGGTGCTGGTGGCGACTGGGCAGAGGGCCTGGTACCCTATTGACTCATGAGGGACCAGACCATCACTCTCAGCAGCAGGGGAGAGGATTAGCGGGGAAGGGAGAGAGGGAAGGAGGTAGAGAAAATAAAGGTTTTGGGTGTTTCCATAACTTGAGGTGATCTAGTTCCAGGCGTGGAGGGGGAGGAAGGCTGGTCTAGAGGGAGACTCCAGCTGAGGAGAGAGCTCTGCCCCCAGCTTTCTGTTTGGAGAAACATTTAATCAGCAGAGAGTCGTAGCTTGAATAATGATGGGATCTGGAAGGAGAGTATTTAGAGAGAGAGAGTTGGAGGTAGCATGGTCCCAGGTCCCATAAAGCCCTGTGGATGATGTCTTTAATTTGATGATATTTTAGAGCTGGAGCCATACGGTCTGTGGGCTTGAGGCCATGGATAAGTCTTGCAGCCCTGTTCTAGATTAGTTGAAGAGGGTGAAGGGAGGAACAGGGAAGATTAAGGAAGAAGCTATTGCAGTAGTCTACTCAGGAGAGGACAAGAGCTCTAGAGACATTGAGCTTCTGGGGGAAAGTGAGGAAAGGGAGAATGCCTCTGAGGAGGTGGATCTGAAAGTGGGCCTTCTTGGCAAGGTCCAAGATGTGAGGAGTAAAGGACACAGCAGAGTCAAAGATAACCCCATATTTTTGGTCTTAGTAGAAGGAGAAGGTGGGGGTTCCGTTGAGGGAAGCAAGAGAGCTTGAGTGAAATGGGGCACCATTGTCCAAATAAGAACAATCTTGGCCTTAATGACATAAAGACAAATATTGTTAGAAGCACACCATGATTGAATAGCAGACAGGCAATCAGGGATGAGGGAGGAGGGAGAGGTAGGGTTAGAAGGGAGCTTGAAGGAAAGAATTGTGTCATCGGTATAACACCGAAAATGAGCAGAGAAAGAGGAGATCGGGAGGGCAAAAGTTAGAAAGGTAGCTGTTGAAAACCCAAGGTGAAAGGACAGATCCCTGGGGAACACCACATGTGGAGAGAGTGGTACGGAAGGAGAAAGGGTCCAGGAGCACCTGGGAAGGACAATTTGTAAGGAAGGAGTTCAGCCATTCCAGTGACTTGTCCATGATACCATGGGTGTCTTGGAGCTGTTTTATGAGGATAGAATGGTTGACGGTGTAAAAGACAGATGAGAGATCAAGGAAAATGAGAACAGTAGGAGAGTCAGAGTCAAGATAAGCAAGCAGGTCTTCACATGTGTTCAGGAGAGCAGGTTCCATGCCTCTGGATGCCTGGGATCGAGATTGGTGATTGTGTAGGCAACCAGCAAGTTCAGTATGCTTTCTTAGTTGGGGGAAGACCAATTTCTTCAGGAGATTGCCCAGGAAGGGGATGGTGGAGATGGGGCGGTAGTTGGCCAGGCAAGAGGGGTCAGCAGAAGGCTTTTTTAGGAGAGAGTGCACAAGGGAGGGCTTGAGAGATAGAGCAAAGGAGCCATTGGCAAAGGAGTGGTTACAGAAATCGGCTAGAGCTGGAGCGAGAGAGGAGATGCTATCCTTAATAGTTCTGGAGGAGCAGGGGGACACCTGTTTAGATGAGACCTTCATAGAGTGGACTACTTTAGAAACCTGTTCCATTGTTTTGGGTGAGAAGGAGGAGAGAGTGGGAGGTGGGGGAGAGAGAGAGAAACCAAGGGAGGCATGAGAGAAGGGTGGGGAGTAGAGTTTGGATTGGAGGAGATGGATGTCAGGATGACCTGAGTTTCAGATGAGAAATGGGAGACCGGTGCAGTGCATAGAACTTGAAAAGGAAGAGGGGATGTAGAGACTGCAGATGGATTGGCGAGTTCCTTGCCGATGTTGAAGAGTTCTGACAGTGGCTCCAGAAAGGCAGGCTTGGATGTGAGCCCTCTTTTTGGAGTGGGTAGAGAAACAGTATTGCCTTTAGCAGAGGCAACAGGCCAGTTTGTCAAAGGATGAACCCGAGGACTGCCACTTCCATTCAGCATCTCTGCACTTGTGTTTCAGAGAGGCTAGATCAGCGTCATACTAGCTGTTACATTCTCAGAGCATGGTAAGCATCATAAAAGGTTTGCTCAATGGACAAGGCCAGAGGCGGAAGAATCCAAAGACTGAGCATTTGACCAAGGTCAGGAAATGAGCCAGGCAATCAGAATTAAACATGTTTAGAAATGGAAGAGTTGAGGGGTAGACAGAGATGAGCAGGAACTGAGGAACTGAAATGGAGGAGGGTAAAGTGTTCAAAGTAAGGCTAGTTCAGCTAAGGGGGATGAGAGAAAAATCAGGTCAAGGGAGTTGCCTTGTGTTTTGGGTAGGATACGTTTAGGGTGGCCTGTGAGTGATCAGATAGCAGTAAGTTGAGGTTGAGTTGGTGGTAGGAAGATATTTCCAGGAGATTGAAGTGTCTGTCCCCAAAGAGCAATAAGGACATTTGTGGAAACAAAAATAAAATAAGGCCATGGAATAATGGGATGAGGGTGTTTGGAGGTCTTTATATCAGGTGGAGAGTAACGCGGTAGGGAACACGTAGTTGGGTGGCAATATGCTTAATAAATGGATGGGCAAAGTCAGATGATGGGAGGGAGAAAATTATGTTGTTCACACTGATCATTATGCCAACTTCAACTCCTTTCCTGCCCTGCCTGGTATGGTGAAGGCAAGTAGCTGTCACAGTGTGGAAATGAGCAAGTGTATCAGTACAATGGAGGGTAATTCAGGTTCAGGACCAAAAGCTGAAGCTTGTGACTGTCCAACTGGTCAGAGAGTAAGTGCCATAACCCACTAGGTATATGCAATGCAAGAAGGGTTTGGAGTCTCTGTATTATCAGCAGATTCCCCTGACTATGGGGGCCTACTAGAGGACAATGGAACCAAGATTGCCTCACCAAGTCCCAAAGAGTAACCTTATGGCCTCTACCAACACATACACTTATGCACTATGGCTTGTTGTTAAGACAAGAAGGCTAAGCCTTTAAATACATTGCTGTGATTCATGAGAGTAACAGGAAGCCTTGAGGACAAACCATCACTTGAGCCAGCTTGGGTAGGGCACTTTTATTTCTAGGGGGCCTGCCCACTGCCTTGCTAGATCTTCAATCGCTCTTTCCTGCCCATCACCTGCAGTCAGACTACAGCCTTGATTCATAGTGAAGAATCAAGCCTCCACACAGAAGAGAAACAGAAAGCCTCTGGGTAGTGGGTCCAGCCAGGGAATGCAGAAGTAAAGCAGAATATCATATTGCATCAGTGTCACCTTCAGAGCCCTGTCAGCACCTAGACATTCCAGCCTCTTTTGCACAGTTTCTGTACTAATTCTTAGGGCACTAACCCACAGGAATTTTCAGTGTTTACTGTAAAGCTTAGTTGATGAATGCTGCATGTTGTAAATCAAACTAACTGTTGAAAAGCTCTATAGAGTTAATAGAGAACAAGGCAGTATCTTCAAAAGGAGAAGGGAAAATCTGATATGATACATTTTACTGATATGCAGTGGTGGGCTGGGCAACAAAAGAGGCCCTGGAAATAATTTTAAAAGTGGCCCCATATTACACAATTTCAGCAAGCCCAGCCATTTCCCTATGACTTATGACACAGAAGAGGCCCAGGGTGCAGCGGCCCTTAAGTCCAGTACACCCCTGCTTATATGAGTGCTTACCTGATGTGATACCGACATGTTATGAACACGTATTATTTCATTGTGACATTTCTAATTCAATGTAAAGAATCACATCTAGTTGGTGCAAAAGTGAGAGAGTTTTTGAGTGAATGCATGCGCTTGTGAACTAGCTTGGTGTGAAGAAATATATGCAATCGAGCAGAGACCTAGTGCCATACATATTGCATGATTTTCTAGGGGCAGTGGGAGTAAAAACAACTCTCAGTCAGAGTCGAGGAATATTTCTCCTAATTCAAATAATAAAAAAAATCTCCTTACCCTTTTCCTAGGTTTCCGAACTCCTCTTGCTCATCCCCTTACATGCCAACTCCCCCTTGGGGTTTGCCATATCTAGTTTTGTACTTCATGAGCCCTAAATCCTCTAGAAGGTAAACAGCATGATACTTGCTTCTCCTGAAATGTGGCAATCTTAACAAGAAGGATGTTATTTTTTATTAAGGGTGTGGGCCTTCGGAAAGGTGAGAAAATGAGTAGGAAGCAGACAGTATTAGCGAGGGAAGCCGGAAGCAACGAAATATAGAAGTGTTTGAAGCCTACTTGTCAGCATGGATGGTGTCTGTGGGTGATGTGAAGGACTGGGATGATGGTAGAGGAGAGCAACGGCAGGAGGGTTGTGTGTTAGAGGGGGGATTTCATTGGGATGGATCCCTTTGGCTGCTAGAAAATCGAATGAAAAGAGCTGTGAGTAGGTTAATGATGTTACCTTATGTTAAAATTATTCTTACCGTGCACCGCTACCATTTGCATGGTCTCCAGGTGCTCACATCACTCTGTAAGGAAGTGGGTTGTGTAGGTTAGTGAGGGAAGAGGGATAGGATACAGATTGTGATCTTCTGTTGGTGCTTGCACACTAGTCGTAACTGGCATCTGTGCGTGGCGGCTTTTCTTAGTGTGTTTGGATTGTTCACACTCAGATTATTGAGTCCGGACAAGCAATGTCCAGTGTATGGGTTGGTGCTGAAGAGCACCGAGGTACAGGGGTGGTTAGTGGTTAATACAGTGTGGTTGTTAAATTGTTGGTTCCAGGATACGTACAGTTCCTTGACTGTCTTTGGTCTGCAGGGTTATACTGTGGGAGGTTCCCCTTTTTATGCTAGTCTTTGTGAGTTCAATAGCCAGATTTTCAATAATTTTCTGAAGGTAACGTGATCATTGGGATTGAGTTCCATAGATTGGCTATTATATGGGAGAATGCGGTTCTTCCAAATTTCCTTTTTTCATAGTTTTTTGTTTCGATGTGGAGGTTGTTGCTTGATCTTAGGTTTCTTCCGGGTTTGTAACGGTTGAATTTGGCCTGGAGGAATTCGGCTTGTTATTTGTCAGTGATTCAGAGGGCTTTGGAATTAATGCATTTCTTTTTTATTGGGAACCTGTGCAGGCTTCTCAGGACTGGTATGATATGGTCTCATCTAGTTAGTCTCAGGAGTATCCTTGCTGCAGTATTTTGGATGCGTTGGAATTTCACCTAGTCGATTCTTGATGATACTAAGGAGATGATTGTGAAGGTTCTGTGTGGGAAGGATCCCTCTAATTAGTCACAGGAGGTAGAAACATGTATTTGCTATTGTGCTGACCATTGGGTCTAGTGTGAGTCTGCTGTTCATGAGTATTCCCAAGTTTTTTATCATGGCAGATGCTTCTGGTTCGGTTCCCATGCCTGGTGGCCAGTTCAGTTGTGAGTCTGTTGCGTCATCCTCTGGGGAGAGATCATAATTTCTGTTTTGGTCAGGTTTAGTATGAGATTGTTGATTGTCATCCGGGTGTATATTTCCTTGAGGCATTTGACCTATCGGCGGCATTCGACCTCGTAGACCACCAAGTCCCATGCCACCACCTTTCCACTACAGCCAACTTTTCTCCCAATGCCACTGCATGGATCGCCTCCTTCTTGCAAGGAAGGACTATGCAAGTTTTCTTGGACCTTGCCTCAGCCTCACCCTCCATCATCCTATGCGGCGTCCCGCAAGGGTCATGCATTTTGCCAACCCTTTACAATATTTTCACATGACCTCTCTTCCTCATCCTTGACTCCCTGGGCATCTCATATACTAACTACGCTGATGATACCCAGATCCTCCTCAACCTCACTGGAGACTATGACACTGATTCAAAGACACTCAACCACATATACAACAAGATACAAGCATGGATGGCAGCTAATGGCCTATGCCTCAACTCAGACAAAACCGAGCTACTCATAGTAGGCTACAAGGAAACACTCAAGAAACTTGACTCCAAATTCAGTCATTTCACAATTGATAATATTAAAATCCCAGTGGCTAATTCAGTAAAAACATTAGGCGTCTACCTAGACTCAAACCTAATGATGACTAGGCAAGTGAACGCCATCGCCTCCACAGCAGCATACCATGCCAAACTGCTGACAGCAGCAAGACCTTTCCTATCTGAGGACAACTGCATTACAATTGCCGGAGCCATCACAGGATCAAGACTTGATTACTGTAATGCACTGTTCTTGGGCACCTCAACCAAAAACATGACCAGACTTCAGAATATACAAAACACCGCCCTAAGAGCAGCCACAGGAATACCCAAGAAAGAGCATATCACGTCAGCCAGGAAAGAGGCACACTGGCTCCCAGTAAAAGAAAGAGTCCTCTTTAAAGCACTTGCCCTCACCCATAAGTGCATCCACCTCACTGCTCCACCTTACCTCTCTTAGAGAATCCACCCCAATACATCCTCCAGACGGACCAGAACTCCATGTACAAACATGCTCATTATCCCCAGAGTCAAAAGAGCCAGAGAAGGCGGGATCAGCTTCCCGTACCTAGCATCAAAGCATTGGAATGCCCTACTACCACCCCTGAGAGCAGATGTCTCCCACCCAGCATTCCGTAAGTCACTGAATACTATGCTCTTCAACTAAAACTCACTCAAGACAGAAACCCTACTCATTCACATGTTGTAGCTAATATCTGTATCAGAATATGCATAGAATGCAAAGAGAATGTACCACAAGCTCAGAAAGTACTGTACTCCTGATATGATCTCCATCATATGTATGTAATTCTTTTCGTAACTAAGTTCTGCCACAAGTAACAGTGCTGTGATGCCTTTGGGCTGCATGTGCGCTATATAAATGTAACATAAATAAAAAATAAAATACAAAAAATTGTTGAGGGTGTTGTTTGGTTTGGCTTGAGGTTATCTTGAAGATGAGTTGGATTTCATCTGTGTTGTTGGAAGCAGTCAGTCCATGGGTTTGAAAGAGTCATTAGCTGGGACATGTTTATGTTGAAGAGGAGTCGGTACAGGCTAGAACCTTGTGGTACACCACAGGAGATGCTTTTGGTGTCCGAATTAAATTGCCGTTGGTAAGTACTTTCAGTTTGGTTAGTGAGAAATGATTTTAGCCATTGTAGAGCAGTGTCTTTTATGCTGAATTCCTCCAGTCTCTGTATTAGTGTTGAGTGTCTGATTGTGTTGAAGGCGGTTGCTATGTCCATTAGTATAAGGGCCGATTAGATGCTGTTGTCTGCATTCATTATTAGGTCATCCCATATGGATAGAAGTGCTGATTCCGTCCCTTTCATTGGTCTGAGGTTGACTCATGAGTGGTCTTGTGGTCAGTTGGTTTCTAGTTGGGGACCCAGATAAATATGAGAGCCAGAAAATAAGAGGGTCTGGGACCCTGAAAGCAAGAGGGACAGACAAGAACAAACATATGCTTGACATTAGAGTACACAAAGCTGGCATATACATCATTGCGAGTCTAGGATTTACACCCATATCAAAGTCTAAGAATAAGGTAAAGCTCATTCAAGAAAATACATGGTCTGGGACCCAAGGAAATAAATGGAAGTTATTAATAGAGACTATCTGTGATAATTTCCTGGGGTGTGTTTGGCAGGAAAGTAAACAAATCATAAACCCTATGTAAACAAAGAAGAGGTGTTCATGGGAAAGTTAGGAAATGTTGGTGTGCATCTTTGTGAAAGCTTGGAAAGTCCAGGGAAATTGAGACAAAACATAAGATATAGAAATAACACAATATGAGGCTTACTTCAGCCATTAAGCACACTAGCAACGGTGCACAATCTAAATCATATTAGATAGTTCCAATCGAAATGGCACCTGACACATTAAGACACATTAAGACACGTGACGTCATCGCGTCATTTTTGATTGAACAAAACAGTACAGCCGCGGTTATCAAGCCATTGAGGAACCATATATCCTCCTCTCAACACTTGCCAAGGAGATATTCCAACACTGACCATTAAGGTAAGAAGGATTGATTAGAAGCAGTTTGATTTCCCTAAGGATTACTCAGAACAATTTAATTGACATCACAAGCCATTCCTTCACCCAAAATGAAGGCTATTTTTTTTATCCAAATAGAGCCAAAATAAAGGGATCATTTTCTTTGCCACATCCCTCATTATTACTACCTGGAAACAACTAATAAATATCAGCGCATCATCAACATTAAATTACAACTATCCTGAAAATACAGTCTCTGACCACAAAACGTGAGTATCAGTTTCTTTAGCCCTTGAGCCACTAACACATACTCATTGATAATGTGCCCTTTCCATGAAATGCACTTTATTCCTTTATCTCTTTTTGCTCACCATAATTACAATTACGTACTCATGATCCATATGGTGTATTCATCCACAGCTATTCCATTTATAAACCCTCCTGAAGAACCAGACAACCCTATCTGGAGAAACACGCGTTGAGGGCATTAAGGTCAAACTGTATATTTTTGCATACCAGAGGGTACCTGTATAATATTGAAGAAACACTACTTCATGATCAAAACATGTGGAGCAACATGTAATTGACATTCTTTAGGCAACAAGGGCAACTTGCAATGTTTTGAAGATCTCAAAGTTATGTATGGATTTGAAGAAATTCTCACCATAACATGTGGAGCAACATGTACTTGATTTTGCTTTGAATTTGTAACCTTATAGACCTACTATTTACACCATAAAGGAGTTTCAAATCTGATTTCTTTCTCTCTTCTAATGTAAAGGCTGCAGGGAAGTGCAAGGTGCACTTTTAGAATCAAGTATTTCATGACACTGGGCAGCCTCAGTGACAACACTGTATACTGCAGCCCTTTTCTCTTGACCATCACAAGCACAATCCAAATTAATTAAATTTCAACTTGCCAAAGGTTGCCTCAAAGGCTGTGCAATCGTTTTTTTTCAAATGGAGACAAGTCCCCTGGCTGACTGAATATCTGACTTTCTTTTGTGTTATTTTTGCAAAGTAAAGGAAATCACATAAAGAGGAGATGAGCTCCTAACTTGTCATGCAGAACACGAAGGAATCCAGGGGAAAAGAGCTAATCCGTGGTCATTGGAATATTACATTATGGAAAAGGAACACTTTTTTTTTTGAGAACCCGCGACTTTGGGAAGGTTCTGTTGGCAAGAACTGTCATCATCACTTTAGTTGTTAAGATAGCATCCTTACACATTAGATTTAAGTTACTAATATTAGGGTCAGAAGTAGAGTTTTTGGACATAACAGTGAATAACTATTTATTTGACAATCTGATGTTTTTCTTAGATTTGTTTGAGGCAGGGAATCCCCTCTCAGCTTTAGGGAGAGGGGGTAATTTTTCCAACACTTTTCCTGGTTAATAAAAGTGTATAACCAAAACTATGACACATTTGTGTGCGAGCCTTACTTGTGCACCCTTTCACAGGGTATCAGGAGTAGGATCAGACATGGTTGACACAAACTAGGGAGCACTGGCTTTACTAAGCTTAGTGAGTGTGCCAGTAACCCTTAGGTTGCCACTAAGGAATCAATATGCTTTGATCTCTCCAGTAGTAGGGAAACAACCCTGCAACCTGGGAAATGACAGTTGATACGAACAGACTTAGTATTAACTCCAGTTATAAGAAAAAATGGATCAGTAAAACGGGATGACGTTGGTTAAATTTAATACATATGAAAAAATTATTAAAAAAAACTCATCACATGAAAAAATTCATCTTAATGTCATAAAATCTCATAAAAAAACAGTCACTTCATACCATCATGTGTATCCACATACAAGACTCATTCAAACATTCAAAAATAAATAAAACACCCTAGTGTTTACTACATCAAATATTATTACACCACATATTTTCAGTTATCATGTTCAATAGTGACCCAGTCCATAGTATCAGGTGTCGTTGTATAGCTGGTATTGACTTTCAGCAGATATCTCTCATAGAAAAAACGTTGACACGTGTTTCGGTCAGAGACCTTCTTCAGGACGTCGGGCTAGGAGCGGGTACTCCGCCCTGTTCTCAACGTATATAGGCCAGTAGTAAATCTAAAAAAACCTAATAAATAAAAAAAACATAATGTCATCCTTATTTCTTAAAGTGGGTGACAAAAAATGTCACAATGTGCTAAACTTCAGTAAACACATATGCCCTACTCACCTCCAAGTTCCAACTCTCGGGACGATAGGCAGGACAGCGGAAATTAATCCTCCATTGGCATCAGTATATATGTTGAGCCTGTAGGACCAACAGAAACACCACTCAATATACTTGACAAAACCAAGCACATGATGTGCATACCTGTAGCTAAACAAAATACGAGATTAAACATTTTTTTTTATTTAAAAAAAAAAGAACACTTACAAGCACCTTGGTGCCGTTAGGAGCTCTTCTAGCAGAATAGGACCACCAAAGGATCCCACCTGGGACCCGCGAAAAGTATTAGCAAGATAATTTCTAGTGTGCATAAATCACAAGATCCTCTGTGAAACTGCAGAAAGAGAACACATAATGACGGTGCATCAGTGGAGAATTTCTCACTTTCTTGTACATCATTATAGAGGATTTCTCACTTTGTGTCACATCTCATAAAAAAGGTGATCCTACTTGTTAATGTCATTCTACATGTTAAAAAATACAATAATTGCTAAAAAAATGCCAAACAATTGTAGGCGGCAATTAATGAGCTCATCAAAGCCGCTTCAAACACAATATCCACGATTTGTGCATTGTATACATCTGAGGCACCGCCCACCTGATAATCAAAACATAGCCTGCTGAAACGGCTATTGGTAGTGACCTATATAGCCTCAAAGCATGCCAGATGTCATGTGCACATGCAAATGTTAGAATAATAGCCAAACAAAAAGAAAAGCCAAAAGAAAAGCTGCCGTATTGTGTGCGCGGCTCCTCGTTATGAACATTGCGTACCACACGCCTCGTGTCTAAAAACAATCAATAGGCTATACTGTACATACCATCACCCATATCTTGCTGCCTAGTTCTTCAGTTACCTTAAAATGGAACGCACAGCCCCTCTCAACGGGGAGATTGCACAACCGGCGCCTCCATCATACGTTCAACGCCAGACTCCAACATGGCAACAAAGTCCATGCAGGCTAGACATAGTCAAAGGACTACCTTTTATAAGATGCAGCGGACACTAAAAAAGGACTACTAACAACAAAGTACATGCACGCTAAACATAGTCAGCGGACTGTCCATTATTAGTTCCTGTGGATGCCACAGAAGACCTGCTACCAAAAAACTGTCATTACCTCAACTGTCACGTGTAATTTATGGAACAAATACTCAGTGTCTTACCAACAACGCGGCAGAAACGCTCACGTGTAGAACTAATCCCGATTTCACTGTACCCGAAAAATCCAGACATGAGGTTGTCTATTCAAAAAAAGCTCATATAAGAGTATGAGCATGCCCCATATGGGGGCCTTAAGGTTACGACTACTCCACCGCACACCCTGATTTCAGGAACTGAGTCCTATGTAAACTATGACCATACAGATAAAACTAGTGTTTGGCTATATACATGTTCATGAATTCAAATACACTTTTATCCGCAAAGAATGCGCTATTTTTCAGGTGTAATACACAGTGTAAGGAAAAGAGAATCACATGCTCTATACAGTATGACGAGACCAAATCAGTCACCATATGCATCAGGTAGAGACATAAACAACAATTTAGAAGAGTAGATCTTCAAACGCCCCTCAGTTGTACTCGAATAGACACCTCTCAACCCAATATGTGTTTACTGGCACAATTATATGTTATTTAGCACAGAATGCAACAGTGTGTTATCTTCAAACTCATGTTGGTAAATCAATTACTTATACGTAAACAACAATTTAGAACAGTAGATCTTCAAACGCCTCTCAGTTGTACTCGAATAGACACCTCTCAACCCAACTTAGTTGTATATGTGTTTACTGGCACAATTATATGTTAATTAGCACAGAATGCAACAGTGTGTTATCTTCAAACTCATGTTGGTAAATCAATTACTTATACGTGAAGATAGTACTCTAGTGTTGCCCATCAACTTTTAGTGACCAAATTGTTCCATTCCACTGAAACATTCAGTCCCTTCTGGACTGTATTAAGAGTATGAATCCATTTTTGCTCAGTGCGTTCAGTGCGTTGTAATATTGTACCAATATCGCCCCCTCTCATATTGCTCTTGATATGTTGGAGTACGAACCACCTCATGTCTGTATCTTTGTGTTGCATTTTAATAAAATGTTCAACCAACGGCTTATCAGCCACTTTATTTCGTATACAGCTCCTGTGTTCTGATATGCGTTGTCTAACCTCACGTGTGGTCTTCCCCACATATAAGAGTTGGCATGGACAGCTGATGATATATATTACATTTTTGGACAGACAATTAGTATGACAATTCATCTTCCAGATTCTTTGGTCATAATGAAATTCTTTTTTGGTTTCAGTTAAAGGGCACGCAACACATTTGCCACATTTATAATGTCCAACAATAGGCGGTAGCCCCCACTGATCAGTAATAGTAGGTTCTCTTGTTGGCTATCTATAGGTATGAACCAATCTCTGTCTGAGATTTTGATTGCGTTTAAACACAAACATTGGTTTTTTCAATAATGATCCTGGATGTTTGACTAGATTCCAGTGTTTATTAATGATTCTCTTTACATCAACACTCACAGGATTAAAAGTAGTTACACATACAAGGCGTTCATTCTTGTGTCTTTCCCGTGTAGTCAAGCAAATCTCACGATTAGTGTTTTCCGCTCTTTTTAATTGGTCTTTCACTAACCTTCTTGGGTACCCCCTGTTTTGCAACCTATCTTTTAACTGCTCAGCATGGAACTTAAATTCATCTTTCTCAGAGCAATTTCTCTTAATACGCAAGAACTGACCATATGGTGAGTTTTGTCGTAAACTGGCAGGATGAAAACTGGTGTAAAAGAGAGTTTTTATCGGTAGGTTTTCTGAACAGAGTGGTTGTGAGTTGGTTCGCAGTTTTTTTAATTACAAGGTCGAGAAAGCTCACTTGACGGTAACTAAGTTCAATCGTTATATTCACGTCACACTGGTTCAACCAAACATGGAACTCATTAAGAGATGTCACTGATCCCAGCTATACAACGACACCTGATACTATGGACTGGGTCACTATTGAACACGACAACTGAAAATATGTGGTGTAATAATATTTGATGTAGTAAACACTAAGGTGTTTTATTTATTTTTGAATGTTTGAATGAGTCTTGTATGTGGATACGCATGATGGTATGAAGTGACTGTTTTTTTTATGAGATTTTATGACATTAAGATGAATTTTTTCATGTGATGAGTTTTTTTGAATAAAATATGATATGTATTAAATTTAACCAACGTCATCCCGCTCTACTGATCCATTTTTTCTTATAACTGTATACTTCACCTGAAGGATCAGGGACTTTTTGAGTGCAGGTCTACCCCTTTACTTATCCTTTAGTATTAACTCCTCCTTTTGGGATGAGCCTCAAAGTCAGGATTGGCATGGAAGTATGGCCTAGACATGATGGCTGGCATTATAGAGGTGAAGATGAAACGGAAATCATCCCAGACGTGGCTTTCACACATAATAATTACCCAATATTAGTGGAGACCTTCCTCAAATGTTATCTCTGAGGAAGAAGAAGGGAGAGCAGGGGATGGTCTGGTTTGCTATAGAGAGGTGATACCTGTCCCAAGAGGACTCCCCACTCTCATATTATAGTACCACGTAGTATTAGGAGAATGGTTCTAGAAATTACACATGCCCATATTGCAGCCGGACATTTGGGAACTGATAAAACCCAGTGTCAAATAGTTAGCCAGTTATATTGGCCAGGAGTATATGCAGAGTTTAAAAATGTTGTCCTGACTTGTTCACTATGTCATAAAACAGCCGCACATACTCCCCCTCCTGTCCCCTCACAACCTCTCCCTGTTATTGATGTGATTTTTTCAAGAATAGGAATGGACATTGTTGATCCTCTGGGACCTTCTACGTTGGGAAATAGATATATCTTAGTGGTAGTCGATTATGCCACAAGATATTCTGAGGATTTCCCAATGAGGTCTAACACTACAAAACAGATCCTAAAACATTGGCCCTCATTCCGAGGCCATGACTAGCACCAATACCGGTACCGCCACCGACTTGGTGGTATGGGGACTTACCGGTCCAGTCCGACCTTGGCGGGACCGGTAAGTCCCCATTTGTAAAGCCATTCCCCATTCCCATTTGAGCCCCCATGGGGCTCAATGGGAAGGGGGAAGGCATCAATAACGGTACCGCAAATTGCTGTATCGTTATTGACCCCGGTATCCCTTTGCGGGTCCCGTCCTTAACGCCTGGTAAAACCAGGCATTAAGGGAAGGACCCGCAAAGGGACCTCGGAATAGGACGCAAAGGGATTACCGGCACTGGTGTCATTACCAGTGCCCGGTATCCCTTTGCGCCCACCTTTTAATGAGGGCCATTGTATTGCTTTCTTGTCCCAGGTAGGTTTCATTAAAGAAATCCGGACCAATCAGGGAACCACTTTCATGAGTTGGCTCATGGCCAAAGTAAAACAAATCTACAGATCAAAACCCTCAGAACTTCTGTGTATCATCCACAAACTGACACATTAGTAGAATGATTTAACAGAATATTGCAGAATTTACTTAAGAAATTGGTGGAAGCCAATGGGTGGAATTATAAGATAGTGAGACCATTTGCTGTTAAAAAAAACTCTACAGGCCTCCCTGGGATTCTCACCACTTGAACTCCTCCATATACGTGAACCCAGAGATGCTCTTGATATGCTAAAAGAAACATGGGAAGAACAGGAAGAATCCATATTACTGCTATCCCAGAACACCCATCATCTAAAGAAACATAAGGCCATAGTTAGATCTATAGTACATTCACATCTCAGCAAATCCCAAGAACACCAAAAAGCCAACTATGACTAAAAGGCAGTCACCCGTTCCTTTTCTATTGGTCAAAAGGTGCTGGTGCTCCTTCCCACCTCAGAGCATAAGATGCTGTCCCGTTGACACGAACCCTATGAGGTTATTGAACAAACTGACCCTTGTTATTATCATGTCTCACAGCCAGATAGAAGGGTTAAGACTCATATGTATCAAATCAACCCTTTAAAAGAGTGGAGGGAAGATCCAGTTGAAATCACTTCTATAGTGATGGCCAGTCTCCTAGTTGAAGAAATAGATAGGGTCAATGTCTTACCTGCTGTTCTCTCACCTGATAGAAGACAAGATATCCAAACTCTTTTAGAATAGTTTCCCGAAATCTTTAACAGTGAACCAGGAAGAGTAAAGGGATTTTACCACTATATCCGTACACCTCCAGATAGGGCTGTTCATTTAAAACCTTATAGAATTTCGGAGGCTCCTAGCGAAATAGTCTGGATGCTGGCTTCCAACACAATAGAGCCATTACACAGTCCCTGGCCCTCGCCAATAGTCCTGGTATCCAAACTGGATCAATCATGGAGGTTTTGTTTCGACTTTCGGATGATGAATGCACTATTCCAGTTCATCAATTATCCCATACCTAGGATAGATGACCTCATTGATCGACTGGGATCTGCTGTTTTTGTCTCCAAGACTGATCTAACCAAGAGCTATTGGCAGGTACCAATGAAACCAAAAGACAGGGAAAAACAGCACATCCTGTAGGGCTGTTTCACTTTAAAGTCTTACCATCTGGTCTCGTCGGGGCACCCACAGCCTTTCAGAGACTAATGGATCAGGTCATCGGCCCAATTTCCATTTTATTATGGGGCTTACTTGGATGACATTGTCGTTAAAATAAAACCTTGGAGGAAAACTTATTTCACCTTTATGAAGTTACCAGGTCCCTGAGGAAAGCCCTTCCTACCGCTAATCCAGATAAATCTCATTTGGCGCAGTCTGCTGTTAAGTATTTTGGGTTTTTCGTAGGGAATGGGCTAGTGCAACTGCAAACCAACAAGTCAGAGCGGTACAAGAAACCCCAGTATCAAAACTAAACAGGATTTAAGAGCCTTTCTTGTCCTCGTAGGTTATGGTCAAAGTAAGCGGGAGCGGTCGGGAGCAGTGCTCGTCTACTTTTTTTAATTAACTTTTACAGCTCCTGTACTTTTATTTTTTTTAAAAACCATTCCAAAATTGTTTAGTTTTAAAATAAAAGTGTAGGAAGAAGTTGAAACTTGCACTCTCAGTGCACTGCACTGAACATTCCCTTAAACAGCAGGTGCAAGTGTTTGGGTGTGTGTATTGTGTGTCCGAGGGGCATGGTGATGGGATTTGTGGGGAGTGGGAGCAGGCCAGCAGGGAACATAGTTCCACTACTTCTTTTCGTACACTTTGACCACTGATTATAGGTGCTTTATAATGAATTATTCCTCCATCACCTCCTGTTTTACCGACAAGTTAAGAAATGCCAAGCTCCAAACACTTACATGGGATAAAAACAATAAGGTCTGCTTTAACACTCTAAAACAGGTTCTTTGCAGTGAGCCTGTTTTGAAGGTCCCCAATTTTGCTAAATAATTTATCCTCCAGACAGACACTTCAAGGGTTGGCCTGGGAGCCATTTTGTCCCCAGAGTATAATGGAATAGAGTATCCTGTATTAGACATCATTAGGAAGCTCTTCCCTCAAGAAACAAATTAAGCTACAATCGAACTGGAGGATATAGCCATAAAGTGGGCTTTGGGGTACATGAAGTACTATATTACAGGTCTGAAGTTCTGTTTAGTTGCTGACCACTCACCACTCACATGGATGAGTCTCCGAAAAGATACTAACCCCACAATTGTGCACCGGTTTCTTGCTCTGCAATCTTATTGCACTCTCGTAGAAAACCGGAAAGGTAAAGAGCAAGGTAATGTGGACTTTCTGTCACATTTTCTACTGACAGATGGAGAAACCAGCAGCATAAGTCTAAAGGGATGTGACGAATCTGTGGATGTCATCCCTTCTCTGCTAGTGGGAGACCTTTTCCATAGGGGCACTGCAGTGCATCAACAGTACAATAGCCCCCTGGGTTTGGTGTACAGAGGGAGGATCACATGGGAGAGGAGGAACCTTATAAGATTAGGGAGGACCATCCCTTCAGAACACGATATACCACCACTTTGTTACATCTTCCCTCTTTCATAAAGCCTAACTCGTCTTCCCTTGTATTGTAAAGTCATCCAACCTAGTGTGTTAGAACTGACTAAGGCACCATAGCACACACATTGTTTTCCATATTGTTCCAACGCAAGTACTGTCAAGAAGAATATGACAGGGAAGAACAATCCAGAGAACCAGAGTGAACGGTCTAGTCTTTCACAGCACTTGATTGGTCAAAGGCAATACAAAATAGCATAGGGAAACCAACATGGAGAGAGCCATCTTCCAAGCAGGAAACCCAGGAGATACTGACCCAGTGAATAGGGAAATGCACAAGGAGACACCATGCGTGGAGGTGGATGTTATTGTGGTAAAAACACATGACCAGCGTGGTATGAAGGAACACACTTATCAGCTGAGAGAGTAGCACTCTAAAAGCAGAGGAAGCTCTTTCTCATATAAGCGAAATTAAAAGCTTAATGAGACTAATCCATAAATCCTGGGGCACAGGTGAGTATAATTAAACTTAGTAGTAGAATTAAGTGTGGTAAATAGGGCCCAAAAGCCTGCTTTGTTTTGAATGTGTTTGAGCATTTTGTTTGCAGCAGAGGTCACTGCAGATGGTTCATTAGCACAGATCATGTGATCCCTCGCCAAGTGTACTGAGAAACATAAAGAGGTTGTTATTTTTCAAGGTGAACAGATTAGAGCGCAGATGGTTTGCCAGTGAAAGAGGAATATATGACCATTTTATAATTCAA
The DNA here is from genome assembly GCF_040938575.1 of Ambystoma mexicanum. Lineage (NCBI taxonomy): Eukaryota > Metazoa > Chordata > Amphibia > Caudata > Ambystomatidae > Ambystoma > Ambystoma mexicanum. The sequence goes on along the minus strand of NC_090921.1, from coordinate 849,760,629 downwards.
AATCATTTATGAAATATGATTTTCTAGTGATTCCGGCAAGTCCCACAGCAGTTTCAAATCACCCAGAGACCATTTTGCCTGGAAGAGGGTTTGAATGTTCCCAATATGCAAAAATCATTTAAAAGTATGTCCGTCTGTCAAGGCTCTGATGGTGTTGTGAGGGGTAGCCATTCCCATGGGAGAACAAGGGCAGAATAATAAAGTTCTGCTGGTCGTCTCAAATGTTTCAATCATATAATTTTGAATTTCGGGAATTGGGGGTGGATCGTGATGTCACATTATTGTAATTGAGGGTGGTGAAGGAAGGTTCAGGGACCCAATGATCCAGTGTAATGTACATAGTGCAAGAAAGAATCCAGAAAGAATCATTTCTGTGTGAGGAGATTTTTCCTATATCACAGTGATTGCAAAATGCTAATTCTTTAACTGTCTAAACAAGATTTCATTTTGAGGGCAGTTCTTTGACAGCGCCTTTTCATGCAGTTCTGTTCTGCGTCCTGTTTGAATTTGCTGTCCCAGCTGTGTCTGGGGCCCTGAATAAAATTGTGCTACTTTTTGCACCAGTGTACACTCCTTTTTGACTACTTTTTTCATTTTTTGGCAGTCTGGTTTGATTTCTGCCCCGAAAAACACACATGGGGACCGGGGTTGGGTAGCTAACCTGTAACCAAACCCTTTCACGTTCACACACTGCAGAGACAGGTTAAGTATTTAGTTACTGCTGTTTTAGTTTTGTAAGTAAATACACTCTATCTCGCCCTCCAACCATTCTTACTAAACCCTCCTTGAGTTGCTAAACCCTAGGTTGCGGTGGTGTGCCAATTATCTAGGGTTAGGGGACAGAAGAAGAGGCTTTGCCTAACTAGTAGGAACAATGAAAAAGACTGCCAAAAAATGGCTGGTTTAAAAGCACCTTAGAGGCATTATTTGTCAAGCCCCGGCAGGAGTTAGAAGTCATACAAGGTTCTGATAATTACTTTTAATGACCCTGTTTAGTGAAGGAAGGTAAAAAAATGAAGCTACAAGCAAGGCTCCATGGTTAAGGAGGTATGTACACCATCTGCTTTACACTGAGGTTCCTCTAATGTGAGCTCCTTGATACTTAGGAGGCTACAGGAGCCCTCTTCATAGGCGGACCGGTAACAGTGGTTTCTGTAGGTGTGACCACTTTCTTCAGCACCGCAATCAGGTTGAAGCCACAGTTTGCTCCTGCGCCCTTAATGCACAGTGCCACACTTGCTTCAACTCCCTTTGGTCATGGTTGCCTCTATGGTGATCTCAGTTTCTCCCATCTATTCCAACTGCTACTCTATCCCCAATCCCCTATCCTATCCCTCTCACTAAGTCTTCAAGTAAAAAGTTCAAGAGGAATATCCTGGTCTCCAACCCAGACCTTCCTATCGCTGTTACCTAAATCAGTGCTTACTCCAGAAAGACTCTTACAGACATCCTCCTTGTTGTTCCCACTCCAGACCTATGGACTCCTTGTATGGTCTCTGTTCTTTCTCCTTTTTCCTCCTCTCCCATTAATGGTGGCACCCAGTGGGAGGACCTATTGGCCCCCTTTCACTCCTACAAAACCATCATTAATATATATCTGAACGGCACTGTATTGGTCCAGGATCCTCAACCCAATCTCCTCCTTTTTTTCGATAGGCGTCTCCTGCATCTTATCAACTTCCTTCCTACTCCTGCTACTCCTACTACCACCTCCTTCTTCTGCTACCTCTCGGGCACCCTCCTCCTCCTCCTCCTCTCTGGTTACCTGGACACCTCCCTCTACCCCCTCTGCCCACTCTCGGGCCCCTTTACCACTTCTGTAGAGTGTACATAAAGCCTCTACTCCTCCACAGCAGTCTTTCAAATATGGCAACCTGCTCCACATCGCTCTGCTGTCAAACACTCCTCTGACATCTACCACCAAAGAACTGGACCTGGATGTCCTCGCTCTCACCGAGACATGGTTCACAGCCAGCGCTGTCACAAGCTTTGACACTCTCCTCCCTGATAGCTACACGATCCTCTTCAAATCCAGAACCAACTGTCCGGATGAGGAGTAGCTCTTATCTTTCCAGAGTGGGTCCCTGCTTCTGTCATTCCTATGCAGGCCTACTCCTCCTTTAAATCCCGGGTCTGCAGGCTCTCTATCTCTCCTGTCCTCTCTCTGACTGTGGCAACCATCCACAGGCCACCTTGCCAGGTCACCCTCTTCATGGGCCGACCTCACCTCTTCTCTCCTTGCCTCTAACTCTCAACGTTCCTTCTTCTGAGACTTCAACATTCACCTGAATGCTTCTAATCCCTCCTTGGGGCTGTTCCGCAACCTCTGTGGCACTCTCTTGCCATTCTACCCTCTGGTCCGACACACACTGCCGGGCATGCCTTGGATGTTCTGATCTACTCAAACAACACCCACTCTAACCCTGTCTCCACTCCTCTCTCTTGGACAACCACTTTCTGCTCTCCTCTCACCTGAAGCTCTCTGTGCCCCAGGCTAAGCCCACCACAGCACTGACACCTACCTTCTCAGTCATTGGGCCCATGAAGCATGTGTCAGTGGACTCCTTTGCCTTTACTTTCTCCGCTCCTTCTACTCCTGCAGCTGACTCAAACTCTGACACAGCCCTCTCTTACCTGTATCTTTCTATCTCCAACACTCTGGACGTCTTTGCCACTGCAATGAGAATCCATGTCAAGCCTACAAACACATTTTTTAAAATCTACAAGGAGCTGGCCAATCCTTCTGCAGTCTCCACCTCTCATGTTCCCTCCCAGACCCTTTGTATGGCTCTGGCTTCTCACTTCACCACTAAAACTCAGGACATCCTGTCCTCTCTCTCCTCTTCCTCTTCCTCACCCTCTACCTCTCTCAGCCCCCCTCTGGCCGCCACTCTCTCTCCTCCTCCCGCCTCGTCCGTCTCTCCGACTGCACCTGATGAGGTTTCTAGACAAGTCTGATCTATGAAAGTGTCCTCCAAATAGGTGCTTCCCTGCTCTTCCAGAACCATAAAGGACCACATTGACTCCCTCCCTCCAGCCTTGGCCGATTTCTGCAATCACTCCTTTGCCACTGGACCTTTCTCCTCTCTCCTCAAGCACTTCCCTAAATAGCCTCCTGCCAATACTACCTGTCTGGAAAACTATCGCACAATCTCTATCGCTCTTTTTCTGGGAAAACCCCAGGAAAAGCTAGCCATCTCCCAGCTAACTCTCCACACTGAATCTGTTGATTGTCTCAATGATCATCAGTCTCGCTTCAGAGCAGCCAGAGGCATGGAAACTGGGCTCCTGAACACATGTGAAGATCTGCTCACTAATCTCGATTCAAGCCTTCCTTCTGTCCTCTTCCTCCTTGATCTTTCCTTTGCTTTCGACATGGTCAATCACACCATCCTGATAAATCGACTCTGTGTGAACCTGGGCATCATGGATCAGGCCCTGCAGTGATTGTCCTCCTCCCTCCTGGACCGACCCTCCCAAGTCCAGCTGGGGTCCTTTTTCTACACCACCTCTATGTCCACATGTGCTGTTCCCCAGGCTCAAACCTCTCACTCTGGCTCTTCAATGTTTACTTGGCCCCTTTGACCCATCTTATCTCTACTTTCTCCTCTAACTTTCAGTGGTTACATGTCTTTATATTGAAATGTATTATATTGAATGCACATATCCCAAATATTTTATATTGAAAACTTTTATAGTGAATGCATTTTTATTTTTTTATTTTTTGGGGGGTCTCACCCAAACCCCTGCTTCCCACCCCTAAAAACCCATCCCAACCATTTCCCAAAATATGTAACCTTTATTGCACCCCTAAATGCATTCACTATAAACGTTTTCACTATATAACATTCGATATATGGGCATTCAATATAAAAGATTCAATATAAACACTGTACACCACTTTCAGTGTTATGCAGATAACACTCAGCTCTCCTTCAGGCTCCCCTCAGCCTCCTCTCCTCTCTCGCTCATTCCTGACTGTCTATCTGTGATCCAGGATTGGTGCGCCACCAAAGATCTCAGCCTCAATGCCAGTAAGACTTAGAAACTTCTCATTGGGACCTGTGCTCCTGCTTTCCCTCTCACACTCTGGCTACCCTCCTTGGGCCCTCTTCCTTCCCCTTCCTGTGAGGCAAAAAACCTTGGTGTATTCTTCCACTCCACTCTCTCCTTCTCTCCCCACATCACAGACCTTGGTATCAGAGATATTCTTCCTTTGCTCACTTTCCCCCAGAAGCTCACTGTCTACAGAACCCTGGTTCTCTCCAGGCAGGACTATTGCAACAGCCTCTTTCTCAATCTTCCTTCCTCTACTCTATGCCCTCTGCAACTAATCCAGAACAGGACTTTGAGACTTGGCCTTGGCCTCAAGCCCAGGGACCATATCTCTCCAGCCCTGACATGTCGCTACTGGCTCCCGGTGGCTGCAAAGATCATGTTCAAGACCCTCTGCATCATCCACAATGATTTCTGGGGCCGGGGCCTGCACTACATCCAACTCTCTCTTCCAAAACACCTTCCTTCTCGAGTCCTTCGCTCAGCTACCTCTAACTCTCTGATGGTCAGACGCTTCTCCAGGCAAAGAGTGGGGGTAGATCTCTCTCCTCTGCAGGTGCCGCCATCTGGAATGGCCTCAGTTCCCACCACAATCTTCAGCCGTATCACCTGAAGTTCCGTAAGCAGCTCAAGACCTTCCTTTTCACCTCTGCTTTCTCTCGCTCTCTCGCTTTCCTGTTGACCTACTGTCTGTTGTCGCTGACTGGTGACCTGGGTACCCTCATAGTCTCACTGGGTACCAGGTTCCCCCAGGATGGGCCTGCTGCACACTTAGGGGCTGTAACTGTAACGCATCAGACCCCTGTCTCTGGCACTTCCCCTTCCCCCCACCCCCGAATTTTGTGTTACTGCACTTTCACGATCTGAATGACACAAGGCTTTGTAAGATTGTTTGTTTTCTCCTCCTTCTGTCTTCCCTCCCGTATCTTGTTGCACCTAGACACACTTGTGTACAGGCGTGTTATAAATGACTCATCATATCATATCATATCATGTGCTCACTCTCTTGGGGGTGGGGGCTAGAGCACTACATGGGTGCAGTCAATGGCTCCCAGGACCTGTGGAAACTGTGCAATGGCATAGAACTCCTGGCAGACTCTCTGCCTTGCCTGTAGTGCATATGGCATGTATATGTGCCCGTGCACATGTCCTATTATGCAGTGTGATGCCTGGTGTATGCACAAGGATTGCGTGGGCTGCGATATGCCAAATACATGGCTGAGGTGAGCTGGAATTATCCTGTTGTCATGAAATTTAGGTCTGTTAGCAACTTCTACAGGGGTGTCAGTGCATGAGAACAGATGGTGGGTGATACAAGGTTATTGTGCCACTTCCTGGCCAGGCCAAGGATAACATGAGGAGGACATTTGTATCTTGCACACCCCTCATAGTCTGGCATTCCAAATAATGATGTTCAAAGGTGAAAGATTTGGGCCCTCCTCATCATCCTCCTACTCGTTCTTCCATGATGTATGATCAGCGCCCCTAAAGTGGGGTCCAACATCAGTGGTAGTCCTATTTTGAATGGGGTTGCATTGCATGCTTTTATACCTGTTTTCTTTGCGCTTTGCACTCCTCCTTCTTCCTAAGTTTTGTGCAAAAATGGGTAATATGCATGTTCCGCCTCCTATTTATTTCTTTGCGCTGGACATTCCCAGACTTTGGCTTTGTATCACGCAGTAGGTAAAAACCGGTGCAAAGTACAATACATGAATCGGCCAGATAAGTTTTGCAAGGGGCAAAGTGTAATTTTTCCCTTTGCGCTGCGGAAAACGTTCTATGAATTGGGCCCATATCAAGTGTGTAAAACAAGGATGCATTTAAATTGGAGAAACAATGAATTAACTTGTGACTATTGTAAGAGAATTAGTTACTGGTGGATTGAGCCGTACCATGTTGTAATTGCTTGGATCCCAAATTAAATAGGCACAAAGGTAGTGAAGGCATTTATTGTATGCTGACAGTCACCAAATGTATGTCCAACTGCACTGTGTTTCTGGCACTATTAGCACCCAAAGGGAATGATAGCACGCCACTCGGTTGCATTTTCTTTATTGAAAACATGCTTCAAAGTCAGCATGCTTTGAAGAAAGAAAGGCCCAGCAAAAATGGAATTGCAGCTCAAAATGTGAGTCCCCTCTCTATTTCATTGAAGATCCTCTGGCAGTGGAAGAAGCAAGGGGCATAGAAGTTGAGCGCCCATCAGTGACACCTGGAAAAAAGAGTAAGGTAACTTTGTAAATGGAAGAAAATAAATGGGCACAGAGTGGGACAAGAGTATGACAAGTTGGGGTTATAACATTTGAATATGCCCACAATCCAAGCAAACAGATTGGTTTTTCACAACGGTGCTAATAGAACAAAGCAGAGGCTGGAATGGATAAGCATTTCAAATGAAAATGAATTCAGCATATATTTAAGATGGACATTGAATATTTGAATTGCTCAAGCAAGCAAAATTATGGTGGACATGGCCATATTGGGAGTTTAGTGGAAGGCTAACTCTATGCATAAAATATATGCAAGGAGTCGGCCTTAGTATCATTGGGCAACCATTGCCTTCTCCAGGGGTGTTGCTAGGTCTTGAAAAGTTCCGGGGCTACGCTAATGTCGGGTCTGTCGGGACTGTTGGGACTTCTATACAGGGCTCCAACCAAAACTCAGCGCTATAGCCCCCTCAGCCCGCATAGCGATGCCTCGGGCCTTCTCTATGTTGTTTGACAAAACCTTGTTTCAGGGACATAATTTCACCAAAATGCCAGGGTTAGCGGAAGTGATATCACACGACCCTTGACCTCTGGTGACATTACAGGAAGTGATGTTATTTGATCCCACCCTGAAGAGACATCACGAGAAGCAATGTAACACAACCTTTCACCCCTTGACAGAGCAGAAAGTGGCATCACATAGCATTGTTACTAAGTACACTAATAAAATATGGTTACGATAGCACTGTAAAGTGATATACATTTCATACAAGGATGGATCATCATATGTATCGGAAATATCAGTGTGTATAGGCCCATATTACCAAATTACTGTGAATGCAAGCAGACGTCCAAGCCCAAACGATGATGTGTTATTATATAGCACTTACGCTTAAGCCGCTTCATTTAGAAAAAATATACATACTATATCACCCAACCTGTGTTGGTACTCATTTATCAACCTCAGCAGGATTGTATTTATTTATTTATTTATGATATTTGTTATAAGCCCAGACCCAGAGGTATCACGGCGTAGGTTACAGTATGCTTACTTATCAGGTTACAATGCAAAGTCAGTACATGAGTTACAAAAATGCTTACGTTTCTGGTTACGGGTCATAATCAGTACATGGATTATAGTTGTACATTGTTGTCTAAGTAGAGCCCGGTTGCAAACATGAAGCAGGCCGAGGTGGTTGTTATATTCATTCATGTGAGCTGAAAAGCCAGGTTTTTAACATTTCGTTGAAAGTCAGGTGAGAGGGTTCGCCTCTGATGTTAAGAGGAAGAGTATTGGATGAGAGGCTGAGTTGACCTTGCAGGCAGTCGAACCTGTAACCTGCAGATCACACACAGATTCCAGCATGGAGCCCTCAACCCACTGAGCTGTCTTACCGGCTATAGCTGTCAGCCACTCCAGAAACAAAGGGGCACATGCTGCTGGCAACAGCCCAGGAGCCTAACAAAAAAATGTTGTGTACATTTTCTTTTAGGGGTAGCAAGGGAAACCACAGGGGTAGCAAGGCAGACCTCAGGGGTCGCAAGTGTGACCCCTGGCAACCCCTAAATGACGTCCCTACCTTGTCTCCTTCTGGTGAATAAGAAAGATAGCTGGTGACTCCTTTGTTTAATGCAGGAGTGCATAGTACACAGTGTTGGGTTGGTAAATATAGCGCTGCACGTTCCCCTTAGTATTGTGTCTATGCTTAGGTGGCCATTGCTGTGACGGGGAACAATGGGTAGCTAAGGATCAGAATATATGTGGTGTGTTGACTTGATAAGATAACGAAGCTGCATTATGCTACTGTGGCCATTTCAATGAGTTATCACACGTTGCCCATTTTGCAAGGGTAAATTATGTAACACAGCCATGTGGTATTATTGACCTTTAATAATGATATTAGGGGTCATTACGACCCAGGCAGTAACCGTGGCGCTAGTAGCGCCATGGTTGCCGCCGGTATTTTACCGATTCCGCCATGGTGAATGGCGGAATTACCGCCCCATTCCAAGGTTGGCGGGGCGGTAATTCCCCATTCACCATTGGCCCTTCCCCATTCCCATTTTTGCCCCCATAGGGCTCAATGGAAATGGGGAAGGTGGTAGTTACGGTACCGCAAATTGCGGTGCCGTAAATACCTCCAAGGTCCCTTTGCGGGTCCAATCCTTAACGGCTGGTATAATTAGGCGGTAAGGGATTAACGGCGCCGCCACCTTTTACGGCAGCGTTAACCCCTTACCGCCTGGGTCGTAATGAGGCCCATTGCCTCAGAGTGCAGATACGTTCTCTCAAAGAAACCGCAATCAGCCAGTTTGTTTTTCTTTATTTTCCTTTGTCCAGATTATTATGTGGTAACCACCCCACCAAGTTTAAAATATTGTGAGGGGAAAACACATGCTCCTTCTTGATCTGCATGGCTGTGAACTGAACCCTTGAGTTAATTTTTTGTAACATTAATCAAGTTCTTTCCCAACATTGAACTAAAAAAAAAAAACATAGATCGATGGAAAGCAATGTTGTAGTAAAGTGGGTTCAAGGTTCCCTAAGAGCGATTAGGCAGTATCTCAAAGATCTGATCAACCAGCCACACGTTCAGGTCTACGCAAAAGGCTAGAAGGTGTCACTGTTAATAAAAAAAAGCAAAGTTAAGTAGCCTTGAACTTTGCCCGCTTATTTATTCCGTGCTGTTACTGTTATCTGAATGTTGAACAAATACACACCAATTTCAAATCTATTAAGTGCACGCTTGTGCTGACATGCCATTGAATTCAGTCCAGCCCAGGAGGCTACGCACACGTTTCAATTATTGTGCAGAGTAAGAGAACCGACCCCATGTTTCTCTGAAATAATCTCTTTATTGGCAATTGAAAGCAAAAAAGAAATGCATGTCTATGATCACTCACATGGACTGTCCTTTACATCTAATTCAGAACCATTTCAAATGCACTAACATCCAACAAATGCATCTATGTGATGAAACCTCGGTGCCCTTGTGAAAAATTAAAAACATATGACTTCTTTCACAACCAGCAGTCACTGGAAATGGCAGCATAGGGGTGCAGCTCCCATACCCCCTGACCTCATCCTCGGAGGTTAACTCTGAAAAATGTGTGGTTCGGACTTTACAGATCCTGGGCGCATATAGCCAAAAATACAATAAAAGCGAATTGCCATGCGAGGAGACTGGCAAATGAAGCAGTATTACTATCACTACAATTCAGATCTAACGCTGATCAATTTTAATAAGTATTATTTCCAGCTCCAGTAATTTATACAATTAGAACTGCCTTTTTTTTTTTTAAACTTGTATTTGTTTTTGGTACAAGACCTTTACAAATATATAAAAATAATATACATAAGAAAAAAGGTTATGAAAGCATCTAACAGAAAAAAACAACATTTCATGTAATAGATCTTCAACAAAATTGGCTCATCTGTGAGACCATCAATAGATTATTCAACCAAACATTTAAATAGCTCACTATCTCGAGTTCTTTTGCAATAACATTTACCAACCTTACAGTCTTAAGTATGGACGAGTTGGTGGTACCTCACATACATTTTAGCCAAATGCAGTTTCTGGCTAAGACAGAGTTTGCTTGAAAAAATGAGTTCATTATTCTGCAGCGATCATTTTCAAAATAGCTACAAAAGAGAAAGAGATTTTTTACCGCTTCCTGAGTTAACTTACAGAATCTGCATATCTCATCACCCCGTCTGGATTGTTTTTATGCCAATACTTAATTCTCACCCTTGTGTGAAGCAAGTCAAGTCTGAACAGCATGTATGTTCTACGTACTTGTGAACATGGACATAATGTTATATATGAAAGGCATGGTGAATGTTTATCGCAGAATTTGGAATATTCTGCAAACAATGGATAACTCTGCATTTGCAAGCAGCCATCCGCCCAATCGTGTTCAAACATTTTTTTGGGATCTTTGCTTGAAACAGTTCTAAATCCTCAACAGTCATATTGATTTTTTCCAACATAGACAGAATACGCACTTTATACTGTACCAGAGAAGGCAGTTATTACTGACAAGCATTTGATTTAGTCCAACGTATGAAGAATTTTTAGGAGGAAACATCATTTTAGCGGAATTAGAAAGTAGGCACCAATTACCGATACTGAATTGATGCCCAATTCATGCCTAAGAATTGCATTTGGCATAGATGTTGGAAGTCCCAGTGTATATTTCCAAATGGACCCCTGAATTTGATCTAAAAGGGGGCCAAGATCGTTTAGAAACAGTTCGATTTCATAAAGCAAAATCGCCTCAACTTTTTTATGGTCAAATTCCAATAGAAGGGTTAGCGAAAACGTGCAGATTTTGTGGAGCAAGATTTTTATTTGGCCCTTCAATGGAAGAACTTTCACCATAAAATGTTCTTTCATTCTTTTGAAAGAGATATTATTTGTCAATATTAATCCTAAAGAAGGTAAATTTATGGATACAGCTATAGGTAAGATGCAGTTGACCAAGAAAAGTGCCAGACTTTTTTCCTATTGCAAAATACAATTATATTTGATTTCTGACGGTTTACAGTTCAATTGTTAATGTTGCGGTACTGTAGTAAGCTTTCCAATTTCATTTGAAGGCCTGATTGGGTTCAATCAAACAGCAGGATATCATCCGCGTATGCCAACCAGGACAGGGTCAAAGACCCTATACGAACAGCAAAAGATTTGTCTGCGTTCCATATCTCATCTATATCTGCCAAATAGAGGTTAAAGAGAACGGCTGCAAGATTTCAGCCTTGTTTGACACCAGTTCAGCTTGGAATCGCCTCAGTAAGAGATCCTGCATGGTTGATTCGCACTCTAAAGTTAGTATTAAAGCGGAGCTTTTCTACTAAGATGATCAGATACTCAGGGTATTTGGCTTTGCGCATTTTTTGCCATAGTTTGTCTATTATAACACAGTCAAAGGCTGCATTTAGATCGAGGGATGCGACAAAAATGGGACTTTTATCAGAGCAATTGGCAGAAGCAATAATGTGAGCGAGAATGCAGGCATTGAGGGGAGTGCCCATACCTTTTTCTAAACCCGACTTGTGCAGAGCTCAGACAGGTGTTGTTCTGAGTAAATATTTCCAGCTCTTGTAAGATTAGAGATGCAAAGATTTTCTCTGCCATGTCAATAATGGCTACTGGTCTATAATTATTAGGATCAGATATGGTCCCCTTTTTGTGAATTGGGATAATTATTGAAGTAAGCCAGGAGTTGGGAATCATTTTGGAGCAAAACATTTCTTGAAACATGACACCAAAAATCGATGACCAGAACAGCGGATCATCTTTAATCAAACAAGGCGGTAAACCATCTGGCCCTGCACATTTAGATCCCTTATATTTATGAATAGCGAGAAGAATATCTGTCAGTTCCCAGGGACAAATATTCGGAATTGGTTGACAATCAGGCAGATGTTCGTATGATCTAAATTCACCTGGAATAGCAAATTTGGAAAGAAAAAATGAAGTCCAAGTTGAGCTGTCAATTCCCGAGTCAAATTCACGAGGTACTTCCTTGTCTATGGATCTAATGATTTGCCAAGTATCTCTTGTTTTCCGGTTGCATAACAAATTAACTATTTTTTGGTTTTGTTTTAATTTATCCAGAGCTTGGATTTGGCGTAAAGCACATTTATAATTAAGTATGATTTTTTTTTCCTCGTTACATACTCAGGAGTAATACTACTCAACCAGGACTTCCTTGCCTCACGGAGGTCAGCATTTTTCTTCTGTTTGAGTGAGGCTATTGCTTGTGAATATTGTGCTTCCTCATTTTTATTTGTGTTATGCCCACCACCCATATGGGCAATTTTTTGAAGATGCGAGGCAATCATCTGTATTTCCATTTTAGTATGATTTCATTGTCGTGGCAATTTTTCGCTATGTTCTTCCATAGATCTCCGTTTACAAGAGCAGTGAATTTTCTGCAAGTAAAAGGAGACCAATTAATCGACACTCTGGGTCTATCAATCTGAATTAAATCTAGGTGAGATTCCTGTTGTCGAACTTTTAAATAGTCTGCAATATCAGTTGATATCATTAAGTGATCGCACAAGTGAGTTTCTATGCTGTTTACTTTGAGAGCATACCTGATAGACATCTGGAAGAAAACATATGATCTATCCATGAATGAAGCCCCCCACATTTTCAAGTGAATTTTGCATGGTTGCGTTCAGTTTGTAATAAATGAACATACCAACTTTTTAGAAAAATACTCCATACATTTCCCTTTTGTATAGCAGATTTAAAGTAAGCTGAACTGTGGGAAACATTACTATTCTTTGGCCAATATGGTGCATTAAAGTCTCCTCCTAGCAAGATTTCAGCAAGGGGCGATTTATTGTAAGCTTTTATGAGGGCATCATTTAATCTTTCGCATCCCATTTCAATTGTATACCGACAAGGATTCCAATATAGTGAAATTATAAATAGTTTTCCACTATGTAGGGAGTCAAATGTTACATCCACCAGTAAAAAAAGGTCAGATTTATAAACATGATTAATTGTAAATTTCAGTTTGGTGTCAATCAAAATGGCTAATCCCCTTGCTGGTCTACCTTCTATACCTCTGGTGGCAGGGTGTACACAGGAAAAGAAACCATCGATTCCGACGCTTGCGACGCCATGGTTTCTTGAATCATCAAAATGTGGGGAAGAGCTTCTTGATTTATCTTTTTCCTCCATTTCGTTAGATTTGAGAAACCGCAGCAATTCCACGAAACAACCTTTATTTATGATGATGTATGAGGAGTAATTGTGTTGCCAGCTGTTTTAATAAGGGGTTCAAGCCATTTAAGGCCATTAAGGGCATTCGTGAGCGCTGACAGTTGTTCCATCATGTTTTTAGCGGGATCGTTACTGCCCGGTGGAATTTCACCACTACTAGCAACAGCTATGAGCAGAGGTGGTTGAAATTCTAAAAAGTCCATTGCATCTTTAATATTCAAAAGTATCTGTAGATCACCTTGATGTTCCCATATTAATTTTGCAATTATTTGGGAGAGCATATTAGATAGCATACGGTTGTTATTCTCATTTGGAAGCGGAATCCATTCAATGTCATTTGTGACTAGGCTACGGAGCGACGGAATCTTAAAGAGAGTGTTCATTAAGAAAGATCAATTAATACGAACAGCTCCATTGATCTTAGCATCACTCTTCCATCCTATTGTGTTTATCATCTCATTTGGCACTGAGTGAAAGGTATGGGAGAGGTTCAAGTTGGCCGCCACAGGGAGAGCCTCAAGCTCCTTTTCGTCTATGATGTCTTCATTTGTCTGTTCCACCAAGCTCATAGGGGGCTTGTGTGTTTGATTTTTAGGCTCACATTCTTCTTGAGCTGTTTGTATAGAATGAGAATTCGACTGAATTCCTGAGAACTCATCAGGGGTGATATTAGGAAGAATTGACGTTGTCTGTGGTGGTACAATATGTGTAGAGATATGTTCAGGAACCTGTTTTTCTTTACGGTGGTTCTCCGATCCAGCACCGGCACGATTAGAGTATGGTTCCCGATTTGAGGCAGTTTTTTTAGGTTTTTCAACCAATGCCCTTGGATACGAACATTTCTCCTCGATAGCCTGGGTAGATGACTTTATCCCTGCTATTCCCTCTTTTTCTTTGTTGTTTTTTTATTTCTCACGAAGCCATCAGTTTTTTTCAACTTAATATCTGTAAAGAATGAAGTTAAGTTTGGTTGTTTCATTGAGTGGACACTTAGAGTTGGATCTATGTGTATTGAGGAGTTTGCTTTATTAGCAAGCAATGTTGCATTTGAAGCCATCGGTTTAGAGTCTGTTTTTAAGTTTGTCAAATGTTTAGGGAGCTTACCATGCGCATTTAAAGAGCTAATCTGTAAAGGTCTTTTACTTTTTTCGTTCAGCTCACTCAAATTCAGAATTTGCTCAGAAGGTGTAGCATTTTGAGAGCCTTTGTCATTCTTTGCTTGAATCTGAATAGGGTTGGTGGATTCAAGGGGTATCTCTTTCACCACTTTCTCCACTCGGGAGAGACCCCCTTTATTTGTATGTCTTCTTTTTATGGCTTTTTGATGATACTTTTTTGCCCTTCTCGATGTAAAATATATGTATCACTTGGGATCATTTCTTCCTTTTGTGTTTCAAGACATTTGTCTTGTTCAATGATTTTAATAAGTATCGCTGGACTGTCTGGAGATTCTACGGGAGTATTCAAATTGGTATCTGGTGTTTCTGCCATCGCAAGCATCTCAAGAATTTTTTATTTGGGATGCATCTGCACTACAATTTGTTCGACCTGTAGTAGTCTTTCATTTTGAGATTTTGCAACCTCCAGATAATCAATTGTCTCGCTCAGCGGTATGCTCATTGTATCCTTTGTTGTGTCTTCTTTGTGATATGTTATTTGCGCAGAAGTTAAAGGCACTCCATTTAGCAATAGGGGCTCAGCCAATGTTTGAGATCCCACATGTTTTTGTCTACATGAGGAGAGCAATTTAAAAGCTCTTTTTTACGATTAAGGTTGCTCTTTCATGGCAATTCAAATGATGTTTATGGCATGCCTCCTGTGCTAAAATGTAGCCTTCCATTTCCATTAGTTGCGCAAATTTCAAGGTCAAATCATTTTTTATCTCCTGCAAAAGCAGATGAGACTATTCATGCCCTCGATCTAATAAATTTAGAATTCTCGTAAAGACAGGCAGATCTTTGATGTTATGCTCAATAAGATCTTCTTCGATGTTTTCTTGAGAAAGAGGCACTTCAGGAAGATTTGAAAAGTTAAACACTGGCATAGATGTATTCAGGTTCCTTTGAGAGGGAGTAACATTTTGAGGTTTTGCTTCTAATGAATATTTTGCAGTAGGAGAACTAGTAGAAGGAAATTGAAATTTTTGAGCGATATGGATCTCTTTTTGTTCATGACAGTTTAGGGGTCTCCTTTATATTAGACTTATGAAAATGAACATGTTCTCTATAAATCCTGTTTGTTGAAACTGGCGTCGAAGGACCGAGAGATAATCGTACTCTCTTATCAAGATCTGCCATGATTACAGGAGCTAGCATGGAGATATCTGCCACGGGAGAGAATTTATGTTCATGTACCTCTGCAATTTTTTTTTAAATCTCTGGGTAGGATGTCAGATGTCGCAAAAGGATCTCTTGTAATGTCCTCATTTGCCTTTTTTAGAGAGCATAGTTCTTCTGTACAAGACTTGGGCTCCTGAATTTCCAGGTTGTTGCTCTTGTCATTGAGAGGTGTATGTTCCTCAGTATGTGCAGACATAGAGAAAATAACGTTTTCCATTTAATGAGAGAGAAGGGCTATTTTTTTATTTTTTATTAGCATTTTTAGGGGATTCAAAGGTTGATTGAGTCTTGGGGGAGTAATCCTTTCTTTTTTTGCTATTCCTAAGAGTAGTCCCCATGGCAAGAAAGAGCTAGACTCAAATCAATAAAGATCGAAAAAGACTCTTCTTTGATGTTACTGCGAAGTTTTTAAATCAGTATAAATTTACAGACACACTCCCACCATGTTTAAGAGGTTCCACCTTAACAAGTATGCCAAAAAGTGGCACACCCTCAGCCCACTATGGGAGTGCAGCAGAGTAGCTTCACTCTCTCTGCCAAAAAGATGTAATCGAATTATACCTCGTCCCCTGCGACCCGCGCCGCGCACTGTGAACAGTAAACAGTACTTAGAGTACTTCACCGTGCGCGCGCGGGTCCGCTGACTGCTGGGAATTTATTTTGGACATAGGGGGGAGTGGTCACCTAGGGGGCGGATACAACGTGGGTCAGGACCTTTTTTTCTTTCAGTGGGTCTGGCAAAACGGTGTAACTTGTAAAGACATCCTCCAGGAGGTGAAGGCTCGGTAATGCAGGGATGAATACAGTCAAAGTCCCAGCTCCAGCTTAGTGAAGATCGACCCGCCACGCCAGTAAACAGTACTTAGAGTACTTCAGAACTTTTAACTACCATTTCAACAATACAAAATAATTGTTAACACCAAACACATTTATCTGCACTCCTGAAACATGGTCTTTTTGGGCAAACATAAATACTAAGGTCTAACTATTTGTCATGATGGAGGGTGGGTATTAACATTGGACGATCCTCTACACAATTTAGTAGACGTCTTTCTGGACCTTTGTCTACATTCTCAATGTATTTACCTTTTGAGGTTGCACTGTATGTGTGTACATGATTTTTGAGCTGCAAGCATAGCTGGGACACAACAGAGCACTGTACATAGTGGATTCAGGGGGTAGCAGAGAGGCAAGTTTGATATGGGTAGAAGGTGAAAGGGGGGGTACTGCCAAAATGTTCTTTGAAGAGTAGGATCTTCAGGTTTTTCCAGATGTGCAGGATGAAGGGGGGCAATCTAATTTATTTCATGTGTTTTCTTAATGTTGCTATTTTTCACTTCCAACAATGCAATACTATGTATGCCAAAAAGCCTTAGATGTGCTACATACCTTAAAATGTGTAATGATTTTGTGGTGTTGTTTTCTATGTAACTTGCTTTTTTAACATTTAGATGTTACAATGTCAGACAATTAAAACACATTTCTGCAGAGGTTTTTATTGTTATTGTATGAATTATTCTTACTGACATGCAATGAGATTTTAATACATTTTTGAGTTAATACATATTCTATATATT
This sequence comes from Ambystoma mexicanum, assembly GCF_040938575.1. Classification (NCBI taxonomy): domain Eukaryota; kingdom Metazoa; phylum Chordata; class Amphibia; order Caudata; family Ambystomatidae; genus Ambystoma; species Ambystoma mexicanum. The sequence continues at coordinate 849,743,707 of NC_090921.1, read as the reverse complement.
GTGTGCAGATTGTGCATCTCCTTCAAATTCATTATTGTCACCCTATGTTCTTAAAGTCCTCTGTTTCTTAAGATAGAACATAAATAAGTAAGTGCTAGATTGAGTACCGTTGGAAACTTTCCAATGCTAGCTTGTATATGCCCTGCACTTCACATCCTTATGTACTGGTGGATTTGCCTTTTGTGTATTTGGGAAATGAGTGATATAGATAGATACAGAAAAGCAAATGAATGGCATCAAATAAACATATCACTCCTCTATAGTTTGTTCAAAAGTGTGTTATCACTTACACACGTTATCTCCCAAGAAGAACAATCCTGTCATTCATGTGCAATGCTGTCCCGAAATTGCTGTGGTGTGCCGCCTATCTGAAAGTAAAAGACAAGAGACAGAACCATTACAATTAAACCGTTTTGACTAGGAATGCACTTGGGTTTGCCATTAGCACCCTGGGTTACCAAAGTGGTAACCCGGGGTGCTAAAAAAGCATTTTCATTTCTTGAACGTGACATTGTGTGTGTCCCGTTCAATGAATTAAAATACTTTGCGAAGATGGCTGCCATGGTTGTAGAAGGTGGGGCTCTGTATGGACTCCTCTTCCATTACCATGGCAGCCGGAAAAGCGAGAGGCAGTGAAGCTGCTGTGCCATCATTAGGTGCCACTGCCGCAACAATCAGGTAAGTGGGACAGTGGAGGGAGGTTGGGAAAAGTACAAAAAAGAGAAACTGGACGGTGTGATTAGGTGAGTGAAAATACATATTCTGGGAAACGTATAGTCTCATGAGTCCAATTGTAATCATTTATTAATGAGATTATTTAGATTTTAATGTGTCTAAAAGAAGATAAGATTATACTTGCACGGATGTTAATATTAACGAGGGATCTGAGTTTGGCAGAATTTCAGGCTTACACAGTACAGACAACTAATAAACAAAACATAGAGCAGTATTAAATACAACTATGAGCTATATTTCTCGTGGCAAGAGTTTCAGGTCTTTCAGATGGAATTAGAATGCTGATGGTAAAAGGACTGAGCACAACATTCCTTTTTACCGCCAGGAAGGGGAGTGGAAATAGATGAGGAAGAGGGAAGGTCAAAAGTATTATCAGAGGTCCCATCACATTAAAATACAATCTTGAAAAGAACAAGAATGGCATTGAAAGAGTACTCCAAGACAGGGAATACAACTTGATTTTCACCTCAGTGGAAGGGGGGATACCAAGTTACTGGGGTAGACGGCTGCCCAATATCTTTGAATAGATATTGTTAGGTTTATGCTTTGGAGTCAAAACATACAGGTGGAGCCGTTCGTGGGTTTCATAAAACTTGATTGGGTTAAGTCTACAGGTAAGGATAATACATGAGGATAATAAGGTAAAGTACATAGGCAGGGAGAGACATCCACCGGCCCCCTAGTCCATTAGGATACAGGTCCCAACTGTTTTTCTAGGAACACTCACACACAGTAGAACACTCATGCAAGGTCCAGTCTAAACATTCTACATCAACACTCCAGTCATGACCCAAGCACACATACCATGGACAGGGAGCAGGTCAAACCTAACACATCTTCCCCCTACATAACCAGACAACAGCAGGATAGGAACACAGGGAGAAGATGCAAAATTGCTCTGAACAAAAATGATAATTACCAAAGAGGTCAAATCCTCCTCAATACAACTATGACTAACCAAGCTACTGCCCAGAGCAAAAATCTGCTAACCTCACTTTTCCTTACTCTAGCTCAACACAGCTAACCACCAACCATAGACATGCATCAACTCTGCAGCGGGCCCACCACATACGTCAGATAACAGGGAACCAGCCCTCATTCACCAGTCAACCATAACCACCATGTTACATGCAAAACAATCTAATCATCAAACTTCCAACTACAAGGTGTGCACAAACACCTTCAAAACCTAGCACAATTGCGAGGAGTAAACAAATAAAGCTGACGGGATTATCCCTAATAACATGACTGCCCCTGACCAGAACACACCAACACCTAACAAACACCACTCACACCTCCACACAGCCTCGAATTCAGCATTAAATATGGTGAACATTAACAAGAAAATACACGCGCAGAATAGGACCATCATTTAAGCCAGCAGAGATATACTGTGTGTACATGTGGCAGAAAAATATTTGGTTAACATACCTTTCATCTGTGTGTGCCTGTGGGAAAAAAAATAGTTGAACATATAGTGCATCACATGTAACTACAATTGCATTTACTTTACTTTAGTAATACAGCAGTTGTTTTGCTCAACACCCAACAATTTAACATTGTTATGTGCAACTAAACATTACACCTAAGCACATAACCATAATGGCGTCTAGTATGCCCAAATAGCTACTAACCAATGACATCTCTAATGCACATCCTATGCCAGACCAAAGGCATAAATTGTACACTTCAAATGTACTACTCACGCCGAACCAGTGACGTCGTGTGCACCTCATGCACTAAACCAAAAGCATCTAAAATGCAAACTGTGTAGCTACTATGCTAAAACAATGGCATCACCAAGGCAAACTGTGGCACAACTCATGCCGAACAAATGGCACCTCTTATGCCAACAATGGCACAACCTATGCCAAACCAATGGCACCTACTATGCCAGACTACCGGCACCTGATGTGACAAAACCATGTCACACAACTCCCAAACCAGACTCTCTCTCTAACATCATCATGCTAACTTCAAATTGTTACATTACTCTGCCATTCCCATAACATATCAGTGGAACGAATCAGACCCAATAGTGGAAATAATGCAATATAAAAATAAACGCCTCCAAGATCCAAGCATTAAAGTCCTCAGAGCCCCACTGAGAAATGGCTGAAAAAAAAATTGCAAAGTTAACACATATGATAATTCAATCTGGAATGGAATACATTAATTTACCAATGTTTCCAAAAGCAACATCTCCACCAGCAGTGGCAAATAATCAATAAATGGATTGACCATAAGATTTGTTAAAATCACTGTGACACCCATAAATAACTCCCAGTACTTAAGTTCAAAATGCAGTTCCTCCAACAGTTCATGGCATATCACTGCATGTCCGGGTTCGCCAGTGAACTTCACTTCAGACGTTGTCTTCGCCAAAACTTCCCCACCACTCTGCAACGTGTCTTTGTGTTGATCCCAGCACCGACACGAGTGTTTGAAAAAAATGTCCTTTATTTTCTTTTTGTCGTCGCCAAAGTCCACAGAAAACAAAAATTCAAGACAACATCCTGCGCCTTAAACCTCACAGCCTGGAAACTCATGTAGACACAGTTCCATATCAGAATGCAGTATATAAATCCTTTATACAGCTCTGGCTGCCGGAACATTCAATGTTCATTGTTGTATTTCCGTATGAAACGCGGAACAGGGGCACGTTGGAACCACGTTGGAAGGTCCTTTTCTCTGACCCTCAGAAATCTCTTTGTAATGCGGTCACAGCGCTGCCGGGTCCTGGAATGCTGACACGAACAATCTATGCCTGGCAACAATCACTGATACCCCCAGCATGAATGTGACGTCACCATTAGGTCCGAGTGAGCGACAACGGACAGAGAGCTCCACTCCAACCGTCACCCAGAGGCCGCCCGGATGAGCAGACCCAGCAGGACCAGTCCAGTACAGACCATCGCCGATTGCACGACTGCCCGGACCGCACACTCCATGGCCCAACAGCAAAGCAGCCACTAACGAGGAGGTACGTGCCATTACGTTCACCCCTTGTTGCTTATGGGGAAGACACCATCTGCACCGCATTCGATCGTAAGTTGGCCGTTGGGACCGCCACCAGTTATATACTGCTGGCCATTGGCGCAGCAGCAGGCTCCTAAGTGGCCCAACTTCCAGATTAAATGGCTATTCTACGAGCCAGTTCACATACGCACAAAGTGGCGCTCCCTCAGGGGAAAACACCCACGCCATATGTATTTCCAACAGTGCTGCTTCCCCAAGCGTATGGGCCTGTTCATGTTCACTGCCCCTTAAGATGCAAGTGCCAGCCCCCATTAAATCAATAATTGGCGCAGTCTATTGCCAGCTCTGGCACACGGGGCACGCTCGCCTTATGGCCAGGGGACAGCTTGGGGTGGCTGGTGGATGTCTCCTGCTCCTCTGGCGTTCTGCCTCCTTTTTCTTGCTGCATGTGCCCCCTTTCACCGGACTCCTTCTCCTGAAGTGCAGCTTTCCAACCTTATACTGCTCACTCTCACCATTAGACGCTCTCTGGTACAAATCCTTGTCGAAAATGTTAGGTTTATGCTTTGGAGTTAAAACATACATGTGGAGCCGTTTGTAGGTTAAGTCTACAGGTAAGTACATGAGGATAATAAGGTAAAGTACATAGGCAGGGAGAGACATCCACCGGCCCCCTAGTCCATTAAGATACAGGTCCCAACTGTTTTTCTAGGAACACTCACACACAGTAGAACACTCATGCAAGGTCCAATCTAAACATTCTACATCAACACTCCAGTCATGACCCAAGCACACATACCATGGACAGGGAGCAGGTCAAAACCTAACAGATATGTTTTCAATTTTTTTAAAATGTTCCGTCAGGTTTGTCTTTCGGATATCTTCTGAAAGCGAGTTCCAAATCTTTGGGGCCCCTGAATAGAAGGCACCTTGTTTGACTTGTGTGACAGAACATCTAGGCTCTTTTAGCTGTAGTGTGTAATTTGATCGGAGCGTTCTTATGTTGGACGGTTTATAGTGATCACGTTGAAAAAATAGCATCGACAAACAAAAGCATCGAATACAAACCGTCGAATGCAAAAGCATCCACAACCTATATTTTACATGTAAAAGTGCAATTCCATCGAAACCAGTCCCTCGACAATATACATTGATTGATTTCAATGGAAATTCACTTTTACAAGTAAAAAGTAGCATTTCCATGCTTTTTTTGCAACTTTACAATGTTACATGGCACTATACAGTGCTGAAATTTCAGCACTGGCCAGCTACTTGTACTGCTTTAAAGTTTTTCTGTATATTGAGGGGTCTCCCCCCCAAACCCCCCAACCCCCACAACCTACCCCTAGCCCTATCCCTAACCCTAAGCCTAATGTAACCCTTAAACTAACCCTACCCCCAACCCTATCCCTAACCCTAATGTAACCCTAAACTAACCCTAGCCCCAGCCATAACCCCCAACCCTAACCCTAATGTAACCTTTAAGCTAACCCTAGCCCCAACCCTAGCCCTAACCCTAACCCTAATGTAACTCTAAGGTAACCCTAGCACCAACCCTACCCTAACCCTAATGTAACCCTAAGCTAACCCTAGCCTCAACCCTACCCCTTACCCTAATGTAACCCCTAATCTAACCCTAGCCCCAACCCTAATCCTAACACAACCCTAACCCTAATCTAACCCCTAATCATAACTTTACATTTCGATGAATCCATCACATTTTTTTCAACGAAATGGCCATTCTATGGAATGGTATTTCGATGAAAAAAATTTGATGGTTGGCTGTTAGATGCATTGACATTCGATGGAATGACTGGATACCATGTTGGACTTCACCTGTATGGCCTCGGACAAATAGATGGGACTTGTACGCATGATGCCCTTGTGTACCATGACCAGAACGTGAAATTTGACCCACTCTTCTTTCGACAACCAGTGCAAAGCCTTTCTTGCTTTGGTGACATGGTCAAACTTCCTCAGGCCAGTAATAGCTCTAACTGTGCTGTTTTGTATGACCTGAAGTCTTCCAAACTGTGTTTTATTCATCCTAACACAGAGACTACTACAATAGTATATCTTAGATCCAATGATTACTCTTGCCATAATTTCACAGTTGGCTTCTGAAATAAACAGGCATATTTCTGTCAACAGTTTCATATGGTGTGCTGAAGATGACACCAAAGAGCTCACTTTTGCCTTCATGTTTAGATGTTGATCCAGGAAAATAGCTACGGTTTTAATCTTTATTTTAGTCTCCAGAAGGTGCCCAGCAAGGGTGACATTTTTATAATCCTCCCCTAACTTTGCTATTCTATTTGATGTTCCAACAACCATGAGTTCCGTCTTTTCCTTGTTTAGAGCAAACCTATTTTCTAGCATTCATGCTTGCATAATATCATAGACCTCATTCAATCTGGAAGAATCTTGCTCATAATTTCCCGATAGCAGGATGGCACATTGCGTGTCATCCGCATAGTTAGTAAATTCAACATTTTTCCTGTCCAACAGATAGAAGAGAGGAATAGTAAAAATATTTTAAAAGGAGGGTGACAAGCAAGCACCCTAGGGAACTCCCAGATGCAAAGTACTGGGTAGATGTCACTTGCAATGTTCTATTACTAAGAAAAGATTGTACCCATGCAGAGGCAGAATCTGAAAACCTGGCTGCCTCCTTCAACCTGGTGACCAATAGATGGTGGTCCAAAGGTTGAAGGCTACTGAGAAGTCTTATAACATTAATATCGATGTTTCACCCTCATCCATGGTACAAAATAGGTTAGACTTCAGGTCCAACAGTGCTGTCTCCCTTTCATGGCCTTTCTAAAGCCAGATTTGTGTGTTGTGTAACAGCTTATTATTGTTAAGAAACTCTGAAATTTGAATGAACGGCAACCGATCTAAGACTTCGAGCAAGAAAGGGGAGTTAGTGAGAGGTCTCTAGTTGAGTGCATCAAAAGAACACAGGCCGGCCTTTTTTAATAGCGGAGAGATACACGCTGTTTTGAGATGATCTGGGACATGACCTTCTAGAAATTAGGTATTGATACATTTAATAAAGGTCTTGTTCATGAAAATGGAACATGCTTTAAAAATATCCATCAGACAAAATTCTCCCTTGCAGCTGGAGGATCTCAGTTTATCAATAATTGCAGCTAATTCTATCTGTGTTATGGGGTGGAAGTTAAAAGCATGTATAGTTGTTTTATCAGGTGCTTTCTCAATATATGCTTCAAGCGGGACAATGTCTCCCCTTTGTGCTTCAATGTTTTGTTTAATGTTGTCTAATTTGTTTAGCAACGCTTCTTGAAATGAGATGCACCTTTCAACATTCTTATATGGCAAGTTCTCCGTGGGTCGACACAGCGCTTCCAGTTATTTTAATATTTTAAACAATTCTCTAGATTTATGTTGCTCCTCATGAATTCTATTATCCAACAAATTTCGTTTTGCTTCAACCGTGCATTTTTAAAGACTTTAGAGGCTTCTTTAAAGGTATGTTTATCGCTCTCCAATTTAGATTGTTTCCATTTATAAAAACATTTATTTTTCTTTGATTTAAGACTGTGCAATTCTGGTGTAAACCAACTATTAGATAGATAAGTAGTAATTTGGTTATTTTAGGTGCTAAGGTGTCCATTCCTTTTTGTAGGGTGCTCTGTATTTCTTCACTCAATTTATTGGCACTTTCTAAAAGTTCACACTTTGTAACTAACAGCTGAAGCCATGTATTCATGGTCTCTGGGGTGAGTTTCCTAATATTGCACATTAGTTTGAGCTGATTAGTGATTTTAATATATTTTATTACAGATTCTCATATGATATAAAGGTGAATAAAAGAATGATCTGACCAGGGACACTGACTTACCACTGGAACAGTTGTAGGTAGATTATGTGTAGCGATCCAGTCCAGCACATTGCCCTTAATGTGTGTTGGCTCTAAAAAAAGACAATTATAAAAAAACAAGATTACCCAGTACTTTTTCAAAGTTTTTGGCTGCTAAATCTGTTTTGCATCCTAACCACAAATTCATATCTCCCATGATGACAGCTTTGGTGTTCGGTTTAAGGAAGGAGAGCAAACGATTGCTCAGGTGTGCCGAGAAATCCTTCATGGGATTAGGTGGTCTATACAATAGTATCATGTTCAAGGTATTTTCTGGGTTAGTTCTAAACTTGAGGTGCAATGTTTCACAGCCATCAATACAAGCTAAATCAATTTTCCAAATATCTAGTGTGGATTTAAAGATGTCAGTCACCCCCCTTTACCTTCTTCTCTATCCTGCATAAATATTTTATATCCACTAGTGATTGCCAATGATAAGGCAGGCCTGGCTGCTATAAATCCAGGTCTCAGTAATGGCACAGGTGGCTAGATCTTCACCAGATATATATGAAGCAACATCAGCAGAATGCTTTAGAAATAATCTTGTATTAAGTAACATAATTTTAAGTATTGCTATGGTTGCTGGGCTATTATTCTGTGTAGAGTGGGAAAGGACAGGTTTGTTGTACATAGTAGTCTCTTCCCGATCCCCAAGGACACTAAGTATCATAGGCAGCATACTGTCCCTTTTCTGATGTCATGATTCTAATGATATCCTGTTAGGGTTTTTCTCATTCAAGCTATCCAGCTGAGTGGGAGGATTTCTAGAAGTGGTTATATTTATAATTTCCCCTATGGGATTAACAGTGCTGCCTAAAGGATTTGAATCCTGAAAACAAGGCAGGACTCTCTCTGCTCATTTCATAAGGGCCATTGAAGCAGGTTCCTGAAACTTGCCAGAGCATGGAGTCAATGTAACGCTACCAATATCCATGCCGCTATTCGAGTATGCAGAGAATATGTTACCTAATCTGTCTCTAAGTCGACTAGCAATCATGGACACAGAACAGACCTGAACAGACTGGTCTGACTCACACGCCGGCGCTCACACGCCTGGTTGCAAAATTAATAAGACAAGGAAATACAAAGCTGATGGGGATGTAGTTTTAGCAAAAAACGATGAACAAAACTTTAAATGAGAATGCAAAGATAAAACTATAAAACTAGAGAGCACAGCTACTTACAGTGAGGGAAAGGTTTGAAAAGAAGTCAGGCAGCAATTGATCTAAGATTTATCTCACAGTAGTAGATTATTTCGAAAAACAAATGTGGCAACAGAGTTACAATGCTAAAGCAGACTGGGGTTCAAAGGCGGTCTTTAAATACAGGAATAGACTGGCCTGATTTAATGAGTCAAGGAACTTCAAAGCTGATGGGGAGCATAAAATGATCAACACGACTTTAAATGAGAATGCAAAGATAAAAAGGTATTACTAGACAGCAGAGATACATACAGTGAGGGAAAGGTTTAAGAAAGCCGGCAACAATTCGTCTAAGATTAATCTTGCAGCAGATTTATTCTGCTCAGATGATACCTGAAATGAATGCAATGTTTTTTCCATCACTTCTGAGCAGCGCAATTCACACCAGAGTGACGCTCTCCTAGCACACTGAACATGGTTAGCTTACTACTTTCTGACTTTCCCCTAAGGGATAACACTCTTTCAATTGATCTATTATCTCTCTTTTAACATGGCTGTATAAACTGTTCGTGGCTATAGGGATGGTTGCAGGTGGATGTAGGCCAGCATATGTAGTAAATTAAGGACATATCTCATTGATGCACACTTAAGGGTGGGTAGAATAAATAGAAAATAATCCCCCCTTAAATGCCAAATGGATGGGCTTTGTGACATCACAAAGTGACTCCTATATTATTGATAGTCTAAGAAATTGAAAGAAGAAACCTACAATTGTCTGTTGGGTGACTGAGACAATTAGCTTTGAGATTAGTGGAGAGACATCTCTCCCGCTATAACTGTTTAATAGGCAGCACAACACCATCCCCTAGGGTCAGGTTGGGCTTCCAGGGATACATGAGTTCTTCCTGGAGGGACAGCAACAGTTTTAGAAATAGCCATTTTTTTAAATATATTACGCCTAAAAAATGTTTGGTGCTCTTTGTGGTCACCCTTTTGTGTTCCCATATATATGAGTCTGGTGATTAAGAGTCAAATTATATATGGAACAAGTTCCCTGTTGATGTGAGCTCACTCTCTAGACAGTATTTTGGCAACCTTTCAGCAAATTTCATTTTTGCTGATTTGCAGTTTGAAGAAATACTGTCTTTTCTTTTTTATCGTGTTTCTTTTTTTTGTGGTGATGTTAAGTGTATGTACATTATTTTTATGCACTGAAACATGAACATTGAAGAGGCACTTCCGGTCAGCCAAAATACCAAACTGCCAGTATACATTAATTATGAACATTGGTCATGTACGGAGGTTGGATAGTCTTGCAGGGTTTCTGGGGTTTACTGGGTTTTGTACGTCAGGCCACCAGAGTCAGCCTGCAAGACACAATCAGCAACTGTTTGGGAGGACCACTGGGTACAGCTTGATGGTACAGAATCGATCCAGCAGAGGAGGAGGGTTGGCCATCCTCCACAAGCACCAGATCCCAGCCCTACTCAAAGATAATTTAGCCTGTAGATTGTGAATCACTGCTATTAAAGTTTCAACTCCCCCTCTCTATCACCCACAGCTTTCTAATCCTATAAAGACCCCCTAGCTACAGCTTTTTTTATTTGTATTGCGCCCATACATGTGTTTCACTTAATTCAGCATCCTTCTCTTACCATATTCGGAGATGTCAACATCTGCTTTGACAATCCCTCAAACCCCATGACCTGCTCTCTCACTGATAACCTAGAAGCTGTCAATTTGAAACAATTCATATCTCTCCCCAACCTCTCTGCATGCCACTCCCTCAATGCGGTATTCAGCACCACAAACCTGTTATCCACCCTACCTTTGGCCTCTAATATGGACAGATCACTTTGTAATCTTCTTCTCCCTCCTGACCTCACCACCCTCCCTCTCCTAGCTCACCATCCTGTCCTCTCCAACCCCTCCCTCCAACACCCCTCTCTGGAATAAAGTCACCATTAACTCAGATGTAGCAAATTACCTCCTAAACTCTCTCTGAGCACTCTGAGCACTCTTTCTCCATTGAACTTTTTGATCATTGGCTCTCCAGCGCCTCACTCCAATGAGACGTTCCTCTCAGAGACTGGGTCCCAACCCCAAGTGGTACACAACCCATCTCAAATCTATACAGTCCGACTGGAGTGGACTTGGAGAACCAAGCCCACAACTCAAAACAAAATTTCTTTTGCTGGACTGACAAGGGCCTATTGGTCAGAAATTAGAAAAGACAAAAAACCTTCTACGGGAGCAGAATCTTCAAGTCACATAACCCTAGCCAGGAAGTGCACAGAATAATCACAGAATTCAAGATGTGAGGCTGCAACCCTACCCTCGCTAACTCTGAATCTCTCTTTCATGACCTGCCTGAAGACTTTCACAATATTGCCATTGATAGACACTGTGCCATCCTTTCAAAAATAATATTGACACCCCCTACACCTTCCCATTTTCCACCCAACCCCAGCCCTAGCCCGCCCCAACTATGCCGGCCTTCTCCTCTTTCTCCCCTATCTCACACTCTGAGTTCCTCAAGCTTCTAGCGCAAAACTGACGCCAGGCTCCACTGGAGACCGCTGTCACCCTGCTCTTGTCAAAAACATCCTAACAACAACATGTGTATGCAGCATTGCATGGTCCATCATTAACCAGTCCCTCTCCTTAACTATCTCAACTATCTTCCCAAAGGCCTTCAAAACCTCTTACATAAAACCTCTCCTCAAAAAACCCTTGCTCAACGCCCTCCGTTTGGCCAACTCCTGGACTTCACTGCATATAAACAGCTCTGCCTCTTCACAGAAACCAACAACCTTCTTAAACCCGCGCAAAGAGGCTCCAGACCACTGAGAGGAATTGAGCCCTCTCTTGTGTCAGTTTGGGATGACTTAAAAAGATTAGCAGACTCAGGCAGATGTGCAGCACTCATCCTACTCAACCTATCCGCTGCTTTTGACACCATCGACCACATCAAACCTGGAGATAGGCTACACACCTTAAGAATGAAAGACTGCTAAAATGGACCTCCTCCTTCATCTTGAACTGTTTGCAAATTATGCCGCTCCCTCCTTTCTCCTTCCTTTCTCATACTGTGCCAAAAGGAGTCTTGCAGGGAACCTTCCTGTTTCCCCTCCTCTTCAACATCTACATCAGCTCACTCCACACACTCATTCAATCTCATAACCTCATCTGCTACAACTATGCAGAGGACACCCAGATCATCCTCAAAATCCCCAAGTCGCCAGACTCCCCCTGCCCTGACCTCTCTTCCTGCCTTTCTGATATCAACCACTGGATGACAATCAACCACCTCCTACCCAACCTTTGCAAAACAGAAAACCTATTGTGCTGCAAATCCACTCTCCTTCCCCAACCTATCCCCTTGACATACTCCTATGACCCGCCCCTACAACATCCACTTATGTAAAGAAACTTGGATGCAAGCTGGACTTGAATCTCTCACTCTCCCACCACATCAACTCCATGTCCAGAACTTGTTTCTTCCACCTACGCATCCTCAGGCAAATCTTGTGGTACCTCACCTATCCACACCAAATCACTGCTATCCTTGCCATTATCCTCTCCTGAATAGACTATACAAACTCCCTTCTACTTAGGTGCTCCAGAATACCAGCTCAGGAAATGACAAAGAATCAATAATGTTGCTGCCGATCCCCTCCTTGTCCTCTCACCTAGAGAGCATACTAGCCCCACACTCAGAGTGCTACACTAGCCCCATAAGGGTCGATGGAATACCTTTAAAGTCATGTGCATCACTCACTGTACCCTCCACAGCACCGGACCTGAATTCCTCCAGGATAAACTCACACGCTCTCAACCCACCAGGAACCTCAGATCTGGTTCTGCTCTTCTCCTGATTATCCCCAATTACACCTCCACCGGATTGGAAGGATCCTCGTTTTCTGTCCAAGCCCTACCTTCAGGAACTTGTTTCCACCACATTGATAACTGCCTCTCCTTCAGAAAGGTCTTCAAAGCTTGGCTATTCTCTACAGCACCCTGAAACCCTCTTACCCAACCCTATTTATATCGCCACAGCCTCATTTGCATGCATCAGCCTCACTCACTTCTAAACACCAACAAGTCATGTGTGCACATACCTACAGGTGGATTACATAAATCCTTTATACAGCACTGGGTGCCGGAACATTCAATGTTCAATGTTTTATTTCCGTATGAAACGCGGAACAGGGGCACGTTGGAACCACGTTGGAAGGTCCTTTTCTCTGACCCTCAGAAATCTCTTTGTAATGCGGTCACAGCGCTGCCGGGTCCTGGAATGCTGACATGAACAATCTATGCCTGGCAACAATCACAGATACCCCCAGCATGAATGTGACATCACCATTAGGTCAAAGCGAGCGACCACGGACAGAGAGCTCCACTCCAACTGTCACCCAGAGGCCACCCGGATGAGCAGACCCAGCAGGACCAGTCCAGTACTTCACAGACCATCGCCGATTGCACGACTGCCCGGACTGCACACTCCACGGCCCAACAGCAAAGCAGCCACTAACGAGGAGGTACGTGCCATTACGTTCACCCCTTGTTGCTTATGGGGAAGGCACCATCCGCACTGCATACGATCGTCAGTTGGCCGTTGGGACCGCCACCAGTTATATACTGCTGGCCATTGGCGCAGCAGCAGGCTCCTAAGTGGCCCAACTTCCAGATTAAATGGCCATTCTACGAGCCAGTTCGAAAACGCACAAAGTGGCGCTCTCTCAGGGGAAAACAACCACGCCATATGTATTTCCAACAGTGCTGCTTCCCCAAGCGTATGGGCCTGTTCATGTTCACTGCCCCTTAAGATGCAAGTGCCAGACCCCATTAAATCAATAATTGTCGCAGTGTATTGCCAGCTCTGGCACACGGGGAACGCTCGCCTTATGGCCAGGGGACAGCTTGGGGTGGCTGGTGGATGTCTCCTGCTCCTCTTGCGTTCTGCATCCTTTTTCTTGCTGCATGTGCCCCCTTTCACCGGACTCCTTCTCCTGAAGTGCAGCTTTCCAACCTTATACTGCTCACTCTCACCATTAGACGCTCTCTGGTACAAATCCTTGTCGCCAATGTTAGGTTTATGCTTTGGAAATAAAACATACAGGTGGAGCCGTTTGTAGGTTAAGTCTACAGGTAAGTACATGAGGATAATAAGGTAAAGTACATAGGCAGGGAGAGACATCCACCGGCCCCCTAGTCCATTAAGATACAGGTCCCAACTGTTTTTCTAGGAACACTCACACACAGTAGAACACTCATGCAAGGTCCAATCTAAACATTCTACATCAACACTCCAGTCATGACCCAAGCACACATACCATGGACAGGGAGCAGGTCAAAACCTAACAGATATGTTTTCAATTTTTTTTAAATGTTCCATCAGGTTTGTCTTTCGGATATCTTCTGAAAGCGAGTTCCAAATCTTTGGGGCCCCTGAATAGAAGGCACCTTGTTTGACTTGTGTGACAGAACATCTAGGCTCTTTTAGCTGTAGTGTGTAATTTGATCGGAGCGTTCTTATGTTGGACGGTTTATAGTGATCACGTTGAAAAAATAGCATCGACAAACAAAAGCATCGAATACAAACAGTTGAATGCAAAAGCATCCACAACCTATATTTTACATGTAAAAGTGCAATTCCATCGAAACCAGTCCATCGACAATTTACATTGACTGATTTCAATGGAAATTCACTTTTACAATTAAAAAGTAGCATTTCCATGCTTTTTTGCAACTTTACAATGTTACATGGCACTATCCAGTGCTGAAATTTCAGCACTGGCCAGCTACTTGTACTGTTTTGAAGTTTTTCTGTATATTGGGGGGTCTCCCCCCAATCCCCCCAACCCCCACAACCTACCCCTAGCCCTATCCCTAACCCTAACCCTAATGTAACCCTTAAACTAACCCTACCCCCAACCCTAACCCTAACCCTTATGTAACCCTAAACTAACCCTAGCCCCAACCCTAACCCTAATGTAACCCTAAACTAACCCTAGCCCCAGCTATAACCCCAACCCGAACCCTAACCCTAATGTAACCTTTAAGCTAACCCTAGCCCCAACCCTAACCCTAACCCTAATGTAACTCTAAGGTAACCTAGAACCAACCCTACCCTAACCCTAATGTAACCCTAAGCTAACCCTAGCCTCAACCCTACCCTTTACCCTAATGTAACCCCTAATCTAACCCTAGCCCCAACCCTAACCCTAACACAACCTAACCCTAATCTAACCCCTAATCATAACTTTACATTTCAATGAATCCATCACATTTTTTTCAACGAAATGGCCATTCTATGGAATGGCATTTCGATGAAAAAAATTTGATGGTTGGCTGTTAGATGCATTGACATTCGATGGAATGACTGGATACCATGTTGGACTTCACCTGTATGGCCTCGGACAAATAGATGGGACTTGTACGCATGATGCCCTTGTGTACCATGACCAGAACGTGAAATTTGACCCACTCTTCTTTCGACAACCAGTGCAAAGCCTTTCTTGCTTTGGTGACATGGTCAAACTTCCTCAGGCCAGTAATAGCTCTAACTGCGCTGTTTTGTATGACCTGAAGTCTTCCAAACTCTGTTTTATTCATCCTAACACAGAGACTACTACAATAGTATATCTTAGATCCAATGATTACTCTTGCCATAATTTCACAGTTGGCTTCTGAAATAAACAGGCATATTTCTGTCAACAGTTTCATATGGTGTGCTGAAGAGGACACCAAAGAGCTCACTTTTGCCTTCATGTTTAGATGTTGATCCAGGACAATAGCTACGGTTTTAATCTTTATTTTAGTCTCCAGAAGGTGCCCAGCAAGGGTGACATTTTTATAATCCTCCCCTAACTTTGCTATTCTATCTGATGTTCCAACAACCATGAGTTCCGTCTTTTCCTTGTTTAGAGCAAACCTATTTTCTAGCATTCATGCTTGCATAATATCATAGACCTCATTCAATCTTGAAGAATCTTGCTCATAATTTCCCGATCGCAGGATGGCACATTGCGTGTCATCCGCATAGTTAGTAAATTCAACATTTTTCCTGTCCAACAGATAGAAGAGAGGAATAGTAAAAATATTTTAAAAGGAGGGTGACAAGCAAGTACCCTAGGGAACTCCCAAATGCAAAGTACTGGGCAGATGTCACTTGCAATGTTCTATTACTAAGAAAAGATTGTACCCATGCAGAGGCAGAATCTGAAAACCTGGCTGCCTCCTTCAACCTGGTGACCAATAGATGGTGGTCCACAGGGTGAAGGCTACTGAGAAGTCTAATGACATTAATATCGATGTTTCACCCTCATCCATGGTACAAAATAGGTTAGACTTCAGGTCCAACAGTGCTGTCTCCCTTTCATGGCATTTCTAAAGCCAGATTTGTGTGTCGTGTAACAGCTTATTATTGTTAAGAAACTCTGAAATTTGAATGAACGCCAACCGATCTAAGACTTCGAGCAAGAAAGGGGAGTTAGTGAGAGGTCTCTAGTTGAGTGCATCAAAAGAACACAGGCTGGCCTTTTTTAATAGCGGAGAGATACACGCTGTTTTGAGATGGTCTGGGACATGACCTTCTAGAAATTAGGTATTGATACATTTAATAAAGGTTTTGTTCATGAAAATGGAACATGCTTTAAAAATATCCATCAGACAAAATTCTCCCTTGCAGCTGGAGGATCTCGGTTTATCAATAATTGCAGCTAATTCTATCTGTGTTATGGGTTGGAAGTTAAAAGCATGTATAGTTGTTTTATCAGGTGCTTTCTCAATATATGCTTCAAGCGGGACAATGTCTCCCCTTTGTGCTTCAATGTTTTGTTTAATGTTGTCTAATTTGTTTAGCAACGCTTCTTGAAATGAGATGCACCTTTCAACATTCTTATATGGCAAGTTCTCTGTGGGTCGACACAGCGCTTCCAGTTCTTTTAATATTTTAAACAATTCTCTAGATTTATGTTGCTCTTCATGAATTCTATTATCCAACAAATTTTGTTTTGCTTCAACCGTGCATTTTTAAAGACTTTAGAGGCTTCTTTAAAGGTATGTTTATTGCTCTCCAATTTAGATTGTTTCCATTTATAAAAACATTTATTTTTCTTTGATTTAAGACTGTGCAATTCTGATGTAAACCAACTATTAGATAGATAAGTAGTAATTTGGTTATTTTAGGTGCTAAGGTGTCCATTCCTTTTTGTAGGGTGCTCTGTATTTCTTCACTCAGTTTATTGGCACTTTCTAAAAGTTCACACTTTGTAACTAACAGCTGAAGCCATGTATTCATGGTCTCTGGGGTGAGTTTCCTAATATTGCACATTAGTTTGAGCTGATTAGTGATTTTAATATATTTTATTACAGATTCTCATATAATATAAAGGTGAATAAAAGAATGATCTGACCAGGGACACTGACTTACCACTGGAACAGTTGTAGGTAGATTATGTGTAGCGATCCAGTCCAGCACATTGCCCTTAATGTGTGTTGGCTCTAAAAAAAAACAACTATAAAAAAACAAGATTACCCAGTACTTTTTCAAAGTTTTTGGCTGCTAAATCTGTTTTGCATCCTAACCAAAAATTCATATCTCCCATGATGACAGCTTTGGTGTTCGGTTTAAGGAAGGAGAGCAAACGATTGCTCAGGTGTGCCGAGAAATCCTTCATGGGATTAGGTGGTCTATACAATAGTATCATGTTCAAGGTATTTTCTGGGTTAGTTCTAAACTTGAGGTGCAATGTTTCACAGCCATCAATACAAGCTAAATCAATTTTCCAAATATCTAGTGTGGATTTAAAGATGGCAGTCACCCCCCCCCCTTTACCTTCTTCTCTATCCTGCATAAATATTTTATATCCACTAGGGATTGCCAATGATAAGGCAGGCCTGGCTGCTATAAATCCAGGTCTCAGTAATTGCACAGGTGGCTAGATCTTCACCTGATATATATGAAGCAACATCAGTAGAATGCTTTAGAAATAATCTTGTATTAAGTAACATGATTTTAAGTATTGCAATGGTTGCTGGGCTATTATTCTGTGTAGAGTGGGAAAGGACAGGTTTGTTGTACATAGTAGTCTCTTCCCGATCACCAAGGACACTAAGTATCATAGGCAGCATACTGTCCCTTTCCTGATGTCATGATTCTAATGATATCCTGTTAGGGTTTTTCTCATTCAAGCTATCCAGCTGAGTGGGAGGATTTCTAGAAGTGGTTATATTTATAATTTCCCCTATGGGATTAACAGTGCTGCCTAAAGGATCTGAATCCTGAAAACAAGGCAGGACTCTCTCTGCTCATTTCATTAGGGCCATTGAAGAAGGTTCCTGAAACTTGCCAGAGCATGGAGTCAATGTAACGCTACCAATATCCATGCCGCTATTCGAGTATGCAGAGAATATGTTACCTAATCTGCCTCTAAGTCGACTAGCAATCATGGACACAGAACAGACCTGAACAGACTGGTCTGACTCACGCGCCGGCGCTCACACGCCTGGTTGCAAAATTAATAAGACAAGGAAATACAAAGCTGATGGGGATGTAGTTTTAGCAAAAAACGATGAACAGAACTTTAAATGAGAATGCAAAGATAAAAAGACAAAACTAGAGAGCACAGCTACTTACAGTGAGGGAATGGTTTGAGAAGAAGTCAGGCAGCAATTGATCTAAGATTTATCACACAGTAGTAGATTATTTCGAAAAACAAATGTGGCAACAGAGTTAAAATGCTAAAGCAGACTGGGGTTCAAAGGCAGGCTTTAAATACAGGAATAGACTGGCCTGATTTAATGAGTGAAGGAACTTCAATGCTGATGGGGAGCAAAAAATGATGTACACGACTTTAAATGAGAATGCAAAGATAAAAAGGTATAACTAGACAGCAGAGAGACATACATGAGGGAAAGGTTTAAGAAAACCGGCAACAATTCATCTAAGATTAATCATGCAGCAGATTTATTCTGCTCAGATGATACCTGAAATGAATGCAATGTTTTTTCCATCACTTCTGAGCAGCGCAATTCACACCAGCGTGAAGCTCTCCTAGCACACTGAACATGGTTAGCTTACTACTTTCTGACTTACCCCTTAGTGATAACACTCTTTCAATTTATCTATTATCTCTCTTTTAACATGGCTGTATAAACTGTTTGTGGCTATAGGGATGGTTGCAGGTGGCTGTAGGCCAGCATATGTAGTAAATTAAGGACATATCTCATTGATGCACACTTAAGGGTGGGTAGAATAAATAGAAAATAATCCCCCCTTAAATGCCAAATGGATGGGCTTTGTGACATCACAAAGTGACTCCTATATTATTGATAGTCTAAGAAATTGAAAGAAGAAACCTACAATTGTCTGTTGGGTGACTGAGACAATTAGCTTTGAGATTAGTGGAGAGACATCTCTCCCGCTATAACTGTTTAATAGGCAGCACAACACCATCCCCTAGGGTCAGGTTGGGCTCCCAGGGATACATGAGTTCTTCCTGGAGGGACAGCAACAGTTTTAGAAATAGCCATTTTTTAAAATATATTACGCCTACGCCTAAAAAATATTTGGTGCTCTCTGTGGTCACCCTTGTGTGTTCCCATATATATGAGTCTGGTGATTAAGAGTCAAATTATATACGGAACAAGTTCCCTGTTGATGTGAGCTCACTCTCTAGACAGTATTTTGGCAACCTTTCAGCAAATTTCATTATTGCTGATTTGCAGTTTGAAGAAATACTGTCTTTCCTTTTTTATTGTGTTTCTTTTTTTTGTGGTGATGTTAAGTGTATGTACATTATTTTTATGAACTGAAACATGAACATTGAAGAGGCACTTCCGGTCAGCCAAAATACCAAACTGCCAGTATACATTAATTATGAACATTGGTCATGTACGGAGGTTGGATAGTCTTGCAGGTTTTCTGGGGTTTACTGGGTTTTGTACGCCAGGCCACCAGAGTCAGCCTGCAAGACACAATCAGCAACTGTTTGGGAGGACCACTGGGTACAGCTTGATGGTCCAGAATCGATCCAGCAGAGGAGGAGGGTTGGCCATCCTCCACAAACACCAGATCCCAGCCCTACTCAAAGATAATTTAGCCTGTAGATTGTGAATCACTGCTATTAAAGTTTCAACTCCCCCTCTCTATCACCCACAGCTTTCTAAGCCTATAAAGACCCCCTAGCTACAGCTTTTTATTATTTGTATTGCGCCCATACATGTGTTTCACTTAATTCAGCATCCTTCTCTTACCATATTCGGAGATGTCAACATCTGCTTGACAATCCCTCAAACCCCATGACCTGCTCTCTCACTGATAACCTAGAAGCCGTCAATTTTAAACAATTCATATCTCTCCCCAACCTCTCTGCATGCCACTCCCTCAATGCGGTATTCAGCACCACAAACCTGTTATCCACCCTACCTTTGGCCTCTAATATGCACAGATCACTTTGTAATCTTCTTCTCCCTCCTGACCTCACCACCCTCCCTCTCCTAGCTCACCATCCTGTCCTCTCCAACCCCTCCCTCCAACACCCCTCTCTGGAATAAAGTCACCATTAACTCATATGTAGCAAATTCCCTCCTAAACTCTCTCTAAGCACTCTGAGCACTCTTTCTCCATTGAACTTTTTGATCATTGGCTCTCCAGCGCCTCACTCCAATGAGACGTTCCTCTCAGAGACTGGGTCCCAACCCCAAGTGGTACACAGCCCATCTCAAATCTATCCAGTCCGACTGGAGTGGACTTGGAGAACCAAGCCCACAACTCAAAACAAAATTTCTTTTGCTGGACTGACAAGGGCCTATTGGTCAGAAATTAGAAAAGACAAAAAACCTTCTACGGGAGCGGAATCTTCAAGTCACATAACCCTAGCCAGGAAGTGCACAGAATAATCACAGAATTCAAGATGTGAGGCTGCAACCCTACCCTCGCTAACTCAGAATCTCGCTTTCATGACCTGTCCGAACACTTTCACAATATTACCATTGATAGACACTGTGCCATCCTTTCAAAAATAATATTGACAACCCCTACGCCTTCCCATTTTCAACCCAACCCCAGCCCTAGCCCGCCCCAACTATGCCGGCCTTCTCCTCTTTCTCCCCTATCTCCCACCCTGAGTTCCTCAAGCTTCTAGCGCAAAACTGACGCCAGGCTCCACTGGAGACCGCTGTCACCCTGCTCTTGTCAAAAACATCCTAACAACAACATGTGTATGCAGCATTGCATGGTCCATCATTAACCAGTCCCTCTCCTCAACTATCTCAACTATCTTCCCAAAGGCCTTCAAAACCTCTTACATAAAACCTCTCCTCAAAAAACCCTTGCTCAACGCCCTCCGTTTGGCCAACTCCTGTACTTCACTGCATATAAACAGCTCTGCCTCTTCACAGAAACCAACAACCTTCTTGATCCCGCGCAAAGAGGCTTCAGACCACTGAGAGGAATTGAGCCCTCTCTTGTGTCAGTTTGGGATGACTTAAAAAGAATAGCAGACTCAGGCAGATGTGCAGCACTCATCCTACTCAACCTATCTGCTGCTTTTGACACCATCGACCACATCATACCTAGAGATAGGCTACACACCTTAAGAATGAAAGACTGCTAAAATGGATCTTCTCCTTCATCTTGAACTGTTTGCAAATTATGCCGCTCCCTCCTTTCTCCTTCCTTTCTCATACTGTGCCAAAAGGAGTCTTGCAGGGAACCTCCCTGTTTCCCCTCCTCTTCAACATCTACATCAGCTCACTCCCCACACTCATTCAATCTCATAACCTCATCTGCTACAACTATGCAGAGGACACCCAGATCATCCTCAAAATCCCCAAGTCGCCAGACTCCCCCTGCCCTGACCTCTCTTCCTGCCTTTCTGATATCAACCACTGGATGACAATCAACCACCTCCTACCCAACCTTTGCAAAACAGAAAACCTATTGTGCTGCAAATCCACTCTCCTTCCCCAACCTATCCCCTTGACATACTCCTATGACCCGCCCCTACAACATCCACTTATGTAAAGAAACTTGGATGCAAGCTGGACTTGAATCTCTCACTCTCCCACCACATCAACTCCATGTCCAGAACTTGTTTCTTCCACCTACGCATCCTCAGGCAAATCTTGTGGTACCTCACCTATCCACACCAAATCACTGCTATCCTTGCCATTATCCTCTCCTGAATAGACTATACAAACTCCCTTCTACTTAGGTACTCCAGAATACCAGCTCAGGAAATGACAAAGAATCAATAATGTTGCTGCCGATCCCCTCCTTGTCCTCTCACCTAGAGAGCATACTAGCCCCACACTCAGAGTGCTACACTAGCCCCATAAGGGTCGATGGAATACCTTTAAAGTCATGTGCATCACTCACTGTACCCTCCACAGCACCGGACCTGAATTCCTCCAGGATAAACTCACACGCTCTCAACCCACCAGGAACCTCAGATCTGGTTCTGCTCTTCTCCTGATTATCCCCAATTACACCTCCACCGGATTGGAAGGATCCTCGTTTTCTGTCCAAGCCCTACCTTCAGGAACTTGTTTCCACCACATTGATAACTGCCTCTCCTTCAGAAAGGTCTTCAAAGCTTGGCTATTCTCTACAGCACCCTGAAACCCTCTTACCCAACCCTATTTATATCGCCACAGCCTCATTTGCATGCATCAGCCTCACTCACTTCTAAACACCAACAAGTCATATGTGCACATACCTACAGGTGGATGTTGGCAGTTGTCACGGCGGCCCGCCATGCACACATCAAAACACTGACAAGCCTCTTGTACATAAACCCACAGGTGGATGCCGGCCGTTGTCATGGCGGCCCTCTCTACACACTCAATCTGCAGTCCACTCAGTGTATACGAAGTAAAAATACCGAGAAGTGAATCCCTAGAGTGGGTAGTTGCGCACACAGTATATTTAGTTCACTCAGAACTCTATTCTGGTGTGAGAGTGGGTCATTAGCAGCAGTAGCAGAGCGTAGAAGGGTAACTTCTCGGCATCCCTTCTATACAGTGAACAGTAGGTAAGGTAGTGCCTGCTTATCTGCGCTACCCAAACCAAATAGTAATCAAAAGTCGGTTTTGTGCCAAAAATTAGCCTAATGCCACACTATCGTGGATTATACAGTGAGTGTTTTTAATTGACAAAAGCACAGAAACACTACACTCCAACACGTGTTATCCAACACGCATACGCCCTGAGGACGGCCCAGAGAGGGCTGAAACACGTGTTGGCGTGTAGTGTTTCTGTGCTTTTGTCAATTAAAAACACTCACTGTATAATCCACGATAGTGTGGCATTAGGCTAATTTTTGGCACAAAACCGACTTTTGATTACTATTTGGTTTGGGTAGCGCAGATAAGCAGGCACTACCTTACCTACTGTTCACTCAGTGTATACGAACAGACATCAGCCCATCAGACCTCCTTCTCTCTAACTGGTGTGCTCAGGCTACCTATATACAGCTTTTGACAGTCTGATGGTAGCTGGTACTTTACCCAAGAAATGTATTAGGATAGCCGCCCAGGGCATGAAATGTGCACTGTGTTCTCGTCCATTACACCCCGCCTCGGCTGCAGACATAGAGGACCCATACTGGTAGGCCATCTCCTGTCAAAGATTTAAGGGGATTGCTGATAAAGCACTCAGAATGTTCTTGAAATTAGAAACAGAGGTTTAAGGAAGACAACCTGTCTCCTTTGATTAAAACTTGTATTATGCCAGCATATCCTGTTCCAATCTAGACAACTCAGCCTTTACAGATGACCTAAGCACCAACTACTTGAAAGACAATTGCACATTAAGAATTGTGAAGACTAGCACATGTACAGCCCTAGAAGAGTTTGTGATGATTAGCACGTGTATTTCACGTAGAAGATATGGGAAGGGGACACGGAATGAAGGGTGAGCAATGTGATGCACCCGGATAGATCTGGGAGTGGACACTTTGGGTGGAAACCTATAATGATAACCTGCCTATTGCGCTCGAAGATATATGATGGTAACCTATCCATTGCAATTAGAAGATCTATAAGTTATCCATTGTAACTCATAATAATATATGCAAGTATCCTTGATATTGCAGTAGAAGATGCCCGAGATTAGCCTATTGTGTAAATTAGAAGATATGGAGTAAGACTATAGGTGTAGCCTGCCTATTGTGCTAGAACATCCTTTGACCCTAGATCTTAAGGAAGCCTGTCTGACATGCCTAGAAGACGGTATAAGATATCCAGTCTATTTGCACTTATAGGACTTCGAGGGTAGCCTGTCTATAGTGCCTAGAAGACGATATGAGGGTAGCTTATCTTCTTCACACAGACGAGTGGACCACACAGCAAGATCAAAGATAAGCTCCATATGAGTTTAAGGTATGTATAAATGCACCACTTTGGTGGACATCTGCCACAGGCAACTATCCATCCACACACTTTATAATGCAGCCACGACTACAAGATCTTTGGTCTAGCTGCACACATAACAGCTTCGCCCCTAGACCAGACCTGCCTCAACACCTCTGACATTAGAATACAGCGACCATCTATGTCAATTTTTGGTCTAGCTGGTCACATATTGACAGGCCGATTCATGAAATAATTAGCGTGGCGCAAGTGGCCAAAAACGTGCGATTCGCAGTGGAATAGCGAAAATCGCAGTGCAAGTGCGAAAATCGCACGAAAAGCAGCGCACATCGATTCATGGAAGGCCATGCGCGAGAAAACCATTGGATGTGCGCTAAAAAAGTGCGCGGCGCACGTTGGCGCACAGGCCATCTAACGGCGTGCGCCAGGTCACAGTGAAAATCGCACAGGCCACAGCGAAAATCGCACATAGCGCGGCGCACACAACAAAAGTAGGCGGAACACGGGGCGTAACACTCGGAATGGGGAACAACTTGCCAAAATGTGGGCGTCACGGGGGAAGTACAGGGTGCAAGTGCGCGGAACGCCCACACGCTCGCCTACAACACGTATTCATGGAATCGAATAGGGCAAAAAAGCGCACGGTCAAACCAGCGCACAGGCACAAACACGACCGCCACAAGAAAGCAGGCGGTAGCGTCTCTGCGCCTGTAATAAATGTGCGCCAAAAGGTGCGCCAACAAATAGCACCTATATACAGCTATGATGAATGTCCTATACTGTGGCCCTCCAGGACAAATGACGTGCAAAGGGGTACCCACAAACACGGGCACCCGCTGACTGAAAAATAACGTGTGCGTGTATTCCGGGGTGCGCGTGAAGTTTCACACGTGATTTGGCAGGGTACGTGGATTTCAGGGGTGCGCGGGAAGTTCCACATGCGATTTGGCCGCGTACGTGCGTGGGAATTTCCACACATGATTTGGCTGGGTACGTGGATCTCAGGGGTGCGCGGGAAGTCTCACATGCGATTTGGCAGGGTACCTGTTTTTCAGGGGTGCGCGGGATGTTCCACACGCGATTTGGCCGGGTACGTGCGTGGGAATTTCCACACGCGACTTGGCTGGGTACGTGGATCTCAGGGGTGCGCGGGAAGTTTCACACGAGATTTGGCAGGGTACGTGGATTTCAGGGGTGCGCGGGAAGTCCCACACGCGATTTGGCCGGGTACGTGTGCGGGAATTTCCACACGCGATTTGGTTGGGTACGTGTATTTCAGGGGTACGCGGGAAATTCTACACACAATTTGGCTGTGTGCTTCCAGGTATTCCCTGTACACCCTCCACGGCCCCTGCAGCCAGCCGACACCACAGGGGACTACCCTGCACACCTGCTCATGTCACCCAGCACCCCCACCCCCCAGCACTGTGGGGCACCCTCCACCAGGCCCCCACTCATGTCCCCTATCACCCCAACCCCCCAGCAGTGCAGGGGCAGCCTCCACCAGGCCCCCACTCATGTCTACCACCACCCCCACCCCCTAGCAGTGCAGGGGCAGCACCACCAGGCCCCCACTCATGTCCCCTATCACCCCCACCCCCCAGCAGTGCAGGGGCAGCCTCCACCAGGCCCCCACTCATGTCTACCACCACCCCCACCCCCTAGCAGTGCAGGGGCAGCACCACCAGGCCCCCACTCATGTCCCCTATCACCCCCACCCCCCAGCAGTGCAGGGGCAGCCTCCACCAGGCCCCCACTCATGTCTCCCACCACCCCCACCCCCCAGCCACCGGGGGCAGCCTCCACCAGGCCCCCACTCATGTCCCCTATTACCCCCACCAGTGCAGGGGCAGCCTCCACCAGGCCCCCACTCATGTCTCCCACCACCCCCACCCCCCGGCAGTGCAGGGGCAGCCTCCACCAGGCCCCCACTCATGTCCCCTATCACCCCTACCCCCCAGCAGTGCAGGGGCAGCCTCCACCAGGCCCCAACTCATGTTCCCTATCACCCCCACCCCCCAGCAGTGCAGGGGCAGCCTCCACCAGGCCCCCACTCATTTCTCCCACCACCCCCACCCCCTAGCCACCATGGGCAGCCCCCACCAGGCTCCCACCCATGTCTACCACCACCCCCACCCCCCAGCAGTGCTGGGGCAGCCCCCACCAGGCCCCCTCTCATGTCGACCACCCACCCCACCCCCCAGCCACCCTGGGCAGCCCCCACCAGGCCCCCACTCATGTCTCCCACCACCCCCACCCCCCAGCCACCGGGGGCAGCCTCCACCAGGCCCCCACTCATGTCTCCCACCACCCCCACCCCCAGCAGTGCAGGGGCAGCCTCCACCAGGCCCCCACTCATGTCCCCTATCACCCCCACCCCCCAGCAGTGCAGGGACAGCCTCCACCAGGCCCCCACTCATGTCTCCCACCACCCCCACCCCCCAGCCACTGGGGGCAGCCTCCACCAGGCCCCCACTCATGTCCCCTATCACCACCACCCCCCAGCAGTGCAGGGGCAGCACCACCAGGCCCCCACTCATGTCCCCTATCACCCCCAGCCACCAGGGGCACCCTCCACCAGGCCCCCACTCATGTCTCCCACCACCCCCACACCCCAGCCACCATGGGCAGCCCCCACCAGGCTCCCACCCATGTCTGCCACCACCCCCACCCCCCAGCAGTGCAGGGGCAGCCTCCACCAGGCCCCCACTCATGTCTCCCACCACCACCCCCCAGCAGTGCAGGGGCAGCCTCCACCAGGCCCCCACTCATGTCTCCCATCACCCCCACCCCCCAGCAGTGCAGGGCACCCTCCACCAGGCCCCCACTTATGTCCCCTATCACCCCCAACCCCCAGCCACCAGGGGCACCCTCCACCAGGCCCCCACTCATGTCTCCCACCACCCCCACCCCCCAGCCACCATGGGCAGCCCCCACCAGGCTCCCACCCATGTCTACCACCACCCCACCCCCCAGCAGTGCAGGGGCAGCCTCCACCAGGCCCCCACTCATGTCCCCTATCACCCCCACCCCCCAGCAGTGCAGGGGCAGCCTCCACCAGGCCCCCACTCATGTCTCCCACCACCCCCACCCCCCAGCCACCATGGGCAGCCTCCACCAGGCCCCCACTCATGTCTCCCACCACCCCCACCCCCCAGCAGTGCAGGGGCAGCCTCCACCAGGCCCCCACTCATGTCCCCCTGCACCCAGGTCCTCATAATCCCCAATCATGTGCGTTATGGTCAGCCTCCACAGCCAAAAGGCCCTACCAAGTAACCCATTCACCCACATGGAAATGGAAATTACATGTTACACCCCCAATGTTCATATGTCCGTCACACACAATGGTTGCAATTGAATGGGAAAACACCCAACATGACATTCATGAAACCAATGAGATCATACCACACAGTGAAGTATGAAAACAAAATTGTATTAAAAACAATTGAATGCAAATGAAATGAAACAAACTACAATGGCAATGAAAAAAAGATAAGCTGCATGTCCGTCAAAAAAAATTAAAACTACAAATCCAAATTCAAAAAAATGTTGTCCAAAGTCACATTAAAAATAAAATCAATCCGAGAGAGAAAAATAAATGCAAAGACCATTGCTCCATGGTGAATAAATAAAAACAAAAAAAATAAAACAATCCAATGAAGAACTATGTACAAAACATCCAAGGGTCCATGAGCCCAACTGAACAAAGGAAACCTACAAAAAACCCTAACTAAAATGCAACTATATACAAAAAGTGGAGCAGTGTCCGTCGACTCCAAATCATAAGAAGAAACAAAGGAAACCTAAAACTAAAGAACTATATACAAAGGCGGCGGGCAAGTCCAGCGGCTCACTCCGTGGTGTTCCGGGCCAAGGCATCATCAAACTCCTCTTCGATGTCCCGGAGGCGGTCCTGTTCCATAGCCCCGAGGGTCCGCAGGGACGACGCCATCTGCTCCTCCAACCCCCTGCGGATTGCCTCGAGGCACTCGGCCCGTCTCAGGGCTCTCCGCATGGAGTTCTCCACCCTGACCATCGTGAGCCACGCCTCTTCCGCCCACCGCCGCTCCGCACCTATCTGCTGGCCCAACCGCAGCCACACAGAAGACACTTCCCGTCCTGGGTCCTCCTGCCCTCCTGCCGATGCCTGCCCCTCCGATGTTGATGGCCCCGAGCCATGATGCCTCCGACGTTGACTCTGCTGCTGCCTCCGACGCAACCGCCTCTGCCAGCACAATGGCATCCAGGCTGATGGAATCCACCGACGCCGTCGTGCACGTGCACTGCCTGATGATGCCGGCACATCCTCCATCTGCTGGGGTACAGTTGCTGTGGTGTCCACCCCTGCTGGACCTCCGACTCCCGACTGTGGCAGGGATGGGATCCCCACCGAGCTGGCTGCATTGGTCAGGGCAGGTCCACAGGGGGCCCTGGTGGCATCTGGGCCGGAAGACGGCAAGGAGAACGACCGGCGTATAGCCTCCACAGAGGAGGAGAGGGCCGCCAGATTGGCCGACACATGCAGGAAACCCCCGAACATGGAAGATCCCAATTGGGCCACGGCGGCACGGTGCTCTTCGTGATGACTTGCGTGCTCCTCCCGGGAAGCACGCACGTCATCACGAATTGCACCCGCGCGCATCAGGACCTTCTCCATACGGCCACGGGTCCCCTCGTCCACAGGTGGAGGGGAGTCAGGTGACATGGACATCCCCTCTACCTGCGGACGGGCCTGGGACGGGGCATCCCTGCTGGTGCATGGTGGTGCACTCACAGGGTCAGGGACAGCGACATGCACAGGCCCCTCCACGGTGACCTGTGCTGCCTCCTGCCCCTGCCCCTGGACTGCACCACTTGCACCAGCAGGGATGCCCTCACCAGGCCCCATGTGTGCCTCAGTGGCGGCCTCCTCCTCCTCTGTGGAAACCACCAACCTGGATGGCTCCTCACTGTCTTCCGCCGTAGCAGGCCCCTGTGGGGGCTCACCCACCCCTTCCGCTGCAGCCATGGGGGCATCCCCGCTGCCTTGCTCCAATGTGCCGTCCCCGCCCTCTTCTTCACTAGCCTCTGCGTAGAGAGAGACATAGAACACAAGCATCAGGGTACTGTACAATGGTCCCCTAGACAGGAAGCAATAGCAGATGAGTACCACTGTCAAAGTACACTTCCATCATGTCCCTCCACAACACATGGGTCAGTCCAGGCAAAACACACACAGTAACAGGCATGGTGCATGCCATGGACATTTCCATACATGTCCAATGGACGCTTGAAACATACAATGATATGGAACTCACATGCATCATGGGTCATGCCTATCACATGCACACACTTCACCTCAGTCACATCCATCTGGCCTCATACACCCCAAACACAGCGGATACAAGGATAACTAGGCTGCATCAGTGAATCTGTGCATTGTCACACACATGTGTCATGCATCCATGGCATTCACAAGTCACAGACACGCAGGTCAGGCACACAGACATGGCTACCATATATGTACCTGGCATCAGCACCCATCCCTCACCCCCACCCATGTCAAGGAACATAGACTGGCATGCTCTCATGTGTAAAATCTGCATAGGGCTCCCCTTGTCACATTTAAACACATGCAACGACCATGTGGTTCACACATCACTGGTCGCACATGCATTACCATGATGTCCCTGCACACATACATGCGTACATGGCCTATGTCACACATACAGGCAAGTATCAGACAACCAGCACACCGCAACATGCCCTGTCTCACACAGCAATGCTTGGCCACTTACCGCTCAACTCCAGACGGGTCTCCCTCTCAAGGATCTGGGCGTGGAGCGCTGGGTGTACGCGTTCCAGGACCCTCATCTGGATGGAACTCATGCGGCCCCGGCCCCCCTCCACGAGGCGCCGGGCCTTCACGAGGGTTCTGGACCTCAAGTCCTCCCAGCGCTTCTTGATCTTCTGGATGTCGCGGGTTGCCACCCCCTCCGCATTGATGGCAACCACACAGTCGGCCAAGATCCTCTCCCGTCCTTCCTTGCTGGCGCGGGACGATCTGAAGAGGGCATCATACTGCCCCAGGACATGCTCCACCAGGAGACCAACTTCGGTGGCAGTGAAGCTGGTGCCCCTCTGCCCCTCTGGCCTGGGGTTGCCACTGGTGCCAGATGTCGAAGTGCCCGACATGGCAACCCCAGAGCAGGAGTGGGTGGGCAACTGGGTCCTGGGGCTGGGCTGTGGAGCGATGTTATCCCAGTCGGGAGTCTTCTGTTCCAGCAGGGGTGGACACAGCAACTGGACCCCTGCAGATGGCTGATGTGCAGGCACCATATGGCGGGGCACGGTGGCAGCAGGCAGGCAGGCAGGCAGGCAGGCAGGCAGCAGCAGATGGCACGTGGGAGGCTGCTCGAGGCACTGGGGGGCCGTAATTCGGCCTTCTGGGCAGGAGCGTGGTCTTCCGTGTGTTTTTCGCGTGGCCAGCTTGATACGGAGTGATTTGGCACGTGAAAATCCTGCACGTCAGCGTGAAATTCGAGGAAAGGCCCTTATCGCGTAAGCGCGTCAGCACGCATACGCGATTCTATTGGACCAAAGGCCCTCAGCGCGTAAGCGCGTCTGTGACGTGACCCGCACGGGTGTTTCCCTCATAGCACGTGATGACGGAGCACACGTGGAAAGACTGCACGTCAGAGTGTCATCCCGTGTAATTGGACAAAAGTGCGCGTACACGCGATTGGCCTATGTACGTGTATTTCAGGGGTGCGCGGGCACTTACACACGCGAGTACATCAGCGCACGTGTATTCCGGGGTGCGCAGGAATTTCCACACGCTATTGGCCTGGGTACTGGATTTCAGGGGTGCGCGGGAAGTTTCACACGCTCGCCTACAACACGCGCAAAGAAACACGTACGCCAGTAGTAAGCAGGCATACGTCGACCCGCGAAGCATAAATTTGGGCACAAAAAACTAACAAGCTCAGACGCCAGGATGAATATACCGTTCCTAGCAGCAGTGGCCGTGGGCTACCAAAGGAGGAGGAGGAGGATAGTCAGGGTCAGAATTTTCACACCCAGAACCAGCCTTTTCGGGATGCCTGATGACCAGGTGTATGGGAGGTACAGGTTTCCACCACACATAATACTGGACCTGGTGAGTGAGTGGGAGGATGACCTCACATCACCCACCCTGTGCTCCCAAGCACTCAGCCCCCTGGAGAAGGTCCTCAATGTACTGCACTTCTTAGCCACTGGATCATTTCAGCGGACAAGTGCCATAGTGGGTGGGGTGTCACAGGCCACGCAGTCACGCTGCCTACACCAGGTCATGAACATTATCACTGCACGCCCATCAGTTCGCAGGCACATATACCTGCCCAGAACACCTGCAGAAAGGCATGCTGCCGCCCTGGATTTTTACGGTGTGGCACGATTCCCCAAAGTGCTAGGTGCCATCGACTGCACCCATGTGGCTCTACGTTCCGCCAGGGCATCTGAGCACATCTATAGGAACCGCAAGCACTGGCATTCCATCAACGTGCAGGTAGTATGTAATGCCAAGGGAATCATCACCTCAGTATATGCCAACTATCCCGGGTCCACCCACGACAGCTTCATTTACCGAATGTCCACCCTAAGCCGGGACCTAGAAGCTGGGCGGCATGGCGATACATGGCTGCTTGGTGAGTATGAATGCCACTGCACATGCATGCATGTCAAATACTGAGCAAGGTCACAACCCCACCAATGATACCCATCACCACCTCCACAGGGGACAGTGCCTACCCTCTCAGCCCCCACATGATGACGCCAATTCGGAACCCCACCACGCCACCCGAGGTAAGATATAACACAGCCCATATTGCAACTCGGGGCATAGTGGAGCGCACATTCGGAGTGCTTAAGTCACGCTTTCGCTCCCTTGACCGTTCTGGCGGGAAGCTGTTATACGCTCCCCCAGTAGTGTGCAGGATCATAGTGGCAGCATGTGTCCTGCACAACGTTGCAACACACCGGGGCCTGGCCGTGGACATGGTGGTGCCCCCACATCCCCAACCACATGCACGCCCGCTGCGCATGGGAGGGGAAAGGGCACGGGGGGAGGCAGCCCGTACAAAGCTAGTGGCTAATTACTTCACATAGAAGTCACACCCCTGTGGAGTGCACACTGCCCTGGCACATACCATCTGACAATCAATGATGACTCAACCTGACAATGATCCTGAATGTCTGGAGAATCAACCGTCAAAACCATATCAGCCTGAGATTGTTCACCTGGAAGTGTTACAATGTGTGCATCCCTACCTACACAGACACCACCAATGCAGTTTCGTGAAAAAACACATTCATGCAGCTAAAATGAATACCCACTTGCAAAATGCAACATGAGGACAGTGCCATGTCACCCAACCCATCCCCAGCACTGCCACACGACACACCATGCCATGTCATGCTATGTGCGGGTAAACAAAGTAATCCCCACAACATGACACAAGTGTCACAAAGTACAGTGTCCCTAATTGAAACTCACGACACCTGAAATGCTCACAGTAATGCAGGACCAACAACACACTTGAGCAGGTATTTAGCAATAACACTTATCAGCTACTGACCCTCACAACTACCATTAACATGACATTACGAATGTAAGGAATTAGTAGTCTCACCACCTGGAAATGCCTGCACTCCCACCACTTCCAACTGCACAGTGTTGCCGCCATGTAGAGTTGTAGGTGCACTGCTGCCAACATGGACTCCATCTCCAAAGTAGAGGGCCTTGTGTAGACATGAGGAAAGGACCTGCAAATTAGGAGGTAGACATGGATGATGAGTTACACATCTATGCAACATGCAGTGTACAACACAACAGCAATATGCACTAGGAATGTATACACAGTATTGACTAGACTACCCACACATGTAGTGGGAGTCCAATGTCACCATGTACGTCAATGTCCCTTGGGCACACCCTTTGCAAGCCCATGGAAACGGAAAGCAGGAGGGGTGTGTGTGACAAAAACCCAAGCATCTGAACCAAATACATGACAAGCCTGCATGTGCCCAGCCACAATGCAGCGTATGCCCACGGGAGCCACACAAGGCAACACACTGTCCCCAAAAAAAAAAAAAAAAAAAAATCAAAAATGGCCATTAATGGGCCCGGGGGGGGGGGGGTTGAGGAGGCCACCCAGGAGGTCCGAGGACAGGGTGCACACCAAAACCCACCTGTGTGGATCTTGCGAAAAAAAAACACCTCCATGGGCTCATAGCCCATACGGCTACCCTATTGTGGGAGTATAACTGCTGTCGCTATTCTCACCCTGTGCAGCTGCATCCGGAGGTGGTGGCACTATGGGAGGCAGCCCACGCAAGGCCCTAGTCTGTTCCTCCATGGCTGCAAGCATGCAGGTGTGGTAGGTCTCGTTCTGGAGGATGAGTGTGCGGAGGTCCCCATGCAACAACTCACGGGATGCCCGGACATCCGCCCTAGTTGCCTGCATCTCAGCTGAGAGCGTACGGGTGAGACGCTCCAGCTGCTGTTCTGTCCTTCGGTTTGTTGAAGCCTCAACCTCAACAAGAGTCATCCTGAGGTGAAGGAGTTCCAGCCTCAGGGCTTCCCTGTGGCCCTGGGACTCTATGGAGATGGCTTCCTGCAGAGTCGCCAGTGCCGCCCGCCTGTCCCTGTTGGACGCCAACATGTCCTCCCTGTGTGACTGGCAGATGGAGTCGGTTGCCTGCTGTAGTCGCTCCATCAGCCTTTCGGGGGGGACAGTGGAAGTGGCCACCCTATCCATGGCCTGAGCCATCATCTCTGATGATGCTGCCTGTTGGGTTGCCATACCGTAAATGGATTGCTCCCATGCGGTATTGCCAGGTGGCGTACGGCCACCACGTCGGCGGGCACCACACCTGTCTGGGGCAAGGCGAACTGGGCCTTGCTGTGCCGGCACTGCCTGAGGCTGCAGGACTGCATTCCCCCTCTGATCTGCTGGCCCAGGAACAGGATCAGATGTCGCGGAGTGTGACTCTGCATCCGTAACCACCAAAGGCGTAGCTGCCAACACTGACATCCCCATTGAGGGTTCTGACCCTGGTGCAGGTGGGTCGGACAGAACAGAATCCCTCCAAGGAACACTCACCTGTCACCTGCGACGGCACGTAGGTCTCATCATCCGAATCAACACCTGAGTACAGCTCGGGGGAGGTGCAGCCAGAGACACCCCTTGAGAGCACGACCTGCAGCAGTTGTGGGTTCTCACCCACCACCACACCACGTCCCTCACTGGTGGTCGGTCGGCCCTCAGACCCTTCCTGGGTCTGCACCATCTCCACAACCCCAGCAGTATCAGGTGTGTCTTCCCCTGCAAAGACATAAAAGAAAACAAATGGAAACAGGCATTAGCACCATGGCACACAATGAGGGCTGAGAAGCTACAGAACCAGTACTTGATTGACACATGTCCCACATGACTAAAACCCTCCCATGCATGCACCCTCGCTGCGTATGAAAGGGAGGCAAATGGCACACATTGATGACACCAAGATGGAAGATGAACACATTTGCTGCATGCTGCCTAGCAGTGGCATCACACATTGGCCTGTGATTGCCAGGTGCAATACACATGCCATCACACAGATGGCATGTACCATTGCTATTGAGTGAAGATGGAGAGGAGGGCAGCACTTATTCATTCAGTCCAGTTCCCTCATGTAATAGCTTTTCTAATTCAAACAGGTCTGATTTTTCACCTGGAGCTGCCAGTCCAAAATGGTCCGATTGCACAGGGACATGTCTAAACAAATGATATCCAGGTAACAAAGTCACTCCACTTTACCATAGCCATGTCAGACATGTGACTAGAGGAATGAGAAATGCCTAGTAAAAGTGGTGGAATGCAAAAAATCTGCCTGAATGAACAGAGAAAAATAAGCAACAATGTTGTGGCAAGGTGACACTTCAAGGGCAACTGGCGTGCTGTTGGGCTAGATGTCTACTGTTGGCAGAAGGGATACTGCTATGGCCAAATGCTGCTGCGCAGAATGTATTGCATGAAGCACATGGGTGACCCAAACAACTCAGGCGCACACACCCTCACCTGGCACACAAACAGAAGCCCTCACACACACACCATGCACATGGATGACACACAC
The DNA here is from genome assembly GCF_040938575.1 of Ambystoma mexicanum. NCBI lineage: Eukaryota > Metazoa > Chordata > Amphibia > Caudata > Ambystomatidae > Ambystoma > Ambystoma mexicanum. The sequence goes on along the minus strand of NC_090921.1, from coordinate 849,708,448 downwards.
ATGCATGTGCACTCACTGGACAATGCCTCATAATCAGGCAGATCTCCCACACATGCATGTGCACTCACCGCAATGCCTCATAATCAGGCAGATCTCCCACGCCTTGGATCTGTTCCTCCATGACGTAGGTCCCAGCAACTGACTCATGTAGAGTGAGTTCCATGTCTTCTACTGGAGACCCACCTCCAGTCACTAGAGTTGCGGCATGACTTGAGGCCAGCTTATTCTTTGCCCTGCGCTTTAGGTAATTCCAGCGCTTATAGCAATCATTGGCTGTGCGCCTCACGATTCCAAGGGCACTTACGATGTCCGCAACGGTCTGCCAGTGTGCCTGGCATTGTGCAGGTGTGGTCTTGGATCCTGCAACAATGACCATCTCGTTATCATGTGCGGACACATACTCGACAAGTGCATTCAGTTCGGCATCCGTGAAGCTGGGCTTCCTCGACGGGCCGGACTGTGTAGCCGTGTCTGGGGCATCAGCCTGTGCCGGACGAGCACTTTTCCTCTTCCGCTTGGAAGGTGGTGGTGATCCTGAGTGTCCTACGCCGCTCTGGACACTAGGGGCAGGAGCCCTGGTGGACTCTGTATCAGGAGTGTGGGATTGCACACTCAGCATGGGAGTTGGTGCAGGCATTGGCTCAAGTGTAATGGTGTCAGGGGGAATGTCAGCAGGATGGACTAGGACCGACACTGTCCTGGCTGGGTGTGTGAGAGCTGGGGTGGATGGAGCTGCAGCTGCCCCTGCAGCCTCTCCACCCTGCCTACTTGGGGCAGCAGATGACCTTGCTGCCCCTGATCCACGTGGCCTGATGACATCAACGTGCACCAGCGCACGTGTCATAGGCCTGCTGACCTGGAAGTCAGCCATGGAGTCAGCCAGGTCTGGTGCCACAATGGGCTGGTCCAACAAGGGCTGAGCATGGATGGTGTCAGCCACATCACCCTCAACCAGGGGGGTTGGGGGGGGGATTATGGGTGCCCTTGACTGGTCCTCCACACATGGGGGGACAGGGTCACCCTGCAAGTAACAACCACGTCCCCTACCGGATCCACCACGGCCACCACTTGTGGCTCGTCCACCTTTGCCACCCTTATGGATTCCTCGCCTCCCAACCATGGCACTGATGTTAATGTGCGTATGGGAGTGCTGTAAACTATTGTCCTGGGCAATTGGGGGTCAAAGGGGTAGGGTACGAGATGGTAATCGTACCCTAGTGCTCTAGCAAGGCTGAATGTGACCCCTGGGGAAAGATGACGGGTCACGCAATGCACAGGAAGCCCAAAAAAGGGAGATAACGTGCACGCAACCCCTCCTAGACCACGTGTGCGGAAAAAAAACCTGCACTACGCTGTGGCACCCAGTAACACAAGAATGAACGTATGCGTGTCACACGCAGCCTAGAATGACCTCTGAAGGGGTAGGCTACACACGGGGCAAGCACAGATGTTAGATACGTGCGTGACTCACCGTTTGCCAGGAAAAAGAGCGTGAAAAAGAAGCGCGTGTGCGCGTTGGCAACACCCCCGCCAAAAGAAGAATTGTACGCTGTCTGAGGAGACAGGACAACAGTAGAAGGGAACGCTGTTTGAGGGAACAGGCCCAGGAAAACCAGAAAAAGAGAAAAAAGAGAAAAAGCTGTCAGAGGTAACAGGGAGTACGAACCTGAAACGCCGTGAAGTAAATCGCGTGTGAAACGACAAGAAGTACAGATTTCACCCACTCGCTCTCCACGAAAAGCACGTACAAGGAAATGGTGTTCTAAATGTACCTTTTATGCAGGCCCACACGTCCAGCGTCACTTCCGCGTGTACGCGCTAGGGCCATTTCCACCAATTACACACTTTGTCACTTCCGCGTGTACGCGCTAGGGCCATTTCCACCAATTACACGCTTTGTCACTTCCGCGTGTACGCGCTAAGGCCATTTCCACCAATTGCACGCTTTGACACTCGGACGTGTCTTTCATTTTTTTAACACGCAACATTTCAAACGTGTGCCATATTCAACGTGCACGTGACTTCATAGACGCACATACGCTGTTGGCCTTTGGGCCAATGAATGTACAGACGTGTGCTGACGCGCTTACGCGCTAAGGGCCTTTCCTCGAATTACACGCAGACGTGCTGGATTTTCACGTGCAAAATCACTCCGTATCAAGCTGGCCACGCGTTCACACACGGAAGACCACGCTCCTGCCCAGAAGGCCGAATTACTGCCCCCCAGAGCCCTGAGCATGCTCCCACCTGCCATCTGCTGCTGCCTGACTGCCTGCTGCCCACGTGCCCTGCCATTTGCTGCCTGCACATCAGCCAGGGGTGCTGTTGCTGTGACCACCCCTGCTGGAACCGAAGACTCCCGACTGCTTTTCCATCGCCCCACAGCCCAGCCCCAGGACCCTGTTGCCCACCCACTCCTGCCTCTGGGGTTGCCATGTCGGGCACTGCAACATCTGGCACCAGTGGCAACCCCCGGCCAAGGAGGCAGAGGGGCACCAGCTTCACTGCCATCGAAGTTGGTGTCCTGGTGGAGCATGTCCTGGGGCAGTATGATGCCCTCTTCGGAAGGTTGCGCGCCGACAAGGAAGGACGGACTCGGATCTGGATGGACATCGTGACTGCCATCAACGCGGAGGAGGTGGCAGTCCGCGACTACGAACGTGTCAGGAAGCGCTGGGAGGACTTCAGGTCCAGGACCCTCAACAAGGCCCGGTGCCTCCTGAAGGCAGCGGATGCTAAGGGGCACCGGGGCCACTTGTCGGAAGATCAGATGAGGGTCCTGGAACGCATATCCCCAGCGCTCCACGTCCAGGTCCTTGAGAGGCAGACCCGTCTGGAGTCGAGCGGTAATTGTAAATGCATACTGATTGTAAGCTGTGCGTGTGGTGTGCCAGGAGTGTGCAGGTTGAACATGTATTTTTATGTGGGCAAGTAGGGGGGGTGTACAGGGCCGTGAGGGTGACACATGCGAGGGGTCTCATGTGTGACACATGGATGGTGCTTGTGTGTGTGGGCTTGCATGGCACAGGATGTGGAGGAATGATTGTCAGGTGTGACATGGATGTCGATTGGAACACTGCGACAGTTGGCGGAGGTGTACACATGCATGCAAGTTTGGTGGTGTGTGTGCATGTGTAGTGTACTCTCTATGTTGCATGTGATGTGTGGATGACCTTTGGCTGCTCATGCTGTTGTATGTGAATGGATGGTGCTGGCTGTTGCAATATGGCTGTGGTATGGCTCATGTGTGCAAGTTGAAATGACATGTGTGTTGGGGATTGTGATGCCATGTCTGAGGTTTACCAATGCCACTCATGTATGACTGTCATGTGTGTATGAGTCCATTGTACAGTGCCCTGATGCCTGTGTTTTCTTTCTCCCTGTCTGCAGCGTCAACTGATGAAGAGGGCGGAGAAGGTGCTGTGGAGCACAGCGGCAGGGGTCGCACCACCAGCCGGAGACGCAAGGCCCGGATCCCCTCCCAGGTTCTGATCTCGTCGGGGAGTGAGGAGTCCGGTGCCGTGTCCCAGGCCGCAGCTGCCGAGGGGAGGTCCAAGAGGCGGAGGTTGGAGTTGGACTCCTCGGCAGCAGAAGGGGCAGCTGGGACCCCACAGGGCCCAACGGAGGAAGATGGCACTGAGTCATCCAGGTTGGTGGGGGGTTTGGAGGAGGAGGAGGCCGTGCAAGCGACAGAGGCGGGGTCTGGTGGTGGGGATTCCACTGGTGCTAGTGGTGCAGTGCAGGATCAGGGACAGGAGGCAGCACAGGCCGCCGCGGAGGTGCCTGTGTGCAATCCTGTCCCTGCTCCTTTCACTGCATCATCTTGCACCAGCGGGGATGCCTACCTCCAGACCCATTCTCAGGGAGGGGATTCGCTTACAACACCTGGCCTTCCTCTCCCTGTGGATGTGGCTATCCTGCACCAGGTTGAGCCTGTCCAGGGTGGGGTGGCGTTGCGTCAACGGGCCATGCGAGCTGACCTGCAGTCTTTTCATGATGAGTGTGCACGTCTTCTCGCATGGCTCGTTGACCGCGTTGACCCACTGGGACAGCTCACCAGGGCTGGATTCCTCCATTTCCTGGACCTTGTCCCGTCCCCCTCCTCCACGGAACCCCCTATGCCCCAGTCGTCCTCCATGCCATCTTCCCACCCATGTGTCACCTGGGTGCCCTGTGGAGCTGCCTCCGACCGTGCGGCCAGGCTGGTGGACAACAGATCCCTGCCACAGTCGGGAGTCGGACGTCCAGCAGGGGTGGCCACATCAACGACTGCACCCCAGCTGGAGGAGGATGTGCAGGCACCATCGGACAGGGCACATGGACAGCAGCAGCTGCAGCAGCAGGAGGCTGTAGGTGGGAGCCACGATAGCTCGGGGGCTTCAACATCGGAGGGGCAGGCATCGGCCGGAGGGCAGGAGGACCCTGGACGGGAAGTGTCTTCCGTGTGGCAGTGGTTGGGCCACACCATAGATGCGGAGCGGCGGCGGGCGGAAGAGGCGCGGCTCACGATGGTCAGGGCGGAGAACTCCATGCGGAGGGCCCTGAGGCGGGCCGAGTGCCTCGAGGCAATCCGCAGGGAGTTGGAGGTGAACATGTCGGCGTCCCTGCGGACCCTCGGGGCCATGGAACAGGACCGCCTCCGGGACATAGACGAGGAGTTTGATGATGCCTTGGCCCGGAACACCACTAAGTGAGCCGCTGGACTGGCCCGCCGCCATTGTATATAGTTATTTAGTGATAGGTTTCCTTTATAGTTTATTTTTATTTGGAGTCGACGGACACTGCTCCACCTTTTGTATATAGTTCCATTTTAGGTTTTTAGGTTTTGATTTTTTCATTCTTCAATGTGTGGTTTCATCTCATTGTGAGTGGGGGCCTGGTGGAGGCTGCCCCCCAGTGCTGGGGGGTGGGGGTGGTGGTAGACATGGGTGGGAGCCTGGTGGGGGCTGCCCCACAGTGCTGGGGGGTGGGGGTGATAGGGGACATGAGTGGGGGCCTGGTGGAGGCTGCCCATGGTGGCTGGGGGGTGGGGGTGGTGGGAGACATGGGTGGGGGCCTGGTGGAGGGTGCCCCACACTGCTGGGGGGGGCATTGGGGGGGTGGGAGACATGAGTGGGGGCCTGGTGGAGGCTGCCCCTGCACTGCTGGGGGTGGGGGTGGTGGTAGACATGGGTGGGAGCATGGTGGAGGGTGCCCCACAGTGCTGGGGGGTGGGGTGGGTGGGAGACATGAGTGGGGGCCTGGTGGAGGCTGCCCATGGTGGCTGGGGGGTGGTGGTGGTGGGAGACATGGGTGGGGGCCTGGTGGAGGCTGCCCCTGCACTGCTGGGGGGTGGGGGTGGGTGGGGTGGGAGACATGAGTGGGGGCCTGGTGGGGGCTGCCCATGGGGGGTGGGGGGTGGGGGTGGTGGTAGACATGGGTGGAAGCCTGGTGGGGGCTGCCCATGGTGGCTGGGGGGTGGGGGTGGTGGGAGACATGAGTGGGGGCCTGGTGGAGGCTGCCCCACAGTGCTGGGGGGTGGGGGTGGTGGTAGACATGGGTGGGAGCCTGGTGGGGGCTGCCCCACAGTGCTGGGGGGTGGGGGTGATAGGGGACATGAGTGGGGGCCTGGTGGAGGCTGCCCCTGCACTGCTGGGGGTTGGGGGTGGTGGTAGACATGGGTGGGAGCCTGGTGGGGGCTGCCCATGGGGGGTGGGGGGTGGGGGTGGGTGGAAGACATGAGTGGGGGCCTGGTGGAGGCTGCCCCTGCACTGCTGGGGGGTGGGGGTGGGTGGGAGACATGAGTGGGGGGCCTGGTGGGGGCTGCCCATGGTGGCTGGGGGGTGGGGGTGGTGGTAGACATGGGTGGGAGCCTGGTGGAGGGTGCCCCACAGTGCTGGGGAGTGGGGTGGGTGGGAGACATGAGTGGGGGCCTGGTGGAGGCTGCTCATGGTGGCTGGGGGGTGGGGGTGGTGGTAGACATGGGTGGGGGCCTGGTGGAGGGTGCCCCACAGTGCTGGGGAGTGGGGTGGGTGGGAGACATGAGTGGGGGCCTGGTGGAGGCTGCCCATGGTGGCTGGGGGGTGGGGGTGGTGGGAGACATGGGTGGGGGCCTGGTGGAGGGTGCCCCACACTGCTGGGGGGGGTGGGAGACATGAGTGGGGGCCTGGTGGAGGCTGCCCCTGCACTGCTGGGGGGTGGGGGTGGTGGTAGACATGGGTGGGAGCCTGGTGGGGGCTGCCCATGGTGGCTGGGGGGTGGGGGTGGTGGGAGACATGAGTGGGGGCCTGCAGGTGTGCAGGGTAGTCCCCTGTTTTGTGGGCTGCCTGCAGGGGCCGTGGAGGGTGTACAGGGAACACCTGTGAGGACCCACCCAGCCTAATTGCGTGTGTAACTTCCCGCGCACCCCTGTAATACACGTACCCAGCCAAATCGCGTGTGATAATTCCTGCGTACCCCTGTAATACACGTACCCTGGCTAATCGCGTGTAAAACTTCATGCGTACCCCTGTCATACACGTACCCAGCCAAATCGTTTGTGATAATTCCCGCGTACCCCTGTAATACACGTACCCTGGCTAATCGCATGTAAAACTTCACGCGTACCCCTGTCATACACGTACCCTGGCTAATCGCGTGTAAAACTTCCCGCGTACCCCTGTAATACACTTACCCTGGCTAATCGCATGTAAAACTTTCCGCCTACCCCTGATATGAACGTTACCCGCTTTGCGTTCCTTGTTTGGCAGCCCTGTAAACTGGTCCAGGGTTAGCGCAGCCCTTTGCGATGATTTAGCGATTTTGATGGCTTTTCCTTGCGCGAGTGCGTTCTTGGGGGCGTTACTGGCGCTGCTGCAGGGTCGCTGCGATATTCTGCGCCACGGCTGGTTTGGGAGCCTAAAATCCATGAATACGCTGTGCGCGGAAATCGGTTTTGGCGCATGCGCCTGGCGCAGACAATCGCACGCGGACACTCTGCGCCAGCCGCTTGCGACACTTTTCTGCTAAATACTATGAATTACCCTGTGAGTCTCTTGCAAATGCAATTTATTCATTGTATAAGCGCCTAATAAATGCCCAATAAATAAATACATACATAAATAAATAGCGCTCTGTCGTAACCTCCCTCAGCACCCATTCACATGCCTGACCTCTTTGGTTTCATACTGGAGCTTAGCCAGTGCACCTAATTCCTAAGGTTGGCCAAATGCTCACACAAACTTTAAGCCTTTTCTGAGAATGCTCCCATACCACAATTTCAGTCCCAGAGGGCGTTCCTACAAAAAAAGTGTCAAGACGATTCACATGGGTAAAGGACTACATAAATGACAACTACTACTACTACTTATAGCCTCAAAGTCATAGAGGCCACAGTCTACTTGGGACAGATTGACATTTGATAAGGGTGAATCCTTGGATTTATTAAGATTTTATTAAAATACATAAATGATGCGGGTAATTCCATCTCAGAAACAGTCATCTGCTAATCAGATCTCCCTTTCACAAGCTCCATGCCAAAAAATGCTCTACCAGTGGTACAAAACAGTTTCAGAAGACACAAGTACCCATTTGACAGCTGCACCGACAGTCACATCTCTAAAGCATGGGGGTGCATTTGAGACATGCACCCCTGTACCAAAACCCCATAATTCTGATTGGACTGCCCTGGTGTCAGATACATCTTTAAATGTAATCCATACTTAAGTTTTGGCTTGGTGGAGGGCATTTCTAATAATTATTGCAGCCCAGCAATTTGATATCATTCATGTGTCAGCCTGTTGAGCCCACATCCGCTGTGAAAGGATTATGTGTATTCTCCCCAGCTAGGGCTTGATCCTATTGAGAAGGGAATGGGGCGGGGTAAGTGTCAGTAGATTGCGTTCTTTTCAGCTGGAAGAAGGTTCCAACATCTTTATTTTAGCTGCATCTATGTTACCTTACTGCCTCTTCCACTTCCATGCACTAAGAACACAGATTGGACCCCTAAAGCAGGCTAGATTTATTCCAGTCACCTTTGGGATTTTGCCATTAACAGAAGGGATCTCCCACTCATTCTTTGATTCACATTTGGACAAACATAAAGAAGAATTTATTGAAACTCTGTTTGGAGAGTTGATTTCTCGATAGTCCTCCACCAGTGAAGTGAGCCTGACAGTCCAAGGCAAAGGTGTGTCCTGTCCCTAACCATCTCCAGGGGCCGTCAGGGTTGAACGGTGTTGGGACAATGCCTGCCTTTCTGCCAACCAAAACTGCACCCAGGACTTCACTGTGTTGAGGGACATCTGCCGTTTTGGGCCATCCTCCCCTGTTTGTAGGACAACAAGAACAAGGACTAATTAATATCCTTGAGTCCCTGGATTGAAACTATCACTAACCCAGAGTCAAAGCATCTGGGATCCATGATTTGTCACCATTGAACCAAGATGAACCATGATTCAAACCCATTTGACATAATCGAGCCATCAGTACCTTCACCCGCTCTTCAAACGAAGTAACTGCATATTCAAACCTGTTCACCTCCATGATGCACTAAATGAGGGCATTGTTGCTCTGGCTCGAACTTGAAGCTCATCATTGCACCTGCTAGCTTTGAACTGCCTCTTTAAACCACCAGCATTTTTGGTGCCTATCTTTATTGACAATCGACTACACCCTGGGGGATCTTTCAAACTGCAACCTTTGAACTCTGCACTGTATCTGCTCGACTTGAACTATCCAGTCATCATTCTCTTCACCATTGAACTGACTTAGGTGGCCCTCATGATCCACACTTCCTCAAGCACTGCTTTTGAACTGTATGAGCTCTGTTCGAATTCTGCTCAACATCGGCTCCCCGTCTAGAATCATGCGAATTCTTGTAAGAGGATTCAATTCAACACTACAGCTAAGTCAATGCCTAGTCTGGGATACTGAATGGAAACCCTTATTGATATATCTTTATGTCCAGTTCATGCGTTCTGGATGACTACCCCTATATAACACCCCTCTCTTGGAATCCCCCTGACCCCACTGAGCCAAGAAGTAGTTCTGTTTTGCAAGTTAAAAGGTTTATTTGAGAATTTAAACAATATATATATATATATATCACACTTTATAATAAATTAATAATTGAATATCACTCAATCTGATATGATAAAGATTAACAACGGAGAATCTGGCACTAGCCCACTTCTTTATAATCACTAAGGAGTTGACATGAAATGGATAAGGTAGCACACTGGTAAATAGGGACAGAAGAATAATGTGGTAGAGAATGCTTTATAGGGTTCAAGGAAATGCAAGGTTGAATGTATGAAATGCAGTATAGAAGATAAACTGATATGGTTTCACAAAAGACAAGGTAATCACTTTCCCTTTGTGGCAATTCACCCCCCTATACAATGTAAGGAGATGGAAGGAAGAGCACACGGTTCAGGTATACAATCACAATGTAATACAGAGTTCCAGTTTCCCAGCAAGCTTAGAGGAGAATAGATATGAGTTTTACACAGGCTCAAAATGCTTTAAAATGTGATAGCAATATATTGGAAAATGTGCTAAAATGATTTTAATTCCCTCTGGAGGTTCAGGTTGAGGATTAGTTGGGTTAAATAAGTTCAGGCTTACTTTAGCAATGTTCTAGGAATGATTGGCAGGTTAAACGAATTTTTGGCAAATGAAAGCAAGGAAGCTGCTGTTTTCACACGTGGAGAAATTTGCAAATCGCGGTAAAATTCCTGAGTGCGTTTTTCGCGATTGCGGCAAAAGTATAGGGAATAGGAATGCGGTTCTAGGTTCGTTGAAAAGCCAAGATTCCCAGCTTTCAGATGAAAGTTACTGCAAGTCTCTAAGACAGACGGTCACGGAGATATGAGCGATATGGTAAAGGTCGTTTTTCAGATTTGAAATTTTAAAAGTTCAAAGTGACAAGTTACAGCTAGCAACTAGAAATGACAGGTGACAGCTTTTCAAATGACAGATGACAGTTAGGAGACAGTTCTGGTTAGATTAAAATAGATTGAATTATATTATTTTAACTAAGAGATTGGTTCTGCACAGTTCTGCTAGGTACTCACAATATATTTAGAAATAGAATGGGCCCCGCCACGGATCTGGTCAGGTTTTCTTCACTCGCCACGGACGTCTCTGCGCACAGCGGTCTGGGTCAGCTCTCTAGTTCTGCGAACAGCGGTCTGGGTCAGCTCTGCTCTGCCTCTGGTTCTGGATACTGCTCTGCTTTCTCTGGGTACAGCACTGCTTCTGGATCTTTCTGCACAGCTTTCTCTGGACCCAGCGCTGATCTGCACGGCTCCTGGATGCTGCTATCGCTGTTAGGTTTGCTGGATGCTGAGGCCCACTGAGAAGAGTTCTCAGTTTGTGGGTTTAGGCCCTTGCTTTGAGTTCTGAATCAAGTTCTTTGGAGTTTTAAAGTCTAAGTGTTGAATCTAGTATCTTCTGGATGTTGTGTGGTCCGGCAGAGCGCATTGCAGCAAATGGAATTGAATGTCCCTATCTGTCCTGACTGTCTGCTTTTATGTGTTTTGAAAGTGGGTGTGTGTGAAGCATCACTAGCCAGCCCCTCTCTCAACTGCCCATTGTCCCAATGCTCCCCTCTCCCATGATTGGGGAAGGAACTGTGAGTCAGAGTGATGCTGTAGGTTTTATGGGTCAGAGGATCCTCCCCTGGTCAGTTTGCCCACAAAATCTATATTTGATCAAAATGCACACTTCATAGATACACAGTGGTTCGAACATACATGCACCCATCATGCATTTACTGATGGTAGCCCCTGTTCAAACTCTGCTCTTCCTGGGGGCTTGCATTCAGAAATGACAATATTTTGTGCTTTTTAGTGGTTTTGCAACATCAGATTTTTTTCCAGATTTGTACACATGTACACGGCCTGTCCATACATACTCCAGTAAATTAACATGTCTCTAGCTTAAACACAGAGTCTGTAGTATACATAAATGCAGGGTTTTGCCCCAGAACATCACACAAATTGGAGTTTGGGCTTGAATTGAAGGTACATTTTTTAAATTAAGGCTCTCAAAGTTATACATTTCTGTCATTTCATTACAAAGAGTTATCAGTGTTTCTGTAAAATATATATTTTGCTTTCAATTCAGTTCTCAGGGTGTTGGAGTCCGCCTCCAAGACTTGGGTGGGTCAGTCACATGTGTCTTCTGGCAATCAGGCCTTTGTTGACAGGAAACAGTCAAAATCAACATATCCTATTCAATTGCAAGAGCCTATTGTGTGGTCTCCAGGAGGCTCCCAGCCAGTCTGCCTTCTATCAATCAAGAGGTCATGTGAGATTCTAACTCCTGGTGTGAATCTCTGGAGGTGAGAGGGTTTCCCAGGCTTCAGGCCTCTGGGAACAGCAGGTGGCTAATTTTTAATTAAAATGCAGCCTTTGAAGTCAGCTGAGTCTAATCCCTTTGTCAGCAACTGCACTCAGTTCTCCTGTCAGAGTTTAGACCGCTAGCGCCGCCTTGAGGATTTTGTTGGTACTGCATGCAATTTTGGGATCTTTCTTGGATTAATGCATTCCAAACAGGAATGGTTCTTACATGGTAGTAAATAATCCTTGCTTAACATTGTTTTGATGGGGCTCCTTACAGTAAGATGGTTATGTGGAACCCCACAAAAGGGTTGAATCTTTAAAGTGGTCCAATGAGCCACGATTTCAGCAACTTTTTGACATCAGTAACAGTGGATTTTGTTAACAAAGATCTTTCTTTGCACTGGTGGGTGGCAAGTTAGGTAACCATTTTGGTGTGGGCACAAACTGCATGGTTCTCCTGGATTCTGGGGCACTTGTGGGCTTTTTGGCCATCTTGGATTTTCTAAGCCCACAGCACCAAATGTTGCAGCATGATAGCTCAAACGTGGGTCAGGACACCCAACAGATCCCCCCACGTGACTGCCCTTTGAATTTGAGTCGATGGGGAGTCGGGTGCACAAGGGTTTTGACCCACGCACTGGTCTGTCCGCATAATCTTCTTCCAATTCTGCAAATGGCACAGTTCAGCATCTTTTCCTCCATCCAGTACTGATCGATCGGTTCTCCTCGCCGGTCCTGATGGGAATATTGGGCGGTACCCTGGGCCCCCCGCGTCTCTGCTCCCGGTCTCCGGATCGTCCTCCTTGGCCAGTCTCGAGGTTTTCTTTCTCCTAGGATGACAAAGGAAGAGCGGCAATACCTATTCATAGACATTTTTCCCCCACCATTGATATAGTGGGGTGGCATATAAATTTATAGTCAAAACATATGGACATGCACATTTCTTTTTGCATTCAAAAACGAAAACACCCACATTGAGAAACTCAGAATTTGATAGGCGATATGTAGGATATTTTAAGTTAGAACTGAATTAATCTGAGACAGTACCCTCTAGGATTCCAGAGGATTCCTCCAGTTGTTGCAGAGTGTGCCTGGGATGGCAACACTTCAACTGGTTTATGTGGACCCACTTGTCTTCCCCCTCTGCCAAACCGCCTTTAGGGATGCGGATCTTGTAGGCCACAGGGGAGATTTTGTCTATAATCTCAAAGGGTCCCTTCCATGTAGGCAAACATTTTTGCTGTTTGGCCTGGTTCCTTTGGAAATTGTATAGATAGACCCGGTCCCCCACCTGATATTCCTTCCTGGAAGTTTTCAGGTCATAGTGGGTCTTCATACTCTCAGCTGATCTTTCTAGATTCCGCTGAGCATAAGCAAAAGCATGTTGAAGGTGTTTCCTTAAATTCTCCACATACTCATGAGTTGTGGAGGCATTTATCAGTGTCTGCACTTGGGTCCTGTAGAGCAAATGCTGAGGAAGCACCATCTTGCGTCCAGTCATCAACTCAAATGGTGACATTTTGGTTGCAGATGAAGGGGTAGATCTGATGGCCATTAGGACCAGAGGTAATCGGATATCCCAACTTGGCCCAGAATCTGCCACAAACTTCTTTAATATGCTCACAATGGTTCGGTTATATCTCTCTACTGCCCCAGAAGAAGCTGGCCGGTAAGCAATATGCAACTTCCTTTTGACCCCCAGTATCTCCCACATCTTTGTCATTACTTCACTGGTGAAGTGGCTACCCCTGTCTGACTCAATCCTTTGAGGTAGACCAAAACGGGAAAAGATGTGGTTAATCATCAGGGCAGCTGCTGTTTCTGCCTTGCAATTTGGGGCTGGGAGACATTCCACCCACTTGGTAAACAAGCATGTCACAGTCAACATGTACTTATTCCCCCTAGCAGAGCGAATCACGGGGCCTATAAAGTTGATTTGTAAATCTGACCATGGCAGTGTCATCCCCCTCTTTTGGAGAGGCGCACGGTGCGTGAGGGATGATGGCTGAAATTGTGCACACACAAGACACCCCTTCAAGTATTGGTCGAGGTCCTGCCCCATGTGTGGCCAGTATGCAACCTCTCTTAAGATTTCCAATGTTGTGTGAAACCCCCTATGACCGGCGGTGGCCGCATCATGGGCGTGACTTAACATCAGGCTTCGGAATGAGGTAGGAACCACCCACTGATCGTGGCCAGCTTTGGATTTCCTTACCAGCAAACCGTCTTGGATCCGGAACATTTTTGGACATTTCATCAACACTCTTAGGTCCTCTTTCCCAATATAATCGGTATCCGTCAGGGGAAAGTTCTCAGGGTCCTCAAGGTGTTGGTAAAACTTACCAATAATTGGATCCCCCTTCTGAGCGGTAATCAAATCAGCATCAGGGGTCTCCTTACTCCATTGTGCAATTGAAAGGTCGTTGTGAGCATTTGTCTGGGACCTAGTGATAGCAGTGACCTGGATTTCCCCCAACAGGGACTCAATCTCAATTAGATCCCCTTGGATGGCCCCGGTTTTGGCCAGCTGATCAGCTAAGTCATTTCCAGTTTTGTCTGGTCCCTCTACTTTGGAATGACCCTTGATCTTTTTCCAATAGATGGTCATCTCATTCGAGGTGACCAGATCATCAATGTTTTGGATCAACTTCCCATGTGTCAAGGGTTTGTTGTTAGCACATAACATGCCTCTGGCTTTCCAATTAACCAGGTGCTCCACGAACCCGTTCCGTACATAATCCGAATCTGTGATTATGACCAGTTCGTGGAGTTGATGCTGGACAGCAGTGAGGATGGCCTGATGCACAGCCATCAATTCTGCCACCTGACTACTTCGGGGACCAATTTTGTATCCAGCGGAGGGTTCTGGGGACTCATTCACCCATGCATTCCCTACGCCGGCCACCAGTTCTTTCTCCCCGTCGTTGTCAACATGGTAAGAGCATCCATCCACATATACAGTGGGCATTCCCTCACACTTGTCTTCTTCAAAGACTTTGTGGGGGGAATTAAGGTATGCCTCCATGTTGTCCTTTATTTTTAGACTTTCGTCCTCGAGACAGTTTTCTCTGGCACAATCATGCAAGTCAGCCAGACCTTGCGCGAGGGGACTCTTCTTGTTTTGGCCATATCTGACCTCCACAGGAAAGCCTTGCATTGACAGAATCCAGGAAGTAATTCGGGAATTACTCACATTTCCGGCCCGGATTCTGTCACTTTGGAGATATTGCAGAGGCTGGTGTGGAGTCTCCACTATGATGTGTTCCCCCTGGATAAACGGGCGGTAATTCTTCAATGCCCACACCGTTGCCAGGAGTGCCTTCTCACAATCGTTGAATTTTTTCTCCATAGAGGATAAAGTTTTGCTCGCATAGGAGATTACTTTATTGACCTTGTCATGCTTTTGGTATAATACTGCCGTCAAGCACGTATTAGTGAAACCCGTCTCCAGGAAGAACTCCTTGTTTCTGACAGGGTAAGCTAGGCAAGGCGCTTTTGAGAGGCTTCTTTTGAGTTGTTTTACTGCCTCGGCTTGTTCTGGACCCCATTCCCACTTGACCCCCCCTTCAGGAGATGAAGCAGGGGTCTGGTGATCTCTGCGTAGCCCTCATTGAACTTTCTGCTGTAATTAGTCAGTCCAAGGAGGCTCCTTAGTTCCCGCAGAGTTGTGGGGTCTTTCAGTTTCTGAAGTGCTTCCACTTTCTTTTCCTGGGGACAGAGACCCTGAGGAGTAATCTCATGCCCCAAGAAATTAACACGGGTTCTACACCACTGTGCTTTCTGAAAGGAAAGTTTTGCTCCGGCGGCCCTCAACTGCGTCAGAACATAACGGATCTCCGCTATGTGTTCCTCCACAGATGAACTTTTGATGAGGACATCATCTACATAAGCCAGGTTACCCCTCGCACCCAGGTCGGGCATGGCCTTATGTAGGAAAATATTGAACTCATTACCGGAGTTAAGGTATCCGAAGGGAGTCCGGGTCCATGTATACTGCTGGCCCCCAAAGGTAAAAGCCAGCTTGTATTGGTCCTCCCTACTGACCGGCACGGTCCAGTATCCATTGGTCAGGTCTATTGCAGTGAATACCTGTGACCCCTGGATCTGGGCCAGCCCTTGGTCAATGTAGGGCAGAGGCCATCGGGAAGTATGGACCCGTTTGTTGAGCTCCCTGAGGTCGGCACAGAGTCTCCGCTGGCCTTTTGGCTTCAATATTCCGAGCACTGGATTATTAAAGGTGCTGTGGACTGGACGGATTATTCCCCGGGACTCAAGGTTCTTAATTATTTCAGCAAGGGACTCCATTGATGCGAGAGGCAAGCGATATTGCTTCACAAACACAGGAGTCATGCCAGGGTCCGTGGGGATGGTTGTTCTGTGGATGTCAGTGCGACCACAGTCATATGAGTCTACCGCAAAGAGATCTTGGAAATCCAAGAAAACTTGTTTCAACTTTTGCTTTTGTTCCAGAGTCACACAGGCATCAGCTAGGTTGACTCTCTCTTCCACCATCTGCCTGAAGCCTGGAAAGACTTCTGGTTTGGCTATCTCCGCGGCCTCCTCCAGCTGGGTGGAGAAGTCCCTGGTCAGAGTGCTGATTTGGACCGGAGGCTTCAGGTGGGAAAGGCAGCCCTCATGGACCTGGAAAATCACCTCATCCCTCCTGAAGTCACAAGTCACATCTTCCTTAACATAGGGGCAGGAAGTGTACACCAGGAAGTTCCCCCCATGCCGGGTAAAAATCCTGTCTGGTGTTGTATTGTCCTCACTGTCACTGTCAACGCAGTCCTTGGGGATTGGCCCTAACAGTTCATTACCTAAATCAATGGAAAAATGTCGGTCATCAACCGCCATTCCAATAATGGTGCCTGCGGCTAGAGTAATACTCTTTAAGTCGCTGTTATCCACCTCTATTAGAATGGTGTCATGTTCTATGTTGACTACTGGTGTTGGGTTTACCCCTAACCCTTGCTGTTGGAGAGAAGCATTTAGATGTATGTAAGCATCAGGGTTTTGCAAATATTGTCCTCTTTTAGCTTTCACTTCCAGGGAGAATTGTTGGGTCCTTTCTGGGATGGTGACTTCCTCTTTGATCTGAATTTCAACTGCATAAGGTAGCAATTGAGCTGACCTAAATGCTTTTTCTGGATCATCAAAGCCCATGGGATTATCCGCTAATCGGGACCAGGCTTTGAAGTTTATTAGGTCCAAACTAATGGCAAAGCGATTGAGAATGTCACTGCCTAAGTAAAAGGCGGCAGGGACGTCTCGCACGACCCAACAATTGTGGACTATGCTCTTGTTGCCAATGGAGATTTTGAGCATACATCTGCTTGGCAGGAGATGTTTGGAATTAGGTGCTTCCAGGTCCATTTCCCATTTGTCTATCAGTTTGAAGGTGGGAATGGCTGGATCTTTTGGGAGTTGGCGAAACATGGCTTCGCTGATGAAGCTCTTACCATTGTTCACGCACACTCGAGCGAGAACAGAGTCCTTCCCATCATTTAACTGAACAGGGATGAACAACTGCTCTCCAATTTGCTGAATATCAGCTAGGCTCTGAGCTGAGTTCACATCTTTCTGGACTATAGGAGTGGGAGTTTCTGATTGTGGATTAGTAAAGAATTTCAGGGTGTTTCCTTCCAGTGTTGAAAACCACCTTAAACTGGAAGGAAGGTTGATTTTCAGAAATAGAGAGGACCCCCAATCACCAGTCTGTTGTCCTACTGCTATTACTGTCACGTCTGGAATTTGGTTGTTCTGGAAGTGAAATTCTACTTGGTCAGATTTTTGTTCAACCATGTGGCAGGTGCCGTTTAAACTAACATGGTTGACACTCTGTTTTAATTTTATTGGTAGGCTAGTCTGTGTCCAGAGGACCTTGTTTACGCAATCTATTAAGGGTGACAACCTCCTCAGGAGGTCATTCCCCAGTAAACAAGGGGTGCCCTCTGGAGTCACTACTATGACCTTGAGTTTCACCTTGTGTCGTCCGATCTTAATGTCCAAGTCTGCAGTCCCCTCAACGGGAATTTCCTTCCCGTCAAAGTTCTGCAGTTGTCCAGGAAGAGAGGTGAGAGGAATTTGGTAATTCTCTCCCCTTCCTGCATTCAGTTCGTCAAAGGCCCTTCTGGACAGAAGGGTAGCTTGAGATCCAGTGTCCACCAGTGCCAAAATTGTACCCTGCCCCTGTACTTGTACCGGGGCATAGTATCTTCCCTCCTTCTCCTCAAGGGGGCACAGATAATGCACATTTTTGGACAACTGGTGGGCTAACTTTCTGGTTTTGGACATCGGTAGCGAAGAGATTTGGGCAGAATTCTGTGGAGAGCCTTGGGAATCTGAAAGAAAAAATTGGCAACTGGAGATCAGAGCCATTGTGGGTTCCCCTGGCTCCGGTTCCGGGCCGCCCCCCCCTTTTTGGAGGCAGTCACCAGGATGGGTTTGAACCAGGGGATTTTCTTGCTGTTGGTTCTGGGATGAGATGGTGGGCGGCGGTAGCTCAGTCTCCACATCTCCCCAGTCTGGATTTGCATCCCTAGGGACCCATTTTTCTTTGGGAGGAGTTCCCCCCTCTCTGAAGGAGAAGATCCTTTTCCCAGGATCCTCTGAGTATCCCTCTCCCTCAAATTGGAAGATCTGTACCTCCTCCTCAAACTGAGTCTGTTTGGGTCTTTTGTTTCTCCTACCCCCCCTCTGCTCCTTAGGAGGCAGACTTTCTGGGGCAAGAGATTTTGTTTCCGGTTCCTGGGTTTCCAGGGGCTGTTTACAAGTGAGGAAGGAAGCTTCCACCAAGGCTTTACACCCCCCTTCCCTTTGTGCCTCCTCCCTGGGAACCGGTGAGTTATCGGGGTGCTGCCCCCTTCATTGTTCTGGAGCACCAGGTCCAGAGTTGGGTGCGTTCTGCGCTGGCATGCCGATGTGAGGGTTCTGCTGAGCCCTCAGTATGTGACCCAGATCCCGCGTGTTTTGAACCTGGCGCTCTAACTGGGAAACCCGCTCAGGCTGATACGGGCCCTGTTTTCTCCCCTGGGCTGATCCCTTGCATTTCCTTGAACCCTATAAAGCATTCTCTACCACATTATTCTTCTGTCCCTATTTACCAGTGTGCTACCTTATCCATTTCATGTCAACTCCTTAGTGATTATAAAGAAGTGGGCTAGTGCCAGATTCTCCGTTGTTAATCTTTATCATATCAGATTAAGTGTGATATTCAATTATTAATTTATTATAAAGTGTGATATATATATATATATTGTTTAAATTCTCAAATAAACCTTTTAACTTGCAAAACAGAACTACTTCTTGGCTCAGTGGGGTCAGGGGGATTCCAAGAGAGGGGTGTTATATAGGGGTAGTCATCCAGAACGCATGAACTGGATATAAAGATATATCAATAAGGGTTTCCGTTCAGTATCCCAGACTAGGCATTGACTTAGCTGTAGTGTTGAATTGAATCCTCTTACAAATTGGGGGCTCGTAGCCGGGGATTCCGGATTAGATCTATCACTTGTGCAGATTAATACAGTGTGCCAGCTGACCAGATACACATATCCGGTCGGATCACCACGCTGTGTTACGCTGTAAAGCACTCCTCAAAGGAACGCTCTAAGGAAAACGTCTGTTTTGCAAAAATAAAATACAAACTTCTGTAAGTCAGGAAGGAACTCAAATTCCAGAATGACGACCTTGGTAGATATGAAAATAGCCAGAGAGCACTTCTTACATAAGCTATTTGTGAGAGGTGAGTGGACTCATCAGGACCAGACGGTCTGGTTGCAAGCAATCGCACCCCAGATCACGGAAACAGGGTCAGATAAATGGAGAGACCAGGGTCCCTTACATGTGGCCCTGAGTGAACTATATATGTCCTCTAAGGCCAAGGATGAGCACAACAAGATTGCCAGGGTGGCGGCATATTTATATTTACATATGGGAGCCATGCAGGACAAATGTGCTGAAGGCCAAGATCTGGTAGGCAACTGCTGGCATTACAGAAGGCCCAA
Source organism: Ambystoma mexicanum (assembly GCF_040938575.1). Lineage (NCBI taxonomy): Eukaryota > Metazoa > Chordata > Amphibia > Caudata > Ambystomatidae > Ambystoma > Ambystoma mexicanum. The sequence continues at coordinate 849,689,136 of NC_090921.1, read as the reverse complement.
TCTGATCTGGACTCTTCTGAGCAGAGGCTGCAGAGGAGCCAGGAGTCAGAAAATGATAGTAGGCAGTATATCATTAAAATAAAAGAGGACATGGATATACTGCAACAGGAAAAGGCTGACCAGGATACTAGATTTCTGGCCCTGCAGAAGGAGCACCAAGACAGTTTGGACTCCTTACTGCAGAGCCAGAAAAAGCTGGAGCAACAATTAGACTTTAACAGGGCATGCACGGAGCAGGTAGCCACCCTGCAAAGTCATCTAGATAGAGTGAAGGCAGAGAGCAACAAGCTGATTTTGAAAGACCTGGATACCCAGGCAGAGTTTGATGAAGAACGCCAGAAAGCTGGTGCCTTTCAAAGGCAGAGGGACGAGCTGGCGGCACAAATGCAGGCTCTTAGTCAGGAAAGAGACGCCTTAGACCAGGAAGTCTGCCATTTAAAAAGAAAAACAGAAGAAAATCACTTGGTCCTCCAGGGGCTGAGTGACCTCCAAAAAGAACACCAGAACTTGTTAGAACACACCGGGAGGGTGGAGGATGCTCTGGCAAGAAAGGAGCAGGCCAATAGGGACACAGCTCAGGAGGTAACCCTCCTGCAGCAAAAACTGGCCCAGTGCTCCAGGACCAATCAGGAGGCACAGAGAGAGAATGAGACTCTCTGCCAACACAATGATAGACTCCAACAACAGGTAGCAATGCAGGAGAGACTGATAGAGTCTAGTAAGGCCTTAACTGAGGAACTGAAGGCGCAGGCTCTTGCATTGCAACAGGGTGCAGGGGCAGATAGAGATGAGGTTCGCTGGGAAAGAGAAACTCCTGAGCATAACCCCAGGAGCCCTAGTACCAGAGGCCTTTATCTCTCTCAGTCCCTGGACTCTGCCACCCCCATGTCCCCTGGCGCACATGAGCACAGGGCCACAAGGATGGCAGATTACTATCCAGCCAGAAGAATGGGGCTCATAGGCCAGTACCACCCAGGAATGGAGGGGCGGGCATCCGGGTATGGGCACCCAAGCACAGTGCAATTTGATGGGGAACCCCAGGAGAGTAGGCCCATTAAGGACATCCTGAAAACCTCTGCCCAGTTAGGTCAGTGGGGGGGTACCCATCAAATCCTGGCAGCAAGGAGGGATCTGAAGACTCCTCTGAGCGGTACAGGACACAGGAGACCAGGTCCCCACATTCTGGCTCGCAGAATCCGGGAAAACCTGGAAGAACAGACGGGAACCTCTGGGAGCAGTGCCTCTGAGTCAGAAGATGAATGGACCAGGGTTACCCGGACCAAAAGGGCCAATAAGACAAAAAAGGCCTTGCTTAAGGACCCCTTAAAGCAGATTAAGGCAATCAGGAGCGTCATCACGCCTTATCATAAGAACGCCAAGTATTCTGTTTGGGAGCACTTAGAGTTGTTTGAGCAAATGATGGAGACTTTCCATTTGAAGGACAGCCAAAGCTGTATTCAATATGTAAAGTGGACCTTCTCCCGGAATACTCCAGTTTCTTTGCGGGGCTGGAGGACCAAAATCATTTAAGATGGTCCACCTATAAGGCGGCCATCTTGAAACATTTTTCTACTCATAGAAATCCTCAAGAGGCTCGCAAGGCAGCCTACAATTTACAATGTGGGGAGGATCAGGCCCCACAAGAATTTGTGCAGGAGTTAAAGCGTGCTTTTGCACAGACCACAAGAAGGGTGCGCACGGATAGCAGAGAATTTATTAATACGTTTTTCCATGCCTTGCCCAAATACATAATGACCCAGCTCGTGAGGGATTTTCACGAGAAAAGATCTTTAGACTGGGTCATTGAACAGGCGACCCGGATCTATGAGGTGCAGAAGCCCATAGAAAATAAAAGCAATACCCAGAAAAATCCCAAAACCAACAGCACCCCTGCTGCTGCCAAGGTGGCAGAGGTAAAGGTCACCCCCGTTTTAGATTTGGAGATGGGGGGGCCTAAAAACCTACCTGCACCTAATAATGCTAGGCCCAGAAGGTCCTCGGGCCAGTCACAGACAGGGAGCCAGGGAGGCAGCCCCACAAATGGGGTCCCTCGCTCTCCTGATTATGTAAGCCCCCGTTACAAGGGAAACAGACCCATCCTGGGTTATGTGTGGACTCCTCCAGCCCAATGGGGGGGATCCAGCCAAGCACCTAACCCAGAGAACTTCCCTCCCAACTTCTCACAGGAGGGCAGAAACTCACCAAACCCTGGGCAGAACTTCCAGCCCCAAAATCCTCCACACTTCTTTCCCCAATTCCCTGAGCCCAGACAACCGAATCCGGGAGAGGGGAGGCCAAGGGTGGAGGGGTATCCAAATCTTCCCAACCAGGGGTACTACCAAACAATACAATGGAAGGAGATGGAAGGAAGAGCACACGGTTCAGGTATACAATCACAATGTAATACAGAGTTCCAGTTTCCCAGCAAGCTTAGAGGAGAATAGATATGAGTTTTACACAGATTTTAGGAGACAGTTCTGGTTAGATTAAAATAGATTGAATTATATTATTTTAACTAAGAGATTGATTCTGCACAGTTCTGCTAGGTACTCACAATATATTTAGAAATAGAATGGGCCTCGCCACGGATCTGGTCAGGTTTTCTTCACTCGCCACGGACGGTCTCTGCGCACAGCGGTCTGGGTCAGCTCTCTAGTTCTGCGAACAGCGGTCTGGGTCAGCTCTGCTCTGCCTCTGGTTCTGGATACTGCTCTGCTTTCTCTGGGTACAGCACTGCTTCTGGATCTTTCTGCACAGCTTTCTCTGGACCCAGCGCTGATCTGCACGGCTCCTGGATGCTGCTATCGCTGTTAGGTTTGCTGGATGCTGAGGCCCACTGAGAAGAGTTCTCAGTTTGTGGGTTTAGGCCCTTGCTTTGAGTTCTGAATCAAGTTCTTTGGAGTTTTAAAGTCTAAGTGTTGAATCTAGTATCTTCTGGATGTTGTGTGGTCCGGCAGAGCGCGTTGCAGCAAATGGAATTGAATGTCCCTATCTGTCCTGACCGTCTGCTTTTATGTGTTTTGAAAGTGGGTGTGTGTGCAGCATCACTAGCCAGCCCCTCTCTCAACTGCCCATTGGCCCAATTCTCCCCCCTCCCATGATTGGGGAAGGAACTGTGAGTCAGAGTGATGCTGTAGGTTTTATGGGTCAGAGGATCCTCCCCTGGTCAGTTTGCCCACAAAATCTATATTTGATCAAAATGCACACTTTATAGATACACAGTGGTTTGAACTTACATGCACCCATCATGCATTTACTGATGGTAGCCCCTGTTCAAACTCTGCTCTTCCTGGGGGCTTGCATTCAGAAATGACAATATGTTGTGCTTTTTAGTGGTTTTGCATCATCAGATTTTTTTCCAGATTTGTACACATGTACACGGCCTGTCCATACATACTCCAGTAAATTAACATGTCTCTAGCTTAAACACAGAGTCTGTGGTATACATAAATAGCAGGGTTTTGCCCCAGAACATCACACAAATTGGAGTTTGGGCTTGAATTGAAGGTACATTTTTTAAATTAAGGCTCTCAAAGTTATACATTTCTGTCATTTCATTACAAAGAGTTATCAGTGTTTCTGTAAAATATATATTTTGCTTTCAATTCAGTTCTCAGAGTGTTGGAGTCCGCCTCCAAGAATTGGGTGGGTCAGTCACATGTGTCTTCTGGCAGGCAGGCCTTTGTTGACAGGAAACAGTCAAAATCAACATATCCTATTCAATTGCAAGAGCCTATTGTGTGGTCTCCAGGAGGCTCCCAGCCAGTCTGCCTTCTATCAATCAAGAGGTCATGTGAGATTCTAACTCCTGGTGTGAATCTCTGGAGGTGAGAGGGTTTCCCAGGCTTCAGGCCTCTGGGAACAGCAGGTGGCTAATTTTTAATTAAAATGCAGCCTTTGAAGTCAGCTGAGTCAAATCCCTTTGTCAGCAACTGCACTCAGTTCTCCTGTCAGAGTTTAGACCGCTAGCGCCGCCTTGAGGATTTTGTTGGTACTGCATGCAATTTTGGGATCTTTCTTGGATTAATGCATACCAAACAGGAATGGTTCTTACATGGTAGTAAATAATCCTTGCTTAACATTGTTTTGATGGGGCTCCTTACAGTAAGATGGTTATGTGGAACCCCACAAAAGGGTTGAATCTTTAAAGTGGTCCAATGAGCCACGATTTCAGCAACTTTTTGACATCAGTAACAGTGGATTTTGTTAACAAAGATCTTTCTTTACACTGGTGGGTGGCAAGTTAGGTAACCATTTTGGTGTGGGCACAAACTGCATGGTTCTCCTGGATTCTGGGGCACTTGTGGGCTTTTTGGCCATCTTGGATTTTCTAAGCCCACAACACCAAATGTTGCAGCATGATAGCTCAAACGTGGGTCAGGACACCCAACATTCTATACCCAACCACTGAACTGCACGTTCAAACAAGTTCAACAATGCACTACGTAAGCTGAGTGTGTTGTTGCTTCAGCTCAAAGTACAAGCTCTGACAGTGCTCGAACTGGTATCTGCTTCCAGTCTCCAGCCTCTTTTTAGTTGAATCAGCCATCAAACTGACCCCTGTATCCCTCACAATCTGTAGGCCTTAGAACGCTTCACTTAGCCAACCCCATAAGATTTAGTTACCAGCATCTTCACAGATGAACCAACTGTTGAATTGAACCTGGTGGCCCTCAAGAGCCACACTTCTTCAAGCATCACCTTCAAAATGCAGCAAGCTTATGTTCGAACCTCTAATTGTTCTGAACTAGAACAATGCAACCGCTGCACTCAAACCTTGTTGAGCTGCACAAACAGCATCAATAAGTCTAGTTCGACAGCATTGAACTGTCAAGAACCACAGAAGGTATTATTGACTGTGAACTGTCCCGTTGGACCATATTAATCCCATTTTCCTCTAGAACATATCCTTTTGCAAAAATTGTGGTTTTTATGTGCGTCACAGCCCTGATACACGACCCAAAACGCTACATCAATCTATATGTACATAATCTGTGTTCTTTCCTCAGGGTGGGTTTTGTATTGTCTTTTTCCTTTTAGTTATTTTTGCAGATGATGTGTTTCATTAAAGTACATCTATTTTTATAGAACCATGTTTGGGTTACCAGTGAATCACATTCACACCCTTCTTGAGATTATAGCCTTCCCCCTGCCCACGTTACCACAAAAGGCAAAAGAGGTATATCTCTTAACTGGGTCTTTTTTACCTTTGTGATTGGGATCGCTCTCGGTTTTTAGCAGTTTGAGAGTGGAGTATGCTACTTAGCCACTATTCACACTTTTACTGCTGCATTAAAGAAGTAGCTATGCCACACTACTATAGGTGGAATTTGTCTCCCTTCATTCTGCCTCTTAGCACAGAAGGTACAACTGATTAAAGGGCAGCTAAGGCTATTCAATAATTAGTTTTACTTGGTCACCATGTGCTTGATCAGTATGCCAGAATGAAGGTTACCAAGCACTTATACCGAGCATAATATTGTCAAAGGACTATAATCCATGAACTAAAATAGAACAGTCATGCTGGCATGGATTTGCTTTTCTTCAATTGCCAAAAAATGCTATTGAGTAGATATCAGTTAGTAATATAAATTTACAGATCAAGGGAGGGTGCATTATCAGGGGATTATGGCCCAGCACCAAGTTATGGCCCAAGGAAAAGCAGAGAATCATAAATTAGGGAAGGGTCAGTGTCCCTACTTATAATGACCACTCTCAAGGTCTATAAGGCTATTAACACATAATAGTAATTGCGATACATGTTTTGGAGTTTTTGTGGTGAAGTAAAAACGTTACTTTATAGGCTAGTAAAGTACATAGACAAACTGAATTAAATGTTTTTTTATTTTGTGGTATTTAAATAAAGTTGCCATAATAAGACACATTTTAATTGCCAATTTGGTTATACCAAAGTAGGTTTAGCATTACCAAGTATTATGTGTTATGTAAAAGTAAAAGTTTTCTCTATAAGAAAGTAAAACCCTTTTCCATTATTATAGCTTTCTCTTTGTTGTGTCAAATAGGATGCTGCAGCAACACAAGCTACTCCCAGAGAGAAAGGGCCTTGTTGAAAGAAATCTTGCCTGAAACTTGCACTGTTGTTTCCCTGTTTACTTTTGGAGCCAGCATTTTCAGAATGCAGTCAATATGCCTGTAGTTATTGACTGCACTCTGATCATTCTGATTGGCTGATCAATAATGATTTCCATGTGCTAATAAAAGAAAAAACAAGAGCCAGTAGACAGAAAAGTGTTTCATGAACATTGCTGGCTGTTACCCATTAGATTTCAAAATACCATTGCGTCAATGGGTAAAAAGAAATTGTCGATGAAATTAATGGATTCATAATCCCTTTTGCTATAAATGTGTGCCTTGTGAAAATAATAGGTGAGAAAAAGATAACTCTTATGATAGCAAATCAAGTCATTAATTACACTAAGGTACATCCAATATCTTTTCCAAGAGTAATATAGTACACGTTGTTCAGTTAAAGATGCTGTTAGACACGCCTTGCTTTGTTAATTCTAAAGAAGACATGAGCTCACTGCCCTCCATTCAGAACTTTTATGGGGGTAAATTAGGAAGTACTATATTTAATTAGTAATGATCAATTATTCATTGTTCCTGACTTATCATAGTGGAGATAATACACTGCTCTCTACGTTTTAGAGACCATGTTATAGTGTTACTCCATGTGACCAACAGCCCCACCTAAGAATCTAAGACAACTTGAAAGGTTCCAGGCATGAAGTTAATATGTCCATTATTTGACATTGCCTGAATATATATAAACCATTTTAATATTGTCTGTCCTGTGCATTGACATCTATCAGAAACATAATCAAGTTTGGGTCTACATTTCTTAATTTATCCTACTTGCATAGCGTGCCCTATGTTAAATCATATGTTAAATCATAAACGACAAAAATGTTTTAAAAATGAAATTGTTTCACATTGTCCAATGGATTGATACCAAATTTGGCAGCACATTTCTCCAAGCACAAAATTGCAGTTAGAGTTGCAATAGTTCATTAGTTAGACTAATCGCACATCTACCCACGGGTCTGGAGCGCTATCAAATAAAATAAACAAACAAACAAACTCAATGTTTCCACAATTAGAAGGCTAATTCTGAAAGCATAACAAAGCTGTGCTCTGCATTTTCCTGTCTCACAGCAAGTGGCTGAGAGACGTTTTAATGTGAATACAGCTGGTACATATGATTTGAAAATATTTTTTGAAGATGCATAATGTATCATAAGATGTATATGTAATATGTTTGTATATGTTTTGTGGTTTACATTTAAATTATTGTTTATTTGTTTCTATGTTTGATATTTGAAAGGTTGATTTTATCCACTAACCAAATATAACAAATAAAAAAATAAATATCCTAGTATGTTTTATAGCCTCCACTGGAGATAACAGTGTTGTCTTTGCAGTTTCAAAGCACACATCCCTTAATATGATATGTTGCACATGTATTCTTCTATAATATGTCCTTATCTTACTTAGTCTTTAATAATTTGATTTGAATATCAGTAGTTCACAGCGTAGTTTGTAAAATTATTGTATTAGTACATGTGTTACTATAACCTAGTGTTTAGAAAAGTGTCTTAGATGAACATATCTAAATAGTTGAAATAGATGGTTCATGGTTGCTTCTAAGGATGATTTGGGAGAAAGTTTCCCTGGACAGTAAATAGCTGATCCAAGCTTGACTTTGCATAATCAGAAAAGATTTAGGAAAGTTTGGTTTCTTCCAAATTATTGTTATATGTTCATTTTTGGTAATTAGTGTACTTTCTATTTACCACATTGTGTCCATATTGTGTCCTGTGCTTGGTAAGCATCTTTAAAAAGACTCTCTTCAAATATTCCTTAGTTTGGAAATTACTCAAAATGTTTGTAGGTTCTAATCGATTGATTGAAATACTAAGATCTGTAACATAAAGTAATCTGTCACACTACATCCTTCTGGTGCATAGAATAATTGCAGCTGTTTCTATTGCATTGCCCAATAAAGTTTCTAAAAGAAAAGATTGTAAACTTCCCTTAGTGAAAACCTTAGAAAAGAGCTCATTGCTGAGTCAAACATCTTTAAGAATTCTAATTGAATTTGTGTTATAACATTGCATAATATATACAGTGGTTTTAGCAGGTCCTGAACCCTGATTTAATTAACTCTACATATATAGTGATGATGGAAGTTCCATGCCTTGAAACACTTGTGTATAGGCGGGTTATAAATACCACATCATATCATATCATGTTGTTTAGTAACTTTACCACTTATTTAATGTTGGATTAAGTGAGCCTAATGGAAAACAGCTATGGGACTTCAAAACACATAACTTTGTTGCATGCAACCACATATGTGCCAACCATAGCCAGCAGGTTTGCTCCACTGTACACATCTCTTGCATGATTATATGGTAGGCTTCTAAAGGGCCTCTTTCAGATGTACATTTCTCACTTGCTAAACAGCTCTTGAATCTCTGCAATGACCTTACAATGGAACTGAAATTCAATCGTATTTCATCAACATCTGGTAGAATGTGTTGGCTGTTGGAAATCTCAGTACCCATTAGTTTCTCAGAACCATGCCCTTGTCCTAACTTTGATCCTAATCCCTCCTCTGCCCCATCCCCCATACACATTCTAGCAGTGGGTTCAACTGTCATTTTGAGAGGTCAGAAGTTTACCTCATGCAGTATTTTGGAAATCAAGTATGAAGTAAATACAGCATGATTGATGCTTGGATTACCTATTAAACACCTGAAGGCATTTCACTTATATATTTTCGAGACACCCCTTCACTTTAAGGCCAATAAGACGAAGGGGGCCACTTATTTGAGAATTTAAGCATTTCAGATGCTCTCATATTCACCCCCTCTGTGCACAGAGAGGCACAATATCCATTAATGGTCCTTCTGTACATTTCTTTCCACAGGGCACAAGTCATATGAACTTGCAATCCCCTAGGCATTCCCATCTATGAAGAAGCGAGGTGAAATGCATGTGTATTCAACTTGATAAGGGGTACCTCTGAACTACCACACTCAGTATTTCAGAAATACTGCTAAAATCTGATCCTCAAAACCCTTCCATATAGAACAAAAAAAGAATCGGAAAAAGAGATGAGGGTGGCTGCGCCCGAAGGTAAAGCAAGGCCATTGCAGTTCTGAGAATATAATAGTCCAGTGAAGTTATATCGAATGTTTACGTCAGAAGTCTTAACGATTTGCAATACACATTGTGTATGCAAATATTCAAATTCAATGGCATCCAACAAGTGGCTGAGTGTTCCTTTATTGTGCCGTGTGCAACATTTCCTTCTGGAGTCCAGAGCAATGCTTCCACATAGGACGATAGATACTGACATCTAATGCTAAAACTCTGTCCCTTGCTCGTTCGAGACACATTCCAGGTGAACAGGTTGCCTGGGAATTGCCATCTGAGCTCTGTGAACAGCAGTGGTCAAGAGTATATTGATAGCCTCGGTTTTAAATCATGTATTTATGCAACAGCATTTCAGAATTACAAGCACTAATGGAGTTAAAAGTGACCATTTGAAGCTGCTCTTTCAATGCGCCACATGGAGTGTTCCATGGAATTAACTGTCCCAGGATACAGCTCCTCTTTTCTAGACAGTAGCAGAAACACACTTGTGGTCCACATTACAGAAACTTTGTGCTGGTAAAAGTGGAATTTGCTCCATGGAAAATATTTCCCTAATGCAAAAAGAATATATTTTCCAAGTATGTATGCACCGGGGCAAAGGTCTGGAGGTAAGCCAAACAGGTTACTGATGCAAAAACGCATTGACAGGATATGCTTTTGCTGTAAGGTAATTTGGGCCCTTTGCTTTTTACACTTGAACTGGTGCAAAGTTTATATAATGTAGGCTCTCCTTAAATGGGGTAGATTAGAACACGTCTGAAAGGTAGGATTAGTCTTGTGAGGATGGTTCTCGAGGATGTCTCATGAGGATAGCTCAGGGGCAACATGGTCGACTTGGAAAAGAGATGACACAAAGCTTAGAAATCTCTGGGTATTAAACACGTTATAAATAATTTATCATATCAAATAGCCTATGGTATCTTGTAAGTGAAATCAGAGTAAATATTCATCATGGCTATGTTTAAAAAAAAAAAAAACGGAAAGGCTTATTTAAGTTTGTTTACTTCACATGTGGTTGCCTTATTCGTTTGAAACGTATTTGCTCTGTCTTGAGGAAGGAACATGTTGCGGGAAATGTGTCCGCAATGAGTATGTGGGCCATCTTGTGAGAGACAAATTTATGATACGGGCTGGGGGCATTACTGTTGCATTGGTCTATGGGTTTATATAGTTCAACCCTAGGTAACAAACAGGGGAGTGCTCTACAATGTTGGTTTAGGATTACAAGCAAAGAGTATAACAACCCCAGAGCCTGTGTAAATGTGATATGGGAAGTCCCTGCCTATGGTGATTATTTCTTCTAGGGGTACAGAAAATGAGGGTCCTTGGTGTCTCCTAGCCACTCCCTGAAGAGCAGGGTCTTAAGGAACGTAATGAACTGTAAGGGCCTGATTTACAAAAATGTTTTCAATGGGACCTTTCTGTGTTAAAACATGTTTGTAAATAGTCCCTAAGAGTATTAAGTGATGTGTGTGTGGACCAGTTAGTAGAGTGAACATGTGGCCTGAGAACATAGTAGAGTATTTGTTGCATGAATGTATTTCAAGAGAAAAGTAAAGATGATGAAAGTAGAGCAAGTACAAGCACACACAAACACCCGCACACACACAAACAATAAAACACTCATACATAAACTTAAATGGATCTCCCACACCACGTTGTCTCTGCTATGATAAAGATTAACCATATTATCATATTGTCCCTTCTCGCTCACTTTTGGCTCATTGGCTGAGAACAAGGCTTACATCAGCTAAAGGTAAAGGGGGATGCAAGATGCAGCAGATACAATTCCCATGCGCACACCAAGACCAATGCAAACAAGTGTGTTCTAAGCAAGAAGGAGTTACATCCCAAATGATATAAATGGGAGTCAATTGTGCACCCAAAAATCATTGATATTGTCATAATATCATATTTTCTTCTCTGCCCTGAATTAAGTTTATGTTCTTTATGATAGATTTAACAACATACAGGATTATCACATGAAATACAAATTAACACAATGTTATGTTTAATAAAAACTTCATAAGGACTGTCAAAGTTGGCACGTATCTGTTCTGGTCCAGGATGCCAGTAAGCTTTTAGTTTTTATGATACGTTCAGTGTTTCTGCTCCTTATTCCACCCCGCATTGTGTTTTTAAGATGCCTGGGGTGATTGGACACCACAAAATGCATGTATTATTTTCCTTCACTGTCCCCCATCCCCAGATGCAATCGGGGTTCTGACTTCCAAATCCAGAACACCTATTAAGTCATGTCTCTTTCCGCGTTGGTCCAGCTGTTCTGTCTTTATATCCCAACCTGCAAACATTTCCCTTAGTGTCTCTTTCCCAGGATACCACAGGAGTTCTAACTTCCAACGTTAACATGCAATATTCTTTTTCACTGTGTCTTTCTTAGCATGCTATTAGAATTCACACTCTAATTCCCAGTGCTTAGCATTGTGGTTCAATGTAGGGTCTCAGTGCCCTCTGGATTTTCCACCATCAGGTTTCAGCTTGCAGTGCTGCATTTCAGTAGCGCGTTCTGACTTTCAGCATGCAGCAGTACTTTTCAAGGTAAATAGCTCAGTGCACTCTAGAACCTGCTCATCAAGTTTTATCATGCAGTGTAACTTCCATGAGGGTTTCTCAAAATACTATACCCTCTGGCTTTACCGTGAATGATCTTCCTTGGTATCAGAGTCCTCATCCAATGTAGTTGATCTTGCCTATAACATTCAACCACAAGCCACCTCTTCAGGGCTATTCCACTTGCCACGTTCTTCTCTTTGAAGCTCTTCTGTTTGATTTGTCATCGACCCCTCTGGCGACTTTGCACAGGCTCTACGATTCATGACTCTCCTCTGTTTCCCCCTCTCTGGATCACTGTTATTTTTTCCACTCAAGCAGGCGTTCTTGCCTTACCCCGCTGATGTTGTAGTAATATATATAGCGCTTTACAATATTTACAGCACTTTAGAATATGTAGCTCTTCACTAAGTGTGATGACATTTTTTTTGTTGCCAGCAATGATGTGACACACACATATAGTTATTTTATGTTGCCAGTATAACATGTGAATATGTTGCTGGTGGCATGCAAGATACAGAATTCATTTTCACAGCAAAAGCCCAATGTGAATCTGCAGAGAGTAAAAGTGCACCCATTTTTTTATATAACTGACTGACTTAATTAACAATTACTAATCACTAATGCTAACTCCTTAACATTATAATGTAGTCCTATGTACAAAATGAGGTGAAAATACATATTTTGGAATTCGTTTTTAAACGTGCACTGGAATTTATTTTCTCTTATTTTCTCTTGCTGTGTTGAATGCAGAAAGCAAAAAGGAAGGCAGTAGGAAACCGAAAAAGATACAGTTATTATAATCTGAAGCTCTCATTGTTTGGGACATGATGGTAGTAACAGATACATTTTCTGCTAATATAATTGGAAGAAAGTGGCTGCAGATATGTCACGTCACATGTGGGGAGGCTCTGAGTTTTTCTAATGGAAAGATGACAGAGGGAAGTTTAGTTCGGGAGGACTGGGCTCTGAGACAGATGTGCCTGGTCTCATTGAGCGCTGGCTGGAGAACCCCTCGTTCTCGCCGAACATGCCAAGCATCCAAGATTACAGGAGCAGTTCATTGACTGGGACTGATTTTCTGAGGGATGCAAGGACAAGGTCGTGTAGGACAGATTCAAACAAATACTTCTGGTAAGCAGACACAGTTTAAGAGAGGTCACTGTGTGTAGTTGGATGAATGACCGATCTAAAAATGTCATGTAGGCAGAGTAGCAAAGAAAATCCCCTGCATTTTAATTTGTCATGTTTATAATGTTAAAAATGAGTCATATTTTTTAAAAGGCTTGTTTGCTCTGTTTCTGTTTTTTTTTCTTCTCTTCTTTTGTTACAGATAATGGTGAAATGCACATGGTAAGATTTGAATTGTGAATTGTACTTGTCTGCAATATAACCAGTATATAAAAATGAATTGTTTAGAGTCTTTTATTGTATTTGGAATTTTATATGTGGACACAGGGGAGATTCATTCTCTTTGGTAATACATTTGTTAATTTCCCCTTGCAGATAGAATAACAAACAGAATAAGCAGTGATAAAATAGGTGTGTGTTTGTGTGTGTGTGTCCTCCTTGCATGTTGTTTGGAGGGAATCTAATATAACATATAGATTACTGGAGGTCTATGAGCCAGTAATGATGCCTACGAGCGCATAGATCAATGGTGTAGATAAGCCTGTGATACCGGCCACAGACTTTAGGGGGCACTCTATATAAAAGTGTTGTGTTCTCTTGTGTGTATAGGTCCAAGGCTTTCTATAGATCACTAGGAGGTATTCTCATAGAAAAGATGGTTTTGTTTATGATGGGGTTATGTTGTAGGGAAGGAAATTATGCTCACCACTAAATTCCGCAAACTATATACTACCACAAAATACTGTAAGTAATACATATTACTAGATTCTCCAATATAATATAACAAGGTATGGTCAACAGAATGATATGAGGCCAACCCCAACCTAAATGCAAGGATAAGTTATACCAAACTACCGCTCATCTTCTGGCGGTAAGAAAATACTGCCAAACCCCAAATTTACACAAAATATCCTACAATGATCTGCCTCAGACAAACACCAGCTCTCAGTAGCTCAGCTTTGTCTCTTGGATTTCTCAGAGTCCATCTGCTCACATCAGCCAGACTGTCCCTATCTGGCTTATGCCTCCCACTAACATTCCTGCTCACAAAGACACCTCCTTCCTAGTCCCTTGGGTTTTTTCTTTTCAGCTGTATTGACACTGGCTAGATCACCTGACTGAAGCTTGTGAAGACAAAATCCAGGCTTGGTATACTTCACTCCGTTATGAAGACCACTTAATCAGACAGTAGAACACTGTTCACAAGAATGCCCAAGAAGGAACACTAGAGTTTAACTGAACAATATTTCCAACTTAACTGGCCTTAGAGTTAATGTAGGTAGCATGCTGTAGAGGTTGGGTATGCTGTACAAAAATGATCTAGAGAGATAGGAGGAAAAGGGCCTGATTTAAAATTGTTTTTTTTTAATAGGATTGATCCATTGTAAAAGGCTTTTGTAAATCAGGCCCAATGAGTACATATGAGACTGAACAATCACTGGCAAAACCAGTTGCTGTGGTTGTGTATATGTATATAATTTGTGTTTCCCTCTGTAAGCGCCACAGAATCATTAAGGTATGTGTTTTTTTTCTAATGAGTTTTAAGTGGTACTACATGATTCACTCAGGAGGGCTGATTTGTTTTGCTTGTGATTTTGCATTTTATCATGACCTCATTTTCTGATTGGTGTATTCTTTGGGGAACATTCCAGTTCCAGTACAGCGGGATACAGGAAGTGCGTGAATTAGTGGACATCCCTGAAGAACCTTTTTGTGCATTGAAAACAATGCACATTAGTTTTATTTAGCACTCCTACACATTATCCATTAACACCAACAAAAAAATGGTTGACCTGGATCGAAAACAAGATATACAAGTAAAGCAAGGGAAACCTCTGGCAAGGTAGTATACCAGAGACACCACTGCAGTTGGCACTGGTGCGGTGGTAAAGCTGTAATTGACTGGTAATTCTTTGCTGCACAAGCTGTTTTTGAAGTTTTGTTCTTGGAGATTACTGCTGCTTTAACGAAATCTATAACTGCTGCAGAGAGGCGCGAAGTCCTGAGCCGAGTCCAGTCACTTGTGAAAAGGCTCTGATCATGGCAATTCTTCGCTGCACAAGCTGTTCTTGAAGTTTCGTAGATTACTGCTGTTTTAAGAAAATCTGTAACAACTGCAGAGAGGCACAGAGTGCCTGCGTGGAGTCCTCAGCTGAGTCCAGTCACTTGCCAGTCAACTGACTGCAACCGAGTGACTGGATTGAGGCCAGAGGACGGTGGACGAGGATGAGACGAACCAGGGAAGCAATGGTAAAAATGCTGTTGGGAGCAAAAAGCCTCCGAGGCACTATAATCCCACTGGCGGCCTGCGGTATAAGAGAAGACCTGGAAAAGAACACCGAACAGGATGCTGCACTGGGCCGGACACCTGGTAAGAGCAGGTATTGCTACTAGAAGGTGTGCCCTCTGCTTCCCCTGTTCCCAGCACAATCTCCAGCACAATCCCCTTAGAGAAGGCCCCTGGCCCACTCAAACATTGTATTTTATTGTATACCACCTTACAAAACAGTGCCCCTGAACTGGCCAGCTCTGACATGATAGCAACACAAGTGGTCTTGGCGAAAGAGAAGGAAGAGGCTTCTTCGGCCACCTTGGCCGCCCCAGGTAAATTAAAAGAAATGGCTAACAATTAAAAAATCTACATCACAGACCTCCCGTCATGCCCTCCTCCTGCTCAGGGGGGCTACCCAACTGCACGGTTTTGGTTTCAGGGGAGACTACATGCAATCAATATGATCAAAGTGACCAAATTGACTCTAACACCTCTGCAGTAACCGACGCTTAACTTGGAGATGTGCTATGTGCCACTCATTTCAGCGCAGGTTTGTACGTCGGTGGCAGCGCCTAGGTGTACATTCAATGGAAAGAGGGAGGAGGAATTATCAAACTATAAAACTGCTCAACTCCTCCAGAGAGGAAATAAAGAGGTGGAAACAGAATTATCACAGATAAAAGACACAGCCCAAAAGGGTGGACCACACCAGACGACAACTGATCTAAACCTACTGCTGTGTCAGCCACTTGAAATTGCCTTTTTTTGCAGAGAACAGCAAGTAATATGGGGGCTCCAGTGCGAGAATTGATTGATGGTGAACTGCTGGAAGGCACAGTAGGGGTGGACGCTAAAACCACAAATACAGCAACACCTACAATCCCTAATATACCCCTTGACACTAGCAGCACAAAAAAGGCAAAGACTCACCTCAAACACAACCCAACTGTAGGCTTCATCCTTGGAATTGGCTGCTGAGATGGACAAAGACATGGAAATGGAAGCCAGAGACAGTGATAAGAAGAAAGACTATACAGCATGATATTGTGGAACTTAGAACCTGGAGCACTTCTCTGGACTCAAGCCATATCCCAACAGAAGCTGTAAGACAAGTATGATGGCTAATGACCTGATTAAGAGTGCCGACATTGGGGAAGCTGATGACAGCGTGGAATGTGACCTCACAAACTCTACCTCACCAGATGTTTGTTAATTCCAACATCAGAAATAACTGCAACTCCAACCTCAGGGCACAGAAAGACAGCTCAAGATAGCTTGGTGAGACTTAGCCTAAATCATACCTCGCCAGCCCCAAATCGGAATGGGAGGGTAAATAAAGACAGGAGTCTACCACCTGGTAAAACAGAGGACAAACAATGAAGGAACATGCGACATGTCCCCCTCAGTAAAAAGTCAGTAGTCACTATTGTAATGCCCACCTTTATGAAGCTTTACAAATCAATCTATGACACATTACTGAACCAAACTACCCTGCTGGTGATGGTCCATTCAAAGATGATTTTTATAGAGGGCTTTATCACAGCAGGAAAACTAATAGGCGATGGGGTGCACCTGCTTGACTTGCTAGTAGACAACAACAGCACAAGAAGTTGTAACACCAAAAAACAAGCACCATCTGAAATCACCATGAATTCAGAAATGCCTGCCTCAAACGGTAGCAATGGGGTGTCACTATGGAGGAAGGAATCCGCCACTGACTGTGCCGCTAGCCAGGTAGTGAACAATCAAGGGTAAGATGAGAATGTGGGGAAACCAGCAACAGCTGTGAGGCTGGAGCAAAGTATAATCAACATAACACTGGAGAGTGGTGCAAACTCAGAGACAAACTAAGGAAACGATTACAGAAGAAACATACCCGCTGTTTGTAAAAAAAACAGAAGAGGAGATCTATGATATCTACCTCAAACAAACAACAGTGACCAATACAGAAGGTGAGAGGTAATGACTCTAGGACCTTTATTAAGAAACTGTTGCTCCCAGCAAAGGATAAAAATCGCAGTGAAAAACCTAAACTAAAAGCAAAAGGAGCACCCATTGATAATGATGGAGGAGACCAATCAGTGTGACATTGAGGACTCTATGGGTCAGGCACCCCTAATCCACTTCTAGATTTGTCCTCCTGCTTGTGGAAATAGGGAATTGAGGATTCATCTGAAGCACATATTGACCACCAACACGTGGCAAATCAAGAAGTCTGCCCAGCCCCTGCCCCCAGACACACCATGCCTAACATTAGCAGAAAAAAGGGAGCTAACAACTGCTAAACTAAGAGTCCAGGAAATGGGAATAAATACAAGGAGGAGTCTCCCAGATAAAATAAACATGGCCGACCTTCGAGGGATCTATACACCTCCCCATACAGAAGCAAAGGCGAAATGCAGACAAAGAAAATCATTCCGGCCTTGTGGAATGCTCTTCCTCTGCACGTCAGGAGCATTGAGGCCCTATCAATCTTCCGCAAGCAGCTAAAAACGTGTCTGTTCTAATTGGGCTGCTTTCCTCCCCTCTCTGGTGGTTCTGCCCTAGCACCTTGATGCTTTGGGATATTTGTCATGCTTTATAAATAATTATACATACATTACATACATTCTGGCCACATGAAGATGCATGCAGTCTATCAAAATCGAATAATTCTAAACACCATGCAAACTCATGGTGCTATTCCCTAGAAGAGTAAAGAAGAACTTGTTTGTCATTTAGATTAAGGCACGATAAAACACAAGGGGTGATCACGACACATAGAAAACAAGTAGAGAAAGACCTTGCAAGATGTCTCAGGCTGGAAAAAGTTGTGGACCAAGAAGGTCACTTTATTCTCAACAGATACAATATGTTAAGAATATGTCACTGTATACCTAACTGCACCAAATCAACACTGACGAATTTGCCATAGTTTAATTTAGATGGGAAGGTCGTATGGACCTCGTACACTAACATCTGCGGTTAATTGTGGTGAAAAACCTGATGCTATCCTTGGTTGCAAGCTTCCTTCTTTTGGACTTCGACCTGACTGACCATATGGAGATGGCATTGGAGGATGGGTCTGTAATCGACTCAAGCAAATGTCCAGAGGACACACAGAATAACAGAGTGCATATGAAAATTGCCTGGCATGAGGGCACCACAGAGCATAGACACAGAGGAGATGGAGTTGACGTTTTTTTAGAGAGAATTTGGGATTGGTGAGGGATGGAAGAAATAAACCAAAGTAAACTAAAGCCAAATTTAACATTAACAAAAAAACTACAAAGGAGGAAAGGGACAGGAAAGGAAGATTGAACTCCGACGTCAGTCCATCAACGGCCCATTGAAGAAAGACTCCTGATCCTGGTTGCCAGCTGTACTGGTGCCTAGAGTGAACCAGTAGCTGAGCCTCAGCTCATTAAAAAGAAATCAGCTTTCCCTCGCCACTTGGAACACAAGGGGTTTCTTACACCTGTTGTCTGAAGGAGAGTTACCCTGGTCTGACTTGGATTTCATATGCCTCCAAGAAACCTGGCTAATATCAGAGTCCTGCCTGGATGGTTTTGCAACCCTCATGAATCCTGCACTCATGGGGAGGCTGGCCACCTTAGGCCAGGTCTTCTGACTTTGATTAGTAGCGAGTCTAACTACGAAGTAGCCAGACACCAAAATAGAGGGCCATATATCCAGCAAATTACCCAGATAAATAAAGGCAAGAGGAACAACCAAAGAGAGATAAGAAAGAGATATTTGACACTAATTAACATTTACTGGAACCCGTTAAGCATGGACACAAAGGAGATGATTGACTCAATCACAGAAGTGATCAATGAAGCATACAACTTGGATGATTCCTCAATCATCTTATGTGGGGACCTAAACTTGATCTGTATGACGGCAGACAGCAACATGATGGTAGAATCCTTGAGACCCCGAAGCACGCACATACAGAGAGGGCTCTTGTGGTTACATCTAATGGAAAGCCGAGGTCTTCACATCTTGAATGGACACTATGAAGAAAACAGCCGTTGCCATCCAAACTGGAAAAGAGGCAAACAATTGTCGGTTTTAGACTATATCTTTGTGTCCAGAGACCTGATTGAAGACATAGATTCCTTCAAAATAATACCAGCAAAAGCAAGTGACCATAATTGGCTAAGTCTAGCATGGATCCCAGAGATACATCGCCCTATGCACGAATGGCCCTCACAGATAGAGGTGGTAAATAATGGAAGTTGCCTAAAGATGAGTAAAAGGGCGGTGCAACGAACAGTTGCCATCTACTCAGCAAGAACTCAAGACAGTAAGAGCCACTGTTCCCGCATCAGTGTCAACTACATTCCAATAATTGCGCTTTTCTACCCAAAAAGGAAAACTCATCACACCTCTCCGAGCAAAAGGACAGTTGGTCGAAAAATGACATGAAACGAGGAAAGCACTTTGGGAGCTGAAGAAATCATCCGTTAGTCCCATGGGCAGAGATACTAAAACATTAAAAAACAAATAGAAGTCCTGGCTTATCAATAACAATGCCTACAAAGTTGGGAAACCCTCTGCCATCTGTAAACCCATGGGTTTAACCCTTATGACCAAGAAGAACTAGTGAATATGTTAAAACATAATAATATATTGAATGCTCCAGGGCCTGATGGGCTATCTAATATGACCCTGAAAGAAAATTCAGACCAATGGGCAACCTTGCTGGACTTAGTTCTGGATAACGTGCTGTCTTCCGAAACTATACCTCCATCATGGAGGATGGCTCATGTTATCCCAATATTCAAAAACGGTCACAGAAATGATCCACAAAATGACCGCCCAATTGCTTTCTTGGATGTGATCAGGAAACTGTATACATCCTTGCTAGTGAAAAGACTAAATCACTGGACAAAGAATGAAAAGCGGAGCAACATTTTTCCGTCAGGCTTTGTAAAATGCCTAGGGACGTCTCCCCCGGCCTTCCTTCCGGCTACTCTAAAAGCTAAAGCTCTGAGAACCAAGACCAAGATCCATCTGGCCTTCGTTGATTTCTCAAAGGCATTTGACAGTATAAGCAGGTATCGTCTTTGGGACAAACTAACAGCTTGGAACTGTCCTGTCGACCTCTGGGAACAACTTAGAGGTCTACGCACAGACCTTTCTGTAAGAGTTTATTTAAATGCAAACAGGTTACTGAGTGATGACATACCTACGGGCAGAGGCGTCAAACAAGGCTGCCCCCTACCCCGTGCACTCTTCAATTTATATATTGCAGACCTAGGAAAGTTAATGTCAAGGTGGAGATAAGACAGGTGGAGTGAACATTAATCATCTATTACATGCAAACGATCCGGTTCTTCTTGACTGCACAGCAATAATGTATGCAAAGGCAGCAGAACAGATTGGCTGAATACCCCAAGGAAAACAATACGCAAATCAACACAGATAAAACGAAGATCATAAAAAAGGGACTAGATCCAGGAAAAACATATTCAAATGGCGATTGGGGGCTTCGGAAATTGCTTCAGTTGACTCCTTCAAGTATTTCGGCATCCAGATCTCAAAAAGAGCACAGTGGAAACTAACACCTTAAGAGGGAAAGCCACTGCCCTTCCTAACCAAGCTCTGATTCTAAAATGCAAGTTCTGCCACTACTCGATCTTACCTGTAATCAAGTTTTATAAAATCAAGGTGGTGCCCACTCTGACCTATGGAGCAGATGCTCCACTTGCAATGTACCAAAAGAACTGGGCCAGGCTGGAAGGTCCATTGTTGATAAAGACGCTTAGCCTTCCACGATCAGTCCCAAACAGATCATTAGATAGGAACTAGGCTTATCATCACTGAACGCATCAGTGAAGTGGAAAACCCTGAACCTTTTGGGGAAATGTATGAGTGAATAATAATAATAATAATAATAATAATAATAATAATAATAATAATAATAATAATTATTATTATTATTATTATTATTATTATTATTATTATTATTATTATCATTGTTATTATTATTATTGTTATTATGTTTTATAAAGCGCAACACGCCCACAGGCATCATTGCACAGGGGGAACAAAAAGTCAGGTCAGGGCAACACTGACGAGACACTAGGTGGACACGCCCTCAATACTAGCCCTCATAAAAACAGAACTGGAAAGAGGGTCTAATAATGCCCTGGCAAAATGGGATGCCGACTGTAGAACAATGCTAACGGAGATTGGCTCGTGGCTTGCTGAACTTCTGACCAACCAATCCAAACAAAGTCAAGAAAAAGACATTTGACTGGATTACCATCATTGACGAAGCGAGCAAAAATAAGCTGTATCAAAGCTTGACACATGAGACAAGAAGTAATGGCAAGATCCCAGAATGCTTGAAAAAAATCCCAAACCACCGCTTTAGATCACAATTTATGAGATTAAGACTGAACCTGTGCAGCACAAAGGAAGTGCTATCAATCAGAGCCGGACAGGGCTTGGAAAACAGGACATCCAGATTTTGCATGGAAGGTTTCATGAAAATCTGTTTGGTCTTTACACTAGCTGCACCGCCTTAACCTTCTGGAAGGATGCAAAACGTTGTCAGCTGGAAATTAGTGGCAGCTGCAGTTGGAGAGGATCTCATTGTCAATAGCAGTGGTTACATACTTCAGGAACTGTTTGAAACCACTCCTATGAGACGGAATGCACATAATTAACGACAACTGGACATCAAAGGGGCAACAAAGAGGAGAACATAGTTGTTCATTGCTAAAGGTTTACCTGTTTAACTGTTAAACTGAACTGCATATAATAAAAAAAAAAAAGTAATTAGCACAGGCAGTATTTCTGCAACATAATCCGTTCACACTGTGAGGAGGTCGCTAGTCAACTATTGGAGCACATTTTCTCACTCTCCACATCTTCCGCCAGACCTTTTAACAGCAGCCGCGGCAATGAATGTAGGGGCAGGAATCAGTGGCGGTGGTGGCTAATGACAGCAGTATAAGAGGGTGGTGGCACCGATAGAGGTACTGTACAGCAACCGCCTAAGAAACTGTTGCTAGCTGGCACATATTTCCTCTCACATTCCACAGAGCCTTTGAGGTTGCACTTGGAAGATAAGCCTTCTCTTGGCATATCGTGGGGGTACCTGGACATGTAGAGCTGCTGCAACATTGTAAACTGTACATAGACTCCAACTCTGTACACTTTTTACAGTGTTCATTATGTGAGCATCTTCAAAATTCAATGTTATGATTAAATATACCTTGTTATAAACACTACCAAGACTAACCTTCTGTGCTCAAATAACAAGTGTACCCAGTTATATTCTTAAGTGCATAAACACAGTCAAGCTAATCATACCAGAATTGTAACTTATACATATTGGGCCTCATTATAAGTTTGCAGGTCCGCGAACTTTGGTAGGCTAGCCGGTACCGTAGTTCCCAGACCGGCAAACTACGAGTTGTGCTCGCGGGTGCCTTTCTACATGCCAGGTCAGACCTGGCGGGCAGAAAGGCACCTGCAAGCACAGCATGTCCGATGCACCGGCACCGTTTATAACGGTGCCGGTGCATCCGACCTCCCCATTCCCTATGGGGCTCAAATGGGAATGGGGAGCATTACGTTCCGGTGCCTGCAAATGGGCAATTACCGGGTCTGGCGGGGCCGGAATACCCTTGTTATTGCCCATTCATGGGTGCCTGAATTCTTTGCAAGTTTGGAGGTAACCTGTCGGTATTACAGGCAAGGCTACCTCCAAGCTTGTAATGAGGCCCTTAAAATATTGCATGCACTTTTAAAAAATATAAATTCAAGTAGGCTTTTATTTTGGGTTTAACGAAGGGCACCTTTCTTTCTCCAGAACATTCTTCAGAGTTGTCTTTCTCTTGAGAACTAAAGTGTGATTAGAGTGTGTATTTGATTCATAAAAAGTCAGCCTTCTGTATTCAATGCATTGCCAGGATCGATATTAATGTTGAACAATACACATTCATACCTGTTATCTGAAGGAATGAGGAGACTGATGGAGTTCTAAACTAAGCTTGACCATATGCTGTGATGATCCTGGGCCGTTCACTCTCTGTGTTTCGACTCCTTGATCTCTCAAACTGGGCACAAATAGAAAGCCACACGCCGCAGTACTCCTTGCTTTATTACAATCTGACGATTCCCATGGAGTTCAACTCTGCACAGTAGGATTCATTTCGTGTGCACAGAGAATCATTGTGTAACAACGTGCATTCAAATAGTACTCACAGCAAACTGAATTGTCTCTTGGGAGTTTGTCTGCCAATATGCACAAGCTGCAAGCTTCATATCGCACAGACATCTTTGCAAAAGGCACACAACCAATTGGGCTATCTTGTCATGACGGGAAGGTAGTTTGGGCGCCGTAAACTGCATGGACAAACCCAGATTATGAAGCATTAGTCTAGTAGTATGACTGGTGCTAATAAGCAGGAATTGATGCAGATTTCAAGGACATAGTAAAGGAACATTTTAGGTTTTAGGTGAGTAATCTACCAGAGGAGAATTAGTCTAGGGTGCCCTACGAATGCTCAACGATCTTAATAATTATTGTTCTTTTTTTAATCTTTACAACATGTTAATAATGACTGCTAGGAAAGATTTCTCTTTAGGCAACTTTCCCTCCATATTTTAAGGACCCCCAAACGTTTTGCTTTTGTTATTGTACCTGTCCTGACTTTTCACAGGGAAGTGAAGCCTTCAGCATCACTTCCCTGGCCTTTTGCTCATGTTGTCATTGGGAAACAGATCAGCCCTTCAGGCTGTCAGTATTGGGAAAATATGTTTCGTTTTTGTCTTTGACCTTTTTACCTTTTTGCTAACTTTTTAACAGTGCATACAGCATCTTACAATGCAGTGTAGTGGGAATACATTTGGATCACCCTAGTCCTTTACAGTCCAACTCTACATCTGTGGTGCCAGAGAGTCTGGGTGTGGGACATGAGTGAAACCCACAGCGGACCCTAATTGGATCACGGTATCCAAGCATTGTTTCAAAAAATTGTTTTGAATGGCAAAAGTTTCGACAAAAATGCATCGAAAAAATGCATTTTTTGTAGGTTAAGGTTTTTTTTTTATTAAAATGGGTGTTAAGGGTAAAAAACAGGGGTTGTGGGACCCCCCCATTAAAAAAAATGATTAAAAAAAGCACTTTTTCGACACATTTGTTGTCAAAACTTTGCCATTCGAAACTATGGCAGTCGAAACTTTCACTGTAAACCTTGGATCACTGCTGGCTGTTTGACTGGTGCAGATCCTTACCATTAGTAGGCCTAGACTTGCTTCGAGAGAGGATTTAGGATAAGAGGATGACTTCTGCAGCCATTTCTTCAGATCAGCGTTTGAGCCAAGTATCATGTGTAGAAGATCAGCCAACTGAAGATCTGTGGATGACTCCCAGAGAGACCCAGCATCCTCTTCCTGCATTGGCCCGGTGAAGCCTTGCTGGACTACCTGATCTGTGAAGGCCATCTGTAGTGCTTCAACCCTTGGAATGGTGGGATCAACCTGTCTTAACAAATTCTCGAGGATACAGCAGCCCTGAGCTGTTGGACGTACCCCTGGACCACCTAGTGGACTGACCAGCTCTAATGTGGGCTACCTCGATAGAATCCTCTCTTTTCTGCGTTCATCGCCAGAACTTGGGTGATCACCAGATTGTTCACCTTTCTGCCAAATGTCAGCGTCACAGCATCAAGGGATGCTGCTTTGGAAGTTCTTCTTCATCGATGACTGGAAAGACGCTGGCTGTCACCCGTGTGTGGTAGCTGTCACTTGAATTCTCCTTCCCCATCTCGTGAACTATCCTGAAGATGCGCGCATTGGTACTTTCTGCATTTCTTCTTTGCAAAGGGTTGCACTCAGCTTCTGGAACCGACTGGAGAATCCTTACACCCGCAGCTCCTGGGCACCTCTCACTGAAACTAGTGGCAGAAAAACCTACCTGCAACGATGCCCAGTTGACCCATCTAATTATCTGGGAAAATTGGAGTCAGGGGGGTAAATACAATGCATTCACCTCCCCCTGTTCTCTTTAGAATAAACCTTAGAATAAATGTTGGGTATCCCATTCCATTGCTTTTGGACCATCTGATCTAATAGCTTGTATGCAAAGATAGGAATATTATTTTTGATAACTGTAACTTGTTGACTATCTTCTGGAAAATGTTCAACACCACATGAACTATTCTTACATCAGTCCCCTCTTCTAAATAGAAGCTTTGTGGCATTTGAGCACAAGGACCCATATATCATAGGTATTATAAACTTAGGGCATCATTCTTGTGAACGGGTTTCATTCTACTGTATCACTACTTACCTTATTGTATTTATTTATTGAATTTTATTTATTTATTGGACATTTGTATGGCGCATATACACAAATGTCTCCAGGCACCACAAGGCAAGATGTGTGGGAGGGGGAGAACATGGAAATGTTATGTTTTGCTAGCTGAGTTTGTAGTGCGCACGTCCACCCGAGGGCATCTTTGCGCAAGGACAAACACAGCACAGCAACAACCATCCAAGATTTAGCAGAAGAGCACAGTTTTGAGAAGATGACGGAAATGCAAGTGATTCTCAGTCTGTCTTAACTTAAGCGGAAGGCTATTCCAAAGTTTATCAGCAGCCACTGAGAAGGCCTGGCCACCAACTCTCTGAAGGTGGAATTTAGTAACCTGAACAAAGGGATCATTTCTGGAATGCAGAGTCCGAAAGAGGATATAGAGTTGGAACTTGTCCCGAAGGAAATCTGCACACGCCTGATAATAGCCATTGCAGACGTTGCAGCACTGGACTAATATGAGAACTGTATGGTGTAGCTATGACTGCCCCAGAAGCCAGGTTCTGTAACAATTACAGACAGTGGATAAGGCCAGCAGGCTGAGCCAAATACAGATCATTACAGTAATCAAGCCTACTGGAGATGAAAGAGGCCACAACTAGAGGGTGGAGCGAGGAGGGGAGAAATGGTATTATACACCGTACGAAATGCCCAGTTTGACATACCTCAATAACCTGCAAAGCCATGGACAAAGATGCCAACAAATAGACCCCACGATTTTTCTCCACCGTTACCAAGAACCATATTCAGAAACGGTGCCCACCACCAGGACCTCCATTTTGCCCCTGTTTAGCTTGAGCCAGTTGGTGCTCATCCAGTCTCCCACAGCCGACAGGCAGTCATGCAGGCGAGCCGACATGACACAAATCACAAAAGATAGAACAACAACAGTTATTTTGGCCTTATGACAATCCTACCATGCAAGTGTTTGAAAAAGGTGGTAAATGCAACAGAGTAGGGAGAGTAGAGGGAGAATTTCAGGATTGGGATACCCCAGGGACGGGGTTCAGGCAAGTGCTGGGTGTGCCATGGTGGCAAGTGCCAGGGAAAAAGGGAAAAGGGAGGATGAGTGCGGTGAACAAGGAGGACCACATTGGGCCAGTCTGGTAAAGGGAATCCGAAGGCAAGTGCTGGCAAAGGATGCTGGGGGAGACTGTTAGGGGGTGGTCTGGCCTCTGTATGACTCTGAAGGTGCCAGGCCACAGCCGCAGTGGCAGAGGAGAGTCAGCATGGGAGGGGGAGAATGACAGAAGAGGAGAAAAGGAAAGTCTTGAGAAGTTTCAGATACTTAAGACGATCCATCTCAAGTTTGAAAGTTTGAGGTGGTGAGGGAGGCCATTCCAAAGGGAGGACACAGCCGGGGAAAGGGATCAACCTCCCACTCTCTGCTTGGAGAAATGTTTTCCTGCAGAGAATTGGAGCCAGAGGACTGAAGGATTCTGGCCCAGAGGTATTTGGGGAGGGTGAGCTGGATGTAAAGAGGTACCAGGCCCCAGACAGCCCCAGACAGCCTTGTGGATGATGCAGAGGGTCTTGAATGTGAACCTTGCATTCACTTGGGGCCAGTCAGTGAAGAGAATTTGGGGCTGGAGAGATGCAGACCCTGGGCTTGAGGCCAAGGATAAGGGAGGAAAGAGGCAGATTGAGGAAGTGGCTGTTGCAGTAGTCTAGCCTAGAGAGAACCAGGGCTCTGGAGACGTTGAGCTTTTGGGGGAAGGGGAGGAAAGGTAGCAAACTCCTGAGAAGGTGGAGCTGAACATGGACTTCTTGGCAAGGTCTGTGATGTGTGGGGAGAAAATGAGAGCGGAGTCAAAGATGATGATCCCAATGTGTTTTGCCTCACAGGTGGGGGAGGGGACCCAAGGAGTCATGCCAGTTGTCTAAGTTATTGTGTGCATTCCTACAAATCTAAAGGTAACTGGTTATATGTTTGATGATTGAGTATCGGGTGATTCATTTCTTAGTGTGTGTTTTTGGGCCTTTAATAAATATAGTATTTTTGCACTTGCTGGTCTTAATTTAATTATTGTGTGTTTCACTGTGTGGACTCTTCGTGGACCCCTGAGCCCACTCACATTCTCATGACACTAAGCCTTGACTACTCACTACAGTTACCTTGATTGGGTTTGCCTAATCTCCCAGAAGTCCCCTGTCCACTATAACTAGGGTGGCCTCCAACATTTTGTCCACCAGGTCAAACTCTAGAAATCCCTTTTAACAATAACTAATATCTGTACTAATTATATTGAACTTAGAAAAAAGAAAGGCTTAATATTTGCGATCCAAACCTGTGGCCATCTCTACCAGCGGCTACGATCGGGTCCCTCCTAACTTCTTTATGTATTTCACTGCAGAGATGTCCATCTTTGACACAATGCAAAAGTTCACCCTCTCTTTGGCAAAGGCCCTCACCATGAAAAAGCCCGCCAGCAGTTCTAAACAGTTTATGTTCCATTTCAATTCTTCTGTGGACCACTTTCCTCCTATTTGCAAGTGACCGTACCTGACACCCCAACCGGACCTGCATACGTCTGATTCTATCACTAATTCTGGCACATCTATTAAAAGGGTCCTGCCGTTCCAGGCTTCCATGTTGTCCAACCACCAGCTCAATTCTGCTCGCCTGTCTTCGTCTAGCAGGACATACTTGCCCCCCCCCTTGCACATGCATGGTCTGCAGCCTCTGCAATGTCCTGTAAAGCAGGGGTCTGGGGAATATGGCTTGAATCAAGGCTGCCAGGAGCCCCACAATACTCGCTCGATTCTGAAGCGAAATATGCATCTTCTGAATTACTACTCTCAACTCTTTCTTTATTGCTTTCATTTTTTAGTGGGGCAATTCCAACGGTGGCTTTCCTGATGTCTATGACCAATCCCAGAAACTCCATGCGTTGCCTGGGAATCAATTCTGATTTATCTTGATTGATTAGAAACCCCACTGTCAACTCTGTCCCCTCCATAATAATCTTAGTAACCGCCTGTGATCTTGCGCTACTGGAATGGTCAGATTGGCGTTCTTCAAGTCGAGCCTTGCAGGCCAATTGGCTTTGCGCAGAATGTCCCTAAGGATGTGAATACCCTCCATCTTGAAGTGTCTGTAGACTAACCAGCTGTTGAGATCCTTCAAGTTGATGACTGGCCTTGATTTCCCTTTATTGTGTACCAGAAACATATTGCTGTAAAAACCTGCCGGACTGCTTGGCACTGCTCATTCACTCCTTTCTCTAAGAGACTGCTCAGCTCTGCGTCCAGGAGTCTCTCCTCCATTGACATCCTGAGCAATGCTGGGACGTGCCCCTGCCACGGTAAGCTCTTGACCGGTAAAGCCTGAAGCCTTCTTCCATTTTTAATACCCAAGCATCACCTGATAGCACCCACTATTTGGCCATACACAGCAATGCCCGCCCCAAAAACTGGGTTAACGCTTGCTTTGTGCACTTACCACTGGCAGCGCTTTGCTGTCAATAGCCTCTGTGTCCTATGCAACCATGCTGACCCCTACCTTTGAAGGGGGAAAGGGCGTTGTGTTGCCTACTGTCCCAGCATTGGGCTCTGAGTCCTTTGGGCCTCCATGTCAAGATGTAGCGACTAGCCGAACGTCTCCTGTGTTGACCCATCCAGGGAAAGATTTTCGTATGGATGATTGTTCCTTCTCCAGGGCCGTGTATTTCCTGATGAATTGGGACATCTCTTAGCAAAGGCCTCTCAGAAAAGCATATCTTGTGCGGACTCACCCACCTCTTAGTTGGCGAGATCCTGCAGCTTGATGTCTATCTTCAGCAAGAGGCTGCACCACCTCTCTGAGGAGAGTGCACAACTGGCGTTACCCAGAAGGCATACTGCCCTCTGCGCCCAGCTGGCAAGGCTGACAGTCACTTCGGGTTCGTCCCTTGTCCTTGTACCCTTTCTGCTAAGTCCATTATTTTTGATAGGGGTCCTGCCATGTCCCGGACTTTGTCCTGGCAACTCTTCTAGGCATGGTCAACCCCTCTCTTTACGTCTTTTGTGGCTTTGATGACAAAGGTGACAATTTTAGCATCAAGCTGTGGCGTCTCCATAACTTTGCCTGGCAGTTCTGGCCTGGGGCATTCCACCCTCATCCTGAACTGCACTTCCTCCTCCAGTGGCTTTCTTATACGTTGAGCCATATATTGGGCCACCCTCGCCACCCTCAGTGGAGGGAACCACTCAGTTGACTTTGGATGCCTAATATTATCGTGGTCGAACATATCTCCCATGTCATCCCCTTCTTCCAGAGCACCCTTGGTTAGCTGCACCTTTTTGGGTTCATTGACGGACTTGCTGCTAACAATTATTTTTCATCAGATTGGAGATCATCTCCATCTCCCACCTCTCCATCAGAGTTGTCCTCGCCATCATTGGCCGCCCCTGTATTTTTAGCCCCTGGTCTATGGGTGTAAGAGGTTCGGCACTGTTGTTTTTGCAAAGGGATGGGCTACCAGCTGGGGCATCTGTGGAGACCCAACCACTTGTCCAATCACTTGGCCGGGGGGGCAGAAGAGTGGGGGGCTCTTCTGGGCTTTATCCTCCCCATAGACGCAACCTTCTCCTTAGGTTGTTTACCTGTTGTGCCCTCACCTGGACTAAGCTCCCTCTTCCTCTTCCTCTTCCTAAGAGCCATGCCTTTTTGGGCCAAGAGGGATTCCAATTCCTGTAGGTGCTCTTGGATAGGCTGCACCACTATTGATACAGCCATGACCAATGAATCCCCCAGGGCCTTCTTAAAACTTAATGACAGGTCCCTGTTTCTCTTCTGTCCCTCATCACTGTACTCTGTGGTGGTGCTTTCAGGCTTCATCAAACTGTAATTACCACTGTTCATGGGAGAGAAATTTAGTCTGTGAGCTGGCTAATAATTGCCATGCCTTCAGTTGAATGGATGAAGCAGGCTGCTTTCTGCAGGAAGAGCAGCAGCTCACGCTCGTTTTGAGATAAATATCCCCATGGGCAGCAGCTCTTAACAGTAAATGCGTGGTGCTCGTTACACGTTCTGTTCTCTCATGCTGATATTAAATTGTGTGCTCTAAGTGACGCTGACGCTGGGTGCAGGTGCCTGAAACGCAAGGTCCCTTCCTCCAAAGACTTTGAAGAGTCGGAAAGGTTTGTATGCATCCACACAATAGCTGCCGGGCCCCGTGGAGCGCCCCTGTCACCAGGTTTGAGCAGGATGACACAAGGTTCCGGTGTGCTCCCCGAAGGCCCCCGCTAGCTTCCAGGTGCTCACAGAGATTGCGATTGCCACCGCCCATAATACAAAGTGGGAACCCAATGAACTTCAAAAATTCTTAACACCCATGTGAAAAACCTTTCACTAAACAGCACATCCCTATCTAAATACGAAAATAAACGCTATAGAGCAATGATAGGGTGACTTGTCTACACGGAGGAGCAGCTAAGAAAGAGAGGAGACACAGACAGGATATGACATAAGGAGTGTGCTGGTTTATGATTCGTTTAAGGAAATGGACACAAAACTACAGGACACTGGACTTCTGGCGATTTGTAGCCCAGTGTCAGGGAAGCTTTGTTTAGTTGGTTGTTTTACTGTTTTGAAAAACAAATTGTAAAACAAAAGTGAAGATTCTAAAACGGCTGCTGTGGAGAGTAGCATTAAAGAGTTTAAGCATAACGCTTGCCCCGTTCTTGACAGAGAACTGCCATTCCAGTCAATGCTATCAAGAAATGATGTCACTCGTTTATGTATGGTTTTTGGGGATCCAAAATAATTACAGAATGTATAAAGACCCACACAGGGTGATCAATACACTTGTGTATTCTTATGTATAAGGCAACCTCTCTTAACATGGCATACATAAATAATGATAAATTGCCCAGCTCCAGTCTGATAAAAGCCACATGTATTGAATTAGTGAGTCCTTAAAGCTTTCAGCATACCTTCCCTTCATTACTATTACATCTACTTCATGGGTGTAAACACCAGCGTCCATACCATATAGTAAGGTTGTGACAAGGCTACTTCTACATAGTTGCATAATGCCTTTCATACAAAAACCCTCAAATTGACTAGTACCATTCCTGATTACAGACTGTTTGGTCAGGACCTTATTACTTTTGGATTCCCAAATTATCTTTTCGCTGTGGGTACTATGGAAAAACATACCCAGATACACATAAGCGAAGAATTGTTATGATATCAATTTCGATTGGGTAATTATAATTATTATAATAATGTATGTAAATATGTGCTATGTAAAGATCTTTGGATCAAAGCACTATATACATTTTAAATTAATACAATTATTGTAATATTGTGATGTGGTAAGGCCAGCAGGAGCAGGGGCATTTGTTTTTTCCTACCAAAGTACATAATTTTGTTTTTTTTCATTTTTATACATAAATCATGATGCTCCGAATAGATCAGAAATACATTCAGGGATCTTTTTAGTCCTATTGGCATATTGGCATATGGCATATGTTCTAGCAACACAATACTATTGCTGGCACCGTACTCCTCCTCTGGCTACTATTCCACCTTCTGCCACCACCACTGCTGACTCTCAGGCCTCTCAACCACCTCCGGTGGGTGTACCTCATGCCTGTACCCCTCCCCGAAAGTCTTTCAAATGTGGAAATCTGCTTTATGTCGCTACTCTAAACTATCTGCTGTCAAATACTGCTGTGACACTGCCACCTCCTCCAAGAACTTGACCTGGATGTCCTCGCTTTCACCAAGACATGGTTCACGGCAAGCTCTGTCATAGGTTTTGACACTCTCCTCTCTGATGTCTACAAGATCCTCTCTGAGCCCAGAGCCAACAAACTCAGGGGAGGGGTAGCTCTGATCTTTCTGGAGTGGGTCCCTGCTTCTGACATTCCTGCACAGGCTTACTCCTCCTTTGAATGCCTGCTCTGCATGTTCTCTATTTCTCCTGGTCTCTCTCTGACTGGCCTCAACATCCACCTGGATGCTTTTAATCCCTTCTCTGAGCTCTTATGCAATGTCTGCAACTCTCTCTCTCTCTCTTCATTCTTCCCTCTTGTCTGACACATTCTGCCTGACACACCTTAGATGTTCTCATCTCCTCAGACATCCCCCTCTCTAACCCTCCCACCACCCCAGCCTCTTGGACTGACCACTTCCTGCTTTCCTCTCACCTGAAACTCTCTGTCCCACAGGCAAAGCCCACCTCAGCACTGCCAACTTCCTTCTCAGTTATTCGCCCATGAAGCGTGAGTCAGTGGTTTCCTTTGCCTCCACTTTCTCTGCTCCTCCTACTCCTGTGGCAGACTCTCACTCTGACACTGCACTCACTAACCTGCATCTCTCTATCTCTATCACTCTGAATATCATTGCCCCCATCATGAGAATCCATATGAAGCCTATCTCCAAATACGACTCCAAATACGACTCTGTATAACATGAAACGCAAGTGCAGCGTAACTGAGAGGAAGTGGAGGGCTACGGGCCCATCCTCTGACAAACTGGCTTGCCGTCTACTTCAAGGTCCTTTCCAAGAAGAGAGTCCACATCCAAGCCTGCATCTATGTGCCTGTAACAACACGGCCAAGCTCTTTAACATCTGAAAGATGGCCACTCCTTCTTCAGTCTCCACCTTTCCCATTCCCTCACAGGCCCTCTGTTTGGCTCTGTCCTCTCACTTGACCACTAAAACTTAGGACGTCCTGTCCTCACTCTCCTCCTCCTCTACCTCTCCTGGTCCCCCTATGGGCGTTTCTCCCTCTCCTCCTCCTTTCTCCTCTTTCTCTCTGGCAACACCTGACAATGTTTCTAAAATAGTCCGGTCTATGAAAGTGTCATCCAAACAGGTGCTTCCCTGCCCCTCCAGAACCATCAAAGACCACATTGACACCCTCACTCCAATCTTGGGCAACTTCTGCAATCTGTCTTTCACCACTGGATCTTCCCCTCCCCCCTCAAGTACTTTGTTGTGCGCCCCCATCTTATAAAGCCTTCAGCCAATCATTCCTGTTCAGCAAACTATCACCCTATCTTTATCACTCCTTTCCTGGGCAAACTCCTGGGAAAGCTGGCCATCCCCTAGCTTACTCTCCACACTGAATCTGTTGGTTGTCTCCATGACCATCAGTCTGGCTTCAGAACAGCCAGAGCCACTGAAACTGCTCTCCTGAACACCCGTGAAGATCTACTCTCTAATCTTGACATCAGCCTATATTCTGTCCTCATTCTCCTTGACCTTTCCTCTGCTTTGCACAAGGTCAATCACGCCATCCTGATCAATCAACTCAGTGAGAACCTGAGAATCATGGATCAGGCCCTGGAGAGGTTGACCTCCTTCCTCCTGGACCGACCTTCCTAGGTCCAACTTGCACCCTTTCTATCCACCACCACTCTCTACACATGTGGTGTTCTTCAGGGCTCTATCCTCTCACCCTAGTTTTTCAATGTCTACTTGGTCCCTTTGGCCCACCTGATCTCCACATTCTCCTCTAACTTTCTGTGTTATGCGGATGACACTCAGCTTTCTTTCAGGCTCCCCTCAGCCACCTCTCCTCTTTCACACATTCCTGACTGTCTATCCGTGATTCAGGATTGGTGCACCTTTGACAATCTATACCTTAATGCCAGTAAGACGGAGATCCTCCTCAGTGGGACCCCTGCTCCTGTTTTCCTCTCTCACTCTTGCCACCCTCCTTGGGCCTCCTTTCTTCCCTTCCTGTGAGACAAAAAACCTTGGTGTCATCTTTGCCTCCACTCTCTCCTTCTCTTCTAACATGATGGACCTTACCAAGAAGGATCATTACCAGCTGCACCTCCTCAGAAGTATTCTTCCTTTTCTCACTTTCCGCCAGAAGCTCAATGGCTCCAGACTGCTGGTTCTTTTTAGGATGGACTACTGCAACAGCCTCGTTCTCAATCTGATTTCCTCTACTCTCCGCCCTCTGCAACTAAGCCAGAACAGGACTCCTCAAGACGTATCCTTGGCAGCAAGCCCAGGGAGCGTATCTCTCCATCCCTGAAATCTCTCCACTGGCTCTCAGTGAATGCAAGGATCAAGTTCAAGACCCTCTGCATTGCCCACAAGGCTTTCTGGTGCCAGGGCATGCCCTACATTCAAATATCTCGTCCTTCTAGAGCCCTTCACTCAGCTACCTCCAACTCTCTAAGGATCAGACGCTTCTCCAGGCAGAGAGTGGGTGGGGGGATCTCTCTCTCTGCAGGTACCTTCCTCTGGAATGGCCTCCATGCCCCTCTCAAACTTGAACCAGACAAACTCAAGTTCCGGAATCTGCTCAAGACCTTCCTTTTCTCCTCTGCTCTCCCTGTCCCTCACCAGCTGACTTACTTCACTGCTGTGCCGACTGGTTGCATGGTACCCTCAGAGTCTCACTGGGTACCATGCTCCTCCATAATCAGTCTCCCCTGCACTGTTTCCAGGCCTATCACACACTTAGGGGCTGTATCTGTAACCCCTTCAGCCCCCTGCCTCCTTGCACTTACCCAGAGCCGGGGTGCCCGGGCTGCACCTAATCAGAGCAATGATGCCCCTGATTGCGCTTCCCCCTCCCTCTCCATGCACTCCCCCTCTCCCAGCCACTCCCCCTGTCCCTTCCCCCTGCACTTGCATGTCACACTTACACAATTTGAATGACACAAGGCCTAGTAAGATTATTTGTCTTGTACTCCCTCTGTCTCCCTCCCTTGTATAGTCGCGCCTAGAAACACTAGTGTACAGGTGTCTTATAAATTACTTTTCATATCATATAATAATATAGTCGGCATAACCAAGCCAACTGATATGCATGTTGCTGATATGGGTCGGAAAACTGTTCTCCTCTTCAAGACACCTAGAGATGTCTGCTATATATAAATTGAATAAAAAGCTAGCGAGCAAACAACTCTGTTTCAGACCACAGTTTGTTTGGATCTTTCGGGTAACATTCACAACTTACCAACTACAGCGGTGTTGGTGTAAAGTTGAACTATCAAGTTCAGTAAAATCTTGGGAATTCCCCAGTGATCACGCTTGGCCCAGAGAAGCGATAACCTGAGTCAAATCTGCCACAATGTGGTTCAGGAATTACTTCATCTCGCGTTGTTAATATTCCAAAGAAGTAAGGCTCTGCACTGGTCTCCCTGTCTACACTATAACAATCAAGGAATAATCTAGCACCTGGGTTGCCAAACAATGAATCACAACTAAGCAAAGAGAACAAAGAGTTGAAAAATGAGGAATTGATTTTACCTTTTCCACACACTATCCCCTGTTCGATAGGCGGCACATCAGCACTGACTAGGGATATGTTCTTTGACAGTCAGGGATAAATAGAACTTTCTATGTCCTCCTTTTTTCTGTCTTACACTGATTCATGACAAGTCCTGTGATCACTAATGTTTAGATATTTTTTTTTTGTTGTTAATTTTGTTTCATTTTTTTTGTATTTAATCATTAAAAGATTTTTACAAAGTCATTTGCCATTCTTGATTAAAGGTTCTTACGAATGTACTTAGGACACCACTTTCGTCGGCCTTTTTCTTACAGAAGTCATTTCAGAAATCGTATCAGTAGATTCATCTTTTTCAATCAGACTTTTGTTGGATTGGCTCGCTTCAGTGCAATGTCCAACTGCGGCCCTCGACCATCTAGCTGAATCGCCAGCAATTAGCCGAAACCAGCCTGTTTCTTCACTTAGTACTGATGGATAAGATAATAGTGGTGCCAAGTACGCCTCTCTTTCTTTAGACATTTCTGGACAAGTCGTCAGGACGTGTCTTACTGTTTCAGTTTGGTCTGGGTTTTCACATAGACGACCAGTGGCGGCTGGGGATTGTAATCTGATAGCCAGAATTTCTCTTGTATGTAGGGTGTTTAAACGGGCTCTCATGAAGGTTCTTCTCAAATCCTTCTCAGGAAATTTTTCGCAATATCTCAGGGGTGTTTTTGGATTGTTGTGGCTGGGCGGCAGATCTTTGAGTAATTTGTAAGTCAGGATCTTTTTGTTGGTCAAGATCCAATCTTGTTGCTCTATTTTTGCTTTCACTCTGCCTGGATTTGTAATTAAAAGTTCTTCTGTACAGGCTACCTCTTCCAGTTTGTCTTTTAATTTCTTTACCCAGGCGTTGAGAGGTTTGCATCCCCCTTTTGTTATTTCGTCAGCTACAACCTGGAAGATTGGGAGGGAGTCAGGCAAGAGAGTTTTTCTATAGAGTTGGAGCGCACCTTGTTCGACTGTTGATGCGAGGGACATAAGGCACAGGTCCCGCTGTATCGCCGCCATGGGTGCTGACTTAGGAAGTCCCAGCACCGTTTTCCACACAAAACCTTCCAGCTTTGTCCAAATCTCCTGTGGAAGGGTTAGGTTTGCGCTCATCCCGTATATTAATACTGGAACAATCTTAGACTTGTAAAATTGCAGAGCTGGCGCCCACGAAAACTTTCAAAATTTTTTATCCACGGCTTTTAGTTGTGCTGTCAGATTTCTTGTTTTGTCCCAAAGGGACTTCAAGATGGTGTTTTCTTTCAAAGAGTTGTCAATCCATACCCCCAGATATTTATATTCTTTCACCACTTCCAGTTAGGCGTTTTCAAGGAACCAGACCGGCGGGACTTTGTGGTCAGATTTCGATTTAGTGAAGAGAAGAATTTTTGTTTTTTGTGTGTTAATTTCCAAATTGTTATTTTTCATATAGGCTGAAAGGTCTGCTAGTTGGCGTTGCATTCCTATTTTGGTCTGGTGCATCAGGATCAGGTCGTCAGTGTACCATAACCTGGAGACCTTGGTCCGTCCCACCTTTGGAGGGAACGAGAGAATTTTTTTTCCAATACACTGAAAATCTCTGATAAAGGCAATAAACAGCGCCGGGGCCGAGGGGCAGCCTTGCTTGACCCCACGCTCTGTGTGAATTGTTTGAGAGGTGACCTTGCCGGCTCAAACGAACACGCATCGTGGTTTTTGTGTGTAGGGCCATGATTGGTTCCTGTATTGAAGGCAGGCATTTCCGGGTTCTTAGTTTAACCCAAAGTTTGTCGCGATCCACCATGTCAAAGGCCTTCGAAAGGTCCACTAAAGCCAGGTGGACTTTGGGAGCACCAAATTTCACTTTTGCTTTTATGATCGCCGTGCATGTGCCCTTTTGGACACCCGTCTGGAAGATGTCAACCGCAGGAGAGCCTTTGGCCCACTTTTGAAAATGCGAGAGGAGCAGAGTCGCAAATATTTTCCCCAGAATGTCTAACAAGGCAATTGGCCTGTAGTTTGCCGGACTTTCTCTGCACCCTTTTTTTAAAGATTGAGACCAGAATCGCTTCTGTCCAGGATTCTGGGATCTGTTTCGCTTTGTGGCAATGGTTAAAGAGTTCACTTATTACTGCTGCCCATTCTTCCAGATGTTTTTTGATGTCTAGGTTGGTCAGGCCATCTGGGCCTGGAGCTCTTGAGGATTTCAGTTTTGCTATTGTTCTTAGGATATCATCCATATCTGTCAAAGGAATCCAGGGTTCCTTAACTGACTGTGTTTTCCTTTGTTCTGGTATTGACGGCGGCTGGAAAAGGTCACTGAAGTAGGTTACCCAGTTTTGTTCCGAGACAGCGTTTGCAAGTGGGGGTACCCTTTGCCCATTTGTACTTTTTAATAGGTTACAGAAGTCTCTTGTATTCCTCGAGGCCCAGGACTTCAGCATGGCTTCGGCATCATTTTGGTAAAGAGTCACCCCATGATGTTTAATCCATGATTTGTAGTGGTTAGCTCCCTTTCGATATGCAGACCACGCCTCTTCTGTTTGGTAACGAATTGCAAAGTTTCTCAGGTTTCTTGTTTCACGTCGCTTAATCACCACCATCCGATCGTAGGTATATGTATGTGTATAATCCGGTCTCTTGATGACCGAACTTGATGTTCTGAACTCTGGATCCGTGCTTAGCCTGTCCTTTATTGATCTTATATTTGCTGCGGTAAGGCGAAGTCGGGTTTGTTGCTTGTACGATTCCACAGTCGATGCGTATAGTAGCCTTTCAGGGGCCTGGGCCCCCTAGGACAATTGTAACAGGTTGTGATGACTTTCTAGCATTTTCAGTACTTTGAAGGAAGAGATAAAGGGGATCAAAACTTTGGTTACGAAGATGTAGTCAAGAGGAGCAGAGACTTCATCTCTTTCCCACGTTGGGATCTGTGGCTCGGAGTGTTGTATCATTGCTACATTATAGAGGTTTCTTGATTTCATTAATTTTGACCACGCCGAACCTCTTTCATCTGTCAGAGGGCGGGTCAGTAGTGCTCTTTCCGGTGTTATGTGTGTATTGCACTTGCCATTTAGGTCTCCACAGATTATGATATTGTCAATATCAAGGTCCATGTTAATGGTATAAATGACCTCAACGACGGATTTGCAGAATTCTTTTGTTGATGTTCTCTCAGGGTTCCAGTACAGATTTATTATTGCCAGGTCTGAGGTGAGCCATGTGTCAAGAACTGGGTGGCGGCGCTGCCATGGGGTTAGGGTACCAGGCATGCCATAGGCTTCGATGATTTTGGTTTTAGGTGTAATCCCTGAGCCTATATGAATAGCTGTTAGAAGGCCCGAGGATGGTCTTCCCATTTGGGACCTGGAAGCTGGTGAAAGTTCAATTGCAAATCCGTCTATTGTAGGTTGGTCTTTTAGCCACGTTTCTTGTAAACACAGGATATCGAAGTTCTCCAAATTATCGTTGCTGGGGCGGGGCGATGTTTGTAGCCTCTTGTGTTCCATGATGCCATTACCAGCTCTTTTTTGGCAAACTTTGGAGCAAGTTCCTCTCTCGACATTAGTGGCTCTTTGGGGCTTCTTGTTAGCTGCTATTTCATTTGGCTTTGTCCAAACGTGTCTGCCAGCCACTTCCATGGTCCCTCTGAAACTTTCACCTTCTTCTCGGACTTTTGGTTCAGACTGTTTTTCTTCCATTTGTGTGTGCCAGAGTTTCTTTCCGCTGGACTCTGTGTGATTTTATGTTGATTGTACTGTCGGGTGCTCTGGCCGGAGCTTTCAGAATTTGATGAAGACTCATGGTTTGCGCCTTCTTTTCTCCGGTGTGCCTCTACCTGTCCATTCTTCGTGGTCTGATGCCAGACAATTCTTCGCCTCGGGGTATCTTGCCATCGGTTTTGATTGTATAAGGCTTCAGTTCTTGAGATATAATGGGTCCTGGTCGGGGAACCCCTCCTCCGAATATCTTGATCTGGTTGTTAAGGTTTGGGTTTTGGTAGTGCAAACAAGTTGAATCCTAATTGGTGTAGGTCTTATGTCACTTCTATAGGGATTTCTACTAGAGCTTTATTTCTAATATGAAAATAAGCTTTTGCTCTGTGGTCCCAGTGGTATGGTTCCACCAACTCGAAGTCTTTGGTCGTCAGGTGTTGAAGCTTGCTGATTTTTGCCAGGGTTTTCAGAACCGTTTTTTTTTTCAGTACCATATATCCTTCTTTAGATGAGATTTGCTCAAGTTTGAAGATTGTGGTTCCTGATAATTTGTCTGTGTACCTAGTTGGCCTCTGGACAACTGTGCGGTAATCTCTTTTGTTTCCTGTGGTATTCGTCCGACTATATCTTTGCGAATGGGGGCTCACTCAGTAATTTCTTTGCACGTCTGTAGGAACCCCAACAACCTCGCCTCGCCGGGTCCTCGGTTTAGAAGTCTCGTCATCACCTTCAGCTTCATCGATGCAGATCAGTGATGAGCTTTTAGTTGAGGATGCTGGAGGGAGTTTGTTAACTGACTTGGGCGATTTTGTTGTTGGTGAAGATTCTTCAGAATAGTCATGATGCTGATATAGATTCATTAGATCACTGTTTTCCTGAAATTCATTGATTCTTTTTGGAGACTGGGCCAGGTTCTGATGATCTGGTTTGGTGGATAGAGTGGGTTGTGTATGTTCGGTAGCCCTTGTTTTTTCATCTCCTTTTTTTTCCTTTGTTACGTTACCTGGGACCAACAATACTTGTGGCGACTCTTCCCTTATTTGGTTTGATGGGGTAGTCAGGACTGTTTTTTTTGTTGATTGTTTTTTTTTGTTGGTTTTATCTGAAGCGAATCCTGCTCTGTTCGTTCTTTTGAAGTCCTAGATTCTGATGTAACTGACAATTGATGTGATGTTATTTTTGCGAAGATAGGGGCCAAGTCCTTCTGTGGTGGTCCTTCACTAGTTTGTGTCGCTCTACAGAATAGTGGAGTGAGGGCTTGGGCGATGTTGCGCCTTTCCTTAAGCTGGTCTTCAAGTTTGGTGATTTTTGTCTCCAGGGACGCCTGTGTTTTGCTGGTTTTTGAGACCAGGGCTGTTATAAAGCCTTCAATGAAGGTCGATTTTGTCAACATTGTGGCTTGTATAGTAGTGTTGTCTTCAAGAGCTTCATTGATGGACTCGTAGAGTTTTGCAAAAGGATTTAATGCTATTGTGATTGTTGACATTATAGAGAGCAAGTCTACTTTTTTACTGGGAGAGTCCTTCTGGGCAGAAGCTGATATTTCACTTAGTCTTCTGCTTTTGGCTGTAGTGTGAACACTCTTATTGCCATGGTGTAAAGAGGTTTTGTCTTGCGTTCTTCTGTCTGAGGATGACGATGTGTCTTGTGGGTGGATTAAATCCTCTGCTTTTTGCGCCTGGTAGGGGCGCAATGATTCTTGTATGTGGACTCTGGTCCATGCGTGTCTATCTTCTGTAAGTCCAGCGGTGGGTTTTGAGAAGGTCCGGTCGCATATTGGTGTAGTTGGAACTAGTGGGCTTG
The DNA here is from genome assembly GCF_040938575.1 of Ambystoma mexicanum. Taxonomy (NCBI): domain Eukaryota; kingdom Metazoa; phylum Chordata; class Amphibia; order Caudata; family Ambystomatidae; genus Ambystoma; species Ambystoma mexicanum. The sequence continues at coordinate 849,647,942 of NC_090921.1, read as the reverse complement.
CTTCCCCCTGGGCCCAGGGTACCACTGATGTTTTGTCTGATTTGTTATTGCTTGACAGCCCCATACTTCTTTGGGGGCTTGAGAAAGCAGGAGGATGCGTAGGGATTTCTTACAGATGATTTTGGACTGGTGTTTTGAAAATTACTTCAGTGTTCATTACCTTTTGCACTGGAGATTTAGGCTTTGGGTCCAACCCAGGATTAGTTAAATCAGTTTTACTCGATTTGTTTACCGGAAGGTGGTATTGAACAGCCTCCAAAATCTCTGCATCAGAGAGCTCCGAGTCTTGGTCCAATTTCCTTTTATGTTGTTTTAGGAAATATTCCTTCAGGGAGGATGATATCAGGGGGGTTGGAAAGCACTTGGCGCCCCCTTGAATTTTAGGTCCGCCTTTTCTTAGTTTTTTTGTAAGTATTTGGTTTGGTGCAGGTTTTGCTTTCCCGTTCCTTTTGAATTTGATTCCTATGGTATAAGGTCAGAGGTCTCATCATCAGTTAGATGGGGATCATTTTGGATCTTTGTTGAATCGGCCCCTAGTTTAGGATTACGGTCTTTAGAAGGGTCGTTTAAAGTTTCGGTTTTCCGATCCTGATTGACTTTCTCTACTACCATTAATGTGGGGTCTAAAAGTTTGGATTTGTCGGTGAAGCTTTCTTCCAAAGCTTCATCGTCTGAACTTCGCAGTTCAAATGTTATGGACTGAGCCTCTTGGTCGGATGTCAAAGAGTCACTTTAGCCAATTCTTATGGCTCGCTTTGTTGTGATGTTTGAGGCCTGGTTTCCAATAGATGGATTTATGCTACTGTAAATCAAGGCTGTGGTTGAGACCCTTAGCCGAGGGAAAGCCTGAGCCTGCACGTCCTCGGCTCCTTTTGCCTCCTCGTTATCAAAAGTAGGGAGGTTTTTTGACAGTTTTTGGTGAAACATGCCTTCTTCTGTCGCGAGAAGCCGGTTCCCCCCCACCATCCGTTCAGGTGCCTGCCGAAGCCGTCCTTCGACAGCCTCAGGCGAGGTGCCACTCGTCGATACAGTAGAACATATGGGGGTTTGGAGTTTTATTTGCGGGCTCCCATGCAACACAGACTTGTTGGACGTTTGTTTTGATTCTTCGCCAGCGGGGACTGTGATCTCAGTGTGGTCCGACAGTTCCCCCAGAACCGGCGGGTCCTCCCCTCATACTGGCCCTTGGTCTCATTCCATACCTTCTCCTGATTTGAAACAAGGGGGAAGCAGAGGAGGCGGGCACTCTGCTGATGGTTGATGGTTCAGTGACGCTATCGCCACAAATTTTGTCGGTGCCTTGCTCTTTGGAGGGTCCAAGACTATCGGTGTGAGTTCTGATTGAAGAGCTGGCCGAGTCGAGGACGGGGAAGGCAGGGATCCATCTCCTCCAGCTTCATTTAACAGTGTGTTGCTTCGCAGGCAACGTTTCTCATGGGTGACCTCGGATGGAGTGGGCGGAGCCATGTTAGTAAAGGTCGATCCGGTGAGGTCGGGGTGCGAGAGTACAGGGGTCTGTGAGACGCTGAGTCGGGGTGAGAAGGGTGGAGGGTTGGAGGGTTGGAGATACTTGATTAGATACTGGATTGGGCACGCAAAGGAAAATCGCGACAATCCACAATTGGGTTGTATGTTGTATGTTGGAAGCACAAAGTGCACTGTTCAGTTTATTTTTGTTGATGTGAATGTTTCCACAATACTGTTTCGTTCTGTTGAAGGAGGAGAAGGAGAGCGGAAAGGAGAAAGCAAAAGGGGGAGCAGCCCGCTTACTGCTCCTCCCGGCTCCGGACTCCGGACACACTGCTCGCACACCGCGCAGTGCTCCGCGCATGCGCAGTGAATATGTAGAAAGTTTTGGAAGTTTTCTGATGCAGTAGAAAGTGGACTGTAGAAGCGGACTCAGGAAGCAGTCCCGGAGCAGCAAATAAGCAGCGGTCTGTCCTCACGTCCTCACCAGAAACACTTCTCGCACAACACACAGCACTCCACGCATACGCAGTGAATATGTAGAACGTTTTGGAAGTTTTCTGATGCAGTAGAAAGCGGACTGTAGAAGCGGACTCAGGAAGCAGTCTCGGAGCAGCAAATAAGCAGCTGTCTGTCCTCATGTCCTCACCAGACACACTGCTCGCACACAGCACAGCGCTCCGCGCATGCATGGTGAATATGTAGAAAGTGTTGGAAGTTTTCTGATGCAGTAGAAAGCGGACTGTAGAAGCGGACTAAGGAAGCAGTCTCAGAGCAGCAAATAAGCAATGGTCTGTCCTCACGTCCTCACCGGTAACACTGTCCGCACACCGCACGAGATATCTTTTTAAATCAAATTAGCATGGGAACTATCAGGAATATGTTTGTAAACCACACACAGTCACAGTATTCAAGATAAAGTATGAAAGCAATAGAAATAAAGCAACATAAAAAAACAATTACAAATGCACACAGTAGGGGCACTGGATAATGTTGTTCCCTTAATGCCAGCGCCAACGGGTCTCTGATCCTCATTTGATCCTCATGTATCTCCTTCTCCATGCAATGCTTTAATTCCTATATAACTTTTCAATGATTATGGATAATGTAAGGACAAATTCTGAACGTTGATGATTCACCTAACTGTAGTCAAAAGTGCTAAAACCTGTTTTTAAAATAAATTATAATTGCCTAAATATAGCGCTCTTAGTACGCAGAGGTTTCTAAGTGCGGGCCTGGGGATTGAATCAGTGTTGCTCCGTGTTGTCTTGATTCCAATGCGAGCATGTTGCCCCTGAGCTATCTTCCTGAGACCAGAGTGGGTTAATATCAGGTGTTTCTTTTGAGCTTTAGTGTATACTCGATAAGCCGATTTGTCAATGTATGAGGGTATGAAGTACTGCATATTGACATTTTAACAGGTAAATAACATTCTTACCTATGCACTTTAATTCTTAAAATGGAGACTTTTACTGTGAGATTTAATATTTGCAATTTAAGGTGAAGAAACATAATGGACACCCTGTTGTTGACTTATTAATGTTTTCATCATTTTGTTAATTTTACTCTATCTGGTCCATTTTACACTTTATAATGTTGATGATAATGTATAGCTTCATCAATGTGTCCCTGATCTGGTCTGATAAGTGAAAGAGTTTAAACTCAATATACCTGTATATATGTAAACATAAGCAATAATGGGCAAAAGGTAACACCAAACCACTGCACTTGTCTCTACTTATCTAAATTATGGGACCTGGCTGCTGGCGTGTGCAAAGAGGGTGGCCTATTTTTTTTTTTATGGCCTATTGCCCTTAATCCACCAAAAGTCAATTTAAACAAGGGCATCCCAGACCCCAATGCTCCAAGGTCACAACATATGTGAATTGTATAAATGTTCACATGCGGTTAATTACTATACAGTATATTCCAAACATCAGACAATTCAGGAGGCATAGATAGCAAAGGGTTCATTTATATAGACAACTTAATGCAGGACTATAGTGAATCGAGCCAACACGCACTTCAACTCCACCAGGTCTTTTTTAAGGCTCATATAAATTGTGATTGAAGTAGATGGAAAGAAAAATCAATGCTAATACAAACCACAGAAAAAGACAAGTGATGAAAAAGGCTGAAAAATAAAAACAGAGAAACAATGATTAGAATCAACAGATTAGATTGTATCTGCATGTATAAATGTATTTAATTATTGGGCATGTATAATGTGTCGTTACAGCAAAAAGGTGTTTCAAGGTGTATCAAGACAAGGAAGGGGAAGGTACAGAGGAGAAAAATAACTTAATCACGTTCCTACTACGTCTTGAGATATTCAGATTGTGCAAGTGCAGTAACAGAATGAGGAGAGAGGGGAAGGAGGGGAAAAGAAGGGGGGAACAGGCAAGGAGACAGACAGTACCGATCCTACTAGGTCAAGAGACAATTTGGATCGTGCAAGTGCAGCAACAGTAAAAAATGGGAGAGGGGGCGGAGGGAAAGTGAAGTTTGGGTAGCCAGACAGACAATAACCTTCCTACTATGTCTTGAGACAATTCGGATCATCCCAGGGCAGTAACAGAAGTGACAAGAGAGGGAAACGAGTGGAAGACATACATACAATAACGTTCCTACTAGGTCAAGAGACAATTCGGATCATGCAAGTGCAGTAACAGAAATGAGGGCAGAGGGGGAGGAGTGGAAGAGCCAGATGGGGAGGAAGGAGTAATGATTAGGGCGAAGGGAGGAGAAGGGTGATTTAAGTGCAGGTAAAAGGTTCAACATAACACAACACAAGAATGCTCTACCTTCCTACATGAAGTGCAAAGAACCACTTGTGGAACCACTCAATTAAAATAAAGCATAGATAGCAATGATTGAGCTTGCTACAAACCAAACATGCAGACAACGATTTGGAGGTTTTTGTATCTTATTTTAATTAGACCAGGGTATTTACTGTCATCTCACTCAAGAGGTGGCACATTGGTAATACCATGAAAACAAAAGAAAGGGCATGTGCACCAAATGTATACCCATACCAGGGGTGGACTGGCCTATAGGGAACTCTGGATATTTCCCAGTGGGCCTCTGCACCCTGGGCCTCTTTTGTGTGGTATTTCCAAATGTTCTCAAAGGAAAAGCATTAGGCTTGCAGAAAATGTGTCATAAGGGGCCACTTTCAAAATTATTTCCAGGGTTTCTTTTGGTCTCCAGTAATTATTTCCAGGGCCTCTTTTAGTTCCCAGTCCACCCCTGACCCATACTTTCTATCTTGGTGGTGGCGAGTCTGGTTAAGGCAAAGGTTTTCTGATTCAAACAAGCTGACACAAAAAACATATAACTGCCTCTCATTCGCTGTTCAAATACCAACAGGACTGGCTGTTTACAACATTGGTGTTACATCACATTAACTCCCAGTTAGACATCAAAATAAGTTGGAATGTAGAAGGTTGTTTGCAGAAGCAGTGGACAATATTGACAGAATTGTAAATATAATGAAGGTTTTGTTTATAAATTGCATGAGCAGTGTCTAACATAATGCTGGCTTTCACCCAGCGAAGAATGCAGGACCTGTTAAAATGTACACAGGAACAATTGTTTTGAGGAAAACATAATTTTGTTTGTTGATCTCCTTCAGTTAACACCAGTCAAGTACCAACCTTTTTTCATAATATTAAGTTATGAACAATGTTGTAGCTCTTTAATCAGCAGGAGATATGTCCATCTCATGGGTATCTTTCAATACAGAGAAGCTGTGCACCATATGTGTTAGGCCACAAATACTAAGCGGTGCACTTTCTAAGCACACTAAAGAATTCTTTTATCTTAGTATGATTATTAGCAGACTCTATGAAAAATGAAGAACAGGTCCGCAGCTAATGGACCAGCTAACACACCAAAATATACACGGTGTGTATTTGATGTCTACAATTGCAGACAGTGCTCAATTTAATGAAAATGTGCTTCAAAATGAAAAACATTCCAACAGTACAACCCCATGTGTTCCTCTAAACGTGAGTGTACCTGAATGTAGACCACAGCTCGGTAAACAGGGAAATGGTACAGTAGTTTGCTTGCAACCATATCCACACCAAGATATTATTCAGGTTGACACTGAGAAATTTGACAAAATATATAAAAAACACGAACAATTGACCACACATCAGCATGTTTCCTGATTTTACAAGACATATTGGAAAGAAAAAGAAAATGTTCTCTTGATCTTGCATACACAGTTACTATTCACCTGACCCAATTTCTTAACCTTGAACAAGCCCTATCACATACAGCGCACAAAGTCTTCAAAGACTGTATGAGTTACATGTTTTTGTACAGTCACACGTCTCTTCCTGCTTTATTGTAAAGCAAGAAGAGTCCTTGCTGACATCTCTTGCATTCTGGATTTCAATAGACATCATACTGATTACACCCCAAACTTGGCATTGTATCCATTACTCCAAAATGCAAACTTACCGAAGTACTTAGTGCAAAATATGAAAGTACGTCTGAACTAACTATAGTACCTACAAATAAATAAAAAAAGTAACATTACAGCACACAAACTTCACGTTCAAGTGTGAACACCATTGGATGCAATTGGTATGCAAATGTTGCTGTCAATCTGCTGTTCTCTATTTATAGATCGCATTTACTTACATGACCCACAGCAGCTATCTGGTGCAGGAAATCCCAGTGCAAAATACAGTGGGCCCGATTCATGAAATGGGCCGCAGAAATGGTGTAACGTCTGCGCACCTAGAAGGACCCTGCGCGAGCCGTGGTGCAGAAATTATTTTGCGCCCCACGTGTATTCATGGATTTAAAGACACATTACTAGCCGTTGTGCAAGTAAAACAAGCTGCGTGAAGAACGACCACAACACGCTCTGTAGCACACTAAAAAGCAAGCCAAAGGACAAACACAGAGCAAGACTCCACGCCACCCCAGGCCCACCATCCAGTACGCCTATGAGAAGGCGTGCCTCACCTCGCAAGCCCATGCTGCACTCCAGCGAAATTGCATACCTTACTTAGCAAGCAAAGGCTGCACCCCAGTGAAAACGCAGGTCATCCCTCCCAGGCCCAGACTGCACCCCAGCGAAATTGTGTGCCTCACCTTGCAAGCCCAGGCTGCACCCCAGCAAAAACGCTGGTCCTCCCTCACAAGCCCAGAGTGCACCCCAGCAAAAAAAATGTGGGTCCTCCCTCGCAAGCCCAAACTGCACCCCAGTAAAATTGTGTGCCTCACCTTGCAAGCCCAGACTGCACCCTAGCGAAAACGTGGATCCTCCCTCGCAAGCCCAGGCTGCACACCAGCGAAAATGCAGGACATCCCTTGCAGGCACAGGTTGCACCCTTAAGACTGGACACCCTCCCAGCCCATGTTTGCATGCAACAGCAACAATCACATACACATGTCATGCACACACATCAACTGAGAGGCCCCAAGCAGTGCAATGACCAATACAGATCAGAGTCCCGTGAACTTTAATACCTCCACGTGAGTAAGCCAGACATTCAAATGTATGTGTTGCATCCAGGCGTGAGTGATGCCCAGTCACACATTCGCATTTTTGGTGCATACACATGAGCAGCATGCATACACATGATGCAGGCAACTCTACCCATCACACTTGTCACCCTGACACTTCTCAGACACAAGTAAAATTGCATGTGTACTGTCTGCAAGCCAGTACTACAACACACAATGCAAGTAATAGTACATTTAAAATACATATAGGTCTGAATGTACACATGGAGAGCAATGCTTGGGGAATGCATGCAAACATCTGTCTCAGAAACATACTTGCTGCAAGCCTAAGGTGCTGGCAGCCAACATGCTGGTACATGCACAGAGCACATGCACCATAGAGAACTGCACCACATGGCTACTCACAAGTCGACTCCAGACGTTCACGTAACTCGCAGACCTTGATGTGCATTGCCGGGTAGAACTTCTTCAGGACCTGCATGTTGTTAGGCGGCATCTGGAACCTGTGTGCACGGTGCACCTCTATGGTGGCACTGGCCTGGATGTTGTGCAGGGTCTTGCCGTCGGTCCTGAGTTATAGGTCCTCCCAGGGCTTGTGCATGGTCTTGAAGGTGCAGGGTGCCACCCCCTCCACGTTAATGGCATCCGTTATCCCGTCCCAGATCTGCTGACATCCTTCCTTGCTGTGTTGCATCCCCGGGTGGAATAGGGCATTATAATGTTCCAGGACCTTCTCCACCAGGATGTCAACTTCCCTGGTGATGAAGTTGACAGCCCTCTGCCTTGCTGCCACAGGGTTGCCACTCTGGTCAGAGGATGATGGTGCTGACATGGCAACCCCCGCGGCAGGTGTGGGCTGTGGAGCGGAAGTGGTGGAATGGTACAGTGGGAGTCCAATGAAGCAGCTGAGGTGGTCACAGGGCCAAAGACAGAAGCATAGGCAATGGCTGGACAGCAGGCACTCCAAACGCAGTGCAGGTGGGCAGCAGGCACACACAGTATACAGGCAGCAGCAGATGGATAACTTGGAGGCGGAACAGGGCAATAGGAGGCAGTAAAAACGCTATGGAGACAAGAGAGAGGGTGTTCCCTGTATCAGAATGTAGGCAGCAGGAACCAGAGTGCAGGGTCTTTGCGTGTAGAAAATGGGAAACGCGTGGACATGTGAAATCTGAGGAAAGGCCCTCAGCGCGTAAGTTATGTGACACACACTGCACACAAGCATTCAGCACGCCATATTCTGTGATATATTAGTACATGTAGAAGCAACTCCGAACGTGTGTGCGAAGGGGAGTAGACAGACAAGTGGAGTACTGTGTATTGTGGGGTGCCACACAATCTGTTCACTTCAGGAACCGTGGGGGGACTTGCCTTGGAGCATACGTGCATATTCTTTTGATTTTTGCGCAGCTAACGGTGAGTGCGTGTGCATTTTTCTCAACTCTGGTTGCCCCTGTGTATCGCATATCACTATTCTTACCTTTCGGGTAGCTTTCATGTACCACTTTTTTTAGGAAACTATCCTGGTCTTGCGTACACATTTATTTTAATTTTGGAGTGCCTGTGCATTATGCATACTGTATTTTTTACACCTGGGTTACATTTGAGACTTGCTGGACCACAGAACTATGTCTTCCATCACGTATCCTGCCCCCTTACTCACATTGCCCAGGGCAATAACTTTGTGTGCCTTCAATTTTTCCGTTATACCTAGAACATGAATGGAAAGGCACCAAGAGGGAAAGGGGGCAGACATGGCCAGGTTCAGGGATGTGTTGTGGAAGCAGCTCCACAAGCCTCAAGGGTTCCAGGATGTGCTACGGAAGCAGCTGCCCCAGCCCCAATGCTTCTGAGATGTGCTGCAAAAGCAGCTGCCCAGGTTCCAAGGGTTCTGGGACATGCTGCGGAAGCAGCTGCCCCAGCCTGAAATGTTAAGCAACGTGCTGTGGAGGCTGCTGCACTAGCCCCAAGGGGCAATGCCCTGCCCCAGGCCACTTGTGGTCTGGCACAGGGGTGGCAACAACACCTTGTGGCAAAAAGGCAAATCCTGCACAGCGGGAACAGGCTCAACCCCATGACACGGCACAGGAAACTGGCACGTCGAGGAAGAAGAACGTCCATGATGAAGATCTCAAGATCCTCATGGACTACATGGCCATTCACCACCGTGACATGTTCCAGTATCCAGGGAGCACACATACACCTGATCAGCGTATGGTGCATTGGCAGCATGTCACGGATGAGATCAACCCCTTAGGGTTTGAGAAGTGCAATGCTGCACAGGTAGTGAAGCGATGGAATGATCTCACCCGTCGCACCAAGTTCAAGCTGGGTGCCAACCTAGCCTGTGCTCTGGCAACTGGGGGGGTGGTCACCAGAGGAGGAGGAGCTGACCGAGCATGAAGAGGATATGAGCCCATTAATTCTACTGGAGCAGGTGCAGGACGTTGGAGGCCTGGAAAATTAGGAGGACATGTCCAGTGAGTGACCAACATTTTGCATCCTGAGTATGTGAAGTGAAGCATCACCAAGATGTAGAATTGTGGTCACATCTGGCTGCATTTGAATGACTGACCCGGGTGAACCATGTTGTGGTGTACTGACTCCTGACCAGTGTACACAAGAGTGGATACAAGCCATGTGTTGTACATCAGTTGAACATCTCCGTGTGACAGTACTCATCCCCCTAGCATACCCCCACAACATCTGCAACATGATACCACAATGTGCACTCTTGTTAGATGCATCCTTCATGTCAGTGACTTTGTTCTGCTAGACATGTGTTTGTGTACAAAATATGAGTTACAATTCATGCCCTGCAGGGTATAGAATCTCTTTTCATACATGTACGTAGGTGCTTCCATGCTACATATAACATACAAGATGACAACCAACATGACTTATGGAGTGCCCTGAGGGAGTGTGCATATGTCTAGACTGTGCACATCCCCACTGCCCCAATGGCAAGGACTCCTGAGGCAAATCATTGTGAGGCCTGCCCCTGTTGACCTCCCACACTCAGCCCACACTCCATGGGTCCATGCCCCTCTCCCTCTTGTGGTTCATTGTACCTTGTTCCTATCTACAACTCCATTGACTTACTCTCTCCACCTCAAGGACCTTGCCTAGGTGGTACTTGTACAGTTATACATCAACTGGGACTGTTTCATTTTTCCAAGACTTACGGAATGTTCCCATTATGTACAGTCCCTGTACCAGGACAACACTGGTGTGGCATGTGATGGATGCAGACTTGGATGTGGATATGTGTGTCTGTCTGTTGCCATGTGATGTAATTGCATATCACAGGGCCACATATCCATGCCCATTTCACTGGTATTAGTCAACAGTTTGCAGGGTCATTGGCCATAATGTGCTTCCTAACGGTCCTATTGGTTGGCAATGTGTCCACTGACAGCATGGTCCTGAGCAGGGAATTTTGTTGGCCCCAGGACCGGATGTTGGTATGCTATTTTTGAGTTGCCCTTTCCAGGGTTAATTTTTATTTTTATTTTTTATTTTTTCCTTGAGTTGTGCAGGCAAGCATAGTGAGGTTAGCATGGTGGTTGCCAGGATGGCATATGCAGGTAACTATGGGCTCAGTGTATCCTCGCACATGTGTGCTGTGTGAATGCTACTTCACTATGCCTGTTTTAATGTCTTCTACCATGTTGTTTCAGTAATCCATGATGTGGCGGTGACTGCTGTCCCCCGGGAGACACCCTGCGCCCCATGCCCTCCAGCAGGCACTCGCCCTCTTGTCTCTAATTTGGAGACACAGATCCTGGTGAAGGTGATGCGGGATTCACACCATGCCGGTGCAGTCAGCAGGAAAGCATGAGCACTGTCTTGCTGCATGTTGAGCATGCGTCACTGGTCCCCATGTTTGCTGCATGTGTAACTTTACTCATATGTGCTTTGCATGCAACCAGTGATACTCATGTCACTGTTTTACCTCCCTCGGTCGGGGTAGTGCATGTCATTGGCCATCTCCAATTCAGTCAGTGTATTCTTTGATGTGTGTTTAACTTGGCCTTCCCTCTCACTGTCTCTCCCTCTCTCTGTTGTGGAATGCTGCACTCATGGGCAGATCACAATCTATGTCCCATCACCCTCTTGCACCCTCACCTGTGGTGCTTCTCCAGTGGGTGCTATAAGCATATGTTCAGGATCCCTTCATGTGCTGTCATGGATGTGCATGCTCTTTTGGCTGCTACTATCAATGTCATTGCATGTAGGGGATGTGTCTCCCGATGGGTTGCATCGTATGCAAGGCAGATGGGTATCCTCTGCAGGTAAGTGAAGAGCATTTGCAGATGCTTATGTGGTATTTGGCTGGGAGTCTTGCACTGTTTGTGATTACTTTGGATTGACTTGTTTTATGGGGCACCAGTAATACTTCATGGGTGCATGTTTCACAGGATGTGGTTCTGGTGATAGGTCTGGGCATGGTGTTGTTTCTATGGATTAGTGGGGCCACTGGTTTCATATAAAAAAATTGTGGGAGTTCCAACTATGTGGGCCTTTCTTGGGTGGTTTGGAGTGGGTGGTAGGGCTGGCTGTCTGTGGCCTGTGACAGGTGTTGGTGGTTGTGCTGGTTTGTGTCTCATTGTACTGAGTGATACTACACATCCCTTGCAATGTTTTTGGGGTAATGGTTCAACGGCACATTTGCCTTCTCTTGCTTAGGGCTCCCCAATTATGGTGTGCTGCCCCAGTTACAAGCCACAACCATGGAACCATTGAAACACATTTATGTGATGCTATGTTCTGTACCAGTACATTATGTTTTGCAGTGTTGGTGTTTTTACATGCATGTCCCATGCATGCTGCACCATGATGTTTGCAGCTTCCAGTTGTTCACAGCTGGGTGCATGGTACTGCTGCATTCAATTGAATGCACAATTGGACCAATTGTATGCTGTCACAATGAAGTCTACATTGACCTTGCACTTTTGCTTTGCATCCTAAATTTAGCATGCATGTATCCTTGCTTGCAGTATCACTTTCCCTTTTCTTGTCTGCTCATGTCTTCCATGGCAGTTGCCTCAATTGCCAGCCTTCCAGTCTGGCACCAGCATCTATGAATTGCTGCATCAAACATGATCCTGCCTGGAATGCAAGAGGTGAGTATTTGTGTACGTGCATTCTTGTGCTTTGCATTATGGGCTCCCATGACTGTGCTCAGTGCACAGACCCAATATTATGCAGGTGATGGCATTCCTTATCATGTCATTGGTAGTCTTCCAGGGGTGTCCCTGCTTTTTGGGGTCTCAATCATCTGCATATTTGATGTCTTCTCATTTTTATGCAGCATGTTGACTGATTTGTGTGTTGTGTATGTGCCATCATCTTGTGAATGGGGATGTGTGACATGCACATTTGCTGCATGTCATTCTGAAGGAGAGGCAGTGTGGGGGTTGTTGTTGTTTGTCAGTGTGTGTGTTGTGTGTGTTTGATTTGCATGCAGTGTGCAGGTGTTGCTGCATGTGTTCTGGGACATCTTGTGAGTTGCTGTTTGTTTGTGTTGTATGTCACTGAATGGGGCATCTGGGTATTGAGTTGTTGGGTACATGGATGTGTTAGCTACACTCTGCGTCATTGTGTTCATTGTCTGCAGATTCTTCAATCAGGGAATGATGGCTATTTCAAGGGATGAAATTTGACTATCAACTGCATGCCAAGGGGACAGGTAAGATTGATCGCTATGGAATGGCTACTTTAGTTGCTGCATGTCTGGATGTGGCAATTCTGGTGTGTCACCCTCGTTGTCACAATTGTAAATTACCTCTTGTTATTTTTTTTTTTGGGTTTATTCTGGAAATTTTGCCTGATTGAGTAACATGGGTATCAATATTGCATTGCTTTTCTACACCCCCAATAGGGACATGTATCTGCACATCATGCACATTCTAGGACATGTTAAATATATTTCATTTGGAAATACAAATAGAAAATTTTTACTTCTGAGGGATGCACACACATTTGCACTTCCAAGTGCACTTTCTCAGGGTGGTTTTGTGGGCACAGTGGATTGGCTCATTGTCATCATTGAATGGCACCTAGAATTTGGTGTTATTGTGTGCTCTCCACAGGGGAAAGATTTTAGGTGAAAAAAGATTGCACAAGCTGGGTACGTGCAACCTCTTCACATGCCCTTTGCCCACCCATACGCAAGCGGTGTGCCTGTGGGTGTGGATGCGGTGCCACCAACATGTCGACTGGGATGCCACACCGTGTTGCAACATTGAGCAGGACACATGCTGCCACAATGATCCTGCAGACTACTGATGGTGCATATAGCAACACACCACCAGAGTGTCAAGGTGGCGGAAATGTGACTTGTGCACTCCAATTATGCATTCCACTATGCCACGAATTGCAATATGGGCAGTGTTGTACCTTACCTTGGCAGGTGTGTTGGGGTTGCGTATGGGCCTCATAATGTATGTGCTCAGAGGGAAGGCACTGTCCCCTGTAGAGGTGGGAATGGTTGTCATTGTCATTTGTTGACAGTTTCTATTGCTCTATGTAAAACATGCATGCATGGGCCATTCATACTCACCAATGAGCCATGTGTTGCCATGCTTACCAGTGTCACGGGCCTGGTGTAGTGGGGACATCCAGAAGATGTACCTATCATGTGTGCTACCAGGATAATTGGCCTACACTTCAGTAATCATGTCCTTGGCATCACATACAACCTGAATATTGATGGAGTGCCAATATTTCAATTTGCGGTATATGTGCTCTGTTGCTTGAGGTGGATGTAGAGCAACATGGGTGTAATCAATGGCACCTAGGACCTTTGGACAGTGTGCCAGCCCATAAAAATCCTGGACCACTGCTTGACTTTCTGCCAGTGTTCTGGGCATATAAATATGCCGGCGGACAGAAGGAAGGGCAATTATGATTGCCAACACCTGGTGTAATCACCGAGACTGCGTGGCCTGTGAGATGCCACATACTATGGCGGTGAGCTGCTGGAATGAGCCAGTGGCCAAAACATGCAGAGCAGTGAGTACCTTTTGCAAGGTGCTCAGTGCTTGGGAGCACATGGTGGGTGATCTGAGGTCATCTTCTCACTCTGTGACCAGGTCACGGATGATATGGGGGGGAACCTATACCTGCCATAGACCTGGTCATCAGGCATCCCAAAAAGGCTGGTCCTTGGGTGGAAGATACAGGCCATGGCCATTCTCCTCCTGTGGTGTGCTTGGATGATTGCTGCAACAAATGGTGCATTCATCGTGGCTGTATCTGTGTGTTTGTTGATCGTGCTTGCTTTTTATGCATGTGTTAGTGTGCGCATTGATGTTTACGCCTGCTATCATGTGGCATAGGTGTTTCTGGTTTTGTGCATGCTATTTTGCGCGATGGAGTTCCCTGTTCAATTCCATGAATATGTTTGTTTGGCGCGTATGGGTGGTGCGATTGTTTGACGGTGGAACATCCCTCCTAATGGCCACATTTCCGCTTGTTCTTCCTCATTCCACGTGTTCTGCCCACTTTTTAGGTGGCTGCACAGGCTCAGTCGCCCCTTCTCTTGGAGTCTTGTGCAAGGCATTTGTCAGGTCGCAGTGACATGGTGGACTGGCACGGGTTCCTGGCAATTCCTGGATAAGCCCCACGCATTGTGTTAAATTAATCGATGAACCGGGACTCGCGTGCAATTTCGCGGGCTACTCCCATTTTTTTCAGCACAAATTATTCCATGAATCAGGCCCAGTTTGTTCACCATAATACATTTACAGGAATGTAAATTGCAAAAGTGCCTTCAATTATTATGTTTATTCTTGCAAGAGAAAAGAAAACATTCTAATTAATGACATTCTGGACATTGCATATATTTGAGAAAGTGCATGCAGTTTCTGCCATCATGTTGCAAATGTCACTGGGCCGACTGAGCTTTTTGTGTATTTATCAATGCAAAACTCTGAAAGTGTACAATACCAGAAACATTTAAATAAAGCAAACGAGAGCATGTTGTGCTTTTCTTGCATTTCATATATTCTGTTGAGTTGCCAAATAGAAAGAAATTATAATTGTTACATTCGAATACTTCTCAGGTACATGCCAGTTGCAACCAAAAGCAACTGCAAACTAAGCCACTTCACTTATTGGCAAGTGTCTCTACCATTCAGGTCTGTCTAACATCTCAGGAAATACATTCTGCACAGAGCACGTCAATATTTGGATAAAGGGTAAAAGACATTACAACAAAAGCCTGACCTCAGTGTCTAACAAATACTGTATTTATTCCTGACGTGTTCACGTTGTTCAAGTAACAGTTCTGTCTAGCTATATAAACATAGTAAGTACATTGCAAGGTATTATGTTGGTTTTAGCTTGATGTATTTTCCTCTTTCAAACTAGATTACTTTAATTCCTCCTTGCGTACCTAGTGTAACTCTGTTTGAAAACAAATAACACATAAACTATTACCTCGATTACATTTCAATCATTCAGTATGTATTCTTTACACAATACTGTTGAAAAAATGGCAATTGGTGCCTAACAAAATAAAAAAGGGTAAAGTGCATTGAAAACCTTTCTAATAGGTGATTCATTTCTGTTTTTCAAATATGGATTTGTTTAAAATCCGTCTTTGATTTGGATTCCCTTTACCCAAGTACAAGAAATACTTAAATACTAGACACATGTTCTACACAGAAACATTTTATTTTAAAATAAAATATGCTACTCTTTGAGGGTTCAAAAATAAAGAAAATATAATGTGGGTAAATATGCTCGAACATTGTATCGCATTTAAGTTATGTTTACCTTTTGTATAGACATAATGCAAAACGCCAACCAAAATCCAACACCTTATGGTTACTCCTCCACTTGAATATAATCAAAAATAAAATCACAAATATGTTCACAGTTATTTCAAAATTCAATGTTAAAGAACAAACTCATGTTTCAGTGTACAAGACCCTATATGCACTCTTGTATATATTGTTAAAATGTACATGTAAATAATGTACACAGACTAGTAATATTAAAAACATGTAGATTACACTAACAATAGAACTACTCAATCTGCCCAACTAACCACTTGGACTATCAGCCACAAACAACAGCTACTTTACCCCGATACACCATCATTTGCCTAAGGACCATGACTAATTGCAATATTTGGGATTTCAAGACCACTGGCCATTACCTCCAGCCGTCAGTGGTGCCAAACTTAAATGGTCATGGCAAAGCTACTCACTATTGTGTGGCGTAGGTGTTTTTGGATTTGTGCTTGAGTTCCCTGTTCAATTCCATGAATATGTTTGGTGCGTATATGGGGGGTGTGATTGTTTGACGGTGGAACGTCCCTAATAACGGCCACATTTTTTGCTTGTTCTTCCTCATTCCACGTGTTCCCCCACCCTTTTCAGTGTCTGTGCAGGCCCAGCCCAAGTACTAGCAATATTTAAATACTAGAAAAATGTTCTACAAAGGAACCTTTTATTTTAAAATAAAACATGCTACCTGGAATCTTTGAGGGGTTAAAAATAAAGAAAATATAAGGTAGGTAAATATGTTTAAACATTGTATCGAATTTAAGTTATATTTACCTTTTTTACAGACATAATGCAAATTGTCAACCAAAATCCAACAACCTATAGTTACTCCTCAACTATTCATTACATCTCATATTTATTTTACAGGCACACTTGAATCTAATTAACAATGAAATCACAAATATGTTCACAGATATTTCAAAATTCAATGTTGTTGACTATGACATAATAATACGAACACATTCATGCTTCAGTGTATACGACCCTATATGCACTATTGTATAAATTGTTAAAATATACATATAAATTATGTACACAGACTAGTAATATTAAAAAACATGTAGATTACACTAACAATAAACCTACACAATCTGCCCAATTAACCACTTGGTCTATCGGCCACAAACAACAGCTTATTTTCCCCCAATACACCATCATTTGCCTAAGGACCATGCCTTATAGCAACATTTGGGGTTTCAAGACCACTGGCCATTACCTTCAGCCGTCAGTGATGCCAACCTTAAATGGACATGGCGAAGCCACTCATAGTTTTCATTAGACCTCACATTTCATGATGCCCACATAATGTTATCCAGTGGCCATTTTCTATGGGGCATGTCATAGAACCATGCCCCACAATTCATCAAGCATACTAAAGCGGTTTCTGGGCCAGGACTGAGGGAGCCTAGTGGCCAAGGCATTCCCACAACAAATCTATAGCAGTAGAACTCAGTAACCCATCCAAATCAATCACTGAGACTAGTGTTTAAACCGTCTTAGTTGCCAATTGACACTTGCCAGTAGCCAATTTCTCTATGGCCTGACCTGCAATAGTGCCTGTCTCCAATATTGCTCTCAAAGTGGTCAACGTTTTAGCCTTCACCCAGACCAACTGGCCAATTTATCCTGACCAGTGGCAACTTTCCCTGGTACATGGACTTTAGCAAAGCCCAATCACAACTCCCCCTAATTCCTCTAGCTTGGGAAAACAAGTCCCTAAGCCTTGCCAGTGGATAATTCCCCATGAAAATGCTGTTTAGCCACACCTAATCCATCACAACTCTCAATGTGGCTAGCGACCAAGGTAAATTGGCTACTAAACCTGGCAACAGCAAATGTCCAGTGATCAGTTTGGAAGTTGTGAGGTGGCCTTGCATATGGCAGAAATGTAAGTGCCAGGGAAAATTAACAGTGACCAGGGTAAAGTGGGACAACACAGATTTTCACTAGGCTAGAACAGAGGATACGTCAGCCTGAGCTGCGGTCACTTTCATCAACACATGGCCTTACTACTCTCCCAAACCTCCATCACAACTCCCAAAGTGTCCATTGGCCTGAGCAAACTGGCTGCTGCACCTGGCCAGTTGACAACTTCTAGTAACTCCATCACAACATCCAAAGTGTTCACTGGCCTGTATAAGCTACCCACGGGGCAGGTCACAGGCCTGTCCCAGTGGCCACTTTGGACATTGTGATGGAACCTCATGAATTGCTGAAGGGCTTGTGATAAGGAAAATGACTACTGGCCTGGGTAACGTGGTGACAGTAAAATAATCATTAGGCTAGTCCTTTGACAAGACTCAGAGGTCTCTTCCCCTGGTCAGTCACCATTTCTCATCACACATACCCTTCAACCATATATAGACGAGGCTTCATCACAACTTCCGTAGCCCTGTGGCAAAGAAACCCCCACTAAATATTTGTGGCCACATACCGCACCAAGCCACCCATATTCGTCACTAAGACTGGTGTTTGGCTAGTTCCAATTACCACTTTATCTTGCCTGTAGCAATTTTTCCCAAGCTCATTTATAAAACTCTGAGTGGTCACAGGCTGGGTCTTCATTCAAGCTGAGTGACCACTTTACCATGGCCATTGCACACTATCCATGGCCATTTGCCTTTATTCTTACCCAGGGTTCCATCAGAACTTCCAAAGTTAAGTTTGGGAACTATTTACTCCCATAGCAGACTCGAGGCCCATTGGCCATGGCCAGAGGTCATAGTCAATGATTTCTTTGATCAGAACATTACGTCCCGCCACACTCTAAAATCCCCAAAGCCACCAAAATGGTCTCTGAACCTGGCCAAAGCCAAAACCAGTCACCAGTTTACATGCATTTCACACACAAAAACTACCCAATTAGCCATTTCAAAACATATTATGCGTCACAATGAGAAATCCTTTCACCCCTTCTAAGCTTAAAGGGGGATTCCATGTCATTGCAATACACTTTTTAAGGATAAGAGGTTTTCAGTCTGGGATCTCATCTCAGTGCACGTGTTACTGACCCAACCTTTTCTGCCTCTATTACCATTGTTCACCCTACTTGATGTCTTTACTAGTCCTAGGGTACTTCAATGTCCCTCTTTTCAAAGAATTTCCACTGACAAGGTCCACAGAGCCTCTCAATGGTTTGCCATCTGTGAGGGGGAATAGCAGCCAAAATGTCAGTGCCTTTTCTGATATTGTCAGGGCATATTATACTCCACTCACACCAACATCAACCTCTCTAAGGTCAAGAGTCCTAGAGGACTACTATATTAATCTCAATAAAGATTTAAACATTTGCAAAGAGAGGGGCAATTGGATCCTGTAGGTTTCTACCAACAGACATGCTACCTGTGTTGTGCCCCCAGCTCATAGTACATTTTTCCCATTTTCCCAATTCAATTGCAGCAAATCGTCCATGAAATAATTAGGTGTACAAAACCCAGATATGACCAGATAATTCTATTTCGCCTACTTTAGTGCATTTTTTAATGTAACCATCTGAAACAATGTTCATCAAATATGTGAAAGCATGCTTTCAGGACCAGGGGGTCACTCCATGGGAAGGTTTGGTGCAAGGTCCTCCAGCGGGTTGGGTCTCCATGGGTGGCATGGAGAATGAATGGGAAAATGGAAATACTAAAATGCCCATACAACTTTGCCCCACCTTGACACAACCTTGACAAAACCAAACACAACTCTGCCAAACATTGCAGCGTCAGGTTTAGTTATTTGGAGGGAGATTTGTCCAGATTTGTTAAATGGTGCTACAATTATAATCCGCCCAAAAGGTGCTCTTCCCACGAATATTGTGACCTAACCTTACATAAAGGGATGGACATGTATTTGGGACAGCAGCTGTCAATACATTTTCATACATTTGTGATTTTCTGTTTGTGGTATGGGGCTTCATGGGGAAACGGAAAGGGAAAATGATAGGCCACATGTTCAAATGGATGGGGAGAGTCACCTAATGCTGTAAGTAGAAAAGTGGTAAACATTGAGCAATTGAAGCTGGCCTTTCAGTGTAAGCATAGAAGGAATTATAAGGTGGATAGTACATAAATATAATAGGTGTACACTAGGAAAATCATTGTATAAAAACACAAGAGAGAAAAAGAAAGGTAACAAAATGAGAAATACATGATGGAAAAATGTGCCTTAGGTGACTCTCCCCATTTTATCATGTTGCCTAGCATTTTCTCAATTCCTTTCCCCATGAAGTGGAACTGTCTGCATTTTTGCAGAAACAACAACCTGTGCCACGAGGTCTGCGATGGTCGCTGCACACAGTGTGTGTGTGTGCAGCCCACACTGCAGGTCTGGTGGCCTAAATCGTTCTTTCAGTATTTAGGTTCGGTGTAAGGTGCGAAGGCACCTTTCAAGGGTTTGCACCCCCTCAAATAATGAACAATTTTGTTGTGCAAATACACATACTTGCATGCGTTAACATTGCAGTGCCCACTTACACATCCACTTGCATTTTTGCAGGAAACATTCTTCCCCATTCTGCTCTCTCTCCCACCATGTTTAATGATGGCTGCATTTGTGAGCTCCTGTAATGCTCACACCAGCTACAGGAGACAGGGGCATGTTCTGTTATCTGATTGCCACCCCAGCCCTACTCCCATGGCAGGACTCATCAGTATCGTTCCACGTGCAGCTTCTGTTTTTCACTTTCATTTCAATGCAGCACAACAATGAGGTAAAATATTTTCTGCTCGCTGTCCTTCACAATGTTCCTGTTTCTTTTCAATGGGTGTAGTTACTGCGTGAACATATGCAAATGAATGGGCTGTGGAGATGGGTAGAGCCTCTATGCTCGTCCACAGATATCTTCACCCGCATGAAGTACCTCTTCTGCCCTAGATTTATGTATGTATATGTTTGCCGTTGTAAAACTGTTTTTATTCTGTGATATAGTCAATAAGCAGATTACATATAATCAGTTGACAAAAACACATAATACTAATTAAACCATTAAGTATATAATTGTTCGTCTTTTTTTGCCTGCCCCCCATCTCTGGGAGGCAATATTGATTTACAATCCTGTCCTACAAATTCATATCTCAGAGAGTGAGGTTGCAGACAGCGGCAGACCGGAGTCTTTCTGCTGTTTCTCCACTTTTCCCAGCATACCTGTCTACAAAGGGGCCTCCCACCCGCGGAGCGGCCGCGGAGTGAGCAGCAGAGTGAGGTTGCAGACAGCAGCAGACCGGAGTCTTTCTGCTGTTTCTCCACTTTTCCCAGCATACCTGTCTACAAAGGGGCCTCCCACCCGCGGAGCGGCCGCGGAGTGAGCAGCAGAGTGAGGTTGCAGACAGCGGCAGACCGCGGTCTGAGCGTGGACTAAGGGAAAACTATCGATATGGATACACATTCGTGTACAGGTGAGCCTGAGAGGACTACACTCGCAACGACCATTGTGAATGACCAGCCAGCTACAATGGTGGAGTCACCTCAATCAGGTACGCCACCCCCTATCTATCACTTGCGGGGAGCGGAGGGTCCCGTAAAGGATCCTTCAGCCTGTGACTTTTTAGCCCTCCCCGCTGCCCGCCCACTCTCCCCGCTTCCCATGTTGGAAAAGTCTCCCCTTCACGAAACCTGTTTTCCCGTTAACCTATCCACTTCCCTTACCCTTCCACCGCCTCCCCCTCCCCTTACCTGTTCGATTCTGGAGGTGGAGACTGCAACAAATCATCGGGTGCTTAGACCTCTGAAGGAGACCTGTCCTGGAAGAGGACCTCCTCGGAAGCGTGGAGAGAAGAGCACTGCTCTCAAGCGGGTGCCGAAGCGCACTATTTCTTCTGATCAAGCCGAGCCTCCAGTGACACCTAAACCCAAGACCGCGAGACTCTTGCTGGACAATTCCTGCGACGAAGCGCCCTGCCTCACACTGGAAATGGAACAAGGCAGGCCTCCGCTTTTGATGGACTTGAGAGGCAACTCGCTAGCAGAGACTCAGCGGAGAAGAATTATTGTACCAACAATGTCGCCCCCCCGATCCGCACGTGCGCGCCGAGAGGGGGAGGAGAACCAGATTGCTAGAAATCGTACAGCTTGCGATGTATTGCCTGCTGCTGATGCGAACCGCAATAGCCCCAAGGGAGAAAAAGATCAATCTGAGACATATGTGGGACAATGTCCAAGGACGGCAGCGGTCACCGACGACGAGTTTTCAGAACACCCAAACACTAGAGGCAATGACCAAGATGCTACGTCTAAGCTGTTGGGGCCTGCAACGAAAACTTTATGTGCTGCGCAAATCCATACTGCATCAGCACCAGAAAATCAAGAGTGCAATTTAAAGGAACCCCGGCTGATGCAATCCGGGGCCAATGAAAAATCTAGAGACGCATCCAATTGTAAAACTGCACACCGAAATCCGGCGGTTTTCGATTATTCAGTGGATGGAAATACCGAGGATATTGAAACCATCACGGAATCGGGTACTGCATCTAAGACCCTGGTAAAACCGACCGTTGCTTATTTCCAAATGAAAACCCAATCGAAAAAGAAACAAGAAAAAACGGGAACGGATAACGAGAGCCTGGATATCATATCCTTAACGACGATCTGTAAACCGCACCGACATAATTATAACAAAGTGAGAAGTAGAACGACTCTAAGACCGAAAGCTCTACCAAAAAAGAAACGGGGGCCAAAAGTTGGTCCCATCAAAGGCTGCACAGTGGCAGCCATGAACGATTTTTTTAGAACGAAACTGGAGCTAAATCTAAATCAAGGTCATGAGCTGTCAGACTGTGAAATCCTTGAGAGCCTAGGTGAAGCAGAAACAAATATACTAAGACCTGAGTGCCTTACAGCAGAGGCCACGGCAAGTCCAGATCCACCGATCAGTCTATCAGCCAAAGCACAAGGAGGGTTCTTTACTCCTCTAAGATGGCACTACTCTAATAATCACAAGAAGATGACTGAATTGAGTGAATCAACGGGAAAGACCACTGAAACAAGCTCCCAAGCCTCACTGGAGGCTGAACTAAGGACAGAAAAGGAGAGAATTGAAGAAGAGATCTTGACCCAAGAGTCTAATACATATTCACATGAAACCACAATTATAGAAGGCAGCTTCACCAAAGAACCACGAGATACGGACCCAAAAAGCGCTAAGAACAAGAGACCACAGGCAGATGAGAAGCTAGCGATGGACGCCGGAGCAGTGCTGCCTCCAGCTGAGCGAGGCCTAATTGTTTCCCCAAAGGAACATGAGAACAACAGGGGAAAAACAATTCTACTACATCGCGCACGATCTGTGACGCGGAGTCTCGAGGAAACTCAACAGTCACAGTCACATTCATTAAACCTCGTGCAGCAAAGTATGGACCAATCAACATTAATGTCGTCAGTAACGATAGCAATGGCGCCATTCACAAAGATGTACGAGACTATAAATGACACGCTTCGGGACCAGATGTCTATGCTTTCCGTAATGCAATCTAAATTGCAATACTTGGAAGGCTACATTACGGGGGCCCAAAACCCTGAAATGGAAAGAAGCACGCAAAAAAAAGGACAGGTTGAAACCTGTCGCTGCGGTATTGTCTATGGATCCCATCCGCCAGTTGAGGAACCAGAGAACAAACAATCACAAAATCCCAACACAGATCAGATAGCCCCCTCTATCAGACAGGACGAAACGGCTGGGTCATTGGCACATGATGATAGAGTCACCAACACTTTCAACATCGAACAAGGCGATGAGCCACTGGACGCTATTATAGCTATTCTTGACGAAGGAGAGAATCATATGGTGACGGAAAACGAAGCAGTCACGATGGGGGCAAACCAAGAAACAGCTAATCCCTTTTCCTACATCCAGACTGGGGACAAAGTTGGGAACCCCAGTAAAGACACCACTGCAAAGCCAAAGAACTTTACATTTGGAATATTCTCGCAACAAAAATCAATCGTTAGTCAAACTTCGAAGAAGGAAGGGAATAGACCAACTACTTCTTTGGTTTCTCAAATACCTCAGAAGCAGCTAAAGGTTGCCGTTAGGAAAAACGGTCTTGCAAAGAAAGCAGTGAAGAAAACAGCTACTCGAACTACTGATGAGAGCGAAAAGCGATCTAACCGTGCAAAGGAAAAAGAGCCAGTTCTTATGGTTTTGGAGCAGTCGGATGGGAGTCTTGTGACCGTGAATGAGACAGGATCCGAAAATTACCCAACAAAATCGTCAAAGAGAAAGGTACACAGAGCGATCATGGACTCTCCCAAAAATGAACCACCACACAAGGTCTTTATGTACGAAATTCCTGATTCACCAATAGAAGTAACAGTGAAAAATCAAAGACCGCAAAAAGTTGACTCCACATCCACTTCGAGTTCAAGGCCTAACATCCAGAAAGAACAAAGATCAAACGAGAGATGTAGACACGTTACAAATATATGGAAGGAAAACAAAATCTGGTCTACTCCGGCTCACACTCGAGGTCAGGCGGATAAAGGAGAGCGGAAAAAGGCTCGTAAACTTAGCCACGATAACAAAAAAAAGACCTCAGACTCTTACCTCCAATACATTACTGAGGTGAACCAGAAAAAAAAAGGAGAAAGCACATTAGAACAAGACCAAGAACGGAAAAAAGCAGCAAAACAAATCCTAACCGCCCATATGTTAAGACTGAAAAACATCAACTCAAAGCAAGAGGATATAACTATGAACAGATCAAATATTTTAAAAATTTTGACCCAAATCACAAGTCTGAAGCAGATTGAAAATAAAGACCTGTGGATAGTAGAACCAAGTACCATCGGGAGAACTGATTATTCTTATATACATCTCCACTCGGAAAATACTAAACGACACATACTGAGAGAATCCGAAAATCTACTATCTATGGGATTTGAACTATCTGACCCCAAACAGGTTCACGTAAAAAAGGATTTATTTACACGAACTGAAAGAGACAAGAGAAATATAAAGGCCACCCCGCAAATGAGCACTAGATATATCAGCAAAATGCCTCACGCACAGCCAGGTTGGATGAATCGTAGTCCACCCAATCTAAGAACTGGAGTGGATGATCAAAAAGAGAGAAAAAGACCCGAGATAATTCCACAAAAAGACGCGCACCGGGAACAAAACACTCATCGAAACAAACGACCCCTACAATCTAACGGTAATAACCGGTCTCCCAACAATGATGGTAGACTTAGTTCAAATGAAGTGGAATCTTGGACATGGCACAGAGCTGAAGCTTCAAATCGAAAAAACCACTAGCAACGATTGAGGGGAATGAAGATCTCTATGTGCTTGGGAAAGCCAAAAGTACGGAAGACACAAACTCCATCGCCACATCCACTAAGACTTGGCAGTTGGAATACGAGAGGCTTTGCACATTTAACAAGAGAAACCGACGTTAATCTGGGAAATTTTGACGCACTCTGCCTCCAGGAGACCTGGTTAACTACTAAACCCCAACTAGATGGCTACGATATAGCATTCACGTGTGCTAGAAAAGGTGAATCGGGAAGACCATCAGCAGGCCTCATTACCGCCATCAAAGCAGGATCAGGCCTGGAAATTTTTAAAATACTAAAAACTCCTTACTGGATACAAGCCTTGCTTCTTACAAGAAAACCCTACACACTGAATCAAAAGGAAAGTTTGATTCTTTTGGTCAACGTCTACTGGAACCCTCAGGTAACAACCAACGAAGATTTCATTAATGAACTTCAAAATGCTCTTGAGGAAGCACAGAAGATATGGAACGACCATAGTACCATTATAGGCGGGGATTTCAATGCCATATGTGAAGGAATTGGCAACCGTTCTATATCGCCAAACCTAAAGTCTCCCGCGCGGGAGAGAGGCATTTTTCTTGACAAGATCATGGCCGAACGAGATATGCACAACCTGCACTGGCAGCGAAATAAGGCAAATCTGGCAACTCCCTCATGGCAACGAGACGAACAAAAAGGAACGATAGACCATATATTCGTCTCGAGAGACATCTTGCCAGAGATCTGCTCCTTTACAATAAGGCCAACAACTTTTAGTGACCACAATCTCTTGGTGACTGAAGTATGGGCCGCCAAACCCCAAACGACTCTGAAGAATCTGCCATTGGAGACAACAGAAAAAGGCAAGCGAGTCAAAATATCTGCAAAGGGTATACGGGAACTGGAAGCCCAATTTGTTGGCTCTCAAATTCCAAGATCAAAAGTGTCAAAAAGAAAAGAGTTTGACCTGGACTACACGCCTCTACTAACCAGGTTTCTAATGGACCCAGTAAAAGCATCGGCGGAGAAAAAAGATCAATCTTACCCCCATGCTTATAATAAAGATCTGGTAGTGAAAAGGAAGGAACTCAGAAGACTTAAAAGATTAGCACAAAGAACTCCATCCTCAGAGAACTACGAAAAGTGGCTAAAATCGGCCCGGCACTACAGAAGCTGGCTTCAAAATCACCGTTACCAGCTGTACCTGAACGATTCTCAGCAAATGCTGTCAACCATCTGTGGCAAGAAGCCTAAAGAGTTCTGGAACTTGATCAAAGGAACACAAAAGAACACCAATGAGAGTATCCAGAACAACGTGGGTGAGGCGCGCTGGATCGACCATTTTTCAAAATTATTCGCACCCATTAATGCAGTGAACGTAACTGAAATTTCTAAGAGCGACCGTCACAAAAAGACAAGCCCATGGTCTATTCCTGATGATAAAGAGTCTATCTTAGATAAACTAAAGAAATTAAACAACTCGAGGGCTCCTGGACCCGACGGGATTAGTAATCTGGAACTGAAAAAAAATCCTGAGTGCTGGGCCAACATCATGAGTGAGCTCTTCGCTAATTGTAACAGAAAAAGAGCAATACCACCAACATGGCGAAAAGCCAACATTGTGCCTATCTACAAGAGAGGTGCGACCGACGACCCGAACCAATACAGGCCCATCGCCCTCTTGGACGTAATGGGGAAAGTTTTTGCGTCCCTGGCCCTAGATGCGTTCCAAGAGTGGACGCGTTCGTCAAAAGCAATGGACCCATTCCAGAATGGTTTCATCAGAAACTCTGGAACTTCAACGAACATTCTACTCATGAGTGTCCTAAAGGGAAAGGTTCTTCAAAGTGGCAATCCAATCTATATCGTTTTTATCGACCTGGTACAAGCGTTTGACCAGGTAGATAGGGAGCGCCTATGGGTGAAATTGGAATCTAAAGGTTGTCCGGAGTCAATCCTAAACCCAATCAAGGCTCTACACCAAGGGACATCAATCCGAGTTCGTTTGAGTGCAGATGGTCGACTCTCGGAAGAAATCGAAACAGCACGAGGAGTCAAGCAGGGCTGTCCTTTGGCCCCATCGCTGTACAACTCTTATATCGCCGATTACGAAGATTCCACCCTCACGATCAGACATTTTCCCCCGACAATGGGAGGGGAGAAGATAGATCGACTACTGTACGCGGATGATATCATTCTGATGGATTTAACTCCTATAGGCCTCCAACGACAATTGGACAATATGGTAACATATATGTCGGAAAACAACTTATGCCTAAATACTGCAAAGACTAAAGTGCACATCCTGGGCAGATCCTTAAAGTGGAATTCCAAGTTTACCTGGCATTGTGACGGAAGGAAGCTGGAAAGAGTGGAAGCCTTTAAATACCTTGGGATCACAATCAGTAACGATAAAGAGGAAAAAACTATGCTTGAAACACTCTGGGCAAAGCTAAAAATTCTCACAGCCCAAGCTAAGGCCGTGGACAAGAAACACGGCCGTTTTTCGATTGTACCTATCGTGAGATTTTACAAAGCCAAGGTTGTTCCGGCCCTAATCTATGGGATGGACGCAATGCTGCTAGCTCCGAACACCATCTGGGAGAAATTGGAAGCTTTCTTTTGGCGAAGGGTCCTTGGTTTAGCCCAATCCACTCCAATTGCACTAATAAGACGAGAGCTATGTATTTCCTCACTGTTGGCAATAAAATTGAGAGCCACCCTGATGTTATACCGTAAGGTAATAAACAATCCAGAAGCCAGAGTACTGGACCTCATACGGAAAGAACTTTCCGAGGGAAAAAATCGGACGCTTGTAAATTGGGAACAATTCAACCGGAAAATGTTGGAAGAATTGGATCTTCCTGTTGAGACACTCATACACAATCCAAATCGAGTGTCGCAAAAACTTTTAGAAGCAGACTGGATTCACACTCAAGAAGTGGCTTGGTCTTATTCCATCACAGCACAACTACCAACTGCTCCAATGAAGCTAAATGCTACGCGTGGCTACCTACTGAGGTTTCCAGACAAGAACCTAAGTCGTCTGTTTCTAAGATTCAAGCTGAACCAAATAAAAACCAACAAAATTTTGGCAATTCGCAACCAAGTACCATCGAGTTCCTGTCGCTTCTGTCAATCTATAAATGCCATAGAAAGCACAAAACACCTGCTAATGGAATGTTCCGGGCTCAAAACAAAAAGAGACAAATACCTTGCAGATCCACTGAAAAACCACCTCACCCTTGACGAGGAAAACCTCTGGACACTCCTGACGAACGGGAATAATATCAGATGTGTTATAGGAGTAACACTCTTCCTTAAATCCTTGAAGCTCGAGCAGGAGGAACTTCCTCAAGCCTAAGCTTATTAAAAGGAATCTGGACGCTTGATGTATGATGTATGAAGACTACTCATGCCATATTTTTGTAAAAATTTTAACACAATTAAAACAAAAATAAAAAAAAAAAAAAAATATCTCAGAGTCAGATTCACCAAGATTCTTGAAGCAAGTAGGTCGTTTTCATGCTAAAAAATACTTAACCGAGGACTACAAACAATAAATAGCTGAAACATTATGAGGAACATAATAAACATATTCAATCTGATAGATGCGTGGGAAATTCAAAACACACAAAGGAATACACATGTATTGTATTTATGTATTTCCACATAAAAAATGGTACAAGATCTTATTCTAGTCCCAAGGATCTTCAGTATTAAGTCAAATATGTAAAAGAAAGAGCACTAATGCTGAGTGTTTAAACTCTTTTTCAAGGTTTTGAGGACATAAGGATGTCAATTACAACATACTCAAAAGTCTTTTTTTCTACCCGTCAACTTATTCTATGGGAAGCTCTCAATGCTATTATCAATGGTACTGTTACTTATTATGTAATTTCAAAGGAAAAGACGGTCTATGTTTCAATACATACTCACATTAAGATGCTGGCACTTGATACTCACCATGCAAAAGCTGTCTAAGCTCAAAAAGGGAGACTAATTAACTACCTGGACTAAATAGAAGTGCATGGCAAAAAAAGGCCAACCTGAAAATTGGAATACTGAAATAAAGTGTAACCTAGAACTGCAATGTAAATGAGCAGAGTCTAAAATGTGTAAAATATCATTACTGAATATTAAGGGTCCCATTGCTGAAAAAAGAGTTTGGTAATGTGTTCAGAGTATATTCTGAGGAACTACACAAAGAAGACTGTTTTAAAAAAAATTAAATATCCAACCAATTGATGGGGACATGAGAAAAAAGTAACAAGGTATAAAACAAAATAATGATCAGCAACATATAGAATAATTAAGTAGATGGCTAATGGGATTCTCTGTACATGTTCTAAAATGTAATTTCCTGAAAACCGGTATGCTACCCATAACACAAAGAGATAATTACCAGACATGGGCTTAGTTCCCTCTCACAACATGTCTAATTGCATGTCAAAAGTAACTTTATTGAACTGCCTTTAAAACAAAAAAAATAATAAGTAACTAGGCAGAGCTTCATTACCGTTCAAATTAAAACCTGATCAGGGACACATATATGCGCATTTGCGCGTCAATAGAATCTCACATGCTGCCACTTCTCAGTTTGATCATCTCAATTTACCAATGTGGTGTTTGCCAGGTGACAATACCAGAGGTATATTACAAGAAAGGAGAAGGAAAGTGTGTATTAAATTGTTTTATTTTACAAAAAATGTAATGTGAATACACTCTGTTACTATTTCCCAGATGTAAAAGGGTCTTGCCTAAGAGGTTAAGTATAACCTTGATGAATGGTTTTCTTGGCGCACATCTCCCTAGGTTTACAGTAGAATCCTCTGATTTTTCAGTCTTTCTGACCAATTCAAACAACATTACTAATGTAAATCTTATAACACTTTAATATTGCATAATTATTGTTGAACTATGACAAAATACAGAAAACAGATTTATTAGTCAGCATTCAGTTGACCAATTAGGCCACTGCTAGGACGCTGAAAGTAAAGTCCACTTAAATACACTTCAGAAGCTGATACACGTTCCTAGCTAAAAACTGTAGACGAGCAACAGGAGAAGCGACATGCCTGACGTGGGGGCTCATCACTACCAATGTTCACCCAACGCCCACATGGGATGAGGGTTATTGGCAGTCCAGTGCACAAGCTGGCAAATGCAACTTCAGGGACACACTTGGCACTAACATGGAGAGGCTAATTTCAGGTGTCTTACACAACAGTCTTAGTGAACAAGGGGACATGCTCACTGACAATGCAAACACAGAATGCATGGGACATCTTGCTCCATGAATTCTGCTGAAGCATACTTTTGTGTCAATTGTGCCTACTAAGGGGGCCATTTTAAAATGGGCAGAGCGAAAATTAAAGCTTAAAAGC
Source organism: Ambystoma mexicanum (assembly GCF_040938575.1). Classification (NCBI taxonomy): domain Eukaryota; kingdom Metazoa; phylum Chordata; class Amphibia; order Caudata; family Ambystomatidae; genus Ambystoma; species Ambystoma mexicanum. The sequence continues at coordinate 849,617,566 of NC_090921.1, read as the reverse complement.
AAGGCATATTGCGTTTGCAATTCCATTTTCTGCTGCAGCTCATGTTTGTGCCTTTCCAAGGCGAAGGAGGGCAGCAATGCCGTATTTGCATCTCTGCTTTGCTTTTCTGCTGCGTCTGGTGAAAACACTCATGTTTACACCTGCATTCGTCTTTTATGCAGGTTTAACACCAAACGATTCCCATGGAACACTCCTTAGTTTAGTAACTGTTAAAGATCAGGATATTTCACAGAAATCTATTATAAAATGTGATCTGCAAAGTGTAATTTGCTGACAGTGTCTTGTTTACCGCAAAGCAAAGAGTTAAAGTGAAGAGTGACAGCAATTATGCCTTCATTTGATCTTCACAATTACACTCCCTTTTGTGAGTGTTGAAAATTGCACACTGGGAAATAGTTACGTGTAAGATCAAGCATTGGTGGTCCCCGCATGCAATAACTTTATTTTGTAAAATCACACGCCTATGTGAGTCTATTGTTGCTTTCAAAATGAATTTATTTCAGAGTAGAACCACAATACATTTGTGCAGCTGAATTAACTGTACATTAGCTACGGCATTTCATTGCTTTGCCCTTGTTAATTTACGGAAGCTTACCAGTTATCAGGGCTGCACCCATTTATGGTTGATGTTTTCTTAGAAATCAAAGTACAATGTTTGAACAGGTACCACACACAGTAGCTTGCTTGCTGTTGGTTAATTATTCGTAATGTTGATGTTGCTGTTGTATTTCTATGGCAATTAATGTTGCAATAGGCTAGAGGGCAAGATTTGATTGTTAATAGGAAACTACTGCAAAAAAATAAAAACTCACAGCTCTGGTGGAATTATGTTGTGTAGTATCAGATATACTAATAATGGATTTGAAGAAACAGCAACTATTGTAGTTCACTTGCAAAATGTTATTTGATTAATGTTGAAGTATTTTGTCTCCCTTCCTTCAAGAGCAGCTGAGTCCTTCGAGTTTATGCTAGAGCTTGGACCTTGGTAAAACGAGCATAATTGGCATGAACGGGATAGACGTTTTCGAAATTCCACCTCATCTGTCATTGTATCTGATTTAAAATGGATTAGGAATATCAAGGACATGATCACAACAAAGATCTCAAAATTCTAGTCAGTGGTGGCAGATGAACATTTCAAGTGATGGGTTCTACGCGCATGCCCTCGGGTGCAAAATGTATGTGGGGCAACCTACAGGAAAACATCGTAGAAAATCAGGTGTTTAACAGCACATGTTGTCAAATAAAGTTCCAGATATTGTTGAAATCCTTTCAATTAAATATTCAAGTTGTTGTGGGTATGGATGCTAGAGAGAATCTGCATTCCCCCAAGAAACCTTTGATGACATTGGCCCTCATTACGACCCTGGCGGAAAGTGACTGACCGGACCGCCACAGCGTAAATAGCGTTTCCGCCATTGCACGAAGGAGCAAAGTGCGGCCCATTCCGACCCATCGGGCACGAGCACCACGGCATGGCGGAAGTGCAAAGTCCGCGATGGCGGAAACAACCCCAAAACGGCCCACACCGCCGCCGTACGGCGCCCTAGGTGCAATACCGCCACCCATCACAGCGGACACCGCAGTGTGCGCCTACCGGAAAGTACGGTGACCGGAAATATACGGAAACGGAAGTTAAAACATGGGCCCGGAACGGGAAACATCCCGCCGTACACCTATAAAACCACTAAAACCACACAACCACTAAAATCACTACCCTGAGACACACCCCAACCCGTCATCCACCCTAGCGAAACCAAGAAAAATGGGAAAAGTAGCGAAGAAAGCGTGCGACCGCAAGCGGCAGGTCCACTTCTCCCGTGAGGAACTCACCGTGCTAACAGAGACCCTCCAGGAGAATGCTGCCGTCGTCTTCTGCACGCAAATGACCAGGACGGCACTTGCAAACAAGAAGGCCATATGGGCTCTGGTGGCACAGCGGGTAAGTGCGGTGGGGACCGCACCCCGCACCCCACAGCAATGCCGTATGCGATGGGACGACCTGCGGATACGCGTCCGCAGCATACTCTCTGCCAACCGCAACATCGCCACAGCCACAGGGGGAGGTCCTGAATCACCCATCAAGTTGACCCCCTGGGAAGAAATCTGTGCCTCCACCATCGGAATGGAGAGCATAGAGGGAGTCGGAGGGATGGAGAAAGGAGTGCAGACATCCGAAGATTCAGGTAGGTGGGCCAAATGAAACAATGCCAATTCCACAAAGTCCATCCATGTGAAGTACCATGCGTCCACATAGTGCAACAGAAACACATGTCCAGGAGAACGTCCACACACATCGGCCTGATAGCGCACGTTAAAACCCACAATAAATACATAAATAATTAAAAACCCCTAAAACACGCACTACACATGCAGCAGGCACACCCTAACTGCAGGCTGCCAAACAACTGCACCCTCACTCCACACACAAATGAAAGCACCTCCAAGGCCCCGACCCAAATCACCCTCAGGTACCACCCCAATGCATGTGATACAATGCCATTCCAATTCCCACAGACCCATCAATAACCCTCGCCCTCCTTTACTCCACCACAGGGTCCGATCCAAACGACGAGCTTCAGGACACCCCTACCAGCACACCTGCAAAGAGGGCCAAGACCAACGGCCAAAGACCCTCCACCTCAGCTGCACGCATCAAGACACGGCAGCAGCACAAATCAGGTGGCAGCACAGAGGAGCGAACATCAACAGGCACCCCAGCAGCCAGCATGCCCACAACACCACCACCACAGGTCCCCCCAACGGATGCCACAGAAGGCACTGCCTCTGGTGGCAGCAGCACCATAGGTGACACCCCATTGATGGCAGCATGCTCCGACACAGAAGACGGGGATGTCGAAGTCAGATCCATCCATGACCTGTCCCAATCCCCCTGTCTGTCCCATCCCGTACAACATGAGGATACCACGCAGGGGCACCCACAAGACGACGACTGGCCATCCCCCACAAGCCCTGTGGCAAGGCAACATGAGGACAACAGCCCCTCTGTGACACCCCCGCAAATGGCCATGGCCCAGCAGAGGCAACAGTCCCTCGACCAGTTAATCGTGCAACAGCAGCAACTGGCCACGCTCCTCAAGGACCATGCCGATGAATGTGGGGGCACTAAGGCAGACATAGAAACATCAACTGAGACACTTAGGGCAGAAATGGAGAGAGGTACAGAGACACTAAGGGCACAAATGGAGAGTAGCACCGAGAGCCTGAGAGTCCAAATGGAGAGAAGCACCGAGAGCCTGAGGGGGGAACTGCATGCGACGTCCAAAGACGTATGTGCCGAACTTGCCGCAGTGCGCCGTGTGCTCACTGAGCTCTCGCAAACCCTTAGGGACATGCATGGACGTGAGCAGGCAGAGACATCATCCGTTGCAAGTTCCGTCCAGGGCAGCCCCCAACGTAGATCTGGGAGGAACCTGCGCTCCACAGGCAGGGGTGCCCCTGATACCCGCAGAGGGGGCTTGCAATAGCGACAGCCCACTGACAATGAGCATCTTTGGACACTGGTGTTCGGGGGGGAGGTAGGAGGGTGGAGGGGGTGTGTTGGGCTCACTTGGGTGGCGGGTCGATAGGGTGTACAACATGATATCACATATGCCATAAACAGTGCACGATCAACCAATGAGATGTGTGGACATTGATCTTTGTGTACTAGGCCATCATAGGCGTACAGTCCATATTGTGCATGTCCCAGACACACACAGTGCCACGAGTCCCGTGTCCATGTATCAGCCACCAGGCGTGAGTGCTAGAAGCATACATCAATGAGATGCTGACGAATGTCACGGCCCTCCGGTGCCTCGCAGACTCCTTGAGGTGCTGCCACATCCCCACCCTCATCATGACCATCATCAGGTGCTTGCAGTTCTGCGTCAGGGGGCATGGGCACATTTCTACGTACGCACATGTTGTGGAGCATGACACATGCCATCACCATCTTTGCAACCTTCACATGGCGGTACAGGAGTGCCCCGCCAGACCTGCTGAGGCAGCGGAAACGACCCTTCAGTAGGCCGAATGCCTGTTCAATGACTACACGGGTACGTGAGTGGGCATGGTTGTAGTCCTCCTCATGCTGGTCCCGTGGGTTCCGGACTGGTGTGAGGAGCCATCTCTTCAGTGGATATCCAGCATCACCTGTATGTGGACAAGAAAGGAATTTTGAGGAATGCCATTGCTACGTACGCACCCCCCCCCTTCCTGCCAGGTCATTGCCGCATCACATACCCCACATCATCATGCATGAAATGAGACTCACCGAGTAGCCAGGATCTGTTCCCTGCGTGTCGCTCCATGTAGCGTGGTATAGTAGAGTTCCTCAAGACCATAGAATCATGGGTTGATCCAGGAAATCGGGCACAACAATGTGTAATGATCCTGTTGGAGTCACACACCATTTGTACATTCAGAGAATGAAATTGTTTTCGGTTGCGGTACTGGGCCTCCATGGCATGTGGGACGACCAATTCCACATGGGTGCAGTCGATGGCACCAATGCAACCCGGTATGCCGGCAAGTGCATGGAATCCTACTTTTGTGTTGGTAATTTCCTGCTCCGAGCGTGGTAGAGAGATGTAGTCGTCTGCGTGCTTCAGGAGGGCATCGAGCACTTGCAATAGTGTCCGTGAGAACAGTGGCTGTGATATGCCATGCAACTGTCCGACTGTGTGCTGGTAGGTGCCTGTGGCCAGGAAGTGGAGTACAGACACCACCTTCAGTAGGGGTGGGATGGCGGTTGGGCTATCTATCATGCTGACAAGGTCAGCCTGTGTCATGTCCACAATGGCGGTTATGGTGTCCCTGTCCAAACGGTAGAGGGTGTGGATCTGCTCATCAGTGAGGTTGAACGGATGTGCTCGGAGGCGTGGGATTGCGGGCTGCCTGCGTGGTGGTAGTGGCTGTGCTGGCGGCCCTTGCTGGCCCTGCCTTGCCCTCCTCCTCCTCCTGCGTCTCCTCCGTGCGGCCGGTTGTAGTTGGTGTTCGTCTTCTTCTTGGAGTTGGAGTACTTGCAGTGCTATCATGTCCCCCAGGGCCAACATCGCGAGTCCTGCCGGTAGCATTTCGGTGTGGTTGTGGGAGGAGACTGGCTGTGCAATTTATGTGTTTTCAGGCTGAATGGCCTCCACCTGTGGTGATTCATTCCACCTGTGCAAACTGCTCTCCCCTTTGGCCGAGCACGTCCCGCGCACAACGCTGCAATTCGTGGAATGGCATCTTGCTATTGCAATCATGTATTTGTACCCGATGGCCGTGTAACATTGGTTGATATGTTCATTCTGCTGTGGTCCCATTGTTTCACATACTATCTGTGCAGTCGCGAACAGACTTGTGAAGGGTCAGTGGAACGTAGTACTCGAGTAACGGTGGGCCCTCATGCATCACTGTACCGAGTTGCAACGACGGGCGGGGCGTCCCATTCGTGGGTGAAGGCAGTTGCCATTTTCACACACAGCCGCACTCGATGGATTAATTAGTGTTTTCAAACGGCCACAGATGCCTCTCCGACGTGATGTTGCAAATGAGGAATTCGAAGAGCGGCGCTTTCGGTTTTCAGCTAGCGGCGAGGAAATGCCCACAGGTCTGACTGCAAATATAACGTACTATTGTTCAATGTCCTTGAGACAGGGGCCATGGCGAGGATGCAATTATTGATATGAATAGTTTGGGATGCGCAATAGCGACGTGGGCGATGAGGCCGGACGCTCCCAAATACATGTTTCTTCACTACACTGGAATTACGGGCTGGGGCACTGTGGATTTTGCAGGCTGCATAACGCACAGACTCAATGGATATTTCTAATGTTATGTGAGTAAATATTCAGGCGTTTGAATCCCGGGATGAGGGAATGATGAATGGATGCATGGGCAGGTGATTTGATGCAGAGTTTGCCATGTACAGGGCTTCTTGGGATCTATCCGCCTCCCCTACGCTATGTGATGCAGGGCTGCCATAGTGGGACCATCGTCTATCTGGCCTTGTTGAGCCCTCCCTGTCTCGACGCGCCCTCAGACACTTGTGTCCATGCACGTTACCAATCCCATCAGATGGATTCTGTTTTCACAGGCGCATGCACAGGTACACTCGTTTGTGATGGTGATTACACCTCGATATAGATAGTTATGAGTCGCAAGTGGTTTTTGGGTGGTGATGGACCTTTGGAGTGGGCTAGCATGCATATGGCTGTGGATTTAGTGTGATCATTGCAGTGAGTCGTTGGAATGTAGTACTGATGGCCATTCTGTTCTTTTTCTTTTCTTTTGGTTGACAGGTATCTCCTCCCCTTTTGCCACTGCCATCTGTATGCCACTCCTGCAGATGGCTTTTACTCCCGACACCTGCTGCTTCGTGTTAATCAGTGGAGCAGCATTACGATCTTATGGGACGATCGCCAATGGGCCACATGCCCTTACGCAGTACTGGTGGCTCGGAGCAACATTTCGGCCTTTCAGCTGGACTAGTGCCTCCCCATTGGGACGGCCCTGCGGTTCTGTGCGCTTCCATGTTGCCTTTTCGTACGTGAATGTGGCTCTGTGTACCATGATGGAACAGGGCGTCACACAAGTAGTGGCTGGTCATTTCTTGCGGATGCAGCCCACAATGGTGAAATGTGTTTTGGAGTTCATGGCCTGATGGCTGTATGGGCTTGGTGATTTTGATGTGCATTAAATTTCTATTCTGATTTGGCCCGTGTAGCGTTCTTCTTTGCAAGTGATGTGGCATATTCCTATTTGGGGAGCGATGTATTGTGAGGAGATCTGCATTGGGTTCCAGCTTCGGAGTTTAGTTGCGTGGTACTGTACTGGGCGCGTTTGCCTACGAAGCCCAGTGAGGTCAGGGATGGGGGCTGCCAATATGACTGTTTGAATGTTGTCATGCTCAGGGGCGGGGGATTGGGTTTTGTGTAACAGATGCCGGTCAGCCAGGTGGACTGGTGGAATGATGTGATTTTCGGAATATTGCTGGTCACAGGTGCCTGTGTTTGCGTGCGTTTCTTGGTGGGGGACTGTGGTCATGTCCATTGGGATGGCTTCTGTATTCGTGCCATCTGTGCCCTGCAGCTCCCATTGGCCCCTGTTGTGTTTCTTTTGTTCGTTGGCATGCATGGGTGACTTGTACATTTCACTGGTTGCATTGTGACTTCATTGCACCTACGGGGAGTTGTACTTTGTGGGCAGGGAGCGGTGTACAGGCACTCAGTGGGGCCGTTTACGGTTGATTCGCGATGCCGTACTTCTCACCATGGCGGAATGGTACATTCCGCCATGCTTGATGGCGTTAGGTACATGTCCGCTAGGGTCGGAATTGGCGTACCCTTGCGCCATGGTGGTGTTTACGGTTTGGCATGGCGCGCGCGCGCGTGCTTGGTGCAGTTAGCGTTGGCGTTCACTACGGTGTCGCTAATGGCATCGTACTTTGCGGTGACGGGTCATAGTCGCACCGAGCGCTATTCGATGGCGGTATTGCATTTCCGCCATCGTTTTCCGGATTCCGCCAGGGTCGTAATGAGGGCCATTGAGTCAAATGATGCATTCTACTTCACCGATTTCTTACCAAATTATTATCAAGTTTATAGGTTATACAGGCTCTGGAAAACATGGAAACACAATGTTGTTAAATGCATAAAGCATTGCCTTCCATTTCAATCCTTCCACTTTCTTTCATTTTCGTGACTATAAAATAAGAATCAGTCATGGAACATGGCAGAGAATCCAATTGAAAGTGCACTGATGAGCACATAATTAGTTACAGAAATGTCTCATTCTTCGGCTTTGGCCATCAGAACTGTCCATCAGGTTGGACAGATCATACAGACTCTCAAAGAGCAGAGCTACTGCTCAGATTGCAAAGATCTTACACTTTTTGACAACAAACATATCACACATATTGCAAAAAGCTATCAGGCTCCAACCTCAGATTAGGTCATGCACCAATTTCTGTGTAGACTATGAATGATGTACATATGGGGGCGAAATAAACAACAGTGTAGCACAAACTACTCTCTTAGAGAACATGTAATGGTGCTGTATAATCACCAAATTTCCCTAAATATCCATGGATTATCAGTAAAATGGCTGCCTATAACATTGTAGAAATGCAGAGTTTTTGACATTTTCATTTGGTACAAATGCAAAATGTCCTCAAATACTTAGGGGACTCGTTTTATATTAAGTGCAGGGAACCACAAATGTTTGCATGTATGTGTTTTTGGGCCTAGCACTGCCGCAAGCACTAGGCAAACTAGGCAGCTGCCTAAGGTGCTGGAGAGCAAGGGTTCCTAAGCAACAGTTTCCCCCAGTGTTATATGTTACAAGCAGCACAAGATTAAAACCACAGAGAAAGTCAGAGCCCAGACAATATGCCAATGCACAAGCCTTAGGGGAAGGCGACAAGGGAATTGGCCCATTTCTGAGACCCCTCCCTGAGGTCAGGTAGACAGTAGCCAGCACTAGACACACACATACACTTAGAATTGAGTTCATGTATGGTGATGGGAAAGACAAATAAAGGGCAAACGAACATCAGGATGAAGACAGAAGATGTACTTTAAACATCAATATAAGCACTCATTAGAAAGACTAAAAGTGGCAAATATACATACGTATATCTAACTCTCATTAGGCATATAACATATAGAGTAGGTCTCAGAATAAAAGTTGTTTCGTAGGCCATATAGATTTACAAAGCCTCAGAAATACATGGATTATTCCACACAGTAAAATGCACTCAAATTCGGCACATACTAGAGAGAGACACAGACAAGGTCAACAACCTCAGACAGGGTGTAAAGTAGGACTGTGATTGGTCATAACAGAGAGGCTTAGCTTATTCCCAGGCTCTGGATGAGAAGCATGACTTAATCAGGTGTTACGACTTTGTGAAGAGAACATGAGAAAGGCTGTAAGAGATTCACGGGGGATGGACAAGCAGCGGAAGCGTACCAGGTTCCCAGGCCTGGAGTAAATGAAACATGTAACAATTAATATGCCTATCCAGTGCTTTAGAAACTCGCAAGATGAAACTCACAGCTGTTGAGAATAAGAAAGGAGCAGAAGGGTGCATTAGACAAGTTGATCAGCGAGAAGACACATACTGCCCCCTGTAGGAATGGAATTACAAATAAAAAATACTGTGACCACCCCACCCAACCCCACCCAAGGAAAATATATGTGTTCAGGACTAAGAGAAGCCAAGAGGTTCTTTTACATAATAGAGGATATATCAAAGATTACATATTGATTCCTGTCAAACCCCGAATTATAGATGTCCATAACGTTATAAGGCCATTCATCTTCATGCATACACAAATGCACCATTGGATGTGAACATGGTCACAGAGCAAGAGGCCAAAAAGCTCAACCCATGAATTCATCCTGGCACATCATGAGAAACGAAGGAGAAGTGTAACATGTTTCCAATGAGAAGTCGCAAGTTTAGCAATCAATGGAACTGTCACAAAGGTGGGAACGGTAATTCAGTGCCAACCTTCTGGTTCCATGAGGAAGGATGAGAAGTATTCTTTTTGTTGCCACAATATATACACCTCACAATTTTATTGGCTAATTGTGTTGGAAGTGACCCATCCCAGAATCTTTGAAGAGAGATAGCAAATGAGCAATCAAGTTGTATATGAAACATGTTTACCTGTCAGTTGTCCAATAAAAACTGTGTGAAACTAGACAGCACCACCATAAGATCATTGTCATGAGGTAGTCATTAGAGTGGTCACGAAGGATAGGATAGGGCAATAGGAGTAGGTATTGTAAATCACCTATAGCAAAACCAAGACTGTCCAATCCTTGAATGCGAATTTACATGCATCATGAAATATTGTATACATGTCAACTCCACTTCTCAATACATAAACCACCATTTAATTATGTAATGTTGAATGATTTGTGAAATGTTCCCAGCTGCTGTTGTATGTAATATATTTTGTTTTCCTTGCGTCCCTGCACGTTATTGGCTCAATGGATTATTTTTTGCAATACTGATTGTTGGGCCTTGCCCTACAGTAGGCAGTGCACTTACACTGTTGATATGTCAATACTTGAAAAATATAACTATTCTAGAATTCATTAAGGAGTGGGCTCAATACTGTTGACATTGCCAAAGCTGGTGTCCACCTTATTAATGCCATTAATAAAGACCAACCAATGAAATTATTTAACCCACTGGAAACCAACCACATAAATCTGTCGTGTGTATGTGCAAAGTACATACAATGTTTGACTAAGGGGGCGTTAATAGTGTGATACTGAATTCCTGACCTGTGATTTTACTTTTTACAGCTCTTCGCATCTGGCTGCAATATCTTAGATGGAAAGGACATTCAATGCAGCAGGTAACTGCCTTGGTAATATGGTTAGTCATCTGTCTTAATTACCAATCAATAGATCCATATTTGAACGAGGTAATACAAGTCAACGGACATTCAGGAGGGGAACAGCACAGAAATGAGTACTTCCATACTGGTTATACTTCTCTGTAATTCTTCAGAGTGACTAGTTATGCTTTTGATTGCATCCTCTCTTAAATGCTAAAATCGACACGCACAACTCATGTGATAATAGTCTAACAATTGACCAATATTTGCTTATTACTCGTCGAATTTTATTAGTGTGAGAATTAAATGCAGTGACACACACACTTATCTGTGAATGTGTTTATTTCTCCCTCTGATTAAGCATGCAATCAGATTTCGAATATTATGTCCTTTTATGTGAGGTTTATTAATTTCTTAGGGTTCCTGTAAGGTTATTTAGCGTGTTACAACACAGAGTACAGCACTACTGCACAGGATCAATGTTTTTTTATGCAGTACCACTGCATGGGTTTGGTGCACTGCCATGATGCAATTGTTTCAAGCTGTGTGTTGCCAGTGTAACATGGACATATAAGTGAGGGCAGGTTATTCAGTCAAAAACTATTTTTACATATAAGATGCAAATAATTTTTTTTCACAGTTAAAAGCACACATTTGCACATTCAAAATGCGCACTATTTTTCACCTGAAATGCCTATGTTGCAAGAGACACATTTGAAAATTAATAAACTAACCTCATTAACAACTAACCTGATCATAACCCACTAATAATAATGTGTTCTCCAGTGCAACATGAATGGAAAATGACAGGCTCTGAAAGTCATTATTCAAATGCACATTCAGTTTTTTTTTTCTTTTTGCTCTGCTCTTCTGTCCACAGTAACTGCAGGAAGCAAAGACCTCGAATAAGCAGGAAATCAGTTTGGTTACAGTTGCAACTGTATAAGCCAAGCCATTGTGTGCAGAGGGTGGTTAGGGCATGATAGAATTTTATTGGTTGGGATCCGTTGGTAGGAGTTGATCAGAGTTTTCTTGTATAATCTCGAGGAAGAAGCTAGGAGAGACATCTTGACACAGCTCTGAGAAGGACTGAGTTGATAGCTTGGGATGTCTGATTCCTAAAGCAGATTCAACTTGGTTGCAGAGACTGGGATTCCCAGTCAACAAGTGAGTGACAGCAAATGCGTGTCCTTGCTGGGTGAACCCCTCCAGGAGGCGAACAGCCAAAGAAGTTACATGCTGAATAATCCTGGTAATTATCTCGCTGAAGTGTGGGCGCTGAGTGTGTGCGGAAATATTCAGTCAGTGTAGGAAAGGAGATTCCTGTGCTTTACCCACGTGTTTAATGTTGCAAATTGGATTCCTGTTCCCCGCCACTCTCTTCTTAGTGTATCACAAATAATGATGTTACTGTGCTATTTCATGTATTTCTGAAAAAGAGTGAGACCGTGTTTAAATGCAACTTTTATAATACACAAAAATATCTGAAAGCAGACGGGTGGTGTGTTTTATTTTCTCTTTCATTTGTGCATTTACCAATACAGTGCTGATGATGTGGGAAGATGTTTAGACAGTGCAATTGTCATTTTTAAGGTAGCTAAAAATAAGATTTGGCTTCAGCTGTGTGCACAATGTCATTCAGTATGAGCAATTATAACTAACTGTGTGTGTTGTAGTCTGCAGGAGGTCTATGAGTCGGCAGAATGGGAGGCCATGGACATAGCTCACCAGACGTAAATAAGTTGGTGATAAATACCGCATGATAGCTCGCTGCCATAGATAAGACAGCGAGAAATTGGCCATGGTGGCACACTAAAAATGAAAATGTGGTGTTCCTGAAATGCAAGCCTGAGGTCTCTCTAGTGATTACACGAGAAATCTAAACAAAAATAAGGGGTTCTGGATATTGGGGCCACAAATAAAACAAAGGAATTATGCTCACCAAAAATACCACCGACCACGCATACCAACCACGCATACCAACCACGCATGTCTGTGTACTGAAATAATGCATATCCACTGTATTATTATTATACATAACCCAATCTGAATACAAGGAGTGATTGTTGCTAAATTATTTTTCGGTGGTAAGAAAATACCGCCAGGCCCCAAATCTACACAAAATACCCAACATATTTATGGTGCGTTGCAGGCCGGGAAAGTGATCACAGAGCACCTACTGGGCGTGGCAAGTGTGTCTCACACTGCCATCTGTACATTAAAGGGAACCCATTTCATAATAGCAGTGTGTTACTAAAAACTAATTTCAGAATGTCACATGTTTGTTTGCACATGGGACGTGGTCGTCGAACAGTACCTTAGAATGGCATGACCGCATTCAGGGTGAGGTGCAGAAAGAAAAACTAGACAATATTTTTGCAGAAGGCAGCATAATTCAGGTCTGCCTTACAAGATTATTGAATGCAGCTGATAAAAGTGCAGAGAAAGACTGTTTAATACGGCTATGCGCCAAAATATGGGTTATTTTGAATAGGTCCCTGCGAATGCAGGAAAATGATACCCAGCTAATTAACAGGTTAAAGACTGAATTAGATGGGGCAAGTAAAAATCAGGAAATGTTAAGAGCAGAATTGGATGTATGCCAAAAAGACATGCAATTAAAATGCAGAGACTTTGATGCTCAGTTATCCAAAAGCAAGAAACAATTTGAGGATAGTGAGCAAGAATTGGTACACTTAAAAGCCTTAGTGGACCACATTAGACAGGATAAAGATGAGATTGTTTCAGAAATACAGATTTTACAAAAAGAAAATTTTGAAAAAGAAAGTGATCTCCAAGGTGCAGAGCAAGAAATGGTTAAAATGATTCAAGAAAAAGACAAGAGAAACAAAGAATTCAATGAATGCCAAATCCAAATGCAAATGTGCGACTGCAGGGGGTAATAAATAAAATGAGTGATGAAAACAACTATCTGCAAAATAAAGCACGCAGGCTCCTTAAAAAGTGCAAAGACTTAGAACAACAAATGTGCATTCCCAGGTCCCAGGAGAGGCGGCAGGGTACCACGTTCAATGGAGTGGAGGTGAATTCTAGTTCTGCCCAAAGAGCTAGTGCTCCAGTGACTGGGCCGGTGACTGAACTTGGTTGCAGCGCCCTTGGGGGATTTGATACTCCAATTGGGGGCAGCCACCAATCCCATACACCTGAAACCAGGATTGAATCACAAAGTAGTGAAATTCCATGCATTACAACAAGTAGCCCCATTAAAATAATGAAATCCATTAAAGCCCTGATCAAACCATTTAAAAAGGGAGGTGAATGCTGCATTGAGGATCACTTAGAAGCAGTTCATGACATTTTTAAAGCACTCCAGATACCTAAGGAACAGTACAGACAATATTTTCATTCAACTTTAGATGCCCCGATGGCCAGCATCATAAGGGGATTAAGTGAACAGCAGAATATGACATGGGTGGAGTTTGAAAAAGAAATTAGGCGTCAATTTTCTCCTTTTCAGTCATTGCAGGAGGCAAAGAAAGTCGCTTACACAATCACTGCTGGGCCTAATACATCCCCTCGCCAAGACTTAAAAAGAGCATTTTCTCGCTTTGATGTATCTTTTGACCCAAATTCCAATGAGTTTAAAACTGCATACTTCTATGGGCTACAGAAAGACATCATATCCCAATTGGTCCGTGAATTTGACCGTGACAAGTCCCTTGAATGGATTGTACATCAAAGCACAAAACTATATGAGGTACTCTATTGTCAGGGTAGAGAAAGTGATAAAATGAAAGATACTAGACCTAAATCTAAAGAACCCTCAGCCACAGAAATGGAAATCATGTCAGCCAAAATGTCCCTTGAGTCTGCTCAAAGCCCAGGTAAAAATAATGTGACACTTCAACAAAGGGGTAATCAACAAAGATCGCCCTTTCCTGTACCAATGTTCCAATCACATGATCCTAGTAATAGGGAGAGCTATATCAGCCCTAGGTATTTAGGGGACAGACCCCGGGTAGGATATCGGCCTGATATGTCAGGTATGAACAATAACCAGAGACAAAATCAAGATCAAAGAAATGATGGTCCCTACCAGACATTGGGGACACAGAGCAGATTTAATCCCAACACCATGATATATGGTAATCAGGGTTGACCCCGATATGTGGATCGATTTACTGATAATGGAAATCAACATAGGGGCCAGTACCCACAATCTGAGAGACAGGACATGAGGCAGAACATGAACTACAATCCACTTCAGTACAATGATTCCCCACCAGGGGACTATAATCAAAGGATGGGTGCACCCTGCTCCCCTCCACAAATGAATCAAGAGTTCAGAAACCATCCCAACAGACATCAATCACCTGAGAGGTATAAGAATAGATCCAATCAGGGGGAAAACAACCAATATTGACTAGGCCACAGAAAGAGGATTCTAGAGAGATGGAAAGATTCCAGTGCCTTGAGGCCCAAGTGAAAATTTTAGCTGAGCAAATAGGAAAGCTCTATACAGTGCAATAACAACCATCTAAAGAGGGGACTGATGGCCATAGCAATGACCGGGGGGCTTCTGAGAAGTGACTAAGTACTTATGACACCTGCAGTGCCAAAAAGACAGATTGCCCTGATGTAATTTTGCATAATGACTCTGAGATGCCTAATGATTTAAAAGTGAAAGCACCAATAAATGAACATGTAACAGAAAATGCAAATACTTCTAAAAAAGAGGTACGGTTTAACCTAGAACTAAATCAAACATTTAAGATTTGTGCAAATAAAAAAGAAACACCGGAAATTCCAAAAGAACAAAGAGACAGATTTAAGAAAAATAACTCATGCATGGGGAATACCAGTGAACAGGGAGCAAGTGGGGATGCTACAGCTCCTTCCGTGGGCAAGCAAAACAATGACCAAACACAGGCAGAAAAAGGAAATACTCAAAAGGAGGGTACAGGTCAATCAGGTCAAGAATTCTTTGAGCCACATATTTTTGAAGAGGCTGAAAGGGCTGGTATCACACTAAATGATCACAAATGCACAGAATTAAACAATGACAAATTGCTGAATGATGTTGTTAGACATGTTCAGTTGGAAGGTTGTAATGTGGTCCCTGATGTTACCCAGATGGATGGGCGAACAGTGGCGACACTCCAAAAAACCTCTGCTCATGGAGAAATGAATAAAGTCTCTCGCGCAGAAATGGGTAAAAAGGAGGGAAAAATGTCTTTCCATTTACCAATGTGCTTAGCCAAAAGTGAAAAAGGCCTGAGAAAGGTGAGCCCTGAAATCAGTAAGAATTCACACTTCTTATGTGTATTAGAGGAAGTTGAGGACAGATATTATGCACCCATCACTGTAGAAGAAAAATGCCAAACATTTGCTATGATTGACACTGGCGCACAGTCCACAATTATGTCCAAGGTGCTGGTAAAGAGTATCAATGAAGGGAAACCCCCACAGAATCAGATCACAGTGAAGGAAAATCAAGGTCCAGTGCATAACTATAATGGGGAGGAGGTGCCCATCATAGGTGTAACTGAGGTTGACATAAAAATATGAAAGCACAGAATGAAACAAGAGGTATTGATCACATCTATTTGTGAAATTCCATTTCTGATGGGGACAGATTGCCTGAAAAGATTGTCTCCTCTCATAGATGGGGTGAATGGAGTGCTGTGGTCCTTAACCAAGAAACCATTGAGACATAAGAAACTAAAATCACAAAACAGCAACATAAATGAATGTCACACCGTTGCCAAAACAAATGATGCTGTGGAGGTATATCTCCAGAATAGTTGCATACCTAGTGTCACTGTTATATTAATGTGCCAAGACAAAATGCAGAGCGACAATGAAAGACTACCTGTACAAATATACTTGGACCCAAAGAAAAATTGGCAGACTGCCATAGATAAGCACACATTGCGTTTTTATTTAAAAGAGAAAGCAATCAAACAGAATATTGCTCCTAAAACAGATTCAGAAAAACACGTTACCACTCTTGCTGAAATACACATGGAAGATGAGCAACCATGCGTTCATGTTGGTATAAATGACTGTTTTAAAACAATAAAAGCCACTTTAGCGCTTGAACAGCAGAGGAGCTTCATTAATGAGAAATTGTTGCAAAAAATAATGGAGAGGGAGGAAATCCCGAAATTTAGGATTAAAAACCCAAATGTTTCTGGGTTGGACAGTCCAGACTTTGAAAACCGAATTGCAGGCAGATGCATGCTTAAAATTAGCATTGGGCAGAAAACAATGTACCATAATGTATGGATAGTGAGTGGAGCACAAAATGACTTTTACATGGGCAATGACATCATACACAGAATGTGTATGGTGTTAGATTTCCTTAATCAAAAAATATGGTCACGCCTAGGTGTCCCGGCACCTGAATTTGAAGACAAAAGAAGGGCTTATCATTGTGCACAACTGGTTCCTTATGCAATCGAATTGCAAATGAGCAAAGATACTATTATTCCTGCATTAACAAAACAGTTTGCAGTAACACTGAAATGCAAAAATGGACAGCAGATGAAAGACTCTGATGCATTTGTATGCCTGAATGAATCCATAAAACAGCAAGGCCTGGATTATGAATAAATTCCATTGGTAGATATTGGTGAAGGATCTGTAAAAATTATGGTAAATAATAAAGGTTGTCAGGATATTCATTTAGAGGAAATCTCCCCATTAGGAATGGCCATACAAAAATCACATTATACAGCACATTTAAATAACATGGTGATTGGAAATATCCCTGAAAAGTATGTAGATGCCAAGGGTGAGTTGCCAGAACACCTGGACTCTCAGCCCAAAGGAATATTTAAAATTCATTCTGTGTATCCTTATGATTCAAATGAGCCAGTGTGCTGCCATCAAGAGGATTGCATAATATTTAATTTAAATGAAAATGAAACAGAAAATCAGCCCATTGAAGTGGAAGCTGATATGCCAAAATATTTAAAAGTGGCAGCTTTACAAAAAGACACAGCCACACAGTTAGAGGAAAGAGCCGAGATTCCCTTACCAGAAGATTTTCCAGAATTTTCCAAAATGGTAGAAGAGCAGATCTCCTTAGCGGATGCGTGTGACAGCGATGAGGATAGAAACAATCTGAGGGAGATATTTATGGAGTTTAAGGATGTATTTGCAAAAGATGCTTATGATTGCGATTTAACTGATTTACATGTGGCCACACTACCAGAAGGGTGTAGCAGAAGTCCAGTATTTGTACGCCAGTATAGACTACCGCTGGCATGTTTAGAATAATTATCAGAGATTATAAAGAATTTGGAAGCTCTGGGAATCATCAGGCCCATTCATAGCAAATCCAATACACCTATTTTAGGTGTGTTAAAGCCAAATGGTCAATGGCGGCTATGTGCAGACTTGAGGGAGTTAAATAAAAGAGTGCCAGTATCCAGATGGCCACTACCATTCATTGATCAGGGTTTAGCTCAGGTACATGGTTCAAAAGTGTTTACCACATTAGATCTCACCTCTGGATATTGGTGCGTGCCATTGGCAGAGGAGATACAGAATTTATTTTCCTTTGCATTTGACAGGACTCAATACGCCTGGCTTAGAGCGCCATTCGGGTACATCAATAGTGGGAGTGAATTTGGCATATTTTTGAGAAAGGCCATGCCGGATGCAGCGGAAAGAGGAACAATAGTTTATGTGGATGATGTCCTGATAAAAAATGAAACCCTGAAAAGCCATTTTGATGAAATAAGACATGTGCTTGGCCATTTGCAGAAAGCAGGCGCCAATCTGTCTTTACAAAAAGCACAATGGTGCAAGAAAAAAGTGAACTTTCTAGGCCATGAAGTGACTGAACATGGGCTAAATCCACAAAAGAATAAAATAGAGGCCATACAAAAACTAAAGGACCCCAAAAATGTGAAAGAGGTAAAACGTTTATTAGGGATGACAGGCTATAACAGAAAGTTCATTGAAAATTATGCTGAAATTACTCAACCATTGACTAAACTGCTTAAACTGAATACACCCTGGATATGGGAAAAAGAGCAGTCTGAGGCAGTAGCTAAATTGAAGGAATGTCTTGTAAAGGCACCATGTTTAGCATATCCCATAAAGGGTAGGGATTTCTTTGTAGAAATAGGGTTCTCTGAACATTGTATGTCAGCAGTGTTATCACAAAAACATGATATGAATCACAAAACTATTGCCTATGCAAGTAAAGCATTTTCCCAAGTTGAAATGAAATTCAATGAATGTGAAAAGACCCTATTAACCACTGTGTGGGCGCTACAACATTTCCGCCCTATTGTTCAGGGAGAAAAGGTGATTATTGAAACAAATCATCAACCTTTGCAGTTTTTAGAGAGTAAAAGAATTAGGTCAGGTAATCTAGCGCAGTCCAGAATCACTTCATGGACGCTGGCATTATGAGGTTTTCCTGTAGAAGTGAGATATGGACAAAATAAAAAGAGCCCAATTGCTCAAGGGTTAGCTGACTTACATGACTGTGCAGCTGAACAAGTATCAAACGAAATGGAAGTGGAACCTAGTTTGCAGGAATTTGAACAATCACCACACAAAGCTTTTGATGAAAAAACATGCAAGGATCTGCCAACTGTATATGTGGATGGTTGTGCTTTTCACATTGAAAATGACAGTAATAAATGTGAAGGCGTCCCCAGTGTAGGGATGAGGATTGGAGCTAGAAGCAATCAAGTGGTGGAATTGGGGGCCATTTATAAAGCAATTGCTACTGCAGTTGATAATAAATTCAGTGAAATTGTCCTGGTGACTGATTCTGACTATGCACGAAATAGCTTTGTGGAGTATTTACCTGGCTGGAAAGCGAGAGGCATGGTTACATACAACAAAAAGCCACTTAAACATGGAAAAATGATACAAGCCATAGACAAATTGGTGTCAGAAAATGATTTGACAATATACTGGAGAAAAATTCATGGGCATTTAAAAACACCCGGAGAGGATACGGAGGGAAATGATGAGGCAGACCACCTGGCTAAAATTGGGGCTGTGATGGGAGAATTGCTTCCTATAGATGATTTACTGGGTGAAATACAAATTGATGCAGTAAAACGTTCTAAAACACCAAAGGAGACATAGCAACCAGTGGTACAGTGGGGGTCATAATATGCCAGACCAGGATTTGATTGAGGCACAAAAGAATGATCGAATTTTGGGAATCTATTATAACCATTTGATAGATCCTGAACAAAACCCTTTAACAGAAAATGATTGTATGGGAAAAGAAGAGGTGAGGGTGCTATTAAAGAATAAAAACCAAGTTAGACTGCAGGATGGACTCATGATTAGAGAGTCCATAACAGGAAAAATACACTGGGTGGTACCCCTTTCATTCAGAGGGCTAATGCTACAACATGCACATGATGCAATAACTGCAGGCCACAGAGGTTCACAAAAACCATTGGAAATACTAAAAGATTATGCTTACTGGCCACATATGTCCCAAGATGTTGAATTATATACTAGAGGGTGTCTAATATGCGCCCAATTTAAACCTGCTTCACCAATGCATAGAGCCCCATTCATGAAAAGAGGCCTAACTCTCCCATGGTCAGATTTGCAAATAGACTATGTAGGCCCTTTAAAAAGGTCAAGCAGAGGACAACTGTTACATTTTAAGTGTGATATGTTTGATGTCAAAGTGGATTGAATGTATTCCTGCACCAGATTGTAGTGCGCAAACAGCAGCCACATTGCTGGTGAACCATGTGTTCTCAAGGTTT
Source organism: Ambystoma mexicanum (assembly GCF_040938575.1). Taxonomy (NCBI): domain Eukaryota; kingdom Metazoa; phylum Chordata; class Amphibia; order Caudata; family Ambystomatidae; genus Ambystoma; species Ambystoma mexicanum. The sequence goes on along the minus strand of NC_090921.1, from coordinate 849,597,498 downwards.
GGGTTGCCACAAAGAATTGAGTCAGACAGAGGAAGTAATTTCACAAGTACTCTAATGAGTAAGGTATGGCAAATACTGGGTGTGAAAAGGAAACTACATATCGCATATCGGGCAGCCTCTTCAGGTGGAGTTGAACAGAGCAATAGGTCTGTTGTGGATATTTTAAAGAATTTTTTGGCAGAAGCAGGTTGCAGCTGGGATTTACGTTTACCGTTGGTTTTGATGGCAATCAGATCAACTCCTGCTTAAGCAACAGGTGTTAGCCCCCATAAGGTCTTGACAGGTAGGAAAATGGTGTTACCACAACACCTGTTATGCAGAACACATGAGCAGACACTTGTGAGTGCATCCACAGTTCATGAGTACATTGATGAATTGAGGAAGCATTTGCAACATGCATTTGCTTTTGTGCAGAGAAATCTGGAAAGGGCTGCTGACAGTGCTAAGACATACTATGATAAAAGAACGTCAGTGAGAGAATACAGTGTAGGGGATCAGGTGTACAAGTTTCATTTTGGAAAAAGTAAACAGAAACATTCTAAATTTCTAGCAGCCTGGCAGGGGCCATTTCGAATTATAGATAAGATCTCTCCTGTAGTTTATAAAATTTTGAAGAATGAAGGTGAAACAGCGATAGAGCAGTTTGTCCATGTAAATCAGATCAAGCCATGCCATCCGAGACACGAGATCAGGCAGCTTGAGCATGTAGAAACAGAAAGCCCTGGGGCTACTGCCCACTGATGCACACAATACAACAGAAAGTCCCTTGAACACAAAAAAGATAAAATAAATGGGTACAGTCAGGAGGCAGTGACAGAGAAGTTAAAAAGTTGATTATTATAATGGCACATAAACACTGTAATATATGTAAATATATATATAAAATGTAATAAAATAAATAAATAAATAAATAAAATATATATAATGGAAGCTTATGGGATTGGTATGCAGAATGAAAATGCATTGAATTTAAAATGTTGTTTCATGTAGGATTATTTTCTTTTTAACCTGTGTTTAATTTCAGAAAGAAAAAAAAAAGTTTTATTTTTGGCAAAAGGGTGAAGTTGGTATTGTGCTATATACTTAATCTGTTTCTTTTCTATTTTGGTTTAGAACATTAACTATTTATATTGGAGGTCACGGGAGACGATGGAGTCCTGGAGCCCACGTGGACGGATTCCGGGAAAGCCCCGAGGGGGGGCGAAGACCAAGGCTGCAAAGCGATCAGCATTGAAGATGACACCAACAATATGTTTAATGATAATGATATTTGGAGGGATCTTCAAGAATTCAGAAGCACAGGTTGTCATTGAACCTGGACCAGCATCTGGTATTGCGGTGGAAGAGGCACCAGGATTCATCATGAGTGAGAGAAGGATGATTTTCCAAAATATCTACATACCATTGAATCCTGAGATTTTGATTGAAAAACATTTGAACAATACCGGCATTAAAATTGAACAGACTAAAGAGTGGCTGGAAATAAGAAAAGAGGACGCTAAGCAGTCGATAAGAGATATATTGATGCAACTGGAGAAAACATTTGTGAATTCAGCAGACATTAAGAAGAGGAGAGGAAAGAGAGGTGCGGTGATGCTTGCGATATCATTGGTAATGTCTATAGTTGGAGCCATAATAGGTACCACAATATCAACAGCCAATGCTATTTCGGTAGGAACACTGAGTACTAAAGCGCAACAACTGAGTATTGACCTAGAAATAATACAAAAAACATTAGATGGGATTAGAGGGGGACTGGATGAACAAGTAAGATTCATAAATGAAATTGCAATCATTCTAAATGAACAAGCGGATGTGATGCAACGGGCAACGAAGCTAATTATTAAGCATGACAGAACTTTAAATGAAATATTGACATAATGAGTCCTGTTGATAGACTATTAACGAATTATATGAGAGAAGTTCAAACTGCAGTTTCACAATTGATTCAAGGACATATCCCCTTGTATTTTGTTTCGCAGGATATTGTTCATCAAATGATAGAAAGATTGACCAGGAGGGAAATTGATGTAGTACAGGTAAAAATTGCATTTGAAATGGGTAATTCAATGCCATTATATGTGGACCTGGAAAGGTTGGAAATTGGATTTCTACTATGCATACCATATGTAGCTCCTGAACTTATTTATCAAACGAAGTGGGTACACAATGTAGGATTTTGGCAAGAGGACACATTTATTAATATTAAGACTCCAGAAGTGGTGGCATTTCAGTCATGGGAGCCTGAAGTTTATTTAATACGGAATTTGGAAACATGTGTCAAATTTAAAGAACAAAATTATATGTGTCCAGGTAAACCGTTTGTTCCTGATGCCACAGATGCTATTTGTGGTTTGAAATCTGACCCAAGTATATCAGAAGGATGTGAGGTGATTATTAGCAATATGGGGAGTGAAGAACTGGCACAGGCCAAGATAGTCAGAGGTAAATGGTTGGTCAGCACCTGCTTAAAGAACATAACAGTAGTACATTTGAACCATGGATCATACGTGGTTAAATAGGTGAGATATAATGTTTTTTATTTACAGGTTCCAAAGGATACAATTGTGTCAATTGGAGGGTTAACATTGTTTCATGTAACAAACGATATTTGGGAAAGCCAAGTGGAAAATATTGATTTTTTTCAAAGGGACACTTTTCCAATAGATCCGGATGTGGAGTTTTTATTGAATCACAAAGAAAAATATGTTATAAAAAAGAATCTGAGAAAAAACAATATTACAGTTAGTAATCTGGGGATAATAGAAGTGGAAAGATGTAATTGGGAACCTGGGGGGAATGCTCAATAGTGGGTTTGGCTGTCCTGGTGCTAATCATGGGTGGTTGGTTGATTGTGCTATCAGTAAAAATGAAAATGTTGCTGATTTTGGTAGCTACGTCAGGAAGAGAAAGATATCCCAATATACATGCATTTTAAAAGAAGGATGGGGGGCAAACTTGTTTTTTTTTAAATTTGCTTGGATCGTAGCCAAGTTCTAAAAAAAAGGAGGGTATGTAAGGTTATTTAGCGTGTTACAACACAGAGTACAGCACTACTGCACAGGATCAATGTGTAGCATGTTTTTTTTTATGCAGTACCACTGCATGGGTTTGGTGCATTGCTATGATGCAATTGTTTCAAGCTATGTGTTGCCAGTGTAACATGGACATATAAGTGAGGGCAGGTTATTCAGTCAAAAACGATTTTTACATATAAAATGCAAATCATTTTTTTCACAGTTAAAAGCACACATTTGTACATTCAAAATGCGCACTATTTTTCACCTGAAATGCCTATGTTGCAAGAGACACATTTGAAAATTAATAAACTAACCTCATTAACAACTAACCTGATCATAACCCACTAATAATAATGTGTTCTCCAGTGCAACATGAATGGGAAATGACAGGCTCTGAAAGTCATTATTTAAATGCACATTCAGTTTTTTTTTCTTTTTGCTCTGCTGTTCTGTCCACAGTAACTGCAGGAAGCAAAGACCTCGAATAAGCAGGAAATCAGTGTGGTTACAGTTGCAACTGTATAAGCCAAGCCATTGTGTGCAGAGGGTAGTTAGGGCATGATAGAATTTTATTGGTTGGGATCCGTTGGTAGGAGTTGATCAGAGTTTTCTTGTATAATCTCGAGGAAGAAGCTGGGAGAGACATCTGGACACAGCTCGGAGAAGGACTGAGTTGATAGCTGGGGATACCTGATTCCTAAAGCAGATTCAACTTGGTTGCAGAGACTGGGATTCCCAGTCAACAAATCCCAGTTTGAGTGACAGAAAATGCTTGTCCTTGCTGGGTGAACCCCTCCAGAAGTCGAACAGCCAAAGAAGTTACATGCTGAATAAGCCTGGTAATTATCTCGCTGAAGCGTAGGGGCTGAGTGTGTGCGGAAATATTCAGTCAGTGTAGGAAAGGAGATTCCTCTGCTTTACCCACGTGTTTAATGTTGCAAATTGGATTCTTGTTCCCCGCCACTCTCTTCTTAGTGTATCACAAATAATGCTGTTACTGTGCTATTTCATTTATTTCTGTAAAAGAGTGAGATCGTGTTTAAATGCAACTTTTATAATACACAAAAATATCTGAAAGCAGACGGGTGGTGTGTTTTATTTTCTCTTTCATTTGTGCATTTACCAATACAGTGCTGATGATGTGGGGAGATGTTTAGACAGTGCAATTGTCATTTTTAAGGTAGCTAAAAATAAGATTTGGCTGCAGCTGTGTGTACAATGTCATTCAGTATGAGCAATTATAACTAACTGTGTGTGTTGTAGTCCTCGGGAGGTCTATGAGTTGGCAGAAAGGGAGGCCCTGGACATAGCTCACCAGACGTAAATAAGTTGGTGATGAATACTGCATGATAGCTCGCTGCCGTAGATAAGACAGCGAGAAATTGCCCATGGTGGCACACTAAAAATGAAAATGTGGTGTTCCTGAAATGCAAGCCTGAGGTCTCTCTAGTGATTACACGAAAAATCTAAACAAAAATAAGGGGTTCTGGATATTGGGGCCACAAATAAAACAAAGGATATATGCTCACCAAAAATACCACCAACCACACATACCAACCACGCATACCAACCACGCATGTCTGTGTACTGAAATAATGCATATCCACTGTATTATTATTATACATAACCCAATCTGAATACAAGGAGTGATTGTTGCTAAATTATTTTTCGGCGGTAAGAAAATACCGCCAGGCCCCAAATCTACACAAAATACCCAACAATCCTTAGCCTCAATCTAGGTCTGAAGACTGATGGTTTTAATCGACAATAAATGTGCACGTGCGTCTGATTCTCATATACTGGTCATAAGGGAGATTAGCCGGTAGGGCTCTAAAATGGTAACTCGAATATTGTAATAAAGTACTCACATTGGTGGGTTTCCTGAATAAAGAAACAAAAGATGTACCTTCAAATTGCACATATACACTCAAATAATCGTCCTACAGCTGTGGGACATCTCCAAATTATAATATTATCATCAATGTACCTTCTCCATACAACTATTGTAGGCTATATATGTATGTCAAAAAATCATTCTTTCGGAATTAATATTATATCATGAAGAAGTAAATTGAGTCTTCAAACAAAATGAGAATGATGTTCTATGCTAATTATGAATAAGATATTGTGCGGTGGTTTAATCAATATGCATCTTTTGGTCCTGTGAAGACTAACCCTTAACTAACAGCATATGATTAAAACTACCTTAGTTTGAGAATAGTCGAGCCAGTATAGAGTGGACAAAGTGCCATGACTAGTTGACAAATAAGGCAATAGGATCTGATTATTTTGTATAGAGGTCGACTGTGCATGATGTTATAAGTAGAATGACAAAATAGGATCTGAATGTGATGGACAGAGATCATGTTAATACATAATTATTTGAAGCTTTTTTTAATCAAGGTTTTCACAATTTGTTGCTATGTTTAATCATCAGAGAATACATGTTTGTTGTTTATTTTTGGTGTATTTGTTTTTTGGACTAAATTTTGAATTCCACAGCACTATTTCATACGAGCTAAGTAATGGTATGTGATGTTGAGCTCAATGGTCAAATTGTTGTTAATTAGTTTTAGTATTTTGTTTGATCCCGTATGTGGCAGACTTTCGTTAGATAATGTTATACCCATTGTTTTATATGAGTCAATCGAAAACCTACTTTAGCTGACCTTTGTTCAGTGTAGAGTTCAAGATTTCTTGGCGATTGCACGTATAAGGTACCTTTATTACTGCATATTCTATGTGTTGTTATGTATTATGAAGATTTTATAAGAATGCGACCAAACAATCGTTCTCTTGTCAGACACCCACCCTTCGGAACGTGATCAGGTATTGACTCAGAATGCCACCACAATTCTCCAATTTCGCAAAACACCAAAAAGGTAGCTTTTTCCACAACACCTGACCAAGGACTAATCTCAATGGGTGCACAGACTGAAGCACGGACTGCAGCTCACAATACTGCACTACTTTTAAACAATGCCAGCCCACACGCTGGCTATCCCCACCTTGCACAGCGCTCCGCTGCTCTAAATCTCGCTCGGCTCTTTAAAGAACATAATAAATAAATACATATTTATGAACAACCTGTCCATACATTATTTGTAGCTGTTGTCATGTATAACATATAATAAAAATAAAACAAATCCAAAGTCTATTTTACTGATATCTGTGGGCCATGCAATGGTCCGCTCCTTGATGAATTGGTTGATTTTAACTGGCGTACTCGATACAGCAAAGGGGTCCTTACTGGATGCAAAATAATGATGAAACTGTATTTTTATTGTAGGCTAGATTTTCCGCAGCACAGAAGTGCGGCATCTTTCTCAGAGAGGTATGCTGTGAATTGGTATAGTGCTTTACTTACGTTACAGGGTGTCTGGAATATATGTGGATAGGTGTTGTTTGTACAGTGGGAGTTTGGCCTGTGGCAACAATGTCCTTGTTTGCTTGGTTTTGGTGCATGTCTTGCTTCTTTAGCACCACCAGTGTGCCACAACAATCACTGAAGAAGGTGATAACAAAAGGGTATTCAGAAGCATGACATCTGGTTGTCACACAGAACTACTGGTAGGGATGTTTCCCTGCATCGGTTGCTGTTATTGCTTAGAATGTTTCATCATACATGCCATGGAAAGATTATATTACTAAATTTGAGGAACATTTGTCCCGCATATGTCTTGCAAGCCCTTAGCTATCCAAACAAAATCCTAAAACATATATGTAAGGTAAGAACAGCATGCCCCAAGGCAAGCCTCCTCACTGAGCCAACCCAACCGTGTCCTAGAACCCTTGCTTGAGGGAGGAACATCTTTCCCCATCAATTTGAAGTACATTACGCCTCATCTGCCCACACAGGGTATGTGGCCCCTCACCCCAGCCTGTCCATCACCTCCCTGAAGCAGGTGTTTATGGAAAGGACCTATTGCCCAGAACCGTCACCCCTCCACCCCCCTCTGCAAAAATCCTTGGGTACCCACTCATCTCTCGTCTAAAAGTCAGATGCTGTGTCCCAAATAATTCTAGGCATTCCCTCATGCAACCCATTATAATCCGGGTCCCCCCCTTTGTATGTTGGTCTGCATATTATACTGCATTCACACATGTGCATCTATAATGCCATCAACAACTGAAAACACCAAAACTACTGGATTTGCACACTCCTGCTTTAGGGAACAGTATGTCCCGAGTTGGAAAGTGTATCGTTTTGCGTGAATGAGTTTGTGAAAATGCATTATCCAAAGTAAAACTCCAATTTACAACATACAGGGGTTTGACAACGTAAATACGTTGCCTAAAGCACGTTGTATGGTGTGTTGTTGTTCAATGCAATTACCCATTGCAAAACACAGAATCCGCCCACAGGGTAAACCTAAGTTTCTTGCAACCTCTCAATATTTAGGGCACAGTACACAAGAGATTTAAAAAAAAACACCTAAAATGAGCCTTCATCAAGACTTCGACCTGAATTATTAATATCACAGTATAATACTGACTTAAAAATTAATTAAATGCATACAGCTATTTAGCATAACCTTCGCTCTGCAGGAAACTACAGTTAAATCCCTTCATTCTTTGTGAAGCTTGACAACAATTTTATTCAGGTCTTTCTTTCCTTTAAAACAGTAAAACGTTATCCTTTTTCCCCTTTTCAATTACGGCATTTTTTTCAATAGATTATTTACCTTTGAACGTGTTCTTTCATGTGATCTTTAGACACACCGAAATCAAAGTTATAAAACACCCGCGCAAATAATGACTTTAACGGTACCAGAAGCACTCATTTTCTAGGTGCATGCCTTTCAGCACACTTTGACTTTTAATTAAATTTCTCTTTTCTTTCTTTCCTTTCTTCTTTAATAAGTTTCCGTGACATGCCTATGAACAAAGAAAACGGGAATCGTTACTTAGGTTTCGGGTTTTACCACTGTGGTATCCTGAAATATTGATTTTGTATTTTGCTTGGAAATAGAAATTCCACCTTTAAATGAGAATACTTTTTTTTACCAACTAACTAGATATCAGCAACTTAAACACTCTGCTCTTGGAAAACATTTCCATGGTAATGTTTAGTTTCTCCCATAGCCACTGATCGTGCCCATCCGCAAATAACTCAACCTCAGAACCGTTGAGTTATTTGCACTCAAGATCCGTGCTAGTTGAATTAGTCTTTGTTTTCATGTTGCTTTAAAGGGAACTATGACACATTGATATGTGGTAATTCACACCAAAGTGGGATGCTACAGCGAGGTGTGGCGACCCTCTGCTTTAAGATTTTTTTTCAGTAGATTGCCACTGTGTTCCTTGCAACCCTATCCAGGAAATGGCGGCCCTCTGAATTTCCAGGCCACTTTTCCCGAATATAGTCAGAGCGTGGGGGTTCTGCTCTTACCACCCAAATAATGGATGAAATGAAAAAAAGTTGTAGTAGTCCAATCTCCTATATGATATTTCCTTCAATCTTAGTAGAATAATGATTTCTGAAGGAGCTGTCCTCGTTGCACCTCTCCACTAGCTTCATTATCATTTTAGCCCCAAACAAGGGAATGGTTGCCCTGGAAAGTGTGACCTTCCAAACTGATGAGTAAGCCACTGCTAAGAGGTCAATAATCATCTTGAGTACGTCAGTTTTCATTGATCACCTGTCAAGCCGGTCCAGCCCTTGGGTGAGTACCACAATTGGAAGAAATGATTTGGCGGAATTTGACAAATCGTTAAGATGTGCTTAGCGGGCAAAGGCTACGAGATGGCTTGCAAACTAAGTCTTCCTTTTGCAGTTGGCTTCGACCCATATCACTAATGAACTAATGATTGCACCTTCTTTTCCGGGCGGTGGGGATTAGGGGGTGGAATCTGTTGGTGGTGGCCATGTTATTTCTAGAAATTAGTTGTTTGGGTTAAGGGCCAGAGCAATGAGGTACTTGAGCCTGGGATAAATATAACGAGCTGCCACAACTCCTCCTTGAACAGGGACAGCTCTCTCTCTGAGAGTGGTAGTCAGATGATCATATTACCTTACCAAAATGTAACCTTTCTGTTCCTGAATCTGCCAGGTCTAAGGTTCATAGCTCACACTATCAGGAACAGATCCAAAACAGCAAGTTTCTCACCTGCATTACGACCACACTTTGGCGCATCAACCAATACACACTATTACTCAAAATCGTTTGCTACTTCAGTGCGCAGATGGAGCTGATTCGTCTGCCAAATTAAGGTGGTGTTAAATGCCTCGATAAATCCCAGTCTCATTTGGATGTCTTCCTTGAGCCTTTGTTTTAACCTGATCGCATGGGGTTTGCCTGAGACACCCACAGATGCCGTCACTACTAGCAGATTCTGCGGCCCTGCCTAGTCCTTTCAGAAAAGTTTAGATTGCCCAAGAAATGTTGCAATATTCTGAGACCTGTATTCTTTCCTTTGCTAGAATTGTCTCAATTTAATGTGCAAAATATGTCACCTTATCCATGAGCAACCTGCAGACCACAACTATGCTATCTAGTTTTAAGCTGAGGAACGTTATTATTGTTGTGGGGGCCTCTGTTTCTCGAGAGCTAGTGGCACCTCTAGTGGGGTGCACAGTGATTGAAAAGCAAGCATGATGTCCCTATAGTTTTACATTCCCATCTTTTCCATGAACAAGAAATCATTGGGGTAGTGCACAAAAGCACTGTTGGATTCCTTCAGGTATTTGGCACAGTTTAGGAATGCGATGAACATGTCACCATAAGTGCAAGACAATGACCATACCATTGGCATACATTTGCCCCCAAACAGCCTGTCCACTTCCCTGAAGTCCATAAAATGGAAGCTTTGTTTTGGGGACACCCCATAGGGGAAACCTAATGAGATTCGGAAGTGGTGTTCTGTGAAAGTGCCCATTGTGTGGCAAGTGTGAAATCGTTCTCCACTTTTACCACCACTGGAAGCTCGTAAGCAGATCTAAAATTCAGGGGATGCACACAGGATATAGTAAAGGCCTCATAAAATATTCTGCACGCCTCTCTTTAAACATGTCATCGATAGTCGTTGAACCATGTCAACAGTTATTCACTAGTGGTGGGTAACAATCTTTGTTTCTCTAACCTCAAACTCTCATTGTTTTGATATTCTCCATCTGCCCCTGCCACCTTCAGGCCACTTACCTATCTGACATCTGGTGACTTGGTAGCTGTCTTTGCATCATGTGAGGACGTGAGCACATTGTCAAGACCGGCCTGTAAATCTGCCTTTAACTCGTCCCCTGCAACCACCCAGAAAATGTGTTGATCTGAAAACTGTGGACATTACCTGTATTGCTGACATTATGTTTGCCCAATATCCATAGATGTCTCTAGCGGGGTATTGGACCTTTCTGACCCACTTCCCCCATAAATTGCTTCCAACCATCTACATATTTCTTATGCCATGAAATATCTGGAACAATATCCATAATTTACCTAAACGAGGCATCATAATTCAGCCAAGCCCTTATTCCGTTTGAACATATCATGAATAATGTTGCTATAGTTCCAGAGGGCTATCCCCTGTTCTAGAAATGACTCCATTATCAAGGATGAGAGAATTGAGAAAGCTTTGAGGCAGTTGTTCTTGACCCTTTCTAGTCTTACCCATTGCCCCCTTTCCATTCCCCCTCTTGTTGATACATCTGTAGTGTCTGTGCACCATCTCCCATACCCAGTGAGGTTCTTTCTCTGTCCTGCATTGGCATCTGCCACACTAAAAAAGATCTGCCTGAGAGAAATGTGGCTTTTTTTATTCCTGTTTATGAGGGGGTGCCTTCCACCATTGCTGTACCTAGCGTATTCGGGTTTTGATGTGCCAGAATTTAAACCTCTCTACCCTCTGTTCTAACGATATTGTCTATGGTTACCCCAACACATTCCCTCCATACCTGTGCTACTATGGACTGCAATACAATCAAGCTGGCTTCTTATACCTCTGGAGGTGGTGCATCCTTGTTGCCCTGTACACCAGATGCTGCTTGCTCTGATCATGGGGATCACAATCACACCATCATATCTGCAATCTGTGCATTTGTGAGCCTTAACTCACGGTAAGCCTGCACATGTCCACGCGCACCCCTCACACCGGTCTTCAGTATTCTTTTTGTTTTCTTTCAGGCCACCGTGGAAAGGGAGAAGGGACCACACATAGTCCCTTCTCCCTCTTTCATGGTGGCCATTTTTTCTGTTAACTTTTTTCCCCATTTACTTGAATGGCCACCATGGTAAGGGAGCAGGGACTACATGTAGTCCCTTCTCCCCTTCCATGACTGCCATTTTCTTTATTTACTATGGCCACCACGGAAAGAGAAAACGGAGTACGTTTTTCTGTCTGCAGTGGCCATTTTTTCCTTTTTTTTTACCAGTCGAGAAATGCAATGCGTCTCTCAGCCGAAAAAGAAAAAAAAAGCCAGGCCGGGGTACTAATGACAATAAACCCATCGACTGCGGGCCATTACCGCATGAGGTAATGGCCCACAGTCCTGGGCTTATTGCCATAATAATGTTACAAAAGATAGCATTGAACCTACACAGTCAACCAATTAATCAGCCATTTGCATCGCTTTCACTGACACTTCTCTGGTGGTCTTTTCCTGCACATTCTTGCTCCCTTTGACATCTCCTAGGTATGCAGATGGCCTGAGCCAATGCGAAGCAACACATGATTGGTCACTCCCAGCAGTGCTGAGCATTGGGGCAGTCTTTGTGTCTTAATCTTGGGAATGAAAGGCTGGGAAATTATGAGTAGGAACGCAAATATATTGTTTATTATCTTGACCCACCCTCTTGAGAAGCTGTTTCCCTTCGTTTCTTTGATTGTTTTTTTTTTCCTGTCAGCCAGGATCAGATAAACTCAGAAACTCAAGTTAAAAGTGTTTTATTAGGAAATCTTTCCCGTGAGAAAAATAATACAAAGGGCAGGCACAAAGTGTAATTAATGGAAATGGTAGGATACGTTTTGTTTCTCTTAGAAATTGAAAGCAAAAATTAAATGTAGAGGTGAATTCTCTCCATTCGCATGATAGAAGTTGGTCAGGGACGTCATTTAGGGGTCGCCACAGGTTGCAAGAGTGAGCGCTGCTCTTTGGCCAGCGTCCTCTGTCAATCCCTTGAGACCTCTTGCACTGAGGGGGCATGACCACAACCATCCTGCACGTGTGGTTTCTCTTCTTGGAAGACTTGCTTGCACAGCACTCGGCTCCTCCTATCCATGGCCAACTTCATCCTGAAAAACACAGTGAGTGAGTTTAAGGTCGGGTTGCCGTGGCTGTGTGTGCGAGTCTGAGGTCGCGGGGAGCTGGGGTGGGTGTATGCGCCCACTGCTGGGTTGCTTCTTTAAGTGTGTGTGAGGCCCAGGCTGACGTCGGGTGTTCAAACACCATCCACCGGAACTCGCCTGCAGCTGCAGACCCATACGGGAGATAGACGCGAGCAAGTTCTTCCCAGGGGCATGGCAGTGCCACACAGGAAGTATGTACAAGGCAAGCTGTAACCCGACGGAACAATGGCACTTTACACAGTCATGAAGTAACCTCAGTGAGGCAAGGCAGAACCACGCTGAAAGTACACGCCAGGCACTAGGCAACCTGTTATCTCTCTGAGGCATAGCAGTGCACAGAGGCAAACTATAGCCTCAATGAGGCAAGGCAGAACCGCACTCACCATGACATATGTCTCTAAGGCTTTTTGCAACCATGCTGCAAGGTAACACAAGGACACATTACATCCCTGAGGGATGGCAATACCGGAAGTAAGTACACACATTTGAGGCAGAGGATAACGAGAATGTTGAAAGGGTCACCAGGCACCCTGATCTGGGCTGTCATATTACACTCACGTGCCCTCAGAGAACACCACATGATCTGTAGATGGGGGAGGGAGGAGGCAATTATTCCATGATAATAATGAAAGAGGGTGAGATGGCAGTGACCTGTGGCAGAGCGAGCTAGGCTATTCTCTGGTGACATATGGCGCAGAGAGAAGCATGTGCCAACCTGGGATGCTCTGCGATATAGAGCCACATGCCACTCCTGGTGACCTGTAGTAAAGCTTTATGACACCCCCTCGTTACCCATAGTGCAGTGGCATGTGCCAAACATGTAACTCTGTGGCGAGGAATCCGGTGATGTCGACTGATACTATTCAGCAGGTAAACATTGTGTAACACCTAGGGATCAGGGAAGATGGGGGGCTGTGCCACTCTATGGTGCCCACCATTCAGTACAAGAGCTGAATGAGGTGTGACTCCCAAGCTGATACGTTGCAGAGGCACGTGCTGGCGTCTCTTTCCTTGTGGTAGAGGTGGAGGGATGCCACCCTCAATGCCACCTCTGGTGCCCATTGTCACAAAGATCTTCGTCACCTCAGTGGCGGCCGCGGTGCTGCCGCAGGTTCCTGGCCCACTGGCAGTTCCAGTCACACAAGTTAGTCAGCCGCAGAGCGCAGGTGATTTCAACTCGCCTGTGGCCATGGCAATTCCAGGCTGACCTATGTGCTTCAACTGAGCGAGTTCAGTTGAAGCACACTGGTCAGCCTTGGCATGCCAAAGCCGCAGGCGAGTTGAAATCGCCTGCAGCTGACTTGTGTGTGACCAACTTTACTTTACTGCATAAGCGGCTTGACTGTTTGTGAACCCCCCACTGACCCCATGCCCCAGTGACTGTGTTTGTTGCACCCCACTTGTTTTGAGAGTGTGAGAGTGCGATGGTAGTAATGTATAGAAACAAGAACTTGAAAGGTTTTTTCCTCTTGACTTATGCAAGCACTTTGAAGAGATACAGAAAGATGATTAGGTAGCAGTATTTACCAATGCACTAATCAAACCAATTTTAAATTTAGCTCTAGGTTATGAAGGAGATGGAAATCGGAGACGTCTGGCTGTTTTGTGCAGGAGTAATGAAGTCCATGAAACAACTGCAAACAGTACAACACAACACTGACGATAACTTGTCGAATCAGAAGAAAATGGAGTAAGTGTCAAAATTATTAAAGACTGTGGATGTATTGACTAGAAGAATACATGTTCTCTGGTGAAATATTCTCCCTTTCCCCTTTTATCCTGGATTTTCCCTATCCCCATACCCACCTATCCACCTGTAACGCGCACCTGGTATCCACAGGGACATTACTCAGCCTGTTCTGACCTCTTACGACCTCGAACCCTTCCCTGGAGGCTATTCGACCGGAGACTGGGCCTGAAACACAGGATTGGTAGAGTTTAACTCCCTATTGTCTCTGTGTGCTTGAACCCCTTCTTCCCCGGGGTCCAACCCTTCCCTTTGATCCACAGCTCACCTTGTTTTCTTGGATAGTGTGCTCTCCATCCTCCTTTCAGCGCAGGGGCGCGTTGATTGATGCAGGCTCGTTGCTGCCTAGTTACTTCACTGGCAAGAGTCCGCCAGGTAAGTATAATGAGTCTTTTGAACAGTTCTCTAAGTTCGTTCCTTTCCTTCCTTAGATGATGGCCGGCGTCCAGGGATGGCGGTGTGCTGCTGAGATGAGTAGCGCTGAAGATGAGTGAGAGCGTGACGTGTGATGCACCGCTTTCGTATTTCAATTGAACTGAGTTATTTTTCTGAGTCTTTTAGGTGCTGCAACATTTTCAGCGTGGATGCCGGTTAAGAAGAACAAATGCGGTGGGTAAGCGCAGTATGCAGTGCCTCTAGATGTTTCCACGCTAGCCTGGAGTGTCTTTTCCCTCTTGCAGATGGATGAGAAGTTCCGGAGACAGAGTCCCCCCAGAGCGGCTGGGATTCAGGTAAGCGTTTGAAGCTCGTACAGTATTTAAAAATAAGCGAAGATTTGCAGAATGCTTACTAATGCCTTTTTTCTGTTCTTTTCCCTTTTCCTTAGGAAGCGGCGTGCTGGGATAGGAATGACACCGCCGAAGATGCCCGCAGAACAGAAGGAGTGATGAATGATGGGCAGAAGCGCTGCAAGGTAAGGCTGTTCCTAACAGTGTTCTTGTTCTTGCAAGAGCTGAGCGCAGAAGAAAGATGCAGGCCTACTGGAGACCGATCCGAACACGGTGAGTGTCACGCTGCAGGTGCAGAAAAAACAAAGCATGTTTCTCAGCCTGGGTGTGGCTTAAATAGTCTCTGGGTATCGCAGGTGTCTCAGGGCTGAACTACACCCAAAAGACTAGACCGCACATGCAGTTCTGGGAACCAAAATATGTGGGGGCATCCATCTTGTCCCCATCAATGCACTACAAGTCCAATCCTCAATGTTATCCTATGGGAGTGAGTTAGTCTGGTGCCACATGCGCCAAGTCTAACTCCAAGTGGGTCTTTGGAGGGATGGAGAGGCCCTTGAGGGCCATGTGGGTGATTGTGACCTGGCTCTAGCCTGACATCTTGGAGGGCTGGGGACGTGAGGGGCAGGAATCATGACAGCACTCCCCCCCAAGGCCCCTCTCAAGGTGGCTCTTCTGTCTGGTCCTGGTTTCGTCGGATGGTTTTGATGAAATTGTCTAAGCAAGCGAGGTTCATGGATGTACTCACAAGGCTCCCATGTACTGTTTTGTGGACCATACCCCTTCCAGTCTACTAAGTAGTATAATTTGGATCTGACGTTCTTTGAATCTAGGATGTCCTTGACTTCGAATTCTGGCTCCCCGGCGACTACTACTGGCTGCGGTGGCATTGCTACCCGGGTCCCATGTTGAACAGGTTTAAGGAGAGACACGTGGTACACAGGATGAATCTGCATGTTTGACGGCAAAGCTAATCTGACCGCCACAGGATTTATCACGGAGGTGACGGTTAATGGACCCATGTTTCTTGGACAGAAAGTTCTGGCTCCTTTAATGGACACGTGTTTAGACGCCAGCCAGACTTTGTCTCCCACTTGGTAGTTGGGGGCCTTTGCCCAGTGTTGATCAGCAAACTTCTTTTGGCGATTCTTAGCTTGAAGTAGGTGTTCAGCTGCCCTTTTAAAGGTTTGAGAAATGGTCGTGTGCAAGGTTTTGCCTGCTGGCATTTCCAGGGTTGTAGGAACGTCCAACTCAGAAGTACGTGGGTGCCTGCCATACATGGTATAAAAGGGTGTCTGCACAGTGCTGGTGTGTAGGGAATTATTATAAGCATATTCAGCTATCCATAATAGGTCGAACCAGCTTCCTTCAGCTTGGTGTAACATGCAACGCAGATACTGCTCAAGCATCTGATTTGTCCTCTCAGTTTGACCATCCGTTTGGGGATGCTGACTGGTGGATAGCCGGATGTCGATCTGGGCCATAGAGCAGCATTTTCTCCTCCAGAAGGTAGATACGAATTGAGTACCTCAGTCTCAGACCAAAACTGAAGGAAACCCATGGAGCCGTACGATGCCTTCAAGAAATACCTTTGCCAGAGTGGAAGCATTTTGGAGCCCCTTAAGAGGAATGAAATTTGCCATTTTTGAAAATAGGTCCACAACCACAAGAATAGTGTTAAACCCTTGACTGGGTGGTAAGTCAGTAATAAAATCGAGGGGCAACGTGTGCCAGGGTGCTGGTGGGATTTCCAATGGTTGTAATAGCCCAGCCAGTTTCTGCTTGGATGACTTGTTTTGAGCACACACTCCACAAGATAGGATGAATTGGATAATGTCTTTACGCCACCAATAATTTCGTTTTACCTTGGTTAGGGTTTTAGCGATTCCGGGGTGCCCCTCGATCAAGGAATCATGATAACCGGACATGACTTGTTCTCGTAGTTCTTGGTTTGGTAAGAATACACGATTCCTGAAATAGGGCAACTGATCTTTTATTATGTAATGTTCTTCGTGTGCACTCCACGCTTGTAATTGCTCCGGACTCATCAGGTTTTGGATTTCTTCATGTAATTCTTTCTGACTTATGGTTGCTGTGATTCCTAGGAGCTTGTCACTCGGGATGATTGCTATTGGGTCAGGGGTCTGATACCCTTGCTCTTCCACCCCCATTCTGGAAAGGGCATCGGCCTTCCCGTTTTTCACCCCTGGTCAAAATGTAATCACATAGTCATATTCTGCAAAAAAAAGTGCCCAACGTAGTTGTCGTGAGGATTGGGCCTTTGCCGTTTTTAGGAACTGGAGGTTCCGGTGGTCAGTTATTACGGTGATTGTGTGTCTGGCACCCAAGAGGTAGTGCCGCCATGCCTTAAAGTCTGACTAAATGGCCAGGAGTTCTTTGTCTGTGATAGCGTAATTGAGTTCAGGGGGTGTGAATTTACGCGACCAGAAGGCAACAGGGTGTAACTGGCCCGTTTCGGGGTCCTTTTGTGAGAGGACGGCTCCCATAGCCATGCTTGAGGCGTCCGTTTCCACCAGGTATGGGAGATCAGGGCGAGGGTGGCATAATTTTGGGGCAGATGTGAATCTTGCTTTGAGTTCCTGGAAAGCCTCCTCGGCTTCTGTTGTCCACTGGAACATTTTGTTGCTTTTCCTTAGTAATGACGTGATGGGATGCACGATTTGCAAGAATCCTGGGAAGAACCAGCGGTAGAAGTTTGCAAAACCCAGCATACTTTGAACCCCCTTGAATGAATTTGGGGATGGCCAGTTCAGGATAGCATCTACCTTGTGTACATCCATTTGGATCCATTCGGGCTGAGAATAAAGCCCAGGAATTCCACCTCGGAGACGTGGAATGAGCACTTTTCGAGCCTGGCATAGAGCTGGTGTTGACGGAGTTTCTCCAATACGGATCGGACGTGTTTAACGTGGTCCTGCTTTGATGCGGAATATACTAGGATATCGTAAATGTACACTAGAGCACAGACATCAATCAATTGCCGTAGGACATCGTTCATGAAGTATTGAAATGCAGCAGGCGCGTTGCAAAGGCCAAAGGGCATTACTTGATATTAGTACAAGCCGTGTTTGGTGCAAAAAGCGGTTTTCCATTCGTCCCCCTGTTTTACGCGAACAAGGTGATATGCCCCCCTCAGGTCTACTTTTGTGTAGATTTGGGCATCTTTGACTTGATCAAGCAATTCAGGGATCAGTGGCAGCGGGTAGTGATTTTTTATGGTAATCTGGTTCAGTGCGAGATAGTCAATGCACGTTCTCAAGTCCCCCTCCTTTTTCGGTACGAAGAATAGAGGACTGGCTGCTGGAGATTTCGAGGGACGGATGAACCCATTGGCCAGGTCAAGATAGGCCTTCAAGTGCTGGTTTTCTGGTTCCGTGAGTGCGTAAATTCACCCACAAGGGATTTGTGCACCGGGTATCAGGTCGATTTGGCAATCGTATGGTCTATGCGGTGGCAGGGTATTAACCTGTTCTTTCTGAAAGACATCTGGAAAGTCCTGGTATTCACTTGGTAGGGTGCCGATTGCCACAGTCGAAAGCGTGGAGGTTGTGTTGTCTATTGGTTGTTTCTCTTGGCGATAACATGTGTGGGCGCAAGTCTCGGGGAAGGCCAATTCTATTGCTCGCCAATCGATTCGAGGATTGAGAGCTACCAACCATGGCATTCCCAAAATCAACCGGAACTGTGGTGCCTTAATGAGGTCGAAAACGATAGATGCTTGGTGTCCATCCTGGCACAGAAGGGTTAAAGCTGCAGTGCATTGGGATACTGGACCAGAAGCTATTTCCGTGCTGTTGACAGTGGTAACAGTGTCAGTGGTTGATTTAGGGCGTAACGGAAGCCCCATCTTTGCTGCAAGATCCTGGTCGATGTAATTCCCAATGGCTCCACTGTCTATGTCCGCTCTTACTGCATGCATCCGAGATGGTTGTTGGTGATTGTTCAAGACCACAGATAGTGCAAAATGGGAGGTCTGTAGTTCACTTTCTTCGCTCGACAAGTGGACCCCTACACTTGCCGGCCTGGGGTGTTTTCCGATTCCTTGATGGTATCTTCCTTGTCCGTGGCCCCTACCGTCCTCCTCGGTGGCTTCACAGGGCACTCTTTAAGGAAATGACCTGATCTTGCACAGTACAGACATAACTGCTGCTGTCTCCTTTGATCCCTTCCGCTTTAATCAAGGGGGATCAGACCCCCCCCGATTTGCATTGGTTCTCCTGAACCTTCCGTTGTTCAGGCAGTATTGTCCTTTGAATGCACATACATGGGGCGAGGGTCCTGTCTGGTTCGATCTGCTCTTCGGTCCTGCAGCCTATGATCCAGTTGAACAACAAGGTCAATGAATTCTGAGCAGTCATTCTGCACTGGCCATTCTGCTTCAACTACGAGTCTATTGAACGTGGCTATGTATGTTAATAGGTCTTGATTCCCTTGGCGTAGGGACAGAAGTTCGTTGTCTAATGCCTGCCCATGAGTACGACGGGCGAACAGCTTTTCCATCTCCTGCTGAAAGCCCCTGAAGTCATGCAGCAAAGGATTGTCTTGTGCCACAAAGGGTACAGACCAGACCGCGGCGCTACCACTCAGGTAGGATAGAACAAAAGCGACCCGTGATTGGTCATTCGGAAAGGCCCCTGGCCTACAAAGGAAGTGCAGGCGGCACTGGTTCATGAACTTTGCAAACCTCTTGGGATCCCCCATAAATCGTTCGGGCGGGGCCAAGGGAACTGGTCCAGGAAGGGTTATCTGAAAGGGATTGGCTGATGGTGCTGGCATCGAGGAGCACGCTTCCCGGCAATGGTGCATGCCCTGCTTGTGACTGGAGAAGTTGCCAGCTTAAATCATCAGTGCGTTCTTTAGCGACTATCACCTCTCTCCTCAGAGGGTTAGTCTCCTGCCTGGCTGCATGTACTTCGGAACGTAGCTGCCCCAACATGTGGGCTAACTGGTCGGTTTCTGATGTTTCCATGATGCCCAGGTGGATTTTGATGTGAGGCTTGCGTTCTGTAACGCTCACCTGGTATCCATGGGGACATCACTAAGCCTGTTCTGACCTCCTATGACCTCAAACCCTTCCCTGGAGGCTATTCGACTGGAGACTGGGCCTGAAACACAGGATTGGTAGAGTTTAGCTCCCTATTGTCTCTGTTTGCTTGAACCCCTTCTTCCCCGGGGTCAAACCCTTCCCTTTGATCCACAGCTCACCTTGTTTTGTTGGATATTGTGCTCTCCATCCTGCTTTCAGCGCAGGGGCGCGTTGATTGGCATTCATTTGTTCATAGTGCGTCACTCTTTCTCAACTCTCATGCTGGACTTCCTTTGCATCTTGTACTCATGGTGGCCCTGAATCATGCTGTTCCAATCTTCATCTTGTACCCTGGCTTGCAACATTATGAATTACTTCTGACTTCTGCAATTGTATGTGCTCTCCACTCTTGCTTCTCCACTCTTTTTGACTGCTTACTCTCTGTTCTCTCCTCCTTTCCCTTCTCCCTTTTCCTATCTCCTTCCCTTACTTTTTTTTTTTTTTTATTTTATTTATTGAATATAGTTGAAATTTACAACAACTTTTTCAATTTATACAAATTAGAAATTCTTAGGAATAAAATCTAGATAAAACAGACAAAAAAAACTATATCAATTCATATTATACAATCATCATCATTCTAGGTTCAAGGCCTGTAAAAAGTTAATTGTTGCAATTCTTATACTCATACATTCAGTAGCAGCCAAGGCGACCCATCTATTTTTTGGATCAAGTTGTGCAAAGTATGCAAAATGATTAACAAAGTGCAATTTTCTTAAAGTGCTAAGTGCAGGACATTCTAGTATTAAGTGTTGAAGAGATTCTACAATCATAGCATTTTTACAGAACCGACACCAGACAAGGTCAGCAGCAATTTGTTTCCTTCTTGTTTTGACCTCCCGAGTAGGCCAGATGTTGAACCTTAACCGCAGAATCGCAGATCTTAAAGCAGCAGATGGTGCTAAACGTAAATAGGACGCAATGTTTTTATAGCGTTTTGGACCAAAGATTGTGGGATCAAAGTCTTTATAAATTAGGCACAAGGTTCTGGTGTCAATCCAGTCCATCATGTACACCTTCTTCTTCGCCAGCTCTGGATGAGCAATAAGCAGATTTAGTGAAATATCAGCATGTATCATGATTGTTAGAATTTTCATAGTCCAGTATTTCGGAAACAATTCTGTAGAATTAGTCAAATAACTTGATATGGTTGATAATGTAGAGTGACCATATGTAGATAGTAAACATTTGCGAAATAGAGCACATAATCGCCAGTTATATAGTGCACTTAGAGAAATTAACCCCAATTCATATCTTATTAATACTCCTGGAATACATTGAGGTAGATTTAAGATTGCACGCCAAAACTTGGCTTCTAATAAATTCAGAAACCCTAGGGGTACAATTAGTGTTTCCAGACCATAAAGGACGGTTGCTACCACATTCTGGTCCCAATAAGTAATGGCCGCTTTGATGGAAAATTTACCATATTTAGAAGTGATTACTCGTGTCTGACAAATTGCTGTGGTTAACTTCTGCTTAATTTTATTCAGATGTGAGTCTGACGTTGGGGTGCCCTCAAAGATCAAGCCCAAATAGACATAATTTGGTACCGTCTTTAAGGGTATCCCGTCAATCTGCCAGTTCATTAAATGTTTGCGTGTACCTTTAGGAACATATGCAACGATTTGTGTTTTACTCGTATTTACTACAAGTTCATTTTCTTTAAAATAGGAGCATAAAGCTAACAGGAGATTTTGTAAACCACTTGGGGTTTTTGATACTAACACAAGATCGTCTGCATACCACAATGCACAGATTTTTACATTGTTCAATTTAGGAGCATCAGTGATTACTTTATGAAAAATATCCTGTACATCATTAATAAAAAAATTAAATAAGGCAGCTGCCAAAATGCATCCTTGTTTCAGCCCTCTAAACGTTAGAATAGGGGTTGATAAAAGCCCCTCAGAGTTTAACCTTACATAAACCTTGGTTTGTGAGTGGAGGGCAAAAATAATGTCAATAAGAGTAGATGGGCAATCCGCTTTCCCTAGCTTATCTATGAGTTTTGGTCTTGAGACCGAATCAAATGCGGAATGAAGATCTACAAACGCAAAATATCTGGCTTGCTTCTTATATATTGCTTGTTGTTTTATAGTATTTAAGGTAATCAAATTAATACCCGTGCCCAGCCCTGATACAAATCCAGTCTGTGCTGGGTCACGTTGATTTACTTTATTTGTCCAATCATTAAAATCTCTTAGCACCAGTCTACAGAAAATGTTTCCCGGTACGTCCAATAACGTTATAGGACGATAGTTTTTCGGGTCAGTTCGATCACCCTTTTTATAGACTGGAATGATTACAGAAGAACGCCATGATTGCGGAATATTTTTAGTTTGTAGTATCTGCTGAAACATATTATTCAAGATTAAAGACCACTCTGTTATATTTTGTTTAAGCATTACATTGGTCAGCCCATCTAAGCCTGCCGCTCTAGATGACGAGGAAGCTTTAATGAAGGTTTGAATGGACATTTTTGTAAAATGTAAAGACCAACTATTTACAACATTACTATTGTAAATGTAATGGTTCATCATAGGATCATTATACAAGGATGAAAAATGTGTAATCCACATCGATTCAGGTACGCCGTTAAGTTGCGCATGGGGTTGGGATGAGATGTTACATTTATTTAGGAGTTCCCATACTAGGGCTGAATTTTTACCACGGCAAGCTGATAAAAAGTATTCACTATCTTTTTGATATAAAGTAGCTCTCCTTGCTCGGACCCAATTTCGATATTTCGAAGAAGCAGTTTTAACAGCTTTATTTCGATCAATTAATGGTAATTTCTGAGAAATTCTGATCTCTCTTCTATAGGCTTTCTTTCGTTCACATAGCGCTAGATCAAAGCCATGGGCATGTTTTTTACCTGGTTTACTATGAGCAGGAAAAAGATTCGCGAAGGTGCTAAGAATTTCTACATAAGAACTAGGCTTTGATGAGATTTGATTATCTAGAAGTGCATCGTTCAAAGCCAGTAGTTTGTTGGAAGACCATTTAAATCGATTTCTGCCATTATTAACAGTTAGAGTATGCTTATAGTACACTGCAATTTTCGTAAGGTCACCACTTTCTACCGCCCAATGCAAGGATAAAAGGTGATGATCACTAGATGTTTGTTTGATTATCTCAAATTTGCTAGTGTTCATAAATATGGAGTTCGATACAAAGATGTAATCGATGGTAGATTTAGAGGGGCCTCTTTCCCAGGTATTCATAGGTGGAATATCACCTGTGATTGCACCATTTATCACCTTAATCCATGATCTTCCATAAAGGTATTCCATCTTGCACCTTCTCGAATCCAATTTCTCTCATTAGAATAGAAACAGGAAAAGTTCAAATCACCCATTAACAATATTCCAGCAATGTTATCTTGATTTGAAATAAGCTCAAAAATACACAAAAGGGCATCATAAAAACTATCATCAGTGATGCCTACCGGATTTCTATATAGATTAATAAGAGCAAATGTCTGTGAGTTAAAGAGAATCTTAACCAATTGAATGAATTTATTTGGTGTTTGCCAGGGGAAGATTTTCAATCCCTTGCTCACTTTCACTGCTACTAACAACCCGGCTGTAGGTCTACCTTTACCACCATGTGCTGCTGGCAATAAACTAATCTCATGATTGTCCCATGTTGGAAGATTTAGTAACCATGTTTCTTGTAGGGCCACAATATCATAACTATTCAATCCATTATCTAAATTCCACTGCAAGTGAGAGTAACCTCTAGTATTCCAACTAGCAAGTGAAAAAGGCTTGATGGAGACGGATACTCGTGGTTACGAACAGATATTGGGTCCTACATTGGGATCAGATGACAGGTGGTTAGTGCAATAATTGCAGACACATGTAGGTTCGGGTTTTATACCTCCAGAAGACTTATTTCCATCGGACTCATTAGATTGCTGGCGTGCTGGGTCTTGGGCTAACAAAAAACCCAGATCAAATAATTCCATTCTGGCATTCCATAGTGTATTACGTACGATACCAGATTTTATCCAGAGCCTAACGATGGAAAGGTTCTTGTCACAGAGAAACTCCACTTGGTCCACATCTGATGAGGAAATGGCTTCTAGTCCCTCTATGTCTCCAAATATGTTGAAGACACTAGCACGACATAAATCATATTTTGGGAAGGACCCTTCACGACATTTCAGGATCAGAGTATGATAAACTTTGAAAATGCAGCACTATTGTCGTTTACATAGCGTTTATTACTGTCATTGTGTATATTCATATGACACCTATTTCTATCTTTAGATTGATCTCGAAGGTGCTACATATTAGAGGAAGGAGGCATAATTTTCATACAATTTTCAGATCTATTTTTAAATACTCGAGCCTCATTTTGTGGATTTATATTGACATTAAGTGTATGAGAGGGCTGTTCAAAGGAATGTGGAGCATCAGATAGCACTTCAGATCTTCTATTAAGTAGATAGGAATCAACTGCATTTCTCAAAGCAGTTAAACGATCTTCTCCTTTCGCTATCGGAGCGCTCGGAAGGGATACCTTTGTCGCATCTGTCGAATCGACCTCCTTTAGGGCCACTAATTTTGTATGTGCATTCAGGCAAGTTTGTGTTGTCGGTATATTATCAGGATTAGATGTTAAGAGAGAGACCAGCTCATTCAAGGGATCATAATTAGGGGATGGCTTAGTAACTTCTGATAGAATCCTGAGAGGGGGAGCAATATGAGGGGGAAGAGGGATATCTTGCAAAGTTCTATCAACACGCGTATTGCCGGTTATATCGACAACCTCGTTATTAGGTATCTCAATGCCTAAAACTGGCAAGGCAGCAGGTTTATGAGGAAGAGATGTGGTAGCATCTAACGGGAGAGATATCTGAGGTGTTTTTTTTAACTCTGATAGAGCTTTTTTATTTCTTTGTATAAGTTTAGATGACAACAATTTAATTTTTCTCTTATTTAACAAAGAACCTCCCACCTTCTGTGGATTTTGGATGGTGTCTCCTCGTGATTGGGTTAGTATAGATTGACCCATAGTTCTCACGGGGGAATCAACACTAATCCAAGATTCATTAGGTTTAGCTGTGTCTTCTTCCTCAACACATTCAATCGGCCGAATTATATTCGTAAACATTGGTAATGCCGGCGTAGTTATTAGAGGATCTTGCATCATCCTCTCTAAGTGTGATATACGCTGAAGAATGGATGGCCCTGAATGTACATTTAAGCCTTGATCAGACGACCAGATGGATTCAAGCTGTACAATCCTTTGTTCCAAATTTACTATGGATAACTCTTTGGAACATTTGAGAGAGGTGTCTTTCATCCAATCACTTATTTGATTTAATTTGTCAGTTTGGATAGCTAGCTTCTGATCCAAAGAATTAGAAAGCTTAAATAAAGTGGCCATAGTAGTATTAATAGCCCCCAGAGTAACTTCTAATAAAACAGGGTTCGGAAAAGATTCAGTTGATTGTCGTTTCTTATTGGGAGTTTGGCAACGACGAGGAGTAGGTTGCAAAAAAGAGATCTCCTCATCTTGTCTTGTTGAATCCATGGAACAAGCCTGTGCATAATCAGTCGTAATCGAAACTCTTGAACTTTCAAGGTCTCTACATTCATGAGAAATTTGTGAGCAAGCAGAAAGAGACTCATTATTAGAGGTATGTCCCACGTCTTCAATAATTACTGAAGCTAATGTAGCATTCTCCAATAGTGAGATTTGACATTCGTTTGTCGTCACATTCGAATCTAAGGTCGTCTCTTCTAAAACAGTAGTGAAGATTCGCATAGGTTTAATAATTCTAATCGGCGAATGAGGTACAGTTAATAGAGTTTGATCTGATACAGAAGAGTTCAAGGGGAGAGCAGAAACCTCATTGACTGAGTTAGAAATTGATATAGAAATCAAATCATTCTTAACACCATTTGATAGTATCAGGTTTGCACAACTCACTACTGAGGGAGTAGGCGCAGTCAAATTAGAACTCATTAAAACCTGTGGTTTTGTTACATAAAAATTGCGTATATCATTTGGATTTTTGTTAATTGGGGTTAAAATGATGTTTTTTTTGATGTACGAATTCGACTTTTGGTCTTTTCCTGTGAAGTGGGTAGGTTTTGGTTAATGGGGGTTTGGGGAAGCAACACTAGATCCAGTGTATTGGGCACAATGGATGATGTAGTAGTCATTGAGTCTCTAGTTATTTCTGATGGCATGCCTGTTCGTAAGGTGAACATGGAATAATAAAATACACTTTCTTTCTTAAGAAAAACACTATCTAAATTTTAGAATTATTAAATAGCAACTTTAGATGTTAATAGCCTTGATATCTGAAATAGATTCCTGAGTTCATCACAGTTATTGGTTCTTAAATATGGGCTGAGTGATAACACTGGTTGCCTACAGTACCTCAGGTGGACAATTCACTTTTCAAACCTTCCGCCAAACAGCCGCACAACAGCCGATGGACTTGACGCCACAGGGCTTATCGCCGCTAGGGTGGCTCGCAGCTGCTTTAGAAGCAGAAGGCAGTCACGTGTGCCGTCACGTGTCCCACGCAGCTCCGTCTCCTCCAGGAAGCGGGTATGAGGGAAAGTATTGGCAAGAGCAACGGCTCGCAGTGCCAATTAGGACAGGCTGCAGGGTTCCACACAGCTCAACAATAAAAGCGATCCTTCGCTTTCACTTACTTTCTTCTATGCACTTACTCTATCAGAATTGTCCCTGGACCTAATATGATAGCAACTTTGTCTGTTTCCTCCACCCTCCCATTACTGTTTTTCCCCCCAGCCCCCCTCCAGCACTATCTGAAATGCCATCAGGCCTAGTATGATAGTCGCTTGTTTTGTTCCTCCCCTCCCTTTATGCACCCCTCTCCTTCACCTTTTGTTTTTCTCCGGCTTTACCAGAAATGTCATCAGGCCTAGTACGGTAGTCGCCTGTCTGTTTCCATTTCCTTCCCACTCTCCCCCTCCCTTCCTTTTCTATGTCTTAGCTCTTGCACTATCTGAAATGTTGTCAGGCCAAGTACGATAGTTAATTTCACATCCTTACTGTTCATGGCCTGTAAGAATGTCATTGTATTTTCCCTTGTTCCCTCCCTTGCCTTGAAGCGCTTTGAAACACATTGTGTATAGGCACTATATAAATAAACCATCATATCATATCATATCCATGCTAGCAAATGAGTGGAGAACTTTAACTCTGATTGCCTCCGTGTACGCTCAGTGCATGGCTGTGGGTCTTTCAAAGGAATATCTGAGTCATCTTAGTCTTGGGAAGTAGTGTACTGAAGTAAGAAAACCCACCCAGTCACAGTCAAGAAAAAGGACCAGAATTGAAAGTAAGTTTGGGAAGGTGAGGATGGTTCCCAGGTGTCTATGGTGTACCCCTCTGTTTCCAATGTGGGACTCCAATATGGTGGTCAGATCTCCTATGCTGTAAAAACGGGATCCTACTACCGGTCAGTATATTTTGTCTAGGTAAATGATCTTACTTCTGATACAGTGTGTCAAATTTTCACGGAGATCAAAGGATCAGAAAAACCCAGAAACACAATTTAACGTTTTCTTTATCAGGACATATTTAAAATGAATGGGTCAAATAATAAACAGTTTAGGTCTAAAGTGCAATGGAAATTACACGGTATCGCCAGCATTTTTGCCTAATTAAAATTCAAGGCCAAACAAATCTTCTAAGTGGCTTCTCTGCAGCTACAAGATGCCCCTGGGTTTCCCATGGAGAATGATCTCCTGCAACAAAAGAGAGTCCTTTAACAAAGATTCTTGTTTTCTCAGCGTCCAGGATGTGTCTTCATCTGCAATGCAATCTGCAGCCAGCACTGGTTTCACGGGTACGTTTTCTCCTTTTTTTGTTCTGCTCTGTAAAAATGATATTGCTGGGCAATATTGCTATTGATAAAGTTGATTATTATTGATATATTGCTATGATATTGCTCTGTTGTCCTTCTCCAGCATCTCAACTGTCTGTCCCTCAAGATGATCTGCCTAAATAGAAACCATGGGATCCAGTGACAAAGGAGTGAGGGGACTGGGTCAAGAGCATAGTAACACCTAATATCCAGGATATGGACAAGGGGAATTTGGCAGCGTATGAGACTATCCAACTACTTGGCAGTCTCATCTTTGGCTTACCATTACAAACTGTATTCCTAGTAACCGGATCTCTTTGTTTATGTCTCCCCACACTAATTCAACCACACTATTCTCCAATCTTCCTTCTCACTTTCTTTAGTTTCTGTTAGTTCTTCACTCTCTAGAGGCTGCTCCTCTACATTTCCATTCTCTACTACCCCTTCTTCACCACTTTGATGAGCTATTTCCTCATCACTATTTCCATATTTAGAATGATCCTGTCAGGGGGAAATTCTCCTGGGGTCGGCTGGGCCATCCGCGGACCTCCGGGCAGGGAGGCCGCAACTCCTCCCGTGTATCCCAAAAATGAGTATGAGGCACACGCAAGAAGCAAGGTGATTCTGCTGTTTATTAAACAAAACGGCAGGGATGGGTCAAGGATCGTACGCGTCTGTTAAGACGGATTTCTGAACTCTGTCCTGGTGGCGCAGAAGTTCAGAAGGCCAACCTAATTACTTGGAACAGGGTAACCTCTGGACGAGCCAGACCAATCAAGGTAGCGATCGCGGCGGTCAAGACTAGGTCTCAAGAGGGGTGAGGGTGACTGAAAGCCCGCAATGAGCACACAAAGCAAGAGCGCTTACAAACTACTCCAAACAGTTGTTATATCAAAAATATATACACATTTATTTTAAGGCCTTTAAAATAATGACCGTAGCGAGAAAATCACAATATCACAATATTAAGCCAACACATACCATATCAACACAATATATATACAAATACGACAGTCGCAAGCGTTATATGCACGAAATGGGTAGTCCACCTGAAAGGGAAGGAAAACAGGCAGTGCGATAATGCTTTAGACTCAGTTCGCCTTCAAAGGCACCTAACTAGATGGAAGTCCGAGCCCTGCGAAGAGTGGAGCCTTGTGCTCAAAGTACCTGCACACGCTGGTGCCAACGGGCAAAAGGAGAAGCTCCTCGGAGGAAGTCAGGCAGTTCGGGTTAGTGCACAACAGAAGAAGAACAGGTTCCGCGACTCAAGCGTAGCCTCCACAGAGAGCAGAAGCAGAGCGCGAGTACGGACAAAAAGGTGCTGTTTTTACACAGCGGGGAAAAGCAATGGGCTACTGCAGGAGGGCGACCAGATCCTAGCTATACTACTCACCGGTCCCCGATGCAAGCAGACCCAGGCTTCTCCACGTTAGTTTCAGCAGCTGGCAGGTTCAGAAGAGCCGGGAATGCCTCGTCGTCGTGTAGAGAAAAAAGACGTCCCAATCGAAGAAACCTGCCCAATTTTGTCACCACAGCAGGGCAACGGAGCGGCCGTGTGTATCCGAGCCAAATGTACACTACTCACTTCAGACTTGGGAACGCCAAGTGTACGAAGCGTGTGAGAGTGACCAGGACTCGAAATACAACACAACCTGGCGGCGGTTACAGAGCAGGACTCCTGTGTAAGCTGGTCAGTCAACTGGATGGCCCAGAGACGCTTCCGAAGGCTTACTGGCAGGAGATGATGAAGTCGCCGAGAATAGCTGTTCCTGCTATTCCAAAGGTCGAAGCACCAGTACAGGCCTTCTGGTTCGATCAAAGGAGGAAAGGGTTTCACAGGACGACAGCAGTGCAAAGGAGGAGTCCTTCAGCGGGTCACCAGCGATTCCTCGGTCCAGCCTCTTGGTTGCAGGATACTTGGCTCCTGTATTCCTTCGTTCGTGAGAACTCAGGAGATCGACATGGTAGTGGTGTTTCCAGCCCCCTCTTATCCACGGTTCCCTTCACGCCAAAACGGAGGGGAGCCAATGGGAGATCCTCTCATCAACACACACACCATACGTGGACCAATCACGGACCACGGTGGTCCCAGGCATTCACACCACCCTAGACTCTCTGGCACCCAGGATGTGTAGTGGGACCAGACATCCCAGCCCACACCCTGGAGGCACACAAAAGACATGTAGAAGCCCGCGAAAGCAACTAGGTTTCGCGGGAAAGTACATGCCCAAATAAGGAAGGCCCCGGGTCGCTCGACCTGGGGAAGGTGAAGGGAGCAAGACGGTCAGTGGACAGGACAAAGGAGCCTCGTGGTCTGGCCATTTTGGGAGCCAGGCCACCATTTTGGGTTCAGCGCGAAAAACGCGCTTAGAAGGCCAAAAGGAGCTCAAAATACACAAAACGATTGCTGCCACCATTCCAGTCCCTGAATGACTTGCACCGATCAAATACAATCCTAAACGAGTATCTAGGGCCTGTAGAAGGCTAGAGACCCAAGAGAGCTGTAACTTAGCTTACAGTCCCCTCTTGTGTCATGTTGCACTAAAGCCGCAACATGATAAAAGAAACTACGGGAAACAGCGTTCCCCGGTACTGACTGTCTTAAGGGCATGTCAGTTTCCCCGTAAGAAAAGGAGCGAAAGCCCAGAGGAGTGCGGCAGAAGGCTGCACTTCTCTGGCAAAGTCAAGAACAAGGTGAAAAACAACAGCAAAAAGTTTAGGGGTTGCCACATGGAAGGAAAATTACCTACAATTACAAAATCTTTCCTAACACTCGCCCCTCCCAGACTATGGAAAGGGGGAACTAATCCACCCCTGGATGAGTCTCTTGTTCAGGTCGGTTAAACATTCTGGACAACCCATCAGCATTGCTATGTTGGACACCTGGCCTATGCTCAATAGTGAAGTCGAAGCCTTGTAGACTTATGGACCACCTAAGCAACTTTGGATTCTCCCCCTTCATGTTCATTAGCCACTTTAGCCCTTATGGTCAGTCTGCACAGTGAAGTGGGTCCCATAGAGGTAGGGCCTCAACTTCCTTAGGGCCCACACAACAGAGAAACATTCTTTCTCTACCGTGGACCATCTGAGCTCTCTGTCCTTAAGCTGGCGACTAATAAAACCGATAGGGTGTTCCTTACCCTTCTCATCTACTTGTGATAGTACAGCTCCTATCCCAGTGTCAGAGGCGTCCGTCTGCACGATAAAAGGGCTTTGATAATCAGGGGCCCTAAGGACAGGGGCCTGGCACAAGGAGTCTTTTAAGCCATTGAAGGCCTTCTCACACTCGTCGGTCCAAGTTACCTTCTTGGGTTTCTCCGGAGTTGTGAGGGCAGTCAGAGGAGCAGCTATGGTGCCATAGTCTGCCACAAAATTGCGGTAATACCCCGTGAGTCCTAAGAAGGCTCTCACTTGGGTTTGCGTAGTGGGGGTAGGCCAATCTTGTACTGCTTGTACTTTACTGGGTAGAGGCCCTAACACTCGCCCCTCCCAGACTATGGACAGGGGGAACTAATCCACCCCTGGATGAGTCTCTTGTTCAGGTCGGTTAAACATTCTGGACAACCCATCAGCATTGCTATGTTGGACACCTGGCCTATGCTCAATAGTGAAGTCGAAGCCTTGTAGACTTATGGACCACCTAAGCAACTTTGGATTCTCCCCCTTCATGTTCATTAGCCACTTTAACGGCTTATGGTCAGTCTGCACAGTGAAGTGGGTCCCATAGAGGGAGGGCCTCAACTTCCTTAGGGCCCACACAACAGAGAAACATTCTTTCTCTACCGTGGACCATCTGAGCTCTCTGTCCTTAAGCTGGCGACTAATAAAACCGATAGGGTGTTCCTTACCCTTCTCATCTACTTGTGATAGTACAGCTCCTATCCCAGTGTCAGAGGCGTCCGTCTGCACGATAAAAGGGCTTTGATAATCAGGGGCCCTAAGGACAGGGGCCTGGCACAAGGAGTCTTTTAAGCCATTGAAGGCCTTCTCACACTCGTCGGTCCAAGTTACCTTCTTGGGTTTCTCCGGAGTTGTGAGGGCAGTCAGAGGAGCAGCTATGGTGCCATAGTCTGCCACAAAATTGCGGTAATACCCCATGAGTCCTAAGAAGGCTCTCACTTGGGTTTGCGTAGTGGGGGTAGGCCAGTCTTGTACTGCTTGTACTTTACTGGGTAGAGGCTGTATCCTCCCTCCACCTACTTCATGTCCAAGGTAAACCACTGAGCCTTGTCCAATCTGGCATTTACTAGCCTTTATGGTCAAGTGGGCTTTCTGAAGAGCCTGGAGCACAATCCCGAGGTGTTTCACATGGTCTTCCCAGGTGGCACTGAAAACTGCTATATCGTCCAGATATGCAAGACAGAATTCGTCCAACCCATTCAACACATGATTCACAAGCCTCTGGAAAGTGGCAGGTGCATTCTTCAACCTGAACGGCATTACCCGGAATTGGTAAAGGCCGTCTGGCGTAGAAAATGCTGTCTTCTCCTTGGCATGTTCTGCTAAAGCTATTTGCCAATAGCCAGCAGTGAGGTCAAACGTGCTGAGGTACTTGGAGGCACCCAAAGTATCCACCAGCTCATCTGTTCGAGGCAAGGGGTGTGCATCTGTCTTGGTGACAGCATTCAGAGCCCTGTAATCCACGCAGAACCTCAATTCAGAAGTGCCTGCCTTTGGAACCAAAACCACAGGGCTGGACCAAGGACTACTAGAGGGTTCAATCACCCCAAGGTCTAACATCTTTTTGACCTCGGTCTTAATATAAGACCGTACTTTGTCTGACATCCTGTATCCCCTACTTTTGGTAGGTACACTGTCTCCTGTGTCAATGTTATGTTTGCACCAGGCGACTGTGAAAACAGGGGGGAAAACTGCCTAAGCAAACTTTTCACCTCAGCCTGCTGATCAGAAGTCAGGTGAGGGGCCACTCGGACACCCTCAAAGGAGCTATCTGAAGGACCGCTCTGGAACAGGTCGGGGAGAGGTTCAGACTCCTCTTCCTCAACATCTGAAGCCAGTAGCAGTGCTGCGATTTCGACTCTTGGGACGAAAGCCTTCAGCCTATTCACGTGAAACACTTTTGGAGCCTGTCCAGGCCTTCCAAGGTCCACTAAATAGTTAACCTCACCCAGGGGCTCCACCACTGTGTAAGGGCCTGACCATTTGTCCTGTAAAGCTCAAGGCCTTATCGGATTCATGATCAGGACTTGCTGACCAGGTGTAAAGTTGATGAGGGAAGCTTTCTGGTCGTACAAATGTTTCACTAGCGCATGCCCTGCCTTCAATTTCTCACTAGCCAAGCCCATCAGAAGTACCATCCGTTTTCTGAGCCCTAGCACATAATCAACTACGTTGGTACTAACAGGGGGAGTGGGCATCTCCCATCCCTCCTTGACGATGGCTAAGGGTCCCCGTACTGGATGACCGAACAGAAGTTCGAAGGGGCTGAAGCCAACACCCTCCTGTGGTAGCTCTCGGTAGGCAAACAGTAAGCATGGTAAAAGAAGATCCCATTTTCTTCTCTGAGGTTCCTCCAGAGCCCCAATCATGCTCTTTAACGTTCTGTTGAAACGTTCCACCAGACAATTGGTCTGGGGGTGGTATGCAGAAGAGAACTTGTAGGTGACCCCACATTCTTTCCACATAGCCTGCATATACTTCGACATAAAGTTGCTGCCACGATCTGACACAACTTCTTTAGGGAAGCCAACCCTAGTAAATATGCCGAGTAAAGCTTTTGCAACTGACTTGGCAGTTACAGTTTTCAATGGGATGGCCTCAGGATACCTGGTTGCATGGTCGACCAGCACCAGGATAAACCTATTGCCCGAGGATGTTTGCGGGTCAAGGGGACCAACGATGTCGATCCCTACCCTTTCAAATGGTACCCCCACAACTGGGAGCGGTACCAACGGAGCTTGGATTGTCGCGCCAACCTTACCAGACAACTGGCAGGAGGTACAACTCCTGCAGTGACTTTCTACTTGCACCTCCATCTTGGGCCAGTAGAAGTGCATGGATAACCTTTGCTTGGTCCTCTTCATACCAAGGTGACCAGCAAGGGGAACTTCATGCGCCAACTGCAGGAGGAAGGGCCTAACAGCAAGGGGAACCACCAACCTCCTATGGTCTCCTTCTGTAGACTCTGTGGGCTCACTATACAGGAGTCCACCTTCCCAATAAATCCTATGCGTCCCAGGAGGTTCACCCTCAAGCTGGGAGCAGGCCTGTCTCCTTAGGCCTTCCAGAGATGGGCACTCACGTTGGCCTTTACTGAATTCGTCCCTATCAGGACCTCCTTCAACTAACAAGTCTTTTAGTTCAGGATGATCGTTGGGGTCAAATACTTCAGGCATCGCCACCTCCTCGTCAGGCCCGGGCGATTGACCAACTTCCTCCACCGCAGTGGTAAGCGAGCTCGGGGGAATATTCTCTTTCCCTCGTCTTGACTTGTCGACTCCTTTCGCCTTGGGTTTCCCCTTCGGCTGGGGCGGCGTCTTGGACTTGGCCAATGCTGCCCGTGCTTGAGACCGTGTGTAGGGTCTTTCGGCAGTGTCTCCTACGAGCCCTAAAGCTCTGAGATCATTACCTAACAAGACCTTTCCCGGGACGTTTCTCTGAATGCTCACTGGAATCCTGACTGCTGTACCATTTAAAGTAAGATTTACAGGTATTACTGGAAACATACGGAGGGGGCCGTCAGCCAACTTAGTGGGCATCAGAGTAGCTCTGGCAACTTCCTCTGAGTCTACCAAGGTAGAATCCACTACAGTGCGACTGCACCCACTATCCCTAAGAGCTGGAGTATCTACTCCATTGATCAGCACACTGTCTTTAAAGTAGTGCTTGGTATTATCCGGAATCCTAGCATAAGCCTCTGCGACTTTAGGCTCCCAGGAACCCATGGACACTAAAACTACCTCAGCCTCTATCCCGCTGGGAAATGAGTCTGAGGAGAAGGATGCTCCTGTAATCTCTTCTTCCTCATAGGAGGAGAAGGCCAGATTAGCGGAGTGGACCCCCAAAGGTCTAACCTTACAACGGAGATCCCCCTTCACGTGGTCAGTTGCTCCACAAGAAAAACAAGATCCATTGGGTCTGTTTACATAGGGAGGCTTATTGTAACCAAAGTTCTGTTTCGGAGGCGGACCTCCACTACCCTGTGAGTTCTCTTGTGTCTTACCCTTATTTTTCTTTTTGTGGCCCCTATGGGAAGAAGATTTAGCAGATTCTCCACCCTCCATATCTTTGGACTTTTTCCCTTCCTCCTGCTTACCAGGATGAGTTTTGTCCTTATGGGACACTCGATGTGACACCCATAAGTCTGCTGCAATGGCCAGCTTCTTAGGATCTATCTCCTTCGAATCGGCCAAATGCTGCTTAAGCTCCAGGGAAGAAGAAGCAAAAATGTGTTCCAGCATGACAAGATTTATCATGCCTTCGAAGGTAGAAACCTTATAACCTTCGACCCAGCCAGTTAATTTTTTCAAGGATTCAGTGACATAAGATACCCAAGTACCACCTTCCTTTTTCTTATACTCTCTGAAACGTTTCAAATATTGGGCCGGAGTCTTCCCAAACTTTAAAATGAGAGTTTGCTTTAACATTACGAAATCAGCTCGCTCAGCATTCAACATTTCCATAATGGCACTACAGCCAGAATGGGGCAGTCTACTGAGTAACCATGCAATCTTATCAGCATTGTCAACTTGTTGAACTTCGCATGCATACTCAAACGCATTCAGCCAGTCCATAATGTCATTCCTTTCTTCATACACACTGAGCAGATCTTTCGGAAACCGTGGATGAGAGGAGGCCCCAGACCCATGTCCAGGACCATTGGACCCATTTGCAACCTGAAGCTTGGCCAGTTCCAACTGGTGATCCCTGTCTTTCTGTTTTTCTGCCTGTTCGATCTTTAGTTTGGCTATGCTGAATTCAAGCTCCTGCTGCCTAAACCGCAGCTCTTGCTTCTTGAATTCAAGCATAGCCTCCCCATCAGCACTGGCAGAGGAAACATTAGACATCTCGTCCTCCCTGTCCTCGTGGTCGCGGTGGACCAGTGCGGCGGCAGAACCGGCGGTTCTACCAGTGAGAGCAGCCCCACCACCTTCCGCACTGTCCTCAGAAGTTATAGCGTCAAGCTGCGCTTCTTGCCACGCCACGATTCTTTGGATCATTTCCAATTTCGTGCCTTGAGAGGAAACACCTCTCTCCGCACACATCTTTTTTAGTGTTTCTGATTTAGAAGCATTTAAAGTTGACAAGGTACTTGTTTCCATACTGTTTGGTAGGACTATGGCCTTTTTAAAGTTATACTACAACAATTCACTACGTGTACTGGTTGGAATAACCTGAAATGCCTTAGTTCGAGCGCAACACTGGATACCTTCAGTCGTATCCCACCGCTGTACACCAATTTGTTAAGACGGATTTCTGAACTCTGTCCTGGTGGCGCAGAAGTTCAGAAGGCCAACCTAATTACTTGGAACAGGGTAACCTCTGGACGAGCCAGACCAATCAAGGTAGCGATCGCGGCGGTCAATTCTAGGTCTCAAGAGGGGTGAGGGTGACTGAAAGCCCGCAATGAGCACACAAAGCAAGACCGCTTACAAACTACTCCAAACAGTTGTTATATCAAAAATATATACACATTTATTTTAAGGCCTTTAAAATAATGACCGTAGCGAGAAAATCACAATATCACAATATTAAGCCAACACATACCATATCAACACAATATATATACAAATACGACAGTCGCAAGCGTTATATGCACGAAATGGGTAGTCCACCTGAAAGGGAAGGAAAACAGGCAGTGCGATAATGCTTTAGACTCAGTTCGCCTTCAAAGGCACCTAACTAGATGGAAGTCCGAGCCCTGCGAAGAGTGGAGCCTTGTGCTCAAAGTACCTGCACACGCTGGTGCCAACGGGCAAAAGGAGAAGCTCCACGGAGGAAGTCAGGCAGTTCGGGTTAGTGCACAACAGAAGAAGAACAGGTTCCGCGACTCAAGCACAGCCTCCACAGAGAGCAGAAGCAGAGCGCGAGTACGGACAAAAGGGTGCTGTTTTTACACAGCGGGGAAAAGCAATGGGCTACTGCAGGAGGGCGACCAGATCCTAGCTATACTACTCACCGGTCCCCGATGCAAGCAGACCCAGGCTTCTCCACGTTAGTTTCAGCAGCTGGCAGGTTCAGAAGAGCCGGGAATGCCTCGTCGTCGTGTAGAGAAAAAAGACGTCCCAATCGAAGAAACCTGCCCAGTTTTGTCACCACAGCAGGGCAACGGAGCGGCCGTGTGTATCCGAGCCAAATGTACACTACTCACTTCAGACTTGGGAACGCCAAGTGTACGAAGCGTGTGAGAGTGACCAGGACTCGAAATACAACACAACCTGGCGGCGGTTACAGAGCAGGACTCCCGTGTAAGCTGGTCAGTCAACTGGATGGCCCAGAGACGCTTCCGAAGGCTTACTGGCAGGAGATGATGAAGTCGCCGAGAATAGCTGTTCCTGCTATTCCAAAGGTCGAAGCACCAGTACAGGCCTTCTGGTTCGATCAAAGGAGGAAAGGGTTTCAAAGGACGACAGCAGTGCAAAGGAGGAGTCCTTCAGCGGGTCACCAGCGATTCCTCGGTCCAGCCTCTTGGTTGCAGGATACTTGGCTCCTGTATTCCTTGGTTCGTGAGAACTCAGGAGATCGACATGGTAGTGGTGTTTCCAGCCCCCTCTTATCCACGGTTCCCTTCGCGCCAAAACGGAGGGGAGCCAATGGGAGATCCTCTCATCAACACACACACCATACGTGGACCAATCACGGACCACGGTGGTCCCAGGCATTCACACCACCCTAGACTCTCTGGCACCCAGGATGTGTATTGGGACCAGACATCCCAGCCCACACCCTGGAGGCACACAAAAGACATGTAGAAGCCCGCGAAAGCAACCAGGTTTCACGGGAAAGTACATGCCCAAATAAGGAAGGCCCCGGGTCGCTCGACCTGGGGAAGGTGAAGGGAGCAAGACGGTCAGTGGACAGGACAAAGGAGCCTCGTGGTCTGGCCATTTTGGGAGCCAGGCCACCATTTTGGGTTCAGCGCGAAAAACACGCTTAGAACGCCAAAAGGAGCTCAAAATACACAAAACGATTGCTGCCACCATTCCAGTCCCTGAATGACTTGCACCGATCAAATACAATCCTAAACGAGTATCTAGGGCCTGTAGAAGGCTAGAGACCCAAGAGAGCAGTAACTTAGTTTACAGTGCCCTCTTGTGTCATGTTGCACTAAAGCCGCAACATGATAAAAGAAACTACGGGAAACAGCGTTCCCCGGTAGTGACTGTCTTAAGGGCATGTCAGTTTCCCTGTAAGAAAAGGAGCGAAAGCCCAGAGGAGTGCGGCAGAAGGCTGCACTTCTCTGGCAAAGTCAAGAACAAGGTGAAAAACAACAGCAAAAAGTTTAGGGGTTGCCACATGGAAGGAAAATTACCTACAATTACGAAATCTTTCCTAACAGCGTCCGTCCTGACACTCTCTCTCAATTCGTGGGGCTCGCAGGCCCTTTTTACCTTAGTATGACGCGCTACTTGCGTCACCTGGGAAAGTTAGCAAAAAACCTATCGCCACTCTGGATTGGTTCCTCGAGTGGTAGGGTTAGTATAGCATACGTATAGAGAACGCTGTTAGTGGTTGAGGGTCAGTCAGGTGGTATACTTGGGTTGTCCCTTCAATTAGATACATGAAAATTGTTACATGAAGACCCCTGAGGATTGGCTAATGTTAATGGCGTCAGTGATAAGAGCCCCATGTTCTGATTGGTCCACTCGCGAGCCCCCCAGTCTGGGACCATCGCTGTTCCCAGCTTGCGGTGCACCTGTCATTTGCAACAATGTATAACTATGGGTATGTGCAGACAATGCGAGGATTTGTTCATATGCTGGAGGGCAGACTACTCCCACCGCCGCAGATGTCCATTGAGTCGCTTAATTGTTGCTGCCTGTGTCTCAAAACATGGGATCCAGGCGCCTCCCTCCTCCTGGGCCTGGCACCCTGCCAGGTTCGGCTTGGTCACGTGAGGAGAGACCGTGGTTGAGGCAGAATTCTGCACATTTAATTTTGCATTTTCCATTGTGTGCCTGGCTTAGTTTGCAGGTGTGACCTTGGCTTCGGCTTGTGGCATGCGAGTTTGCAACATTGTGCCCTTGACTGTCTGTTCTCGCCGGGCTCATTCTGCAGGGTCAGCAATTGTACTCTTGCTCGTTCAGTGTTCATGGAAGCTCTTGCTTGCGGCCTACTTGGGCCTGGTGCATAGGTGGGGATGTTTGATGCACGGCGCTTTAGGTTATGGTATCATAATGCTTTATCCCCAGTATCATGTCTTCGTTATATTTCTCATTGCAATGCATGGGGTAGGAGAAGCGTCAGCAAGCATTTTAGATGAGTTC
This sequence comes from Ambystoma mexicanum, assembly GCF_040938575.1. NCBI lineage: Eukaryota > Metazoa > Chordata > Amphibia > Caudata > Ambystomatidae > Ambystoma > Ambystoma mexicanum. Next base: position 849,558,303 of record NC_090921.1, on the reverse strand, counting down.
GTTGTGCGTCTTGCGGTTCTGCATTTTGAAAAACCTATGTGAAAAATAATAAAGATGCGCGTCAGTGGGTGTGTCCGTCACCTACGTCATAGCACTGAATATGTTCTTCGTGTGGATTGGTGTGGGAGTGTCCAGTGTGCATGTTTGCACGGGTGTGCTGACCGTTGGCTAGGTCGTCATGGCATCTCTAACAATGTGTTCATTTACTGTTGAATGGTTCAGTCGAGTTCATCCATGCCGCAGGTGTCGACATGGGCAGGGCAGGCTGGTGGGCAGGCTGGTGGGCAGGCTGGTGGGCACATCCGTATGTTCCTGTACCAGGGTATTTGGTCGTCTGGTAGATAGGCAAACTCCTCTCGTGGCGGATGTCTGGGCCACGATCCTCTAGGCCAGGGGTGTGAGGGGATTGGTGGGAGCCTTTTGTTCCATTCTCCCACTTCAGTCCCCCCTCTGGTCGACTTGTCGACCACAAACATATCTTTTTCCTTATCGCCTCTTACTCTCCATATTTTAGTTACTCCTCCCAAATGTCCATAGTGGTTGACATGGTCTTCAAATGACCAATACATATATACACAGGTTCCTCCAGGTGTGCAGTATACCCATTTCCCTATGTAGCTTCTTGGGTTTCTTGGGTTTTCGAGCTTCACAGATGGTGGGTCCAGGTGGTTGGTGATGATCTGTTTGCGCAGTTTTTCTCTCTCTTTTATTATTGTACCTGTGTGCTGGCCATCATCTGCCGGCATCAAGGGGTGCATACCAACCATTTCGATCATTTCGTCTGTGGTGCGTGCCTTCCGGGCCTTCCAAAATCTTATTATGATCAGTGCAGCTCCAGCCAGTATTATGCATCCAACTATAATCTTCAGTCCGTCCGACAGCCAAGATGGCATCCATGACCATAACATTGAAAACCAGCTGTCATCCTTCTTCACTCCTTTACTTTCATCCATCATTTTGGAGTGCATCTGGGCCAGTTGTGATACTGCTTCTGTCAGTGTACCATTGTCAGCATCGTTAGCAGGAATGAATGTGCAGCATGATTGTCCTATCTTTGCGCAAACTCCTCCTTCCATTGCTGTAAGGAGATCCAATACATATCTGTTCTGTAGTGCTACCATCCTCACTGCTCGCAGTTCCTCTTTTATTGCGTTGAATCCATTTACTGTAGAATTAATTGTCATCATTAGCTCCCATCGAGTTATCTGGAGCCATTTTGCATTTGCGTAAGCTTGTAGTCCCGGATGTATTATTGACGAGAAGAACATTGCTGCTCTGCTGAATAGTCTGTGTTCTGGTGGGATTGAAGTGAGTGCTGTTTCCGACCTTCCCCATAGGTAATTTCCTGTCAGAGGTTCTCCTTGTCTTTTCTTTCTATTCAGGACATTGTTGTTGTCTTCGTTCTCTGGCCCCTCCTGAGGTTTTACAGATCTCTTCTTCCTCTTGTTTCCTTCATCCATTTTAGGGAAGTTCGCCACGTTCACATCTTTCTGGGGCACCACTAGTGATGGTACATTAACGTTTACCATTGTGCATATACCATTCCACAGAGGGGGCAGTGTGTGGTATGCCTTGTCTCTGCAGGCCCAGTAATGGTCCATTAATACTGCTGTTCCTGCTCCCCCCTCAGGTAACTCCATCACGCTTGCACAGTTGGTGTTGTATCCCACGTCCACTTCTCCTCTATGTTGGTAGCATACCTTAGGTGCAGACAGCGGCAGTATGGTTATTGGGTCTTCATCCTTCTCCATCCATGTCAGCATGGGTACGTACTTGACCCAAATTGTCCAACATCTGTTATTGTGTTCCTCAATAGTTGTAATATCTTCTCTTGTTACCATGTTGCTGCCAATCACTCCTATGTCCCATTTGTTGTCCATGTACACCTTCCCTGTTATTGTTACCAGTGGTCTTTCCCAACATCCTTGTTTACCAGGAACTTCAGTGGCGTACCAGTCACATGGTAGGTATTGTAGTGTTACTTTCTTCGTTTCTCCCTTTTCAGGACCACTTGTCATGTATCTGAATTCTTCAGCATGCAAACTGCTCTTGTGGTAACTCAAATAAGTCTTGAGGAAGTAGTTTTCGTATGGATATGTGTCTCGCGTTTTCCACACCAAATTCACCACCATCCCTTGAAATCTCCCTTTCGTTTGGAACAGTGGCAGGTATATTATACATCGTGCTGTCTTTTCATCTATTTCCGTGGCAACGAATGTTCGAGAAGCGCTCATGGCGTATGGGATCAATGAGCAGACGTAGCAGCTTTCTTCTGTTGTCTGCTTACCTATTTGGGTCATGTGTTGGTACCACATGTTGTTCGAGACGTGTGCTGAATCTGTTATGTAGTTATCAATGCCTTTATTATCTGAGTATGTGCTGCGTTTAACTCTATTTCCCTTATGTGGAATCTTGCTAGTACCACCTGACGTAACACCTGTTGCAGCCGTGGGTGGGGGTATATTAGGTTTGGGCACAGCCAAAATATTGATAGCATAACTTTTCTGCCATACAGAGGCAGCCAAAAACCCGGTGATCATCAAAATCCCTATCATCTTTATTACAGAGCTAGTCTCAAAGGCATTTTGCTCTTACCTTGCTGCAGTCCGGCAGCTTATTCTTGCGACGTTAAAGTTGCCCGCCTGAAAATTCTCAATAGACTTGTTATTAGTGTTAGTTGTTGTTTCCAAGCTCTCCCTATCAAGTAGTGATTCAGTGCCCAGGCGAAGAGCTGTTCCCATGCCAATCTAAGCGATCTGTCTCTTAGGGCAGGCAAGTGTTGGTGAAGATGGGGCATTGATTGTTCTATGGCCAAGATAAATTCTGTGTAGTAGACACGTACCCTCCTTCTTTTCAGGTACTTTGGCCTTTTTATGTGATAGACAAAATGGTGTGATAGAGCTTCAGGGTAGTTATCGTCTGAGGGTAGCATCTACTCCTGGGCAATGAACTTTGTTAGTTATCTGTTTTCTTAGCAAGACAATAATACACGGTACCTGCATGTGCGAGGAAGAAAAAGAGAACATTCAAGTGTTTACATGTGTATATGTGCAAGACAATGTCCTTCAATTGGGTGGTTACTGTAGTGGGTAGGGGGTCGATGGGCAGAGGGTTTGGGGCTCAACTGGCGGAAGTCTCTTTACTCTTTGATCGTGTGACCATGGGGTGGGCAGTATGGGAATTACCAGTTTCTATTTCAGTAGTTTTCTCTGGGGAATCTGGGGGGTGGCAGGGTATGGAGACACTTAGGTCGTCAGCTGTGGTATAAGTCTCTTCCTCCGTGGGTGACGCTGTTGCTGTACTTCCAATGGCCCTGTCGGTGACCCTAGGGCGGGTCTGGAGTTTGCAGATCTTTACGTCGTGTAGGTGATTCCAAGCACGCTTATCCTGCTACTTTACTGCTCTCGTAGATACCTCCTCTACAAGGTGGGGACCAGTGAAGCGTGGACTGTTCCACTTTCTATTGAAATTGCGGAGTAGCACGTGGTCACCTTTAGCAATTTTGCACAGTTTTTCCTTTTCCGGTCCTTGGTCCTCATCTTCTTGCTGGTAACTCTTAGACCCGCCCTGCGTGCGCTCGAGCTGTTGAGACACAAACACTACACTAGTAATCAAAGAAGACACATATTGGTACATTTCATCACCAAGAACAGTTGCAGTGTTTTCAAGTCTGTGAATGCCCTTGATGTTGGCGTTAGGGGAAGGCGCATTTGACGTCCGGTCACCACCTCATGAGGAGTGAGGTGGTGGTCGGAGCCTGGTCTATTCCTCAGCTCAAATAGAGCTAGTGGAAGGCAATACAACCAACTCTTCTTTGTTGTTTGCTGTATCTTTGAAATTGCCTCCTTCAGTAGGCCATTCAGGCGTTCGCATAGACCGTTGGCCTGTGGGTGATATGCACATGCAAATTTATGCTTGATGTTCAGTAAGGATGTGATGTGCTGGAACATTTCATTAGCGAAATGCGGGCCATTATCCGACCGCAGTACCTCGCACACTCCCCACCTGGGGAAAACCTCCCTCACTAGAAATTTAGCTGCTCTAAATGCATCTGGATGTGAGCAGGGTCCTGCCTCAATCCACCTGGAGAATGGGCATACTACTACAATCATATACCTATTTCCTTGACATACGTTGATCATATCAACATAGTCAATATGGATGTGCAGGAAAGGTCCCTCTGGCCGGGGTATAGCACCTTTTATCACTTTCAGCGTGTGACCGGCCGTAAACTGTTGACATGTGAGACAATTGCTGATAAAATTTGTCACATGGGAATTTAACTCGGGGCAGAACCAATCTTCCCTAATTCGTGCTGCAATAACTTCCTTGCCCCTGTGGGCTGGGTGGTGGAGTTGGCTCAGGGCGGTGTTCAATAGTGCCAATGGCATTACCATCTTTCCAGTGTTACCCTGGCGCCATAGTGCATCAGTTGGTGACATTGTACATCCTCTTTTTACCCATATTTCTTTTTCTGCCATTGGTGCAGCCGCTTGTAACTCCATTATCTGTGTGGCTGGGAGATGGGTGTACCCTTCTCTTATCAACATCTCTTTAGCTATCCCCCTCCCTCTCTCTAACTCTGGGGGGTTCCATATCTCACCAAAATATGCATCATACTTCGCATGTGCGCCTGCTGCTGCATTTCCTTTTGAGATATGATCTTCTCCATTAGTGTGTGCGGTACATTTGACCAAAGCTAATTCTTGGGGGTCATTTATTACTTCAATTAGTTCAGCTAATAAGAGAGCATGTTGCACTGGGGTGCCGTCAGCTCTCCTAAACCCTCTTCTCCTCCATTTGGACAATCCTGAGTGGACAGTAGACGTGACATATGCGCTGTCAGAATATATAGTCACTCTTTTGTCAAAGCTTTCCTTCAACGCCAAGATCAGTGCAACCAATTCTGCTGCTTGAGCAGAGTAATGTTGTGGTAGTTGTACGCATTTCGCCGCCACACACACCGATTCCTCTGTCATTTTTACCACTGCTGCCCCAGTTCTCCTTATCCCATCACTTTAGTCTATTGTTGATGACCCATCAATGAACAAGAGCTCTCCTCCATCTAGTGCGTCCTCTTCAACTTTTCTAGTACATGAGTACATTTCGGTAGTCTGTGTACAATCATGTGCATAGTCTCCTTCCTCAATTACTTCCGCTATAAACCTTGCAGGATTAACTGTGCTGCATCTAACAATTGATCATTCTGGTCTAGATAAGATGATCTCATAACCTGACACCCTCTGCGTGGTTAGTGTGGACTTAGGCTTGTTCAATATTGCAAATACTGCATGTTCCACAAATAGTGTGGTTGGGCACCCCATTGTGATTGATGATGCTTTCTCTACCGCAAAGGCAGCTGCGGCGAGACCTTGTTCGCAAGGGAAATGTCCTAACATCACAGGATCCAAGAGACCACTGTAAAATGCTACTGGTTTGTAACCCATGCTTGTTTTTTCAGCCAACACTGCTTTCATTACTGCTGACTCGCAATGTGAAAATATAAAGAATTGTCGTTCATAATCTGGGGTGGCCAGTACCGGAGCAGTTGATATTGCATCTTTCAGTTCATCAAAGGCCTCTTTCATTTCCATTGTCCACCCCAATTTTTTCTCCCCTTTGTTAGCTTCTCTTAATGCCTCAAGTAGGGGTCCTATGTACGAGCTGTAATCAAATACCCATGCTCTACAGTAGTTGCACAGTCCCAGGAACTGCTGCAGTTCCCTCACTGTTTGTGGCAACGGAGTTTTTGATATGGCCTGTGCTCTTTGTGGTGCAATCTTTCTTCCGTATTGGGATATGAGCTGACCAATGTATAGTACCTGTTCCTGACAGTACTGTAACTTTTCTTTGTCTACCTTGTAACCCTTTTCAGCCAATATTGTCAGCATCTTCAATGAGTCCTCTCTGCATCTTTTTTCGCTTGTGCTGCAAATTATTATGTCATCAACATACTGCAACACTGTGCTTTCCACTTCAATGTTACCCAAGTCCATCTGTATTACTCTGTTGAAAATTGAGGGTGACTCGCAGTACCCTTGTGGCAATCTGGTGTGTTTCCATTTTGTGTTTCTGTACGTGAAGCTTGTTAGACCTTGTGAGTCTGGGTGCAGGGGTATTGAGAAAAGGGCATTTTTGAGGTCAATCACTGTAAATCGTGATGCCTCTGCTGGAATGCCACACAATATTGTGGCCGGGTTTGCTGCTATGGGGTATTCTGCTTCCACTATGTTGTTCAAGGGCCTGAGGTCCTGGATGAAACACCAAGACCCTCCTTTAGCTTTGCGCACTGGGTGTACAGCTGTGTTACATGGTGATTCTGATGGTACCAATATGCCATTATTTATAAGGGCCGTTATTGTTTCATATATGCCTTCATCTGCCTCTTTTGATAGTGGGTATTGCTTCACTCTAGGGAGTATTGCACCTTTTTTCAATTTTATTCTTACTCCCCCTATACTCTTTATGCACCCCACGTCATAGGGACTAGTAGTCCATAATGATGTTGGTACTTTTGCCATATCCTCCTCATAGAAGGGAACTGGGGTGGATGTGGGTGCTTCAAGTGCCATTGCAATTTTCTGTGCCACTTGTTTGTATGTCACTCTTAGCCATATTTCTACACTCATCATGAATACCATTTCACCTTCTTCCTTTTCTTCTGTGAAGAGCTCCTCGTCTGACACCTGGGTGAGCCTGCATCCCTCTGCTAGGGCTATCACTGCCCTCCATGCTCTTCCTTCTCTGTCTTGGGCATGTACTGCGATATAATCAGCAGGTGCTATAATGCTCTCTATGCTCACTGAAATCACCTTTCCTTCTGGTTCATTGGCTGGTGTTTCTGGTCTAAACAAATAGGCTGTTGGCCTCCTCCAAATCTTTCCTTCTATTCCTGGCATCCATGCAAATGCCATGTCCGTTCCGTACTGGAACAGTTCACCATCTACTGGCTCAGCCCTAATCACTATCTGTCCACAGTATGCTTGCATAATTTGTCGTGCAGTGAGCATGTTTATTCCTGGAGTGGAGCAAATTATGCCGTCCTCCGAAAAGGAGATCGTCATATTCAACCTGCTCATTATGTCTCTCCCCAGTATGTTGACTGGTGAGGCCCTAGAATATAAAAGCGGGACGGACATGTCATAATCCCCTATTGATAAGGGAATGTTATCAGTAAAGGGAACCAACCCCCTGGCCCCAGAGAATCCTTGGGTGTTCATGGCTTCACCTGACATCTTAAATCTACCTTCCCTTATGCAAGACCGGGTCGCCCCGGTGTCAACAAGGAATGACAATTTTTTGTCACCTCTCGTTACCTCTATGCGTGGTTCCTCCGCACTATTAGGTGTTACCGACAGGATGGGACACACCAAGGCCGTCTGTGGGCTGTCCTACTGTGGGTATAATTATTGACCACTTCCTGTGTAAGGGTTGTGTCCCAGGACCGTCACCCTTCCCAGTTGTGTTTGCTGTAGTTGTGTATTGGTAGAGGTTATGTTATGGTCTTGAATTTGGGCAGGTTGCTGTACTTGCTGCACTTGGGGTTGTTGTGTTATCGCTACCTGTTGTTGTGTTATTAGTTGTTGCTGCACATTTCCCTGTTGCAGTGCCTGCTGTTGTTGGGTGTCCTGCTGTTCCCTTGTAGGTCCTTGTTGTCCCTGTTCTCCCCATGATGGTGTGCCTGGTCTCATTCTACATGTGCGTGACATGTGCCCTAGTAATCCACAAATCCAACATACCGGTGGTTCCCTGTTCTGCCATGGAAAGCTCCCTGAATTGTCCTGGTATACTGGTTGCCTGGTGGGGTAGAAATTTCTGAATCCTCCCCCTTGCTGTTGTGTGTTATAGCCATATCCCTTCCCCCTCATGATTCCTCCCCTTCCCCTGTTGTAATTATAATATCCAGCTCCTGGCGTTGGGTATCCTCCTCCCATGTTAGTCGTGTATGGTTGGGGTGGTGGCAGCTGTTGTGCTACAATCTGTGATGGTTGTATTTGGGACGGATCTTGTGCAGCCACAACTTGTGTGGGGTTTTGAGTCATTGTTGCAGGTGTAGTTATTAGTGCACCTTCCATCGTGTATTTAGTAAGCTTTTTCTGTACCAATTTAGCCTCTTCCGCTTTTCTATCTTCTTCCTTTTGTTTCATCTTTTCTTGTCATGTCCTACAATGATGTCCCATCGTCAGTTGTATTTCTGGCCATGCTTTTGCTTCCATCCCCACTACCTTCTTCAGTTGTTTCTGAACTGCTTCTGGGAGCCCTTGTATTAGTATATGATAGAATATTGCTGGTGTTTTGTCCCATTGTTCTCTAGTTTCCATACGCCACTTCTCTTGAATTTCCTGGATATAATCAACAGGATCTTCGTTCTCACGCATCTTGCGTTAGGTAATTGCTCCTATGTCTGATGTGTCTGGGTACTGTACCCTCAGCGCTTGCCATAATGCATGTCTGCAGTTTGCGAATGGTGCCCCATCGTGTGATGTGTTTGTAATTGTGACCCCGGGGAAGCCTGCTTTCTTCCAGATGTCATCTGCTGCAACCCCCAATATTGATATTAGAAGGCCCTTTACACCCCCCACTGCCAGTTTCTGTCCTGCGGTGTGTTTTTCCATTTCATATATCCATTTACCCGCACCTCCACTTAATGATGGGAGCCTGCACTCAATATTTTCCTTGTCTGCATGCTTCCAATGGACGTATTGTGGTCTAACCCCTCCCCTCTCCAGAAGTGTCATTAAGTTGTGTCCAGTTTGACCCCCTGGGGTTCCACAAAATCGAGTCCGTGCACCCCTCCTCTTCTTCCGTCTCTTCTACATCGTCAATTGCGTCCATATTTCCCCTGCTCGTAACTGTTTCTCCTCTATCTCTTCCCCTTCTTTTATCATCTCCTTTATTTAATGTGGGCATGTGTATTGGTTCTCCCTGCCTGCGTCCAGGGAGGTCTCTAAGCCTGCCTGCATAGGGTGTCAGTTTGTGGGGGAAGGGTGCGAGTTTAGATGGGCATGTTGCACCTAATGAGCGTGGGGTGGTGGAGCATGTTGGACGGGATGATGAGGGTGTAGCTGCACGTGTCTGCCTTTCCGCCATTCCTTGCTCTTCCCCCTCACTTCCCTCCAGTTCTTCCTTTCTCCTGCAGATCCATGGTGATTCTCTATTAGTCCGGGTGATGTATAATTTATCTAAGCTTTCCCTTTCACTATTTCTTCCTTCCTTCTCCATTCCTTCTCCTTCCTCACTGCAAAAGTCATCCAGGAATGGCAAACCCCAATCTGTCTTTTTCCCCCTAATCGTTACTGTTTTTAAGTCTATTAGATCCATTCCTCCCTTTTCTTCTTTACCAATTGCTCCCCTTTGTGCTGATGTTGTTGCTACTTCTGTGTCTCTGTGTACATACCTCCTTACTTCACTCTCCCCTCTCCTATCTTCTCTTTCCCCTTCATTTTTCTCCTCTATTTCTCTACCAATTTCCTCTCTTTTCTTTTTCAATCCCTCCATTACTTCACTACTCATCTTTTCCATTATCCTTTCTTCTTCTTTCTTCCTTTCCCATCTCGCTCTTTCCCGCTCTAATATACCCTCTATCATCCTCCCTTCTTCGTATTTCCTTGTCGTTTCTGATAGTAATCTCCTCTTCCATATTTCCATTTCCTTTTCTTTCTCTTCTTCCTCTCTTTTCTTGTCACGCAGTGCTGCTCTGGATACCCTTTCTGCTACTGCCTTCACCCTTTCGGCTTCTCTCTTTTGCTCCTCAGTTCGTTCCCTCATTTTTTCCAACTCATTCTTGCTTTCTTTCCTTTCCCGTGCTCTCTCTCTTTCCTCTCTCTCGAGTTGCTTGATCAGTGCATTCTGCTCATCCCTTAATTCTGCTAATCGTTCCTCCAAAATCTCTTCCTTTTGTCGTAACAGCTCTTCCCCCTTTCTTTTCCCCTCTTCCCCTTTCATTTACTCTTCCTGGTACTATCCTCGTCCATTTTTCTTACTGCCTCCTTCTCTTCTCCTGTTAATGAACCTCGTAATTTTAATAGTACCTGCGCAGCTACCCACTCATCATGTCCTATTTCCGCGACCTGCTCTTCGCCAGTCCTCCCTTCCCCTGCGGGCATCTTCGTACGAGCTGATCCCGTCGTACTAGTCTGCTCCCCTCCCGTGTGGCCACCTGTAGCTGTATATGGTGGCGGGCTGTATGCCGGGTTCGAGCACCCCTCAGCCGCCCTTAATTGTACTATTTCTTGTAGTTCTGTTAAAGGATATAACCCCCCTTCCTCCTTTTTCACTACCTTCGATAGGGGCATATTGTTGCTCTGTTCCTTTTTTATTTCCTTTTCGTTTAGGTTGTTACTCTTTTCTCCTCCCTCTTGTCCGTTCCCCGTGTTCTGTGTGCCTTCACTCTCTTTTTCCCCATTCTCTCCTTCCTCCTTAATCTTCTTCTCTTCCGTTGTTTCCCCCATAATGAACATTCCGTTTGGTCCTGGTCGGGACCCTTGGAACATCCTCCATAAGTTAAACACCTCCAAGTGGTGTGTCAACTTCTTCCCCTTGTATGTGTTATGCAGATGGGTTAATAGTGAATGTTGGGTATATGGATCAAAACTGCCATTAGGCGGCCATGGTGTCGTCATTTTGTTGTCCGTCCCCTGTGTCCATTCTATGCTGTATTTGATCAGTTTCTCCCTATGGGGTGACAGTGTTTTACATATGTGCTGTAGCGGGGTAGTGAGGGTGTTCCCCCACCCTCCCGATCATGTCCCGTATGACATAGTAGCACTTCACTTGTTATCCTATCCCTATCTGGTAGCGGTTATCTTGCTAACAGTGTACGCTATACAATCTTAGATCTTTACCTGGCCCCGTAATTTTGGGGACTTGCGATTGTCCGCTAAGGAAAAATAGTAAAATATAGCATTTGCATTTGTATACTCTTTTCTTTTTTTTCTTCCTTTACCGAACACCTTTATGGCCCCTGCGGCCGAAGCACACGTAGCCCCCTGCGGCTGCGTGCCCCGTGTGACATTCTTATACAGCCGTCCCACTTTCTTTTACCCCTCCTCCTCTTTCTTCACTTGCCGTGGCCGGCGTTCTCCGTGAGCAGCCACGTCCCCCTTTTCACCCTCCCCCGATCTACTCGTTACCGTTTATCTCCGTCTCCACTCCCTTACCATAATTCTCTTCCCCACCACTCTCCGAAAGAAAAAATGCCTTGTGTTCGAGATATCCTATGAAAGCCCTACTGGTGACGTCACCGATCTCCTCCAAAACTACTGGTAAGTGCTTCACATGTTTTTAAAAGTTCAAAATACGCTTGTAATCTACCCCCGTTAACCTCACAGCTGTCTTCCTTTCACGCCTGAACAAGGTAATCAACAATATAATCGGACTGCGACGCTGCGTCGCCTCGCGTGTGATACGCCCCTCGACAGGAGGGCTTAACCAGCCAATTATCTTCCGTATTAGGCAACCAGCTAGCTACCGCCTACAGGGAAACGTCATCTATCTATCGAGTTTCCTGCTCGATCAATTGGGATCCTCATCTACTCATTGATCAATAATCACCAAATCGTAGGAAACCGCACACACACACACCCTTACACGTGGTCGCGACCTAGGCCAATCAGTGTCTACGAGCGGCCGCACGTGATGTTTTCGTGCTCCGCCCCCTCCTCTTCCGTAATGTAGCGGACTGCTCTCGCACTTGTCCAGCTACCATTCACCTCACCGTCAACACTAATTTATCAAACCTTCGCCGCGCACCTGTGTAACACCTCCCGCCTCCCGTATTCTATTCCTCCCCCCTCCCTCACAATTTCACATTGCTTGTTGGGCGTGGCATACTCACCAAGTTCTCTTGATGCGGGGCCGCTCGACTGCGTGCACCCCTCCAAGCGGCTCGCCACCTCCCCTCGTCTGGACCACGTCTGGACACTCGCCAACCACGGGCGGGATACTTCTCAACCGGCTCCCGAAGGACAATATCCGGATTGCGCTGTCCGGTCTTCTCGCAGTTCCGCGATGGTCCTGTAGTCCTCAAAAGGGGGCAGCGGCAGAGGGGACCGCGCCGCCGGGCCTCCTCGCAACGGGAGCACTCGGAAAAATAAAATAAAAGCAGATCTTAAACAGATCTCAGCAGTGCCTCCAACTTGTCGGGGGGAAATTCTCCCGGGGTCGGCTGGGCCGTCCGCGGACCTCCGGGCAGGGAGGCCCCAACTCCTCCCGTGTATCCCAAAAATGAGTATGAGGCCACGCAAGAAGCAAGGTGTTTCTGCTGTTTATTAAACAAAACGGCAGGGATGGGTCAAGGATCGTACGCGTCCGTCCTGACACTCTCTCTCAATTTGTGGGGCTCGCAGGCCCTTTTTACCTTAGTATGACGCGCTACTTGCGTCACCTGGGAAAGTTAGCAAAAAACCTATCGCCACTCTGGATTGGTTCCTCGAGTGGTAGGGTTAGTATAGCATACATATAGAGAACGCTGTTAGTGGTTGAGGGTCAGTCAGGTGGTATAGTTGGGTTGTCCCTTCAATTAGATAGAAGAAAATTGTTACATGAAGACCCCTGAGGATTGGCTAATGTTAATGGTGTCAGTGATAAGAGCCCCATGTTCTGATTGGTCCACTCGCGAGCCCCCCAGTCTGGGACCATCGCTGTTCCCAGCTCGCGGTGCACCTGTCATTTGCAACAATGTATAACTATGGGTATGTGCAGACAATGCGAGTATTTGTTCATATGCTGGAGGGCAGACTACTCCCACCGCCGCAGATGTCCATTGAGTCGCTTAATTGTTGCTTCCTGTGTCTCAAAACGTGGGATCCAGGCGCCTCCCTCCTCCTGGGCCTGGCACCCTGTCGGGTTCGGCTTGGTCACGTGAGGAGAGACCGTGTTTGAGGCAGAATTCTGCACATTTAATATTGCATTTTCCACTGTGTGCCTGGCTTAGTTTGCAGGTGTGACCTTGGCTTCGGCTTGTGGCATGCGAGTTTGCAACATTGTGCCCTTGACTGTCTGTTCTCGCTGGGCTCATTCTGCAGGGTCAGCAATTGTACTCTTGCTCGTTCAATGTTCATGGAGGCTCTTGCTTGCGGCCTACTTGGGCCTGGTGCATAGGTGGGCATGTTTGATGCACGGCGCTTTAGGTTATGGTATCATAATGCTTTATCCCCAGTATCATGTCTTTGTTATATTTCTCATTGCAATGCATGGGGTAGGAGAAGCGTCAGCAAGCATTTTAGATGAGTTCGTTGTGCGTCTTGCGTTTCTGCATTTTGAAAAACCTATGTGAAAAATAATAAAGATGCGCGTCAGTGGGTGTGTCCGTCACCTACGTCATAGCACTGAATATGTTCTTCGTGTGGATTGGTGTGGGAGTGTCCAGTGTGCATGTTTGCACGGGTGTGCTGACCGTTGGCTAGGTCGTCATGGCATCTCTAACGATGTGTTAATTTACTGTTGAATGGTTCAGTCGAGTTCATCCATGCCGCAGGTGTCGGCATGGGCAGGGCAGGCTGGTGGGCAGGCTGGTGGGCACATCCGTATGTTTCTGTACCAGCGTATTTGGTCGTCTGGTAGATAGGCAAACTCCTCTCGTGGCGGGTGTCTGGGCTGCAATCCTCTAGGCCAGGGGTGTGAGGGGATTGGTGGGAGCCTTTTGTTCCATTCTCCCACTTCAATCCCCTCTTGTTAGCTACCTTCATTCCAATGGACACCTATGGCGACTCCTTTGCCCCCTCTCAGCAACTCTGGTCTCAAATCCTCTTCCAGTTTTTCTAACTATAACCATATGTGCCAATCTAGTATCTCCTTTATCAATGCCTAAAACAATACTGTACCCCTTTCTTCTCCATAAACGCCTCTCATCTTCATACCCCTTTTCTGATTCTTCACTCTCTTTGTCCCCTGGTACATATATGTGGATGGTGTTTGACTCCCTCTCTCTACCGGATTGTTAACCTCTGTGGCCATTAAACTCAGTACTTTCTCCTTCCTGACTATTTCCCTTCACCTGTTCCCCCTATTAGTGCTACATTTGCTAGTCTTCCAATCACCCTGCCCATCCTCACCTCCTTCACCCATTTGTGTAATGCAGTCACAACTCTCCAAGCTTCTCCTCACTTTGCTACCTTCTTCACCATGCTGGGCAGCTTCCTCGCTACACTGAGCATCACCCTCTTGCTTATTTTCAAACCCACATATGATTGCATTACTTTCACCTTCTTTACCATTCTGAGTAGCTTTGTCACTTATTTCAGTTCACCCTCCTTCATAGTTTTACTCTCCAAGTCTCCGTTACCTTTTTCATGCCTTGGACTAGTTTGGTTGTTCCTCTGATCACACCACCCTCCTTACTAATGGCACCCTTTTTGGCCACCACTAACATGCTCCTTGGATCTTGCACCAGTTCTCTTGACTCCTTTATCTCCTCTTCCTCCGTCTAGGTTCTAGTATTGCCCATCCTCCTGCACCTCTATTCCAATCTCCTGGTTCTTGCTCAATCTGTTGCACTCTTTCCAACCTTCTCCAAACAATCTCCTTTCTCAACTCTCCATTTTCTAGCTCCTACTCTGGGTACCCACACAGTCAGACTGAGATTGCAGCATTGTATAGGTTAGTGCCCACCCAAACTGTACTCTCTAATAGGGTCTGCATCTATGTTCTGCAATTGGCGATAGTCTGGCATTGGTTGCTTCTCAAAGGCTCAACTGAGCTTACTGTGGGGTTCAATGAATGGACCAAGACTTCGGCTTTCTTTTGCTACAGAGCATTGCTGGAAATCGCACAGCTCTGTCGTGTCCTCATTGTATTAACCTGATACTGGTAAATCCTTGTACACGCTTGTTAGTCCCTCTGAGTGTAAACCGTGTGCTTATCATCTGTTCAATTTCAACTTTGTATCACACATGAAGGCGAACTCTGTGCGAAGACAAAAGATAGGATACATTTATTTGTATTCACATGTGGAAATGCTGCCGTAAAACAGTGAACTGGCAACATTGAACCATGCACAAGAACTCCAGGCTCAGGGAGAATTGCTCTGAGCATTTAAAATGTCTTATTTGCTACAACAGTATCACTGTGAATTTCAACGTTAGCATGTGTGCAAACCTGAAGGTGTGTCTGTTTGATTTTCCTTTTGAATACCTTGGGTCTCACTAACGAGGCCATCAGCTTTTTAGCATGAGTGTCCCCTGCCCTGCAATATGGACTAAGCGTGGGTGACCAGGGGATCCTCCCCTTCCTCCCCAAACCCATCATATGATAGCTTGGGGAGGAACCCGGCCCACTTGGGCAACAACTGGAGGTCCTGTGCGAGTGAAAGGGCACTTAGTCACAATGTGCTTAACCCAATACCTCTCCTTTTAGTCCCTTGTTTTTATTATTATAATTATAGTTATTATTATTATTGCATTTTTTGAGTGTGGACCAGGCAACGGAATGCTTTGCAATACTAAGGCGAAGGACACAATGAGGGAAGCAGAGAAACAAGGGAGCAGGGAGATAACATCGGACAAATTGACACAAAAGACTTATAAGTAGACCAGAAAAGAAACAAGAAAAAAAAGCTTGTCATAAAGTAACAACTCCTTGGCCTTATTTCATATATTTTAGCTGATTATCTTAGTGTTAGATTGGAATCGTGTATAACATATATCATTACAGAAATTAACAGTTTCACAAATTCTTTGCATCATCCTTTCATCTCTTTCAGTATTAAATGTTTTGCAAATCGTTGGCACCAATCTTTAGTGTCTAATTCAGCTTCTAAGTATATTCGTTTGCTCAAAGCATCTCCTGGGGTTTCTATCGAGCCAAAGCCTTTTACAGTTTACAGGGGTCAGGGTTCACATGCTCTTTTCTAGCTATTGCAATCTCACAGGCTTCCTCAGGATTCAGAGTTTCCCCTATTTGACAGCACTGTGAAATACAGAGCAGTACTCAAGAGAGCATGAATGTGGCCTCTGAGAGGAGAAAAGAGTGAACAAGCTTTACAGTGCTTTAAACTTTTGACATGAACACATACTCAGTGGGGTTTTTCTTAACTCTCATTTTTGTTTCTTCTTTTAACAATGACTAGCTGGGTTCTCCTTCCTCTAATTGGAATATAACAGTTTCTTTAGGAACATACACACTCTGTACGCGTTCTTACTACATTTCATCTTGATGCAATTTATTTTTTTAGCAAAAATACAGACTCAGGGCGTTATATTTCATTCCACTTATCTGTATAAGACTTCTCTTAGGAATGATGCAGGCTCTCAAAGGTATTTCCCACCTATCAACTGGATAGCACAATATTTAAGAATGATATAGACACAGAAAAGTGTCTCCTACCTCTCATCTGGGGAACACCTTCATTGAGGTACTTCCTGTCTCTTACGTTTCTGTACACAGCTCTTTCAGGGTGAGCAGTGTTCTTGAGTTTCAGCACTTTTGAGGTGAACAATGTTTCTAAGATCTAAGATGCTTTCAGGGCACACAAGGTTTTAGGATGCACAGGGAGTTTAGTGTGCACATTCCTTTAGTGGTAGAACACTGTTTTCCAGTGGTGTTTGAGTTGCACAGTCTTTCACTGCTCACATTTCTTGTGGGAAGCGCAGCACTTTCAGTGTTCACAATGTTGTTTATGTACACAGATTTTTGGAGTGGATGAGTTTGCAGGAAGAGCATTTCTTCAGGTTTCATACCATTTTCAGCATGTGCAGTACTTTGGGGATGTACATGGGTTTTGGCGTGGATAGTGGTTGCAGGCATAATTCTGCAGCACTGTATACATGCCCATAGAACATGTATTGCACAATGCAATATGTCCAACTTTGCAGTCGGGATGTTGATTGACCATATGTGGTGCATGACAGGTGTGGTGTGGGGTTGCACTGAAGGTGTGCTCTCTGAAAATGTCAGAACCCTGAATCTGTCCCAAGGCTCGGAGGGATCTCTGCAGCAGAGGATAACCAGCATATAATGAAATGCATCTATGTATATGAGCTGCCAGGAGACAGTAAATACTGGGAGCTGCAGAGGACCCGCCCATCCTTAAGGCCAATACCATATATACCAAGATCTACCTTCTTCTCATTCCCTACCTAACCTCCTTCTTCAATATTTGTCTCTCTTCTGCTACCTTCCCATCTGCCTTCAAGCATGCTACTATCATCCCTATTCTGAAGAAACCTTCTGCTTATCCTCATCTTGTGTCCAACTTCCGTCCAATCTCTCTTCTTCCATTCCTCTCTAAATTACTTGAATGCATAGTCTACTCCCAGCTCTCTCCGTTCGTCACCAACTATTCTCTCCTTCCCCCCTTTCAATCTGGTTTTCTCCCTAAACACTCCCCTGAGACTGCCCTCACCCAGGTCCTTAACTCCCTCCTCACTCCTCGCTACTCTAAGCAATCCTCTGTCCTTATCCTCCTTGATCTCTCTGCAGCCTTTGACACCGTTGATCACCCCTTACTGCTCAACACTCTTTCCTCTTTAGGTTTCAAAGGCTCCGTCCTCAACTGGCTCTCTTCTTACCTCTCCCACCGCTCTTTTACCGTCTCCTGGGGTGGTCGTACCTCTTCGACGCTTCCACTGGACTATGGTGTACCCCAAGGCTCTGTCCTTGGCCCTTTTCTTTTTTCTCTTTACACCTCGCTTCTCGCCCCTATCATCTCCTCTTTCGGTATTTCTCAACACTTTTACGCTGATGACACCCAGCTTTTCCTCTCATTCTCTTCCTTCACTCCTGACCTCCATCTTAAGCTCTCTTCTTGTCTTACTGCCATTAAAAATTGGATGTCATCCCACTTTCTCTCTCTCAATACAGACAAGACTGAAGTCTTATTCTTTCCCTCCAACACTATTCCTCCTCCTTCTCCCCCTCCTTCTATTCACTTTCCTCCCACTAATCTTCCTCTCTCTGCCCATGCTCATAATCTAGGCATTTACTTTGACTCCTCCCTCTCCTTCACCCACCATATATCTCCCACTTCCCGCGCATGTCGCTACCACCTTTTCAGTATCCGCAAGGTATGTTCCTCTCTAACCTTCCACGCCACTAACATTTTTATCTCCTCACTTCTCTTCTCTCGTCTTTTCTGTTGTTCTTCTCTCCTCTTCGGACTCCCTGCATCTCATCTTGTCCCCCTAAAATCCCTCTGCAACTTTGCCATTCGCACCCTCTGTCTTCTTTCACCTCACGACTCCATCTCCTCCTCGCTCTCACAGCTTGGCTCGCTTTCCTTTCATTCCCAACTCAAATTCAACTTCCTCTGTCTTATCTTTAAATCTCTTTATGAACTTGCTCCCCCTTATCTCTCCTCTCTCATCTCATTCTACACTCCCTCACGTTCCCTCAGACCTGCAGATCAATTCCTTCTCCTTGTTCCACCATCCCCATGTGCCTCCTCTTGTTTTTGCTCCTTTCAGCTCCTTGCTCCCCTCCACTGGAACTCCCTTCCCCTCTCTATCCGTTCCATCCCCACTTATTCCTCCTTTTGTGTCTCCTTAAAATCTCTTCTTCTCCACTCCCCTCCCTGATACTATGATCCTACCGTGACTTCCCCCTCCCCCACCCCTCTTTTATCCTCCTCATCTTGCCTCTCTACCCCTGCCTTGCCTCCTCTTATGCCCCCTCTCCCCCTCTCTCGCCTTCAGTTTATCTCACTTCCTGTTACCCCACTCCATTCCCCTCTCCACCCCTTCTTCCCTCATTTATCTCCACTGGCAAATTGTTCTAGTTGCTGTATTACTGCTTTGACTCATAGCTTGTAATTGCTTCTACTGTTATTGTATTCTTTTTGTTATTACGTACAGCGCTTTGGCATAAAGCGCTATATAAACACAATAAACATAACATATATAAATGGTTTGGCATATGACTTTGAAGATTGTTAAGCCTGTGGCGTTTGTCCAATACCAGGCCTTAATGCGTTTATGTAAAGTCCTATAAAGTGCAGACTCCATTAGAGTGCTATCATCTTTTGCCAAAAGTAACAAGACATGCCCCTCACGGGTCCATTCATACCTAGATCCTGGGAGTGTTAAGGAACCTCCCCTATCTTTTCCCAAAGAGCGTTTTCATTTATAAAATCCTTTGCAAATGCACAGAAGACCTGAAACTGAGAATGCATCAACGGGTAGCTGATGTGGATAAGATACTGGGGAGACCATCTTTTGAAAGTGGATAGAACTCAGCAAACTGAGTTCTAGCTTCTAGCCTCACCAAAGAAACATGTGGAGACATGAAGGGGCAGGAGGTCTATCTGATCGCAAAATGTCCGTTAGGACATTGATGACTTCACTAGGACTTGAACCAACAACAAGGGGGCAATTAGGAGTGTCTTTGAAACCCCAACTAAAGTATGGTAATGGTAAGACACTCAGATAAATCACACAATGAGCCACTTGGGAAGAGGCCTATGTAAGGCTCGGGAAAAAAAATAGACAGGGTGTGAGTTGCAAACTAACTAATACCAGGGCATTGAAAAGCATAACAGGAGAGAGAAGATGAGCAGAGAAGAACATGTAGAGAAATTGAGGAAATCATAGAGAAACCGCAGAAATGTCTTGCTCATCGAGGCAATAAGAAGGCCTGCGGTCTGGATCAAAAACTTAAGGAATGTCTTGAGTTGGACAAGACTTTGGGAACAACTCTAAGGCTTCAAGGCTTGCCAATGGAAAGCGGAATGGACTTCCTTGCAGATAGGTTAAGAAAGGCACTAAATCAAAAATAGGGTAAAACGGACATTATATTGCTTAAATAGTGAAAAGGGCAGCATATCCCTTAGAGGTTAGCCAAGCTGTGACAAAATGATTACTGCCTCACATGAGTACAAGGGTGAGTAGTGGCTGAGTAGTCGTGGCTAAACTACCTAATCAGCATTCACACCTCTACAAAACAATAGTGATCTGAAATATAAAACTGAAACAAGCAAAGATAAGAGTTATACCTCCTTCAGCTTTTGTGGTAATGTAAGCCGAGGGCAGACTATACTTTTAATAGCAGTCTGAATGTGAGACAGTAGCAACCCAAACAGCAATAATACAAACGTGCGAAATAACTAATCAAGGTTCTATACAAATATATATACCTTAATAAACATAGAAATATGCAATTAAAACGGTGCTAGAATTTTTTTTGAAAACCTACCCCTGAAAAGGGGTAGCAAATAATGACGCAAGCACGATGGATACTCAGCAGGGAGAAATAGACAATACTGTCATGATCCATAGAACGCGCCCCTTTTGGACTTCCTGGTCCCTGTCACAACGGGGCTTGCACTCCTTGGTACTTCCAACATGGCCGTCTAACCTGGTACGCTCTTCACCAGCCCCCACGTCAGACATAGCACATTCTATGAAGAGACCACACCCCCGCAGCCCTGTGCATCTCAATTCCACCACTTGCAGTGGCTAGACGTGTGCTCCGTAGTTCGCTGTAACTAATCTCTTGTTTCCTGGCTCCCGGACCTTCGATTTCCCCATCTACCTTTTCTTCCTCCTTATTCTTCCTTGCTTCCCGGATCTCGTGTACCGCCTCTGAGTACACCATCCTCGTTTCCTGGACATCCCGGAGATTCCAAGTACCCCTGGAGGCTGAACGCTGAATGCATGCACGATGGAACCAGAAGAGGTTCACTCGGGGTTGTACAAAACCCAATCCGTACGCAAGAAGACTCCTCCCAAGAATTCCAGCAAACATCGAAGTCAGGTGAGAAGGGGGGAAATCTTTGACAAATACATCACATATTGATGCTGTTGAAAAGTGTTTGGGATAAAGGTGCAAAAGGGCCTTAACCAGTCTCTGGGGTGCCAACAAATGGACCGGGGGACTGATGCCTTCCAGCTGTACATAAATCACTTCTTGGCAAATTGACAGCATCAAACCAGGCTTCTCAATGTTGTGTGAGTGGGTTGAATCATGTTCAGATGTAACACAAAAGGGGTTTCCAACAACCTACCATTACATATCCTCACCAGGGGTCGACATAACTAGCTCTCACACCAAATCCATGTAATCACAGACCATCAATCTTTTAACAAATATAAAGAGATGGTAGGCTCAATTTTAGCAAAAATAATTCATCAGTTTATTATATTTTCTAATAAAACAGACCATTGGGTCACATTTGTACAACTCATTATACATAAAAAACACAAAATAAACACAAATAAAAATCTAATCTATGATTTAAATCTTATGATGTGTTCACCTAATATTTGGTTGTCAGACAATAGTGATGTTAGTAGCACAGTGGGTGACTTCACAATAGCCTAAACTTATATTGCTAAAGCGTCCCCACTTCTTTTGTGTTGACGTGCACAAATACGTTTCCAGCCTTAGTACTTTCACACCGGCTTCTCCTTAAGTTTTTATCAATTAGTCGTGTATGTAAGGCTTTCTTCAGGACACAATATTGACAAGTACAGCTTGTTACACAATCAAGTATGCAATGTCTTGAAGTATCTAAAAAAACAGAAAAAACGAAATAAATTACTGAAAGAGCCTAATATTATTTTTCACATTTATTTATAGCAGAGAACCTATGTTTTAACCTCTCCATCTCTTTCAGTAATTTATTTCGTTTTTTCTGTTTTTTTAGATACTTCAAGACATTGCATACTTGATTGTGTAACAAGCTGTACTTGTCAATATTGTGTCCTGAAGAAAGCCTTACATACACGACTAATTGATAAAAAATTAAGGAGAAGCCGGTGTGAAAGTACTAAGGCTGGAAACGTATTTGTGCACGTCGACACAAAAGAAGTGGGGACGCTTTAGCAATATAAGTTTAGACTATTATGTAGTCACCCACTGTGCTACTAACATCACTATTGTCTGACGACCAAATATTAGGTGAACACATCATAAGATTTAAATCATAGATTAGATTTTTATTTGTGTTTGTTGTGTGTTTTTTATGTATAATGAGTTGTACAAATGTGACCCAATGGTCTGTTTTATTAGAAAATATAATAAACTGATGAATTATTTTTGCTAAAATTGAGCCTACCATCTCTTTATATTTGTTAAAAGATTGATGGTCTGTGATTACATGGATTTGGTGTGAGAGCTAGTTATGTCGACCCCTGGTGAGGATATGTAATGATAGTTTGTTGGAAACCCCTTTTGTGTTTCTCTATATACTTGGTCCTCGTCCAACATACCCCAAAAAAAAGAGGACTCATGCTGTAAAACCATGCTCATTATCTTTGTATAAATCATGTTCAGATGTGTCAACACGCAGTGATCCAAATAGAGAGCAGGAATCAATTTGTGTTCAAAATTAGGCTTGCTTTGGTTTGATGCTGCGTTTGAAGGATGTGGGTCGATGAGCCCACAAGGGACTGGTTCTGCATTCAAAGAGGGGTCAGTCAGCAATGAATATAGTGGTGGTTTTAGGTGCAGTTCACGATGTAGTAGTAAAAAGGCTTCCACAGTGGCAAGCTTCAAGCTTGAGCCAGGGCAATCAACATACTCAGCTGGTGGGTTGCTTCGTTGAACTGGTTTGAGGAGCAGAAACAGTCGTTGAAAGAGATTTGAAGAAGGAAGCTCCAAGACCTCTATTGATTTGAATACCCTCAATGCAATCAACAATGATTCAATGGTTGTTTGATGTTGAAGAATGTAGGCAACCATCTGCTTTGTTTCTTCAATTGCTATAAGTCCTGATCCAGAGGCTCAGAGACAAGACAAGTCATTGTTCTCATCCTCCGAACCCAGGGAAGTTGGCTAACATCTGCAGGAGTCCTTCACCTCCAATGAGGATCTGGTTACCAGGTTGGCTGGCAGGATTGCTGGTCCTGCTTCATTAGCAATGTACCTCAATGTGCTCTGGGAGTGGGTGGGGAGCAGGGTTTGCCGTTGCCTTGAAGCATCCCTTCTTCACCTCATTGGCTGGCTGAGGGCTTAACAAAGTTCAACTCAACCATATCAGTTCTTCTTGCAGTCCATTAGTGAATCAAAGAAAAGCAAGGAGAGTTCTATTTAATGAAGGCAACAAGCCACCGGGGATTGGTTAAAAGCAAGCATGCATTAAGGGGCCCAGTCCTTGTTAAAATAGCAAGTCACCTGTGCCTTATTGTATCATATCCAAAATGCTTTGTTGAGCAGGAAGTGCGGGAGACAGAAAATAAAGAAAGTCCACAGAAAATCAAGCTGTATGAATCCTTTCTCCCTTTAGTTCTGCTCTCCCAGTATGTCTTAACTGCCCCTTTTGCAGCCTTTGACTGTGTCAGCCTTTTGGCGTGCAGTCCCCTAATGTGTGGCTGGCACTTTTGTTTATGGTGTGCTTTTTCTAAGCCTGTTTCCCAGTAAGCTACTAATGAGGGCTGTCCTGCTGGAGAGTGGTGCTACCTGACCTCACAAAGTATGAAAGAGAGCCTCACTCTTTCCTGCTCCTTGTCGTACTGCTAAGCAGAGACAGCAATCTGACAAAAATGCACACAGCCTATCCATAGCTGGCAAGGCACACTGGGTTAACATGAGTACGATACAAATTAGTGTTGGCTCTTAATTTTACCTACCAACCATCATATAACAACCTAGGTATTGTATATATTTTCAGATTACCCTACCACCAGGTAGGTAGGTCATCATAATATCATGGTCTTTAGACATAGTTGCAGATTTAGGGTCAGCCTCTTGTGAGGGGTCAAAAATGATATGCAGACACAAAGTGGTAAAATTCTCAACATTAGCCATTTTATTAACAGAAATGAGTTTGGATAAAGGCCTAATTTTCCGTATCCTAATGTGAATGTCTCTTCCTGTGAAACTAAAACTAAAGCATGCTTACCCAGTGTCCAAACTAAATCTGACCCTCACACTAACATACATAAGCAAGAGGTGCAAGTTAAATGTTTCAAAGTTCAACAACAGAAATTAGCCAAAGCTCAAAAATATAACTTCAATTAAAACAATCCTTGAGACCAGTGGTTGGTTTCTTTCACCTGGATTGTCTCAGGAAAACTGTTCACAATGTTCTGTGCCAAGACCAGTTTCTTAAAGGTAATACAAGGTAAAGGTAATACAAATGGCTCTTTTACCTAATACTCTCCTCAAGATGATAAAACAAATGTTCTTTCCACAACACAGTTGGAATGTAGCAAAAGGAAGTCTTTCCTAGTCTTTTAGAATGGCAAAATAAAATGTCTTTCTACAACACTGGTTGGAATATGGCAAAGGAAGTTCTTTCCGAATTTTCCGGATGGCTAAACAAATAATTGTTCTCCAATATTGATTAAAGTATGTCAAAAGGCCAGTCTTTTCAAAGTCTCTGGTTGACAAAATGTTTAAATGAAACAACAATGTAATATATTCAAGTCTCTCTTCAACATACGAGTTCAAGGTGAGTTTCCCAGTACACTCTCCTGGCAGGAAACTTCTCTCTCAACTCTTGATATCACAGTTGGCTCTCCTACCAGGAATATCCCCCTTTTGGCATACATTGATCCTGTGGTGTACTCTCAGGTCCGATATCACTTTCCAAAAGGTTTCACTACCTGATAGTCGTATCAGGCCTCTCTGCAACATGCACATTTTCTTTCACTCAATTGTACTTCTTCAATAGTAAAACTTTGTTGACTTCAGTTGTTACATTTGCCAATTTCCCCCATACTGACATTCCATATATGAAGGTTTGTTCCAGCTCTGTCTGCCAACCTTTCTTTTAATCTCTTTTGGCAATGCATGTTCCATGTTTCCCCCAATTGACAGCTCATGTCAGGTAAATTGTGCAACTGTTTCCTCTTTGTTTCTCTCAGAGTGTCTTTTGGCTTATGGCAATGCTAGTTCCAGGTTTCCCCCAACTGAAAGACTTTGCAAAGGTGGTTTGCATCACAGAAATGTAAAAATGTTGACAAATATGGTGTCGTTTTTTTCTGAAATTACAATTAAACTACGTAGAAGGCAAGAATTTTGTGGAAATAGATTTGGTTGGATTTAAAGTATCAAAACGAACCAGACTTTGAATTATGTGAAACAAATGAGAAGCTACTCCCAATTCAGACACAACAGTGCAAACTGCAGTCACGTACAGTATGCAGAATTTTAAAGACACTACTAAATCAGTGCATCACAACAGCAGCAATATGACCCATAGGTCATTCGTTGAATGAAAGGAGACACACTGGTTTCTTCCCAGTCTCTCACAGTGCCACTTTAATAGAGAGTCTAGGCCCTGATTATGAGTCCAGCTGTAACACTATGTTGCACTGTAATAGTTGTATTGCATGTATGTGAAAATCATTTACATGAACTTTACACATTACAAATGGGTACAGCATGAAGAAGGAGCAGCATGTGGAAAATACTTCAGTTTGCAAAAGGCCATGCAAGGGCAATACTGCATTTGGAAAAATGCATGGTCTAGAATAGTATTATTGTGTGGATATCCATGATAAAAGCTCTTAATCCAAGAAATGCCCATAAACAACGAAGATAAGCATTACTCCCTTTCCCATTCTAGCTCAACCCAAACAACACCACAGGTAATCTTCTCTTGCCCCATCCTAACCCAACACACACGTCCATGAACACTTCAGATACCTTACTCTCCTACATCTCGCTAACACATCACACTGAATGCCCCATCCAGACATCCATCTCTCCTACCCCCACCATACTCAACATATCCTCGGGTATGTGGGTCTGTGAATCTGGCTCTATGGTTGGGGCAGGGGAAAGGGTCACCTCAGCATCATTGACTTGTGTATACAGGTGGGTTCACTGGGTAGGACATGACTTGGCAATGGATGAAGTACTTGGCACCCTGAGAAAATCCCCTGTCACCTGGCATGCGTGCATAGCCCCTACTTGTTTCATCAGCAGCATCTTACAATCTGCGAGGCTTTACAGAGCTGGTTTGTTACTGCAGCCCTGTCAGTCCATCTTTGCCCAGGCCTCTGTCACTGTGTCCATGGACTAAGCAATATTCTCCCCGGCTTCACCAGACAGAGCACAGCTTGATTCTAGTTCAAAGCAAGGTCATTCAGGAGCATTTGTAAGTGTTCCACCTCTTTCCCTAAGACTAGTGTGCTAGCATTATTTCAATACCATTCCAAAGACATTCCACTCTGATTGATCAATGTTTTAATGACCAGGTGAGTTTTTCAGCAAGGCATTGTTTTCCAGAGGTTGCGATTCACCCTTTGTTTCTGTGTCAATATCGTAAACAAGGGGACTGAATGAAGGGGCAGCATGGCCTATGCCCCGAGGCTCCGTCAATCACAGGGACCTTTTGACCTGGGTGCAAATGCTGAAGGAAATGCAGAGGGGTTTAGGAAGCAGTTGATTTAGGTGTGCTTTGACAATAAATCTGAAACCACTCCAGTGCTTCATCTTGATATTGTTGAATTGCAACATCTGTCTGTGTCCAATATGTGGCTGACTTGAAGAGGTAGCTGCAGTTGTCCAGGTAGTAGACGTGGAAGTAGTATTACCTACCGAGGCTGGCCATGGTGGTCCTAATGGTGGGAGTGGTTATGCAGCCTGCTACAGTAGTTGGGTCAACTCGTTTGTCACTGGATCCTGCACCAGCATCCTCACTATGCCACTCTGAGGCATTTTAACTTCTCACCTTCTCAGTATGTGTATCACATATCCGTGATCCGTGGCGCTATTTTTCCAAGTACTAAAGATGTGACATAAAAATCCTGTCCTCATTTAACATTAGTTCCAATTAGCACTGAGCAAATATCCCTGCAACAGTTAATTACCTGTATATGTATGCTGAATGGGAAACTGCATCATTACAGTGCAGTGCTAGCCAGAACTCGTGCGGCACTTTCCCCCTGGCCATGTGCTGATCCTAGGAGAGTTCCCTTCTTCTGCGGTAGATGTAGTCACCTACACAAGTGGATGGGCATGTCACTGCCACATTCCTCTACCCAGCCAAGTTCAGAATAGGGGCAGCGCTCTCCTCCACTGACCGCATGGCCAGAGAAGGCATCATGCTCTAGTTGCAATGTACTGCCACAATGAACCAGACTCCCCCTTTCAAGTGGTTCTATCTTTATTTGCATTCATCAACGATTCTTTAGTAAGCAGGTGGGCACTGACCACATCACTTATCACAGATTTTCAGCCACAATGATACACTCTTTTAGGGTGTTTTCATCATGATCCAGCCGAGTGTTGTCTGCTCCTCATGGGCTGCCTGGCATGACATATCCAAAGGTTGGAATGCTGAAAGGTCTCTATCTATGCCCATCATTTTAATGGTGATTTTATCAAAGCTATTATTGCAGAGAACAGACTTCTGCATAAATCCGTTTTTTCTCGGAAAATGAAAACAAATCTAATTATATTGATAGAAATATATTTTGCAGTCATCAGCAATGAGAGTAGCAGTGCGCCCTGATTGCCTTCTTAATTATTTTTCCGTACTATTGAATAATGACATCAATTATTGAATACACCACTGAGATGATAAAATCTGTAATTTTAATTTCTTGAAGCTTAAATCATTCCGCTTCTACTAACGAGTTTCAAACCCAAATTCTTAATTTCAAAGTTTAAGAAATGTATACAATATCAGTGTAGAAATACCTGGTGAATATTATTGAATATGGAACAATATGAGGAGAACAACTAAAATCCTAGCTTTCTTGCCAGTAACCCATTTAAAATCATCAACTTTCTCCCTGTGTGTATAAAGCCACCTCATTTTAACTATATACTTGGTATCTCTTTTCACGGCCATCGTTTGACATCAAAGGGATCTTTATTTATAGATCAAAGACATGTAGGGACATGTCTAGGTACCAGTTGTATCATTTGGATTCCATTTATAATGCCAATCTATGAAAGTAGTATGCCCCAATTGCTTTCTCTGTTGATTGAGTCTCCCAATAACCTGGCCAAAACATCAATTCTCACATGGGAAATGGAAAGTGTTGATGTGAGCACTGAGAAAATAGACGTATCTTTAAATAATGGGGATACATTCCACCAAATGGGTGTAAGTGACATCTGATCGTCAACAAGAGTGAAGCAAACAATGGTCAATGATGTAACCCTAAGATTAAATGGTCCACCTGTTTGATAGTGCCCAGCCACAATTACATGTTGTGCATACCCCTCTATGTGTACCTTTACCACTGTGACATTCTCCTCTTCGACCAGCAATGCTGGGGTTGGAGAGGAGAGGCATGAGGGCCACATTAAGATGTGAATCCCCAAACCTGTCTCACACCACAGAACCCACAAATACCTGGCATCTGGCCCACCTCTGTCACCTCCCTCACCACTGACTTTCCCTGCCTGCAAAAAGAGAATCACCAAAATAATATTGACACCGCCATCCCTCTCACATTTCCTGCACTTTTCCAAATCCCTGGTGTACAGCTACTATCTGCCAACACTCGTGTACCTGCCCTCCCTGCAAACCTTCTGTTGGCATCTGGTTTCGCTGGCCTTGTGAGGGCCAGGAGGGTAGCTCAGCCGTAACGTGTTTGTCTTGCAAGCAAGAAATGCAGAGCAACATAGATTTGAATCCTGGTCTTGTGATTGATGTAGAATCTTAATTTCTAGATCTCAAAGACGGTGAAGTACCCATGCATTCTAATCATGTGAGTAATCTTCCAACAAGAAAAATTGTTATTCCATTATAAAATATCATATTTAAAGGTGGTATTTCTCAATTGCACTCTTTCTGGTCAACCTTATCCCTACAGAAACTGTCAACATTGGCCAAGGATGGCCAAGGATGGTCTTGAGGTGAGCAATGAGAAAGAGTCTAAATCTTAAACACAATATAGTATATTACTTGAATAACTAGCAACAATAGGATAACCACTGACAGGGGCGTTGCTAGGGGGGGGCTAAGGGGGCTATAGCCCCTGATCTTTTGGTTGTAGCCCCGGATAGAATCTCAGGAGCTACAGCCAAAAGACTAGCTAGCCCCCAGTCCCAACAGTTCCGACATCAGTTTAGCCCCGGGTCTTTTCCAGACCTAGCAACTCCTCTGACCACTGACATTTTATAAATGTCAGCAAAGCACAAGTTGTTTATGATGTCACTACTCTACATTGTTGACACTTTCTCACACACAATTTTTTACGTTGACTGTACACCAACCTGTGTGTCTCTTTACAATCCCCAGGTGGGGAGGTATGAGGATAGTGCTATGCAACATCCATGCAAATTTCACATCTCTCTTTGGCCCCAACACTAAATAAATACCCTCCTCCTGGCCACCCGCCATCATCTCCTTTATGTCTGTCCTCCTCTTCTCCCCAAAAGTAAAAGAAATAGAAAAATAACAATGATAATATAGGTATCCTGCCAGTTTCGCCTAACTTGAGCATGTTTTGCAACCCCTGACAAAATCAAAGCAATGTATTGTGTTCTGTACCATGCCTTACCTCACTTGTATTTGACCTCCCTCACGCAGAAACCATCACTAGCCAGCGTCTAGAATAACTCCATCATATTCCATACACCTAGCACAGCTTCCTGACCATTGAGAGACCATGAGCCTGTCAGTGCTTCTGAGCTATTGCAATCACCCTGTTTAGTCTAAATGGAACTTTAAGAGATATGCTATATGTGTGTGCATATTCTATTTATTTGCACAGGTAGTTGACTAACAGTGGTGAGTCAGTGTGAGCTGATGAACCTTTAATGCAAATAAAAAAAAGGACTGGGCTCATCAGCTCAGTATAGGTATAGCAGACATAATGATGGGGACACATTTTTCTAGGTATTTTCTTTTCTTTTCCTAAAGTCACCTCTGAACTGTCTATTAACATTTCCACTGTCTCTCTGCCATTAAGTATTGAATGGCTTCACACTTTCTAATGTTAAACTCTTCCAAAATTCAGGTGCTCATATTCCCTGTCACAAAAATCTGCTCCTGTCCACCTTTGTTTTTCCAGCTCCCACCTGACACTCTTCCCCAATCCTCTTCAGCTAGTAAAATCAATGCCATATATATTTAAAAACACAAAACATCTCTTAACAACTTTTCTAGTCTCAAAACTGCACATTATCTTTTATCTCCCCAACTATCTTTTATGTCCTCTAGACATGATCATTAACTTCACTATCAGGGCTGTCTTGAACTCCCTCACTTCACACCTACTTCCTCTTACTGTCACCAGGCTTGATGGCTGTTGATACCAAACACTGGACGGATCTAAATGTCTTGTCCTGGTTCACAAATCTATCTACATTAAGGCACCACTGTATATATTCTCCTTTATCCAACTCTACACGCTTTCTAGGTATCTCTACCCTGCCTCCTCGACAACTTTTTTTGTGGATCCTCGTCCCTCCCTTTGCTTTCTTTTGCTTCCACTCTTTCTTTCTTTTTGCTCCACTTGCATGTAATTCTCTCCTCACAGACATCCGAGAAACAGTACACACTGATTTGTTCAAAGCCAAATTGAAAGTCTACATTCTAACTGTGGTGCTGGAAATGCATCGGGGGGACAGGGCCTCTGTATCCTTGCCCTTTACTACCTTTTTATCGTGTGTTCTGTCGTGTTTTCCGCACAGGAGTTCATGTGGGACTCCTGGCGGTGCAGCTCTCTTTCTTTTGGTTTGGTGAACAGACCCATGGGATACCCTTACGGCACTCATGGGTGGAGGCACAACCCTGTGCCCCTAGTGTATGTTTTTGGGCACCTGTGGCTGGCCCACAGTGCAGGGTATGGGCTGGTGGCAGCTCCATGCTGAATTTGACAGGTGCTCTGAGTATCCTCCATTTTGGGATACCCAGGCCCTGCCATTGGAATCAGTTGATTCCTGATGGAAAACAAGATGCCCCCTGTGGCCTCTTGCTTTCTATTGCCTGTTACCTTGTTTTCCCAAAGTCCTGGGAAGCCCCGACTCTGTCCCTTCCCCCTGACTGGCTGTTGGGTGGAAGTTCCATATATGGTGTTGTTGTGAAGTCCAGTCCAGACTGGCTGGAGCCTTCCCAGTGACTGTATGTTGTGGGTAGAACAAAGGAAATGGTCAAAAAGGCCACAAAAGGACCCAGCACTAATGCCAAAAGTATCAAGGTTGTAACACAGGCAGCGTTCAACTGTTAAGTTGCGGGTACCTTGACCTGGTTACCCACAGAAACAATTAGGTAAGGAAGTTAAACAGTGAATTGCGCCAAGTTACAAAGATTACATCAAAGTGATTTGGTATGGTATTTTGAGATTTAATACAGGACAGCCTGACACGTGTTTGGAGCGAAAGCTCTTCCTCTGAGGCTGTACATACATAATTAAACAAAGTTAAGTTAAAAATGACTGTGTAGTTATATGGAATATTCACGTAATGCCAGTCCAAACCATAGGAACCATCATAAAGGGCGGTTTTAAAGCCCAATGTATAAGCAAATGCATATAAAAATTGAAAAAATATAGCATTTTGGCATGACACAAAATTATAAACAACATTCATGCAAGATGGCGGCCGTCAAGAGACTGTTACGTCTCTTACGGTCCGCGTTTCAGCATGGTTTAAATTAACATGGGATAACGCTCTCGCGCTCTCCCTTTAATAAATCGTCTGCCGGAAGGCCGGTGAATAAGGTGTCAGACACTTTGACACGCTCCCTATTCACATGCTTTGTTCGCTACAATGGGCAATTGGTAATTTACCTAATTAGGCTTTCCCTGTGTTTCTCTCTTTCATTATCTCATGTTATTAACTGCCACGATGGCTTGGCCAATTTTGATGGACTTCATCCACCGGGTTGAATTTAATTAATCGTAATTAACATTGTAATCCCCGGCATTGGCCCAGTTACTCAAATTTGCAGTTGCAATTGCATTTGGCTATCAGGTAATAATTTTCCTCCTAATTTTCAACTTTTTAGAGAATTAATTGTTCTTTTTTGACAATATGCCACACATGCACAATTTATGCATATACGTATAGCAACACCTTAATTGTTTTTGATTTAGAAATCGGGATTATAATTAGAATCGTCCTTACTTCAAGGAATTGGTAAGCGCGGATTGCCCAATACTATTGGCATAATTATTAGCTGTTCTTTAAATGGTGCAGTACTTACCTTTCATGTAATACTCTTTTATGATTACTTAATGTACAGCTCATCCTAATTGGACAAGGAACTCTGGGTAAATATGCATACTTTGATTATAATTACTATTTATTACAGGCGTATCAGCCACTATTTAGACTCACCCATGGTTATTTACCTACCGCAACAATTTCTAATCATGTTTACTGTTTTCTACTAATTCTTTTTCCTGATTTGGGGATTATGCCGACCTTACATCGGATATGGTAATGGCTTATTCGTTTTTCGCTCTTAAAATGTTGTTTATAATTTTGTGTCATGCCAAAATGCTTTATTTCTTCAATTTTTATATGCATTTGCTTCTGCATTGGGCTTTAAAACCGCCCTTTATGATGGTTCCTATGGTTTGGACTGGCATTACGTGAATATTCCATATAACTACACTGTCATTTTTAACTTAACTTTGTTTAATTATGTATGTACAGCCTGAGAGGAAGAGCTTTCGCTCGAAACACGTGTCAGGCTGTCCTGTATTAAATCTCAAAATACCATACCAAATAACTTTGGTGTAATCTTTGTAACTTGGCGCAATTCACTGTTTAACTTCCTTACCGTATGTTGTGGGTACACCCTGTGGGTGGGACCTGGGTGAATGGAGTGTGTGACCAATATGCACTTCTTGCTGTGGCTGTCTGGTTTCTGGTATGAGAGACAAAGACTGAGACAGCCCTGCCCGAAACTGGCCTGAATGCAGTGTGTAGTGTTGAATGGCTGGGTACTTGTCCCAATCCACATTCCTTGTTGTGAGTGTCTGAGAGGGAGGAGGATGGCCTGAATGCACTGTGTGCCTGATTGGCTGATTGACTGCATGAATGCCCTTCTGTATGATTGGCTGCTGAGTGCGACCCAGCAGTGTGGACGAGAGACAGGATAGTATATCTGGGGACCTCTCACCACTGGAAATTGTTCAGAAGCTGTGTCTACACTTGAAGAGTAACTGGAACTGCTGATCCTTGACGCCCAGCTGGAACAATAAGACTTGCTGTTGCATTTGCTTCGACCTGATCTGAAAGCTGCCGAATTTGTCGAAGATTGATCCAAGAGAGGACCTGGTAAGGCGCCCTCTTCCTGTGCTCCGAAGGGACCATCGAGCACCGCTAACCTTCGCCGAAGCTCCCTGGAAGACAGACCCTCGAACGGCTGCCGACCTGAGATGGGACCGCTGAGGAGAACGAAGTGAAGCACCCAGACTTCGCAGCTGTCGAAGTCCATTGCCATCAACCAGGGTTTGCAGGTTTGTGTAACCGCTGGAGGCCTGTCGAAGTTGTGTTGCCCAGACGTGGGGGCCACTTGATGCTGTGCTGTCGACGACCGGAGCTGCCCACTCCTTTGCCTAAGAACATTTGAATCGAAGGACTCCCTTGTCTGTACCTTCGACCGGTTTGTCCTGCCGGAGAAAGTCAAGGCCGCCGACATACTGAGGAGAATCCGCGGTGGGTTTCCTGCCACCTGAAGGCCACAAAGACTTCAACGACTCGACGCCCTTGCTGGGCAACAGTTCTTCTGAAACTCTTTGCGGTCCTGAAAAATCAATTGCTGAGGTGCCCCGCACACCTCATCCTCGCAGGACGTCGCCGACGAGCACTGCTGTTATGCTCACCTGGCTCCCACAGAGGTGTCGATCTGAACTGGATAGCTGCAGTCTCCACCAATGTGATGCGTAGGGCTGAGATGACGGACTGGACTGGCCCACCTAGCTTCGTTTGTTTGGCCCATAGGAATATTCTTCTGCAAATGGAGAAAGGGAATTAACCACCCGTGGAGTTGAGTGTAAATCCCCCCACCCCCGCTGTTCTCCCCACAGTTCTCCTTTGATGTCCCCTCTTATAGTCTCACCTGATGGTTGGAAAAGATGAGCTCTCCATCCGGCATTGAGTGCAGGGGCACGTTGATTACCAGTTGCTTCACTGGCTTGAAGGAATTGGTGAGTTCCAGAACAATATTGACTCCGAAAAGCATGTAGTTCGTAAGAGTTCACATGTCTGACTTTCACTCTTGTCTGATTCCTTGCAGTTTGCAGCTTGACCCCAGCGAAGAGTTCCTTGTGGTAGCTGACAAAGTTCAGGTAAGGATTTGGCTTATCCTACACAGTTCAATAAAATAAGGCCAGAATGTAACCTGTTGCTTGCTCCCTTATTCAGGTGTGGAGAGAAAATATGAAGTTCGGGGAATAATGCCTCCGGCGGTAAAATTAGGTAAGTCTATTGCGGTGAGAAGAATTCCCCTTGTTTGTCCCTTTGTCTCACCTTGTTGTCCTTTTGTTCCCCTTAGGAGCCGGGGTACAGCAAGGATGCAATGGCGACTGCGCCGCCCCGTGAAGAGGGATAGTTCCCCCGGTGGTAATCAGGTAAGTCTATGGGGGTAGTTACTATTGCCTCTGTTTATTCCCTTGGCTCACCTTTGCTGTTCTTGTGTTCCCCTTAGGTGCCAGAGTGTGGCGAGAAAGTGCAGAAGGATGCGGTGGATCGTGAGGATGCTGCGAAGGCCGGTGAGTTCAGCGTGGCGCTGCAGCAGGCGAGGCGGCGCGCGTAAAATGCTTCTTTCTTCCAGCTCGAAGGCGCGGTGGATCCGGAATTCAGGTAAGATCGAAGGTTTTGCTCTTATTCTAACCCTTTCTCCTTCTGTTTCTCCCTTTTTCTAGGAGCTGCAGACTCGAGGCAGGCATGGCAGAAGACTGGATGCAGGCTTGCAGACACGGTGAGCGTTACGCTGCTGGATGCAGAATAACGCGAAGTGTGTGCTGCTCTTCGGGCGTGGTTTAAATAGCCTCCAAAGTAGCCCCAGGTAAGTATTCCTCCCCAGCCCCACCCGAGTAAATAATAGTCCTTAGGTAAAATAGTCCCTTCCAAGCCTCATTTGGCTTGGAGCTCTTCAGCATGGTCTGCATCAGGTAAGTTTTACTCTATGAGCCTGGCGCCTATGGCACCAGGACTCACTCTCCATATGAGCCTGGTGCCATAGGTGCCAGGACCACACCCAAACAGCCCCTAGCAGGGGTTTTTGGGCTTGCTCAAAATAACTTGATGCCTGTTTCCGGGGTTGCTGTACCTGGTCTGGTTCCCCGGGGGTAGGCATCATGACAACTGCGTGGATCGATGTCGTAGTCTCGGCACCCTCGAACTTCTCATCAACATCGTTGACGCCAAGTTCACCTTCTTCCATGCCTCTCAATGATCCGTGGCTCCTGCTTTAAAGGGAATCACTTCAGAAGGATCCGTCGATGCTTCTTTGAAGAACTCTACTCCACCAGGTATGTTGGGGGGGTAAAAACCTTATAGGAGAGAACAAGTCTATTGGGCAATATATGGACTGGGCTTGTGCTATATATCTTTATTTTACAGATTGCCCAGGTGGGGGGGATCTCCACACAGAACTGTGCTTAGCGGTAGAGGCCAGTATTCTGCCTATTGTTTCAACCATCTTGCTTTCCCTTCTATCTCTATTGCTGGTTTCCTTGTTATTGATCTGTGTGACATTCTAACAGTATAGTTGATGCACTTAAATGTATTTATTTAATAATGTGAGACAGTTTAAATATAAACTTTACACATATATAAAATAAAACAAGAAGAGTTTATAAAGTAAAAGTTAAGAAAAACATAAATTATAATTAAATAAGGTCAGGCAGAATTTGGGAAAACAAAGACCTCATTTGCAACTAATTAATAGCTAGCATCAATAGCTCTAGTAAATGTATACTGCATGTATATATTTCATTTCCTTTTTCCAGGTCTGTGATTTCCTTTCACCCATCCAGTAAAGTTTAAAGAGAAAGGAAGGAAGGAAAGAAACACTATTAGGCAATTTCCACATAGAACAAAAAGGCTAGATGGTAATGCCCAATTGTTTTTCAATATTCAGCCACATACTATACATAGCTATGTGAGTTTTTATAGAGGTCGAATTTAGGCTGCGGTACCAGAACCATGGTTCCTCTATGTGCTCCATATTATGCACCATTTTCCCATAACACAGTTCATAGGTTTTAAAGAAGGTAGGACAGGCTGTTAAAAGATGTAAAGCAGTTTCGTTAGTAGCAGTGTGTTTACACATTCGACAATGCCTTTCTTGCAATGGCAGATGGTTATCAATCCATTTGTTAGCTAATACCGGTAAACAGTCAAGATGCAACAAAAGAAGGAAGCGTCTGAGTTTACTAGAGGGACTCAAATTGAGGTATAGCTGAGGTTTCAGGTAAGTATATAATCTGTACCGCACAAACTGATACTTTGTGAGTTTGCTCAAGTGATCGTAGTTCTCGAGCCAGTCCCATAAATCTACTCGTTTGGACAAAGCCTTCTTCGTTGCGTCATTAGTGCTCCTCAGTGCAGGAATTCAGCCAATCTCCTTATACAAATTTTCCATATGAGCTTTCAGATGGTAAGATGTCGCCTCTCTAGTGACTTCTTGATGTAAAGATCTTAAGAGGGGGTTCGATGGTTGGTTGATCATCTTCAAGTACATCTCCGCTCTTCGTTTAAGCACTGTAGCTTTAAGGGAAGTTAGCCCCAGTTCCAATCTTATAATCGCCATGGGGATACATTGGGGGAGTCCCAGTATCCGCATCCAGAATTTGCCCTCTATGACTTGAAGCCAGCTTAGTTTGATGTTTAGTGGTGCCTCCAGACCATATGTAACCATGGGTACCAATATCTGCACATAGAGCTGTTGCACACCCCACAAAGTATAACTACAGTTTTTAATTGCAAAGCGATGTATTAATGCTGTTAGTTGTGCAGCTCTGGTAATTCTTGTTTGCATACAAGTGAGATATTCTCCTATAATGTCAACCTCCACACCCAGATATTTGTATGAGGGGGTATATTTTATTTCCGTCCCCTGCACAACTAACTTTGGTCTGGAGAATTTTTTTCCCGAGAAGACCATTAATTGGGTTTTCTCACTGTTAATGACCAGATCATTTTTAAGGGCATAATCCCAAAGCGCAATAGCCGATCTAGAGAGGCCGCTAAATGTGTGGTCCATGATGATCAGGTCATCAGCATAGGCGAGCACTGGGCAGTGCTCAGATCCAATTTGTGGGGGGCAATTACGTGCAGCAGATACCGCTATGGGAAGATTATATAGGAAGGGAGCAGTGACACATCTGTGTTTAACTCCACGTTTCTGTATAACTGGTGCTGTGATATTGCCTTGTTTTGCCATAGTGTTTCGATGTAAGGCTCTCAAGTAATAGAGAAGTTCTTCAGGGCAGCCTAATGATTTTAATTTTAACCAGAGTTTGTCGCGAGGGACTGTATCAAAGGCCGCTCGGAAGTCTATAAAGAGGGCATATAGAGGGCGTGTCCCATTAATCTTAGCGCTGGTCCTGAGTAGATCAACAATCGTCTGGTTCATGGTGGTGGTATATCCTTTCCTGAATCCACTTTGATATTGATTCAATATACCAGTTCTGTCTGCCCACAGCTCCAATTTATCCAGAAGCATCGATGCAAATAGCTTTAATGAGATCTGATAATATTGGTGGTACCACTTTAGAATTGTATATATTTACCATTGTTGATTTCCGGGTATAAAGTGCGTTATTGTGATCGTGTACATACCTTTGAATATTAATTATATAAAGACTGTGTTTTCAGTAATACAGTGTGTGGACATTCCTTTGTAGGGGTTCGGGGACTACACTGTACTTAAGAACCAGCCTGCATCACCTCCTGAGAACCTTTAATGCAAATAAAAAAAGGACTGGGCTCATCAGCTCAGTATAGGTATAGCAGACATAATGATGGGGACACATTTTTCTAGGTATTTAAAATGACCCTGGCCCTAAAATTATTGTAAGCCCAACCAAGTGTTACAACTAGGTTAATAGTTCACCAGACAAGATGGACAAAATCCCCTAACTGAAGATTTATTCACCAGTCCTTAGGGCTGGATCAACCGTTATGTGCCCTGAAAAACAAACGACATGTCTGGGCATTTAAAGTTTGCAGATGCATAATGGCCAGTTGCTCTTTCATGAGACAGAAAAAAGTCAAAAGGATGTAAATGGAGAAGATTAAGCCTTTATATACCTATGAAACCTGTAGGTTAGCATTCTCTAGTTCCTGGAGTAATGTCTCCTGGACCAACAACACAACTTCAACTCACTCCTCTAACTGTTGGTGTTCCACACGGCCCTCTCATTGGTCCTCTCCATTTTACACTCTACATCTTGATTGCTCGTCCATTGCTACCTTATAGAGAATCTTGGCTGGGGTCCTCTGTGCCTCTCCTCTACCATGTCGAGAGCAGAAGTACAGACACCCCCCACCGGTATCTTTACACTAACCTCTGAGTCATCATCTTGACTGACCTCTCATCTGCCTTCGAGCTAACATTTTTCCCTCGCCTCTAACCTGCTTGTGTCCCTCACTTTCTCTGCCTCCAATCTAACACATCATCCATCCTGGTCCCATTCCTAGCATAGCTGGCCGTAGCGCCTACCTGCACTTAAAAATGTTTCATGTTGATTTTCCTTAATCTTTGCAACCCATGAATTGTCCCTGGTGACTGTTCCATTTAATCCCCACTAAAACCTGGTCAGAATGTCACTTGAACTCACCCTATTGGAAGAAGCTTACTGCTTCCCCTAAAATCTGATTTCTTATCTACAGTATATTTGTTTGTGATCAAAAGAGCATTGCTATTCCCCATATAAATAAATAAATAAATAAAATATGACTATACTTATTTATTTATTATGACATTTGTTAAGCACACTTAACCCGGGGGTATCTAGGCGCTGGTGACATACGTGTAATGGTTACCAAGGTAATCTGAGTTACATGGTTACAATCAAGTCGTCATGGTTTCAGAGATTTTCAAGTTTACATAGGTTTGCAAGGTTACATAGGATACATCCATGCAGGTATCTCATATGTTACATTTGGCAGATGGTTACATACTACCCAGTGTATAAAAAAGGTCTGGAAGGGAATAAGGGAAGGGGTCTGATCTCAATCTTATGGGCATGGTGTTCCAAGGTTTAGCTGCAACCACTGGGAAGCTGCAGCCCCCTGCTTTTTGGCGTTTGATGCTGGGGATGTCCAGTCGGAAGGCGTAGGCCGCTCGGGTGGGTCAGGTGGATTGGGTTTTAGAGAACTGATTGGAAAGGTATCTCGGGACATTCTTGGACAAGCATTTGTGGGTTATAGAGAGAATTTTGAAGGTTATGCGCTCCCTGACTGGGAGCCAGTGGATTTTGCATCTGGCCGCTGAGATGTGATCCTTTTTAGCAATGTTAAGTGCTGCTCAGTCTGCAGTATTCTGAGTGATTTGGAGTTTTTTAAAATGTTTTTGGAATGAGCCTGCAAAGAGGGAGTTGCAATAGTCAGTCCTTGATAGTACCAGCATTCTAGCGAGTGTGACGCGGTTTTCCGAGGACAGGAAAGGTCTGCTTGACATGATCAATTTGCAGGTGTAGGCTGTTGCCGATGCAATAGCATTGTATTGCTTAGTCAGGGTAAGTGATAAGTCGAGGTATACACCTAGTGTTAGTACTTCTTTGAAGGTGGGAATAGTGTTGCTATTGATGGTGAAGGCTTTGTAATCATTGGAGAGGTTATTAACCTGCGCCTGGTTACCGATGAGTAGAATCTCGGTTTTATCATTGTTCAGAAAAAGCTTGTTGTGTGCCATCCAGGCCTTTATGGTCCGGTACATTTAATTGAGGGTTTTGGAGTCTAGGTCGTGGTTGCCAGTGATGGGCAGGAGTATTTGTGTGTCATCCGCGTAATTGGTATATATGACTCCCAATTTGTCTAATAGGTCGAACAATGGCTTGGTGAAGACATTGTAGAGGGTGGGGGTGACGCAGAAGCCCTGGTGGGACTCAACAGGTGACTGGGGCATGAGGGGCAGTTGCTGTGGTTGAGAAAACTCTCATAGTGTGGTTGGATAAGAATGATTCATTTTATCGAGTGGTCCGAGAAGTCAGCTTTAGAGGCAAGGTGTATGCACAGTATTTTATGATTAACCAAATCAAAAGCTGCAGAGAGATCCAGCAGTAGGAGTGCAGCCATATTGACTTTGTCTTTTATGTTGTCCACTTGAATTTTTAAATCCAAGTGGGCAGTTTCAGTGCCATGGCCTGGACGAAAGCCCGATTGTCTGAGGCCAAGGTGGTTATGTGTTTCCCGTATCCGCGGGGTTGAGGTGTGTGGGAGGGGCTGTAGTTAGTGGTGCAGTGATTGGGAGTATGTTGTCAGGGGTGATGTTGCGTGGGTACCTGGAGAGGGTTGTCTGGGTGTATTGGGGAGGGTTGTTCCCGTGAAGGATGTCATTGATGGTGAATAGTATGATGTTTTTGTCTGACCACGGGCAGGGGGTATTGGCAGTGACAGTCGCATTGCAGTTGCAGTCTGCTAGCCAGTCGAGGGTGCGACCTTTATCGTGTTTTGGGTTGGGTATTGTTTGGCTAAAACCTTGCACTTCTAGCAAGCTTGCAGTTGATAGTGCCTGGGCGTCTGCGGGGTCATTAAGCCCAAGGTTGAAATATCCCAAGATAATGATTTTTGATGTGGATTTGGAATTGCTGGAGAGGAGTTGTGTAATGTCTTCATCAAATGAGTGTAGAGGTCCTGGGGGCAGTAGATGAGGTGTGTGGTGATGGTGGAGTTGGGAGATGGTGAGATATTGAGTGATAATAACTTGCATGAGTGAATGTCTGTACTAGGCGTAGTTCTGCAGCGAAGGTTGTCTTTGATGATGAAGGCTACTCCACCTCCTTTTGATGACTCCCTATCTTTCCTAAGAATGGTATGTTTATGGTATTTTACATTAACATGTGTTTGCCCAATCCTGTTGATCGTGTTGGGCTGTTATGGGAATTGGCTAGAAGTTTTCTTTGCACTGCCATTAGGCTTGGACAGTTGCATTCTGAATAATCTGTGGACTATACTGGTTTATATAGCCATCAGATTGTCCAAATACATTCTTTATCAACATTCCAAGGGTTATTATATAGCGTTAAGCACCAGTTCCAAGGGCTGGAACGGGTGTTAATGGTCCGGGCCCCAAGTTAAAGGCCCTAGTAAAGCGAGGGTGTTTATCCAGGGCCCTGGGATGTTAACACCCATTCCAGCCCTTGGAACGGGTGCTTAACGCTATTAGCACCTTGGGTTGCCAATCCAGTTACCCAGGCTGCTGAGAGTGGTGTATTTTCTTTCTATGTATGGGACACCTTGTTGCGTCCTATTCATGGAAAGAACATACTTTCATAAGATGAGTGAGTTTGAATGTGCGGCTCCTTGCACAGTCCCTCTTCCATTTCCATGGCGGCCGGCAAAGGGAGATGGAGCAAAACTGTGGCAGTGGTGGTCGGTGTCACACTGCCACAATCAGATACGTAGTGCAGGGGAGGGGAGTTGAGGTTACTTAAAACATGAAGGGAAAGGAGGGAGGGGAGAATATGGTGCCGCGGGGCTGAGGAAGCAGTCATCAGGCTCCATGGAACAAAAGCTCAAACAGTAATTCAAGCCTGTGTTCCAAGGAACCTGATTGGCTGACCCCCACTGCGGGTGCTAATTAAAGTTAATAGATTGATCTGGGCTGTACTAGGAATTAGTGGCCTTCAAGATTAAGTTAAAAGCCCAAACAGAGAAAGGGCATTTAACAATCCTTCCAGTATGGCCTGAGGCAATGTTTGAACGCTTTTACAACCCACATCAAAATTCAAATAATATGGTGTATAAACATATATATATATATAGGAGTTGTCAGTAATTAAATCTGCATGGGGAGTCACAGGGAATTGGCTGCAGGTAAGCTATGTGCTGCTGGCAGACATAGCATGTAGAATTTAAAACAATCTTCAGTTCTTATATCACACATATTGCCCAGTTTGAATACTGCCTCAGTATTCCAGAAGTTATAATTAAGCCTTACAGACCTAGGCCGCTCGCCGTATGCTGAGTTATTAGCCCTGAAAACAGAGATAAGGGCCAATGTGCAGCGTGGGCATTTAAGAAGGTGTACAGGACCATAACTCCCAGTAAGGCCTGAGTGCATGGTCAATAAGGCTATTAATGTACCCTCATTATATAAAAGAATACAAGAAATACAAGTAATATCTACACATGCTGGTCAAACGCCTGAACATTTTAAATTAGATCTTAAAAAATGATTGCTATCTAATTGAACATTGTCATGCTTTTAACCAGCAAGCAGAGTGGCTGGCTGCGTGTGTGTCACGTGGCTTAATCTACAAGCTATACCAGTTCTTATAGCTCACAGATTAGCCAATCACTATAGCATTTACAACCTAGGGCTGTTTAATTCCCATTAAAACCTGCTGGAAAACACCATCTGCCTGATCTTTCCAACATGCTTTTTGAGTGTCTTTATATAAAAGATTGTTGGAATGACTGATACAAAAGTCTTTTTTTTTTAATTCAAAGTGAAAACATTAAACTTACGATTTCAGTTGTCTTTCTTAGTGGCATTTCAGTAATGCAATCTTTTGGCCAGAAATCATAGCATATTATGGGCATTATGAGTTGAAAACACGTAATCATGCATAAAGTTCTATAAAATATGGCAACAATTTCTGAAATCGTATGAAAGAATGATATATTGTTTGTCTCCTGGACCAAGTGGATCAACATGTATCTATCGCTTTGGATTGACTGCACTCAATTAACTATGGTGAGTTCATTCTGATAATGCATTCAGTGTGTATTGCATGTAGAGTCTTTACTAAATGAACACCTCTACTGTTTCCATTCGAACATATGTCTTGTATGTGTGCAATCTTTTCTGCTGTCCTTTTGCACACCTGTTCTTCTAACTGACGAAAACATGACACCAAAAAATTATGTGCATTGAAGGAACGAAACGTCTTCTGATGTGTGTAAGTGTGTGAAGATTATAATGTGTGCTTTTTTTCTTCTGATATGCTGCAGCAAGTCTGAGTTGCAGACTCTTGTTGCCAAGACTCCCGTGGATATTAAGACGCAATAATAAGGATACAAAGCAGACTGCATTGAATGTTAAACATCCTACCTTTTACACCAGACATCTGAAGTTGATCAGACTTTTCTGATTTTGAGCTGTGATGTGCTGAAAAAGACAGGTGGTTACTACCTTTAAGTAAGTAATGACCCTGCACTGAGATGCAGAAGTTACAAAAAGATGTTAATGGCGGTCAAGATTCACTGAAGGAGCTGACCTCATCCTCTGCATGCAACTTATTTTATGAAAATATGTGCTACAGCAGTGGATGTTATTTTCTTCTTCTGTGACGTCAGAGTAAGTAACACGTTTGTCTATAAAACTCTTATAACAACTCCACATGCTATAGTTCAGATTTCCGGGCTGTCGCATAGATTCCATAAACAATATGCATGTGTGTGTATCAATAATCCAGCCTTTGAATATGGATTTCATTGAATCCAATCAGTGCATATTTCAAACTCAAATGTGATAACCCCTCGAGGTCATGTCACTGCAACAGAAAATGCAAGTAATAATACTCTGCATTGACATCACACCCTTTGTTGTATGGACCAGTGTAGCTCTGATAAATGTCAACATAAACATGTGTCAGGCTATAAAACTGGCCATGATTTATTTTAAGGTGTATACAAATATACTGACTACCCTGTATTGAATTTCATTGGACAGACTACAAAGCAAAGGATTTGTAAGGCAACACCCATTTGCATATAAACTGGTATATAAACGAGAGTCTATATTGTGCTATTTTAAGTAGCCAATTTATCAAGAAAGTGAAAGAGTGGCACTGGATTTGCAATTAGGGCCATTTCAGAAAACTAAAACCATTTAAAATTCCCGAAATGATGGTGCATACATATCTTAAACCAAAACGATATATTTTAATATTTCCGCGGTCAAACTTAGAAGAGCCTTTACCTTAACAAGATTAGTAACACCAACATTGGAGGTTCTTGGCCCAAGATTGAATATAGATGTCAGCAACAGATGTTGTCGAATTTGAAATATGAAGAATGCGCTAGGAAAGGTACAGCATCTCCTCCCCTTGTTTATGGAGTTGATGCTGCCTTATAAGTTGTTTTTTGTATGTGTTAATTTGAACACAGTGTGCCTATGATTACACCCAGCACTTTTTCGAAAGATGTCTTATGAGGAACGCAAGACACTGATTTTGGCTATTACAACATTATTGTTGATAATTGAAAAACCACTGGAAAACAAGGATATCATCTCACAATTTTCCCAAACAGTTCAACATATGTAATATGGATCTAATATTTTAATAAAATGTAT
Organism: Ambystoma mexicanum; assembly: GCF_040938575.1. Lineage (NCBI taxonomy): Eukaryota > Metazoa > Chordata > Amphibia > Caudata > Ambystomatidae > Ambystoma > Ambystoma mexicanum. The sequence continues at coordinate 849,514,034 of NC_090921.1, read as the reverse complement.
GCAAGAATTGAGAGAAAAGTGCCAAATGTAAAGAAACAAAAATGTAAACTCCTGCATGTCGGTCAAAAGAAACTCCTATGTAAGTTCAAAGCAAAATTAGCATGAAATGCACAGAAAATACTCAGCATTGCTTCCCTACTGACTGGACAAATTTGCACATAATCTGCATAAGGAGTGGCAACCTGATTACGAAAGCATGATTTTGGAAATGTGGTGTTAACCTTTCAAGTAGATATTTAAAAAATGCCAAAAATGTAGGCACACAAATTCAAGATATCTCTGACTGGTCCGCTGACTCTATTCCTGGTTCGGTGTCTGTGGATGCATCTGAGCCAGTCAGGGGCCGAGTAATATTCACAAATTTCATGTGAGGCCACTGATTGGTTTTTAAAAAGCATAAGGTGCATCAAAGGTTTTGAAATTGTTGCCATATTGGATCCGCGTACCACCCCCCTCAACCGTGGACACTGTTGTAAGGGTATATATAGAATTGTATTGCCCGCATAAAATAGTATTTTGCCAGCATATAATAGCATTTTCTTTTGGCAGTATAATATATAGTGTTATTGCTAACATACAAATTACACAGCTAGGCCCAATTTGAAACTGCAGATATTCAGAGCACACATAGAAAAACTTACAGGCCGATTCATGGAATAATTAGCGCGGCGCAAGTGGGCAAAAACGTGCAAATCGCAGTGGAATAGCGAAAATCGCAGTGCAAGTGCGAAAATCGCACGAAAAGCAGTGCACGTCGATTCATGGAAGGCCGTGCGCGAGAAAACCAGCGGATGTGCGATAAAAAAGTGCGCCGCGCACGTTGGCGCACAGGCCATCTAACAGCGTGCGCCAGGTCACAGCGAAAATCGCACAGGCCACAGCGAAATTCGCACATAGCGCGGCGCACGCAACAAAAGTAGGCGGAACACGGGCGTAACACTCGGAATGGGGAACAACTTGCAAAAACGTGGGCGTCACGGGGGAAGTACAGGGCACAAGTGCGCGGAACGCCCACACGCTCGCCTACAACACGTATTCATGGAATAGAATAGGGCAAAAAAGCGCACGCTCAAACCAGCGCACAGGCACAAACACGACCGCCACAAGAAAGCAGGCGGTAGCGTCTCTGCGGCTGTAAGAAATGTGCGCCAAAAGGTGCGCCAACAAATAGCACCTATATACTGCCATGATGAATGTCCTATACTGTGGCCCTCCAGGACAAATGACGTGCAAAGGGGTACCCACAAACACGGACACCCGCTGACAAAAAATACGTGTGCGTGTATACCGGGGTGCGCGGGAAGTCTCACACGCGATTTCAGCAGGGTACAACTTCACGCGATCGGGCCTGGGGGAGCGGGCTACGTGTATTTCAGGGGTTCGCGTGAAGTTTTTCACGCGATCGGGCCTGGGGGAGCGGGCTACGTGTATTTCAGGGGTTCACGTGAAGTTTTTCACGCGATTAGCCAGGGTACGTGTATTTCAGGGGTGCGCGGGAAGTTCCACACGCGAATATACTGGGCGCGTGTATTTCAGGGGTGCGCGTGAAGTTCCACACGCGATCGGGCCTGGGGGAGCGGGCTACGTGTATTACAGGGGTTCGCGTGAAGTTTCTCACGCGATCGGGCCTGGGGGAGCGGGCTACGTGTATTTCAGGGGTTCGCGTGAAGTTTTTCACGCGATCGGGCCTGGGGGAGCGGGCTACGTGTATTTCAGGGGTTCGCGTGAAGTTTTTCACGCGATTAGCCAGGGTACGTGTATTTCAGGGGTGCGGGGGAAGTTCCACACGCGAATATACTGGGCGCGTGTATTTCAGGGGTGCGCGTGAAGTTCCACACGCGATTCCATCAGGGTAGGTGTATTTCAGGGGTGCGCGGGAAGTTCCACACGCGATTCCATCAGGGTACGTGTATTTCAGGGGTGCGCGGGAAGTTCCACACGCGAATAGCCTGGGCGCGTGTATTTCAGGGGTGCGCGGGAATTTCCACACGCGAATAGCCTGGGCGCGTGTATTTCAGGGGTGCGCGGGAAGTTCCACACGCGAATAGCCTGGGCGCGTGTATTTCAGGGGTGCGCGGTAAGTTCCACACGCGAATAGCCTGGGCGCGTGTATTTCAGGGGTGCGCGGGAAGTTCCACACGCGAATAGCCTGTGCGCGTGTATTTCAGGGGTGCGCGGGAAGTCCCACACGCGATTACAGCAGGGTACGTGTATTTCAGGGGTGCGCGGGAATTTCCACACACGATTAGGCTGGGTGGGTCCTCACAGGTGTTCCCTGTACACCCTCCCCGGCCCCTGCAGGCAGCCCACAAAACAGGGGACTACCCTGCACAACTGCTCATGTCTCCCACCACCCCCACCCCCCACCATCCAGGGGCACCCTCCACCAGGCCCCCACTCATGTCCCCTATCACTGCCACCCCCCCGCCACCAGGGGCACCCTCCACCAGGCCCCCACTCATGTCTCCCACCACCCCCAACCCCCAAGAGTGCAGGGGCAGCCTCCACCAGGCCCCCACTCATGTCCCCTATCACCCCCACCCCCCCAGTCACCAGGGGCACCCTCCACCAGGCCCCCACTCATGTCTCCCACCACCCCACCCCCCAGCAGTGCAGGGGCAGCCTCCACCAGGCCCCCACCCATGTCTCCCACCACCCCCACCCCCCAGCAGTGCAGGGGCAGCCTCCACCAGGCCCCCACTCATGTCCCCTATCACCCCCACCCCCCTAGTCACCAGGGGCACCCTCCACCAGGCCCCCACCCATGTCTCCCACCACCCCCATCCCCCCAGTCACCAGGGGCACCCTCCACCAGGCCCCCACTCATGTCTCCCACCACCCCCACCCCCCAGCAGTGCAGGGGCAGCCTCCACCAGGCACCCACTCATGTCCCCTATCACCCCCACCCCCCCGCCACCAGGGGCACCCTCCACCAGGCCCCCACTCATGTCTCCCACCACCCCCACCCCCCAGCAGTGCAGGGGCAGCCTCCACCAGGCCCCCACTCATGTCCCCTATCACCCCCACCCCCCCAGTCACCAGGGGCACCCTCCACCAGGCCCCCACCCATGTCTCCCACCACCCCCACCCCCCCAGTCACCAGGGGCACCCTCCACCAGGCCCACACTCATGTCTCCCACCACCCCCACCCCCCCAGTCACCAGGGGCACCCTCCACCAGGCCTCCACCCATGTCTCCCACCACCAACACCCCCCCAGTCACCAGGGGCACCCTCCACCAGGCCCCCACTCATGTCTCCCACCACCCCCACCCCCCAGCAGTGCAGGGGCAGCCTCCACCAGGCACCCACTCATGTCCCCTATCACCCCCACCCCCCCGCCACCAGGGGCACCCTCCACCAGGCCCCCACTCATGTCTCCCACCACCCCCACCCCCCAGCAGTGCAGGGGCACCCTCCACCAGGCCCCCACTCATGTCCCCTATCACCCCCACCCCCCCAGTCACCAGGGGCACCCTCCACCAGGCCCCCACCCATGTCTCCCACCACCCCCACCCCCCCAGTCACCAGGGGCACCCTCCACCAGGCCCCCACTCATGTCCCCTATCACCCCCACCCCCCCAGTCACCAGGGGCACCCTCCACCAGGCCCCCACCCATGTCTCCCACCACCCCCACCCCCCCAGTCACCAGGGGCACCCTCCACCAGGCCCCCACTCATGTCTCCCACCACCCCCACCCCCCAGCAGTGCAGGGGCACCCTCCACCAGGCACCCACTCATGTCCCCTATCACCCCCACCCCCCAGTCACCAGGGGCACCCTCCACCAGGCCCCCACCCATGTCTCCCACCACCCCCACCCCCCCAGTCACCAGGGGCACCCTCCACCAGGCCCCCACTCATGTCTCCCACCACCCCCACCCCCCCAGTCACCAGGGGCACCCTCCACCAGGCCCCCACCCATGTCTCCCACCACCACCACCCCCCCAGTCACCAGGGGCACCCTCCACCAGGCCCCCACCCATGTCTCCCACCACCCCCACCCCCCAGCAGTGCAGGGGCAGCCTCCACCAGGCCCCCACTCATGTCCCCTATCACCCCCACCCCCCCGCCACCAGGGGCACCCTCCACCAGGCCCCCACTCATGTCTCCCACCACCCCCACCCCCCAGCAGTGCAGGGGCACCCTCCACCAGGCCCCCACTCATGTCTCCCACCACCCCCACCCCCCCAGTCACCAGGGGCAGCCTCCACCAGGCCCCCACTCATGTCTCCCACCACCCCCACCCCCCAGCAGTGCAGGGGCAGCCTCCACCAGGCCCCCACCCATGTCTCCCACCACCCCCACCCCCCAGCAGTGCAGGGGCAGCCTCCACCAGGCCCCCACTCATGTCCCCTATCACCCCCACCCCCCCGCCACCAGGGGCACCCTCCACCAGGCCCCCACTCATGTCTCCCACCACCCCCACCCCCCAGCAGTGCAGGGGCACCCTCCACCAGGCCCCCACCCATGTCTCCCACCACCCCCACCCCCCCAGTCACCAGGGGCAGCCTCCACCAGGCCCCCACCCATGTCTCCCACCACCCCCACCCCCCCAGTCACCAGGGGCACCCTCCACCAGGCCCCCACCCATGTCTCCCACCACCACCACCCCCCCAGTCACCAGGGGCACCCTCCACCAGGCCCCCACTCATGTCTCCCACCACCCCCACCCCCCAGCAGTGCAGGGGCAGCCTCCACCAGGCACCCACTCATGTCCCCTATCACCCCCACCCCCCCGCCACCAGGGGCACCCTCCACCAGGCCCCCACTCATGTCTCCCACCACCCCCACCCCCCAGCAGTGCAGGGGCACCCTCCACCAGGCCCCCACTCATGTCCCCTATCACCCCCACCCCCCCAGTCACCAGGGGCACCCTCCACCAGGCCCCCACCCATGTCTCCCACCACCCCCACCCCCCAGTCACCAGGGGCACCCTCCACCAGGCCCCCACTCATGTCCCCTATCACCCCCACCCCCCCAGTCACCAGGGGCACCCTCCACCAGGCCCCCACCCATGTCTCCCACCACCCCCACCCCCCCAGTCACCAGGGGCACCCTCCACCAGGCCCCCACTCATGTCTCCCACCACCCCCACCCCCCAGCAGTGCAGGGGCACCCTCCACCAGGCACCCACTCATGTCCCCTATCACCCCCACCCCCCAGTCACCAGGGGCACCCTCCACCAGGCCCCCACCCATGTCTCCCACCACCCCCACCCCCCCAGTCACCAGGGGCACCCTCCACCAGGCCCCCACTCATGTCTCCCACCACCCCCACCCCCCCAGTCACCAGGGGCACCCTCCACCAGGCCCCCACCCATGTCTCCCACCACCACCACCCCCCCAGTCACCAGGGGCACCCTCCACCAGGCCCCCACCCATGTCTCCCACCACCCCCACCCCCAGCAGTGCAGGGGCAGCCTCCACCAGGCCCCCACTCATGTCCCCTATCACCCCCACCCCCCCGCCACCAGGGGCACCCTCCACCAGGCCCCCACTCATGTCTCCCACCACCCCCACCCCCCAGCAGTGCAGGGGCACCCTCCACCAGGCCCCCACTCATGTCTCCCACCACCCCCACCCCCCCAGTCACCAGGGGCAGCCTCCACCAGGCCCCCACTCATGTCTCCCACCACCCCCACCCCCCAGCAGTGCAGGGGCAGCCTCCACCAGGCCCCCACCCATGTCTCCCACCACCCCCACCCCCCAGCAGTGCAGGGGCAGCCTCCACCAGGCCCCCACTCATGTCCCCTATCACCCCCACCCCCCCGCCACCAGGGGCACCCTCCACCAGGCCCCCACTCATGTCTCCCACCACCCCCACCCCCCAGCAGTGCAGGGGCACCCTCCACCAGGCCCCCACCCATGTCTCCCACCACCCCCACCCCCCCAGTCACCAGGGGCAGCCTCCACCAGGCCCCCACCCATGTCTCCCACCACCCCCACCCCCCCAGTCACCAGGGGCACCCTCCACCAGGCCCCCACCCATGTCTCCCACCACCCCCACCCCCCCAGTCACCAGGGGCACCCTCCACCAGGCCCCCACTCATGTCCCCTATCACCCCCACCCCCCCAGTCACCAGGGGCACCCTCCACCAGGCCCCCACCCATGTCTCCCACCACCCCCACCCCCCCAGTCACCAGGGGCACCCTCCACCAGGCCCCCACTCATGTCTCCCACCACCCCCACCCCCCAGCAGTGCAGGGGCACCCTCCACCAGGCACCCACTCATGTCCCCTATCACCCCCACCCCCCCAGTCACCAGGGGCACCCTCCACCAGGCCCCCACCCATGTCTCCCACCACCCCCACCCCCCCAGTCACCAGGGGCACCCTCCACCAGGCCCCCACTCATGTCTCCCACCACCCCCACCCCCCCAGTCACCAGGGGCACCCTCCACCAGGCCCCCACCCATGTCTCCCACCACCACCACCCCCCCAGTCACCAGGGGCACCCTCCACCAGGCCCCCACCCATGTCTCCCACCACCCCCACCCCCCAGCAGTGCAGGGGCAGCCTCCACCAGGCCCCCACTCATGTCCCCTATCACCCCCACCCCCCCGCCACCAGGGGCACCCTCCACCAGGCCCCCACTCATGTCTCCCACCACCCCCACCCCCCAGCAGTGCAGAGGCACCCTCCACCAGGCCCCCACTCATGTCTCCCACCACCCCCACACCCCCAGTCACCAGGGGCAGCCTCCACCAGGTCCCCACTCATGTCTCCCACCACCCCCACCCCCCAGCAGTGCAGGGACAGCCTCCACCAGGCCCCCACCCATGTCTCCCACCACCCCCACCCCCCAGCAGTGCAGGGGCAGCCTCCACCAGGCCCCCACTCATGTCCCCTATCACCCCCACCCCCCCGCCACCAGGAGCACCCTCCACCAGGCCCCCACTCATGTCTCCCACCACCCCCACCCCCCAGCAGTGCAGGGGCACCCTCCACCAGGCCCCCACCCATGTCTCCCACCACCCCCACCCCCCCAGTCACCAGGGGCAGCCTCCACCAGGCCCCCACCCATGTCCCCCTGCCCCCAGGTCCTGACGATACACAATCATGGCAGTAATGGGCAGCATACCCAGCACAAACACCCAGGCAAGGATTGCATCCACCCACATAGTGAATGCAATTACATGACACAACCCCAATGGCAAGTATGTAAATGAACACATGTCCGTCACACACACATACACAATGGCTGCAAGTGAATGTCAAAACCCATATCATGACATGTATGAAACCAAAGACAAAATAACACAAGTGGAAGTAAAAATAAAAAATGTATTAAAGATTAAAAATAAGTAAACAAATCAAACATACAACTATGTGGATAACAAAATAAATGGTCCATGTTGGAGAACCAAAGTAAAAATCAAAAAACGAAAAAGGAATACAAAAACAAATGTTGACCAAAGCAATATCAAGTAGAAGCAAAAGAATGAAAAACCATTTCCACATGGTGAACACAATAATGAAAAAAAGAAAATGTTCCTTCAAAAAACAAACTAAATGCAGGAATGTACCAGGGTCCATGAGCCCAACACCATAAAGGAAACCTACTACTACCTAATGAAAAAAATATATACAAAAAAGTGGCCATTGTCCGAGCGGTCCAAAATAATAAAAACAAATAAATGAAACCTAACACTAACTAACTATATAACTATATACAAAGGCAGCGGGCAAGTCCTGCGGCTCACTTGTTGATGTTGCTGGCCAGGGCATCATCGAACTCCATGTCGATGTCCTGGAGGTGGGACTGTGTCCTGGCCCCGAGGTCTCGCAGGGATAACCCCATGTTCAGCTCAAACTCCCTGCGAGCTTCCTCGAGGCACTCAGCCCGCCTCAACGCCCGATGCATGGAGAACTCCGCCCTGACCATGGCGAGCCGCTCCTCTTCCGCCCGCTGCCGCTCCGCACCTATCCGCTGGACCAACTGCTCCCACACGGAAGACACCACCATCCCAGGGTTGCCCTGCCCTCCGGCCGATGATTGCCCCTCTGATCTTGATGGCCCCGAGCCATGATGCCTCCCACGTCGAGCCCGCTGCTGCCTCCGACGCCACTGCCTCTGCCAGCACGACGGCATCCAGGCTGATGGAAACCACCGACGCCGTCGTGCACGTTCCCTGCCTGATGATGCTGTCACATCTTCCATCTGCTGGGGTCCAGTTGCTGTGTTGTCCACCCCTGCTGGACCTCCGACTCCCAACTGTGGCAGGGATGGGATCCCCACCGAGCTGGCTGCATTGGTCGGGGCAGGTCCACAGGGGGCCCTGGTGGCATCTGGGCTGGAAGACGGCAAGGAGAACGACTGGTGGATAGCCTGCACAGAGGAGGAGAGGGCCGCCACATTGGCCAACACATGCAGGAAACCCCCGAACATGGCCGATCCCAATTGGGCCACGTCGGCACGGTGCACTTCGTGATGACGTGCGTGCTCCTCCCGGGAAGCACGCACGGCATCACGAATCACAGCCGTGCGCATCGCGACCCCAATCAGGACCTTCTCCGCACGGCCAGGGGTTCCCACGTCCGCAGGTGGAGGGGAGTCAGGTGACATGGACATCCCCTCTACCTGCGGACGGGCCTGGGACAGGGCATCCCTGCTGGTGCATGGTGGTGCACTCACAGGGTCAGGGACAGCGACATGCACAGGCCCCTCCACGGTGACCTGTGCTGCCTCCTGCCCCTGGCCCTGGACTGCACCACTTGCACCAGCAGGGATGCCCCCACCAGGCCCCATGTGTGCCCCAGTGGCGGCCTCCTCCTCCTCTGTGCAAACCACCAACCTGGATGGCTCCTCACCGTCTCCCACCATAGCAGGCCCCTGTGGGGGCTCACCCACACCTTCCGCGGCAGCCGTGGGGGCATCCCCGCCGCCTTGCTCCACAGAGCCATCTCCGCCCTCTTCTTCACTAGCCGCTGCGTAGAGGGAGACAAAGAACACAAGCATCAGGGCACTGTACAATGGTCCCCTAGACAGGAAGCAATAGCAGATGAGCACCACTGTCAAAGTACACTTCCATCATGTCCCTCCACAACACATGGGTCAGTCCAGGCAAAACACACACAGTAACAGGCATGGTGCATGCCATGGACATTTCCATGCATGTCCAATGGACTCTTGAAACATTCAATGATATGTAACTCACATGCATCATGGCTCATGCCTATCACATGCACACACTTCACCTCAGTCACATCCATCTGGCCCCAAACACACCAAACACAGCGGATACAAGGGTAATTTGGCTGCTTCACTGAATCTGTGCATTGTCACACACATGTGTCATGCATCCATGGCATGCACAAGTCACAGACACGCAGGTCAGGCACACAGACATGGCTACCATATATGTACCTGGCATCAGCACCCATCCCTCACCCCCACCCATGTCCAGGTACAGAGACTGGCATGCTCTCATGTTCAAAATCTGCATAGGGCTCCCCATGCGGCATTTGAACACATGCAACAACCATGTGGGTCACACATCACTGGTCGCACATGCATTACCATGATGTCCCTGCACACATACATGCATACATGGCCTATGGCACACATACAGGCAAGTATCATAGAACCAGCACACTGCAACATGCCCTGTCTCACACAGTAATGCTTGGACACTTACCGCTCAACTCCAGACGGGCCTCCCTCTCAAGGATCTGGGCGTGGAGCGCTGGGCGTACGCGTTCCAGGACCCTCATCTGGATGGAACTCATGCGGCCCCGGCCCCCCTCCACGAGGCGCCGGGCCTTCACAAGGGTCCTGGACCTCAAGTCCTCCCAGCGCTTCTTGATCTTCAGGACGTCGCGGGTTGCCACCCCCTCCGCGTTGATGGCAACCACACAGTCGGCCCAGATCCTCTGCCGTCCTTCCTTGCTGGCGCGGGACGATCCAAAGAGGGCATCATACTGCCCCAGGACATGCTCCACCAGGACACCAACTTCGGTGGCAGTGAAGCTGGTGCCCCTCTGCCCCTCTGGCCTGGGGTTTCCACTGGTGCCAGATGTGGAAGTGCCCGACATGGCAACCCCAGAGGCAGGTGTGGGTGGGCAACTGGGTCCTGGGGCTGGGCCGTGGAGCGATGTAATCCCAGTCGGGAGTCTTCAGTTCCAGCAGGGGTGGACACAGCAACTGGACCCCTGCAGATGGCTGATGTGCAGGCACCAAATGGCAGGGCACAGTGGCAGAAGGCAGGCAGGCAGGCAGGCAGCAGCAGATGGCACGTGGGAGGCTGCTCGGGGCACTGGGGGGCAGTAACTCGGCCTTCTGGGCAGGAGCGTGGTCTTCCGTGTGTTTTCGCGTGGCCAGCTTGATACGGAGTGATTTGGCACGTGAAAATCCTGCACGTCAGCGTGAAATCCGAGGAAAGGCCCTTAGCGCGTAAGCGCGTCAGCACGCATACGCGATTCTATTGGTCCAGAGTCCCTCAGCGCGTAAGCGCGTCTGTGACGTGACCCGCACGGGTGTTCCCCACTCAGCACGTGATGACGGGGCACACGTGGAAATACTGCACGTCAGAGTGTCATTGCGTGTAATTGGACAAAAGTGCGCGTACACGCGATTGGCCTATGTACGTGTATTTAATGGGTGCGCGGGCACTTACACACGCAAGTACGTCAGCGAACCTGTATCCCGTGGTGCGTGTGAATTTCCACACGCTATTGGACTGGGAACTGGATTCCAGGGGTGCACGGGTCACACGCTGTATCCCGTGGTGCGTGTGAATTTCCACACGCTATTGGACTGGGAACTGGATTCCAGGGGTGCGCGGGTCACACGCTCGCCTAGAACACGCGCAAAGCATAAATTTGCGGACTTTAACAATAACAAGCTCAGACGCCAGGATGAACATACCGTTCCTAGCAGCAGTGGCAGTGGGCTACCAAAGGAGGAGGAGGAGGATAGTCAGGGCCAGAATATTCACACCCAGAACCAGCCTTTTCGGGATGCCTGATGACCAGGTGTATGGGAGGTACAGGTTTCCACCACACATTATACTGGACCTGGTGAGTGAGTGGGAGGATGACCTCACATCACCCACCCTGTGCTCCCAAGCACTCAGCCCCCTGGAGAAGGTCCTCAATGTACTGCACTTCTTAGCCACTGGATCATTTCAGCGGACAAGTGCCATAGTGGGTGGGGTGTCACAGGCCACCCAGTCACGCTGCCTACACCAGGTCTTGAACATCATCACTGCACGCCCATCAGTCCGCAGGCACATATACCTGCCCAGAACACCTGCAGAAAGGCATGCTGCCGCCCTGGATTTTTACGCTGTGGCACGATTCCCCAAAGTGCTAGGTGCCATCGACTGCACCCATGTGGCTCTACGTCCCCCCAGGGCATCTGAGCACATCTATAGGAACCGCAAGCACTGGCATTCCATCAACGTGCAGGTAGCATGTAATGCCAAGGGAATCATCACCTCAGTATATGCCAACTATCCCGGCTCCACCCACGACAGCTTCATTTACCGAATGTCCACCCTAAGACGGGACCTAGAAGCTGGGCGGCATGGCGATACATGGCTGCTTGGTGAGTATGTATGCCACTGCACATGCATGCATGTTGGATACTGAGCAAGGTAACAACCCCACCAATGATACCAATCACCACCTCCACAGGGGACAGTGCCTACCCTCTCAGCCCCCACATGATGACGCCAATTCGGAACCCCACCACGCCACCCCAGGTAAGATATAACACAGCCCACATTACAACCAGGGGCATAGTGGAGCGCACATTCGGAGTGCTAAAGTCACGCTTTCGCTCCCTTGACCGTTCTGGCGGGCAGCTGTTATACGCTCCCCCAGTAGTGTGCAGGATCATAGTGGCAGCATGTGTCCTGCACAACGTTGCAACACGCCGGGGCCTAGCCGTGGACATGGTGGTGGCCCCACATCCCCAACCACATGGACAGCCGCTGCGCATGGGAGGGGAAAGGGCATGGGGGGAGGCAGCCCGTACACAGCTAGTGGCTAATTACTTCACATAGAAATCACACCCCTGTGGAGTGCACACTGCCCTGGCACATTCCATCTGACAATCAATGATGACTCAACCTGACACTGATCCTGAATGTCTGGAGAATGGACCGTGAATACCATATCAGCCTGAGATTGTTCACCTGGAAGTGTCACAATGTGTGCATCCCTACCCACACAGACACCACCAATGCAGTTTTGTGAAGTTACACATTGAAGCAGCTAAAATGAATACCCACTTGCAAAATGCAACAAGAGGACAGTGACATGTCAGCCAACCCAACCCCAGCACCGCCACACGACACACCGTGCCATGTCATGCTAATTGCAGGTAAACAAAGTAATCCCCACAACATGACATCAGTCTCACTATGTACAGTGTCCCCTTTAGAAACCTGCAACACCTGAAATGCTCACAGCAATGCCGGACCAACAACATACTTGAGCACGTACTACCATTAACATGACATCACAAATGTTACATATTAGTAGTCTCACCACCTGGAAATGCCTGCACTCCCACCACTACCAACTGTGCAGTGTTGGCGCCATGTAGAGTTGTAGGTGCACTGCTGCCAACATGGACCCCATCTCCAGACTAGAGGTCCTTGTGTGGACATGAGGAAGGGACCTGCAAATTGGGAGGTAGACACAGAAGAAGAGTTACACATCAATGCAACATGCAGTGTACAAAACAACAGCAATATGCACTAGGAATGTATACACAGTATTGACTACAGACTGCCCACACAGCTCATGGGAGTCCAACGTCACTGTGTATTTCACTGTCACTTGGGCACACCCTTTGCAAGCCCATGGAAACGGGAAGCAGGAGGGGTGTGTGTGACTCAAACCCAAGCATCTGAACCAAATACATTACAAGCCTGCATGTGCCCAGCCACAATGCAGCGTATGCCCACAGGAACCACAGAAGCCAACAAATCGTCCCAAAAAAATTGGGAATAAAAGAAATCAAAATAAAAATAAAAATAAGAAACAATCAAAAATGGCCATTGATGGGCCCGGGGGGGTTGGGGAGGCCACCCAGGAGGTCCGAGGACAGGATGCACACCAGAACCCACCTGCGTGGATCCTGGGAAGATAAAACACCTCCATGGGCTCATGGCCCACACGGCTACCCTATTGTGGGAGTATCACTGCTGTCGCTATTATCACCCTGTGCAGCTGCATCCGGAGGTGGTTGCACTATGGGAGGCAGCCCACGCAAGGCCCTAGTCTGCTCCTCCATGGCTGCAAGCATGCGGGTGTGGTAGGTCTGGTTCTGGAGGATGAGTGTGCGGAGGTCCCCATGCAACAACTCACGGGATGCCCGGACCTCCGCCCTCGTTGCCTGCATCTCAGCTGAGAGCGTACGGGTGAGACGCTCCAGCTGCTGTTCTGTCCTTTGGTGTGTTGAAGCCTCAAGCTCAACAAGAGTCGTCCTGAGGTGAAGGAGCTCCTGCCTCAGGGCTTCCCTGTGGCCCTGGGACTCAATGGAGATGGCCTCCTGCAGAGTCGCCAGTGCCGCCCGCCTGTCCCTGTTGGACCCCAACATGTCCTCCCTGTGTGACTGGCAGATGGAGTCGGTTGCCTGCTCTAGTCGCTCCATCAGCCTTTCTGGGGGGACAATGGAAGTGGCCACCCTATCCATGGCCTGAGCCATCATCTCGGATGATGCAGCCTGTTGGGTTGCCATACCGTAAATGGATTGCTCCCATGCGGTATTGCCGGGTGGCGTACGGCCACCACGTCGGCGGGCACCACACCTGTCTGGGGCAAGGCGAACTGCGCCTTGCTGTGCCGGCACTGCCTGAGGCTGCAGGACTGCATTCCCCCTCTGATCTGCTGGCCCAGGAACAGGATCATATGTCGCGGAGTGTGACCCTGCATTTCGTAACCACCGAAGGCGTAGCTGCCAACACTGACATCCCCATGGAGGGTTCTGACCCTGGTGCAGGTGGGTGAGACAGAACAGAATCCCTCCCTGGAACACTCACCTGCGACGGCACGAAGGTCTCATCCGAATCAACACCTGAGTACAGCTCGGGGGAGGTGCAGCCAGAGACACCCCTTGAGAGCACGACCTGCAGCACTTGTGGGTTCTCCCCCACCACCACACCACGTCCCTCACTGGTGGTTGGTCGGCCCTCGGACCCCTCCTGGGTCTGCACCATCTCCACAACCCCAGCAGTATCAGGTGCGTCTTCCCCTGCAAAGACATGAAAACAAAGAAATGGAAACAGGCAGTAGCACCATGGCACACAATGAGGGCTGAGAAGCAAGAGAACCAGTACTTGATTGACACATGTCCCACATGACTAAAACCCTCCCATGCATGCACCCTCACTGCGTATGAAGTGCAGGCAAATGGCACACACTGATGACACCAAGATGGAAGATGAACACATTTTCTGCATGCTGCCTGGCAGTGGCATCACACATTGGCCTGTGATTGCCAGGTGAAACACACATGCCATCACACAGATGGCATGTACCATTGCTATTGAGTGAAGATGGAGAGGAGGGCAGCACCTATTCATTCAGTCCAGTTCCCGCATGTAATCGCTTTTCTAATTCTAACAGGTCAGATTTTTCACCTGGAGCTGCCAGTCTGAAATGGTCCAATTGCACAGGGACATGTGTGTACAAATGATATCCAGGTAACAAAGTCACTCCACTTTACCATACCCATGTCAGACATGTGACTAGTGGACAGCGACATGCCTAGTGAAAGTGGTGGAATGCAAACAAACTGACTGAATGAACAGTGAAAAATAAGCAAATGTGTTGTGGCAAGGTGACACTTCAAGGGCAACTGGCGTGCAGTTGGGCTAGATGTCTACTGTTGGCAGAAGGGATACTGCTATGGCCAAATGCAGCTGCGCAGGAAGGATTGCATGAAGCACATGGCTGACCCATACGACTCAGGCGCACACACTCTCACCTGGCACACAAACAGAAGCCCTCACACACACACCATGCACATGGATGACACACACATGCATGTGCACTCACCGGACAATGCCTCGTAATCAGCCAGATCTCCCACGCCTTGGATCTGTTCCTCCGTGACGTAGGTCCCAGCGACTGACTCATGTGGAGTGAGTTCCATGTCTACTACTGGAGACCCACCTCCAGTCACTAGAGTTGCGGCATGACTTGAGGCCAGCTTACTCTTTGCCCTGCGCTTTAGGTCATTCCAGCGCTTATAGCAATCATTGGCTGTGCGCCTCACGATTCCAAGGGCACTTACGATGTCCGCAACGGTCTGCCAGTGTGCCTGGCGTTGTGCAGGTGTGGTCTTGGATCCTGCAACAATGACCATCTCGTTGTCATGTCCGGACACATACTCGACAAGTGCATTCAGTTCGTCATCCGTGAAGCTGGGCTTCCTGGACGGGCCGGACTGTGTAGCCGTGTCTGGGGCATCAGCCTGTGCCGGACGAGCACTCTTCCTCTTCCGCTTGGAAGGTGGTGGTGATCCTGAGTGTCCTGCGCCGCTCTGGACACTAGGGGCAGGAGCCCTGGTGGACTCTGTATCAGGAGTGTGGGATTGCACACTCAGCATGGGAGTTGGTGCAGGCATTGGCTCTAGTGTGATGGTGTCAGGGGGAATGTCAGCAGCATGGACTAGGACCGACACTGTCCTGGCTGGGTGTGTGAGGGCTGGGGTGGATGGAGCCGCAGCTGCCCCTGCAGCCTCTCCGCCCTGCCTCCTTGGTGCAGCAGATGACCTTGCTGGCCCAGATGCACGTGGCATGGTGACATCAACGTGTACCAGCGCACGTGTCATAGGCCTGCTGACCTGGAAGTCAGCCATGGAGTCAGCCAGATCTGGTGCCACAATGGGCTGGTCCAACAAGGGCTGAGCATGGATGGTGTCAGCCACATCAGCCTCAACGGGAGGGGGGGGGATTATGGGTGCCCTTGACTGGTCCTCCACACATGGGGGGACAGGCTCACCCTGCAAGTAACAACCACGTCCCCTACCGGATCCACCACGGCCACCACTTGTGGCTCTTCCACCTTTGCCACCCTTACGGAATCCTCGCCTCCCAGCCATGGCACTGATGTAAATGTGCGTATGGGAGTGGCTGGAAACTATTGTCCTGGGCAATAGGGGATCAAAGGGGCTGGGTACCAGATGGTAATTGTACCCTAGTGCTCTTGCAAGGCTGATTGTAACCCCTGGGGAAAGATGACGGGTCACGCTACGCACAGGAGCCCCAAAAAAGGGAGATGACGTGCACGCAACCCCTCCTAGACCACGTGTGCAGAAAGAAAAACCTGCACTACGCTGTGGCACCCAGTAACACAAGAATGAACGTATGCGTGTCACACGCAGCCTAGAATGACCTCTGAAGGGGTAGGCTACACACGGGGCAAGCACAGATGTTAGATACGTGCGTGACTCACCGTCTGCCTGGTAAACGAGTGTGTAAAAGGAGCACGTTTGGTTGGCAACACCCCTGCCAAAAGAAGATTTGTACGCTGTCTGAGGAGACAGGACAACAGTAGAAGGGAACACTGTTTGAGGGAACAGGCCCAGGTAAACCAGTAAAAGCGAAAGAAGAGAAAAAGCTGTCAGAGGTAACAGGGAATACGAACTTGAAACGCCGTGAAGTAAATCGCGTGTGAAACGACAAGAAGTACAGAATTCACCCACTCGCTCTCCACGAAAAGCACGTACAAGGAAGTAGTGTTCTACGCGTACCTTTTATACAGGCCCACACGTCCAGCGTCACTTACGCGGCGTGTACGCGCTAGGGCCATTTCCACCAATTACACGCTTTGTCACTTCTGCGTGTAGGGACATTTCCTCCAATTACACGCTTTGTCACTTCTGTGTGTAGGGCCATTTCCACCAATTACACGCTTTGTCACTTCTGCGTGTAGGGCCATTTCCACCAATCACACGCGATGAGACTCTGACGTGCAGTCTTTCCACGTGTGCTCTGTCATCACGTGCTGTGTGGGAAACACCCGTGCGGGTCACGTCACAGACGCGCTTACGCGCTGAGGGCCTTTCCTCGATTTTCACGCTGACGTGCAGGATTTTCACGTGCCAAATCACTCCGTACCAAGCTGGCCACGCGTAAGCACACGGAAGACCATGCTCCTGCCCAGAAGGCCGAACTACTGCCCCCCAGAGCCCCGAGCACGCTCCCACCTACCATCTGCTGCTGCCTGACTGCCTGCTGCCCACGTGCACTGCCATTTGCTGCCTGCACATCAGCCAGGGGTGCTGTTGCTGTGACCACCCCTGCTGGAACCGAAGACTCCCGACTGGAATTCCATCGCTCCACAGCCCAGCCCCAGGACCCAGTTGCCCACTCCTGCCTCTGGGGTTGTCATGTCGGGGCAAACACCATCTGTGACCACTGACAACCCCCGGCCAGAGAGGCAGAGGGGCACCAGCTTCAGTGCCACCGAAGTTGGTGTCCTGGTGGAGCAAGTCCTGGGGCAGTATGATGCCCTCTTCGGAAGTTCCCGCGCCGACAAGGAAGGACGGACTCGGATCTGGACTGACATCGTGACTGCCATCAATGCGGAGGGGGTGGCAGTCCGGGACTTACAACATGTCAGGAAGCGCTGGGAGGACTTCAGGTCCAGGACCCTGAACAAGGCCCGGCGCCTCTTGAAGGCAGCGGATGCCAAGGGGCGCCGGGGCCACTTGTCGGAAGAACAGATGGGGGTCCTGGAACGCATATCCCCAGCGCTCCACGTCCAGGTCCTGGAGAAGCAGACCCGTCTGGAGTCGAGCGGTGAGTGTACATGCATCCTGATTGTGAGCAGTGCGTGTGGTGATTATTCGGTATTGTGCAGGTTGCACATCTGTTTGTATGGGGTCAAGTATGGGTGGGGGTGTACAGGGCTGTGGGGCTGACACATGCGAGGGCTGTAATGTGTGAGACATGGATGGTGCTTGTGTGTGTAGGCTTGCATGGCAAATGCAGTTGTGCGTGCACACATGTTTTTATGTATGTGTATGTAAGTAGACATGTCCGTGATGTCACGCATGTATGTTGTTTTGGGCTGCATGTATGAGCACTGTGTACATGTGCATGTGTGTGTATTTGACAAGGGTGCAACAGTGATGCAACATGGATGCATGTGACTGCGGTATGTGTAAGCCTGATTGGCAGATGTGACATGGATGCCCGTCTGAACAGTGCGACACTTGGCAGAGGTGTACACATGCATGCAAGTGTGGTGGTGTGTGTACATGTGTGGTGCACTTCCTGTGTTGCATGTGATGTCTGGGTCACCTTTGGCTGCTCATGCTGTTGTATGTGTATGGATGGTGGTGGCAGTTGCGATATGGCTGTGGTATGGCTCATGTGTGCGAGTTGCAATGACATGTGTGTTGGGGATTGTGATGACATGTCTGAGGTTTGCCAATGCCACTCATGTGCAACTGTCATGTGTGTATGTGTCCATTGTACAGTGCCCTGATGCCTGTGTTTTGTTTCTCCCTGTCTGCAGCGTCAACTGATGAAGAGGGCGGAGAAGGTGCTGTGGAGCACAGCGGCGGGGATCCGACCGCCAGCCGGAGACGCAAGGCCCGGCTCCCCTCCCGTGTTGTCATCTCGTCGGGGAGTGAGGAGTCCGGTGCCGCGTCCCAGGCCGCAGCTGCCGGGGGGAAGTCCAAGAGGCGGAGGTTGGAGTTGGACTCCTCGGCAGCAGAAGGGGCAGCTGGGACCCCACAGGGCCCAACAGGGGA